>NC_081375.1:20839055-21554124 GCF_030684315.1 Stegostoma tigrinum
GCCAAAGATTGACTGACAAACTCTGACGGACTAAATTTTTATCCAGATACAGTGGGATCCATTTGCCCACTGACCAGGAAGAATAGTACTTTGATTTTAAGAGAAAAGAATTTTGGACAATTGATTTTTTTCTGTATGTTCTCAATATACAAGGAATTTCAAGTGGGAAAGATGCAGAATGATGGTTTTATTAACTTGTGACAATTAGAGAGACAGTATAAAGGGCACAACTCTGAAGGACTGCAAGAGCAGGGACACCTAAAGGTATTTGTGGAGGTGGGAGGACAGGTTGAGAGATCAGTTAATAATGCATTCAGTATCTTTTCTCTATTGTGTGGGGCATTGAGTACAAAAGCAAGGGAATTACGTTGAACTTATGTAAGACACTACAATACTCTGTCGGGTTCCATGCTCTGCACAATAGGAGTAATGCGAAGACATTGGAGAGAGTGCTGAAATGTTTAAAAGAACGTTTCCAGGGCTGAAGAAGTTCAGTGACGATGACAGATTGGAAATGTTAGGATGTTTTTCTTGGAGAAGAGAATGCGAGAGGAGTTTTGACAGATGTTTTAAATCATGGGGAATAGAGCTGACAGGGAGAATCTGTTTCTGCTCATGAAAAGATCAAGAACGAGAGGGCACAAATTTAAAATAAGTGGCAAAAGAGCAAAACAATGTTATAAAATACCTTTATCCGCAGTCAATTGTTGAGGCCTGGAATGCTCAGCCTGACTGTGTGGTGGAGTCAGGTTCAATTGAGGCATTCACTAGGTAACAGAACGGATGCAGGTTACGATGGACTGAATGGCCTCCTTCTACACCATAACAATTCTGTGAAATGGGAATTAGCCTATTGCTTGAAATGGAGCAATGTGTGGAGTTATGAGGAGGAGGCAGGAGATTGGCCCAAAGCGAAATATTTACTCAGAGAACCAGCGCATACATAATGGCTGAATGGCCACGTTCTGCACTGCAATAATTCAGTGACTCAAATAAATTGAAACTCCGCAATCTTACAATAAAGATACTTGGTTTTGTTAGTGAAGTGATACTGCGTTTTTCACATGCCATATTATATACTCTCTAACAGTGTATGCTGACGTATGCCTGAAGCTATGTTTGTAGCTCCGCACACACGTATACGTAGACTTGCTTTACATGGACAAAATTTGCCCAGTAATTCTATGTCTTTAAGATTGAATGTTATGTAAAAGAAACTTATTGTTTGCGATGCTTTCAAGTTCAGTGTTAGTGCTTCACTTGACAACTGTGCCAAAAATTCAATTTCAAGTGAGAGAAAGTGTCTAACTGAATCCTTATGTCTCATTGTCACATACAGTTGCTTTGCAGATCATTGTTGCCCTGTGTCAGGTCAGTACAGCAGTAATATTCTAGAATATATTTCAAAATGGTATATTAGTTAGCCAGAGAATAATCCTGTCCTCTGACTGGCTAACTTGAGTTTAACCTTGAAGTAGTTTAATGTCAAGGCTATCGTCATATACTCATTAGATTGATTTTGTTTTATTGCTGTTTAATGATTCCACAACAAGCCAATGATAAAAGCTTTGTGAATGAAGTTGCACACCATCTAGCCATTCCATCCTTGATACTTACAGCGCATTCAATTCTCTGATTTTACTGCCACGGTAATAACACACATTTTACGTCATAAATGCAGTGTTCATCATAAATCATCTTTAAACCAAAATGTGATAATATAATAAGAAATATTTCCATATTATAATGTCAGAGGCACCTGTAAGTGGATTAATATCAATTATCTGAGGATTGAGAGAACAAATCTAAGCTAGAGGCTATCATAGGATGTCATCTGAACTACTTGAAGAATATTATAGTTTAGGACTTATAGAAGATATGTGGTGAAGTTTCATGGAAGAATATTCTTTAAAATTAAAATTAAAATTCACAGATTGAAATTAGATTATTGACCTGATTTAGAAATTGCTTAGGTAGCATATAGTGTCACAGAGACATACAGCCTGGAAACAGATCCTTTGATCTAACCTGTCCATGCCGACTAAGTTTTCCACCTGAACTAGCCCATTTGCCTGCATGTGGCTCATATCTAAAGCATTATCATATCTAAAGCCCTCTAAACCATTCCTATTCATGTACCTGAGAAGATATATGTGCTTGAATTAGGAGGAAGTGACTAAAGATGTACCACAAACATCAGTGCTGGTGTCTTCATTATTCATTATTTTTATCAATGACTTAGATTACATAATAGAGTAATATATATCCAAATTTGTTGATGACACAGAGATTGGTGGCACAGTAAGTAGTGTAGAAGGGAGGACAAAAAATTACGAGAGAAAATAATAAGCAGTGAGTGGTAAATTTGAGGTTTTTTTTATTGGTGAACATTCAATTTAGAACGCTGCACACACAGATCATTAAAATATTTTTGTCATGTATAAAACAAATGAGAAAAGTTAGTGGAATGAGGATGGTTTTCTATACCTATGTAAAGTCCTTGTTACTGTGTACACTTCTAGACACTGTATTATGGAATGGATAAATTGACTTGTAAGGAGTGTTTGATAACCGGAATGTTACCAGGGCTCCAACTGGTAAATAATGTGGCATGATTACACAAACATGTTATTTCCTGGAATGAGTGTTAAAGGGTGGTTTGATTAAGATTATTAACAATTGTTCAAGAAATTAATGAGCACAGAAAGAGGGAAACATTTCACCCAGCTGGCAGGTCTGGATAAGGAGGCATAACTTTAACATCAGAGCCAAGCCATTTGGGAGAATGGGCAGGAAACATTTCTTCATGTAAAAGATGACAAAAGTTCAAACTCTGTTACAAAAAGCAGGAAATGTTAACTTAATTACTTTAAATCTGAGATAATGGATTTTACCCAGCCATTAGTATCAAGTGACCAAAGTGGGTGGATGGAATTAGGATAAATATTTGATCTTATTGAATGGCAAAACAGACTTGAGGGGCTGAATGGCCCGTTCCTGGAACTATGTTCCAATGACAGCTGCCATTAAGCTACAGTCATTTCTCATAATGGAAAGTATTCAGTTTATCACTTGTGCTTTCTGGTTTCAAATGTATATGTGATTGTATGTTATCTTTTCAACTCTAAGTATCTGTATAAATGTGTGCTAGAGAATTAATAGGCGAGTGAATAAGTAAGAAAGTTTGTAAAGTTGGGATAGCAAAGTTTACAATTTTTTGAAACAGGAGATAGACCAAACCAAAAAGACAGCTGCAAAACACAGCTTTAAATGTGTGCCTTTTGTTTAGCATCTATGTTCCTGTTTGGATAATGTGCCTCCATTAAAATTAGTTATTTCTGTGATAAAGCCAAGAACTGTTATCTGTAGAATTGGTAACCGCGCTGCATAGAGTGGGTTATGTTACTTTATTTATTTTTGTACAACAACTTGGCGGATAATAGCAACAAAAAATGGGCACCTCCCTCTTTTCCCACGCTGCCGATAAATGTTTTCAAATGAAAAGATACCTTCTACATATTGTGCAAGTGAGATCCTAATGGATCTAATAGGTTTGTATGTTACATGGTCAATGCCCATGTAACATACCAGATGATTTATATTGCTAAAACCCATTAAAAGTTGTTTACAAAATTGTACAGTAGACTGTGCTTTTTGCTGCATGTTTGTGATGACTAACTACAATGGGATATCAAGCAATTTTATAATTCAAATTCCTACATCTTTAACTTTTTTGCCGAAGGAAAGTGCTTCTACCATAAATACTTTGAACCATTTCTGAGAAATTGGATAAGATTGGTAGTTTAGTTTTCGTCACAAAGAACTACTGGCATTTCTTTCCATTAGAGAGAAACAATTGGTTATATATAACAATCTGATAAAAACCTGTGTAAATACAAACCTTTCTTACTACACAAAGCACTGTAGTTATGGAGTATGAAGGGGAGAACTTGTCTATAAAATGTCACCTTCATGCAATAGCAGTGACACGAGAAACAACATTAGAATTCAAAGACCTATTCTTAATCAAATGAATCTTAGATGAGATGTTCAAAAGTTTGAAAATTAATTCCAATCAGTTCACATCCCTTGTTGCTTTACAACTGCTTGGACATCTTTTAAGTCAATATATTTGTATGTACAAATGTATATTGTATGTATAGTGAACTGTAATAATCAATACAGCATGAAAGTGAACAATCCGTAATCTCAATCGTAACCAATGATGGCAACGGGCAAGTTTAAGAAGTTATAATTTAATAAAGGAAAAATGAAAAACTAACATTGTAGGCCATTCCGCATCTCCCTGACACACCTCCACACCACCTATCCTTTATCCTTTGCAATGTGTCTGATTGGAAAAACTTCAAATCCAAAGTAATATTCAAGTTCTTCATGCCAGTGGATGAATTTGAGAACGAAATTGCATGCATTGGTCTCCAGGACACCAAAATATTCCTTTAATGTTTCAGCCTTATCTCCAAATAAAGTATCGTCAGAAAAGATTGACAAAGCTGATTGTGAGGTGATTGGGAATGGCAAAAAACCTTCCAAACAGCAATGCTTTGAAAACAGGACTCATTGTATTGTCCCCTAGAACCTCTGTATAATTATAATTGTCTACTGAATTATGATTGTCTACTGAAAGGCTTAAACACTACTGTCTTTTCAAAGAACATTCTATGTCAATCAGTCAAGGTTTCCAGCTCTCAATGGAGCAATTTTAAAATTATTTTCACCTTATTGACATCAAACGATTGAGGGGGTGGGGAAGAGATAAAAGCGTTCAACTGACTGTTGCGACCTGAAAAATGTTTGCTTAATGCCCAACAACTGTTTATTAACATGGTTTGAGTATGTGTCCTTGTTTTTTTTTTAAAAGATTTCACTATATGTTTTATATTTTGTTGCCTGTGTCTAATTTGTGATGTGTTCACTTTTCACCTATAATTAAATCTGTAATGTTGCAGTTTTGTACATTAAAAGTGTAAATGATTTTGAACTCTAATAATTATTGAGTGAATACTGTGACATGCTTTACATTGAAAATGAGGAGACACATTGCATGAAACCAAGGTCGCCAATCCAAGAGGAAGTGGGTTGCTTTTCAGAGTTTAGACTTGATAGAAGTGATAAGGGAACAGGTCATTTAGCCTAAACAGCTGTGTTGCATTTACCCTCCACTTGTTTTTACAATCCTTCGTCTGCGTAATCTTCACATAGCTTCTGCCATAATCACTAACATTGAAAGTGAACTTCCATAACTTCACAGTGCTCTCCATATTTTTGCTCTGTTGTTCATCTACTAGTTTTGATCTTGGGTCCATAGCCCCTCATTTTAAACCCTCATCTAATGAAAACAATCTACTACTATCAATGCTGTCTGTGTATTCAAAATTGCAAACACTTCGATCATTTTGCCTTCTATATTGTTTAACAAGCAAAAACTTTAACATTTCATATCAGGTACCATCCTATCCTGTAATGTATCATTGATCATAGAATCCCTACAGTGTGGAAACAGGGCCTTCGGCTCAACAACTCCACACCAACCCTCAGAGCATCCCACGCAAACCCATTGCCCTATACTGCAACTAATCTACACATCCCTGAATGCTACAGGCAATTTAGCATGCCCTGCACATCTTTGGACTGTGGGAGGAAACCAGGGCACCCGGAGGAAACACACGCAGACACAAGGAGAAAATGCAAACTCCACACAGACAGTCCCCTGAGGGTGGAATCAAACGAGGGTCCCTGGCGCTGTGAGGCAGCAGTGCTAACCAATGAGCCACTGTGCCACCCCAATGTTATTTGTAGAGACTGAATATCCTACCAATATTGTGGCCCAGTACTGCTAACAGCATTCAAAATGAAGTCTCAGGATTTTATTTAGGTAAAACCTACCTGTGGGTTTTTAATTTTTTTAAACTTTGGTAATAAAACCAAGACTTCTGTTGAATTGTTTAAAGCCTATCAACTTCAGGTGCTGACTTTAATGTCTTATAAACCTGTAATGGTTAGAATTCTCTGCTCTTCCATGGCATTTACCCTACTTGCATGCACAGTGCAATTACCATTAAGCTTTTCTCCAAATCCATCACCTTACACTGATCTAGAATTCAAACTTTGTAGCCCATTCCCACAAAATGCCAACATACCTTGGAGAAATCCATGCTGTCACTTTATATTTTATTCTGCCTAAATGTAACGTTCATTTCATCTGCATCAGAAACCTTAAGGTTTCTCTAATTTCCTTTCTCTTTAAACCTGGGTACTACAATGACTGCTTTCCAGTTTCCAGAAAATATCCACAACTGATGAAACCAGGTAATATCGTTTCCAAAACTTTTGTAAATCCCAAACTCAGGAAGATAGAGTTCACCCTGCCATTTTGCCTTCTTTTAATCAAATTAATTTACCTCCCCTGGCCTTTTTATCTATTATAATGTTGTCACTTTTAGGACTGATCTCACCTCTGATATTTTAGATTTAAATTTAGATCTGTTGTCATGTATATAAAAAAAAGTGAAAAGTGTCCTTTCGCATGTTACTCGCAAAGTGTTGCCATGCTGTGGTGCCATCTTGAAACACTTAATATAATGCAAGATTTTATTGCAATAGAGAGCATCTTCCTCCCTTCTTCTTGTTCCTCTGCTACACCTCCAGTCACTGTTTGACGTTGGCTGGCATCTCTGGAATGGGCTCCAAGTGGAGACATGTGGAAAGATTTAGCACATATCCCTACCTTTATTTAATCACCATCTCCGAACTTACAGTGATCTCCTCTTTGGGTTTCACTTTAATTTTAATTGTTCTTTTTTATTAATATACTTTCAAAATATTTTGATCGACACAACTAGATGCAACACCTCTGTCCTTTGAACTAATTAAAATAGTGGGTTAGGAATGAATCCTGCATAGTTGGAGGAATTCTATTCTGATTTTGCTCTTTCATCTCTCTCTGTCTCACTCATAGGATAATTCAAAACCTGCAGCAGAATGATTTGATTTTTTTCCTAATCCAGCTCCCCATTCTGGCTGCAGGTATCCTATTTCATTTTTTTGTAGTTGGAGACCCAGGATGCATAAGACAGTGCTGGAGAATGGCAGCTTTGTACACTTTTCACTGTATTCCTGTATCCTTGTGCTTAAGTACATGTGACAATAAAACCTAATTCTAACTCTAATTTTAAATCAAAGTCTAATTCCTTACAAATGGCACAAACCCTTTTTGCTCTCTTTGAGCTTGGAGCAATTGACTCTTTCCTGGTTTGTAGCAAACCTGTTAACAATATAAATTCTCACCTTCACTATCATTATCAGTTTGCTTTTGTTTTGTATTCTTGAATGTATATATCTCAATATGTGTATTTTCCATTCTTCACCAGTTTTTAGATGGATTGAGTTCCGTGCTATTAAGTCCATACCTTTCTATTAGTGCTATTAGCTTCCTGTAAAATAATTGCTTCAATTTTATTTCTCATATATATATATACAATATATATATAGAATATAGAATATAGAACATTACAGCACAGTACAGGCCCTTCGGCCCTCGATGTTGTGCCGACCTGTCATACCGATCTCAAGCCCATCTAACCTACACTATTCCATGTATGTCCATATGCTCATCCCATTCCCTTACTACTGAGTAAAGAAACTACCTCTGACATCTGTCCTATATCATTCACCCCTCAATTTAAAGTTATGCCCCCTTGTGCTCGCCATCACCATCCTAGGAAAAAGGCTCTCCCTATCCAACCTTCTGATTATTTTATATGTTTCAATTAAGTCACCTCTCAACCTTCTTCTCTCTAATGAAAACAGCCTCAATTCCCTCAGCCTTTCCTCGTAAGAGCTTCCCTCTATACCAGGCAACATCCTAGTAAATCTCCTCTGCACCCTTTCCAAAGCTTCCACATCCTTCTTATAATGCGGTGACCAGAACTGTACACAATACACCAAGTGCGGCCGCACCATGTTTTGCAAATTGCAATTCAAGCATTTAACATATTTCTCTAAACTCACAAATCTTGATGATGAAGCACCATCCACTGTTCTTTTTCAGAATTAATTATTTCTACTTAAAGGCTTGCGTTGCTTATGTGCATGTTCTCCACTGGTCTACTAAATACATGCTTTTCCTTCATATTTAATTCCGACTTGAAATAACTTCAGAGGAGATGGTATCTCCTCACCTCATCCCCTTACACGTGGAGAGTCCGTGACACTGATCCACCCCTCTCAGAGCCAGCTCTCATTGTGAACAGGATGCCTGACTGTCCTGTTTAAGTCTGTCAGGGCTCCTTGACTGGACAAAATTAACAATCCCAATTAGAGACCTCGTATTCTATTGACATAGAACATAGAACATTACAGCGCAGTACAGTCCCTTCGGCCCTTGATGTTGCGACGACCTATGAAACCAATGTGAAGCCCATCTAGCCTACACTATTCCATTATTATCCATATGTTTATCCAATGACCATTTAAATGCCCTAAAGTTGGCGAGTCTAGTACTGTTGCAGGCAGGCATTCCACTCCCTTACTACTCTCTGAGTAAAGAACCTACCTCTGACATCAGTCCTAGATCTATCAACCGTCAATTTCAAGTGATGTCCTGGCTGACCTTGTTAAAGTCAGTACATTCCCTCCCCCTCTGAGTCTGAGAAAATTGGCCAGTTTTTTTTAGTAGCTCCTCCTGAGGCATTTAAGCACTGGGTTCAGGTTCCTCCAACTCTGCCTCTGATATGGACAATGTGTAACGTACAGTAGCTCATCTCTCATGCATGGAGTGTCTCAGAAGAAATTTATTCTCTTCTTCAGGCAGCAAAAGGTGTCAAGGTGACGACATCTGCTGAATCCAACTCAGACTCCGAGTTATCTTCAACATTTGATGGAAAGGGAGAACCCTAGGTTCTGGAACAGTTGGAAATGCTGTCGAGTTGCTGGGCAGGTTTTGCTCCCACACCATTTGTGATTTTGCAGTATTCATGTGGTCCACGTGCTTGTTCAGGACTGTTGCATCTCGCCTAACTCTAAACGTCACTGGACCTTACCTCGCATCGCCCTTACCTATTACTCATGCCAAGCCATTCACATGGTTCCTACAACAAACTTCATTCCCTGAAGTAAACTGTACTTCTCGCTTAATGGAGTCTTGTGTCTGGCATTGCCCTCCCAGATGCCATTTCACATCTCACCAAGGTCTGGGAAATTTCCCTGGAGCAGTGGAGGCTGAGGGGTGACCTTAAAGATGTTTATAAAATCATGAGGGGCATGGATAGGGTGCATAGCCAAAGTCTTTTCTTTAGGGGAAGCAAGTCCAAAACTAGAAGGCATAGATTTACGGTGAGAGGGGAAAGATCTAAAAGGGACCTAAGGGATAACTTTTAACACAGAGAGTGATGTGTGTATGAATGAGCTGCCAGAGGGAGTGGTGGTACAATTACAACATTTAAAAGGCATCTCGATGGCTATATGACTAGGCAGGGTTTAGAAGGATATGGGCCAAATGCTGGCAAATGGGACTAGGTTTATTTAGGATATCTTGTCACCATGGACGAGTTGGACTGAAGGGTTGTTTCCATGTTTTACATCTCTATGACTCAGTCAGATTTAACCTAGCATGGAGCCTTCTCCGCATTGGCAACTCTGCTGGACCTATCCTTGTAGTGCGCAGGCATGGTCTTATGATCAAACAGGAACTGGAACAGTTTGGTATCTAGTGAAGCTGTAGGCTGTTTCTTTAAGCCTGCCTTCAAAGTTTGGATTGTCTTTCTGCCAGACCATTGGTTGATGGATGGTATGGAGCTATCCTTACATGTCCAATATTTTTCTACTTTAGGAAATACTCAAGTTCCCTGCTGGTAAATGATGGCCCATTACCTGTGACCAATACTTCTGGGAGTCCGTGTATTGAAAAAAAAACCTCAGTTTTTCTGTAGGAATCCCTGTGTTTGATGAATGAACTCTATGTAGGTCCAACTACCTTGAATAGGCATTCTTCCCAATGACTAACAACATTGAGCCCATGAAAGGACCATGTGTAACTGAGTCCAGGATTTACCTGGCCATTCCCATGGATGTAGGGGAGCAGCTGGCAGTAATTTCAGTCCTTGTTTGTACTTTGGGATACTGTCCCACCAACGCAGCTATGTCTGCATCCAATCCTGGCGACTAGATGTAACTTCTCACCAACATCTTCATTTTGGGAACCCCTGGATGACCCTGGTGAAGTACAGATAGTACCTGGTTATAGATTCTGTTACCAGAATCTGGTACCTTTGCTCGTGTCAATCACATATGCGGTCTTTGGCTGTGATCTAGTCTCCGCAGGTCCAAATATGTTTCATTTCTGGTTGTGACAGCCTTTTGGTTTCCCCCTTCACCACCAGTTTTTTCAGTTTTGCTAAAACTGGATCTTTCTGCACCCAAAGTCTTAAATTGTCAGTCGTGACTGAAAGGGTGTCCAGAAAATTTGAAATCATTACATACTCTTCCAGTGGTGGTGCACCGGCAGTGTATCTTCTGGCAGAGGCTGCTCGATGAATCCACATTTGCTGCTTGGCCTCACAGGTAGCGTTCCAACTTGTATTTATGTGCACTTAGGATTGGAACCCACTGTTGAATTCGGCCTGAAGCTGTGGGCAGCATTGCCTTGGCCTCTTTAAATAGACCTAGCAGGGGTTTGTGATCCATTATAATCACAAATTTACGTGTGTAAAGGCATTGGTGGAACTTCCTGACTCCAAGTATGACCGCCAAGCCTCCCTTCTCTATCTGGGCATATTTACACTCTGCATTTAACATGTTCTAGATGCATACACCATTGAGTGTTCCTTTCCACTGGGCCACCTATGAGCTAATATTACCACAATGCCGCATGGAGGGGCGCATCAGTACTAGACCTTGTTTGGGATCATAGTGTGCCAACACCTCAGAGGATGAGAAATAATGGGAACTGCAGATGCTGGAGAATCCAAGATAACAAAATGTGGAGCTGGATGAACACAGCAGGCCAAGCAGCATCAGAGGAGCAGGGAAGCTGACGTTTTGGGTCTGGACCCTTGCTCAGAAAAAATTCTTCGGAAAAATTTTTTTTCTGAAGAAGTGTCCAGACCCGAAACTTCAGCTTCCCTGCTCCTCTGATGCTGCTTGGCCTGCTGTATTCATCCAGCTCCACACTTTGTTATCTTGGATTCTCCAGCATCTGCAGTTTCTACTATCTCTGAATTTATTTTGATTCGTTCAGATTTGGATGTCACTAAGCAATTTATTTGTTCCAAACTGGACCTAAGTGGACTTTCCAGGGTGTGCACTTGCCTGGATACTGACCTATGAGTTCAGCTACTCATCTTAGGTCCAGAGGAGCTCTTTTGTTGACTCAGGTCTGAAATGCCAGCAGCAACTACAATGGCTTGCGGGCCTGGATCCTAAAAAAAATTTTAGCTGTTTAACCGAGGCTTGGTATTGATTTTGAGTTTTGCTGTGGGATGACCTAGTGTCCCTCTGTTCATGATTTAGTAAGCCTGCTCAATTGTGTTCACTCAAATGGTGTTCCCCAAATTCAGTCAGATTGGTGAGGGTGTCCACTTCCTTTAGAATACCCTGCAACTCAGATGCACCACTTGCTGCACTTTTCAATGATAAAGCCAGTTGTAGTGCCTGTTTGAAGTTCTGTATTTTTATCATCTTAAAAGTAAACAGGCAGTTTACAGTATATATGTTTACAGCGTGGTGCATAGTAAAGCTTTCAGGAGTTTGGGAAACGCAGAATCTAGCCATTGTGAACTTAAGGACTGTTCCCATTGTCATCAAGCATACGGACCTTGCACTTTCTTCCCAGTAAAACGACCTAAGCCTTTGATCTCTTATAATGGAACCATCCAGTTTGAAACAGCTGATCTACAGATACTTTATAAAACAGCATTGTAAGCTAGATTTGGATAAAAACGCGCTAACAATGGGAATTTAGTAGGAGTCTCTCATTATATTTGAGATCACTGTACACAGGGGAGCAGTCAAAGAAAGTGAGACTTGCATTTACACTGTGGTCTTCAAAGTGATCTCAAAGTACAGCCAATGAGGTACTTTTGTAGTGTAGTCACTACAAAGGTTGTGCACTGATTCCTCCCATAAACTCTAGCATGCTAAAAGAGATGAACTGTTCCTGTGGTGTTGATTGAAGGGTATTGTTCAGACTACTGGGCCATAACTGTCCTGTTTTTCATTGAGATGGTGCCCTTGAATCTTTGGAATCGAGCAAAGCAAGAAGACAAGGCCTTTGATCAGCGTCTCATTGAAATGATGGCTGCTCTGGCAGTGATTACTGCCTCGGAAATGCACTAGAGTGTCAGCTTGGATGTTTGTGCTTCTGTCGTAGGGTCAGAATTAAAACTAGGGACTATTTGATTCAGAGACTAGAATACAATGAACAGATCCATAATCAATGAAATTGAGCCAATGTGCAGTCAGTTATCATTTTCTGAGACAACAGGGCAGAAGGAGAAATGATTTGCTAAATGGTTTTCTTTCTGGCGATCAGTATGAGGTTAACAAATGGAAGCACATGATTTCAGTTTATATTTTGTTATCTATTACCACATAATAGACTCAAAGCAAAATTATGGCTCACGGGACTAGAGGAACAGTTGGTATGTAATTGACCATGGAATAGAAAGCAGACAGCATGATGATATGATTTTCAGACTGGAAGGAATTATATGGTGATGGTCCCCATGGACTGGTTACAGGACACAGTTCTTTTTGGTATGAATTAATGACCTGTTCTTGTGTATAATTCTATATAATGCTCTGCTGGGGGTCCAGAAATTGGCAAATTCCCTAAAAATATTGTATTACATGAACAGTCAATCCTAAAACTCAATCTTGCCACCTTCTGGTTGGAAATAAATTCTGGTAAACATTTTCTCTCTGTCAGCTCACTTGATTTGTAAAATACACAATAGGCAACATTTCCTTTGGCCCTCCTTTCATTAATATTGGCATTTTGCTTTAATTTGAATTGGGAATTTGGTCTCAGTTACTTACTTGTCCTTGGAATAGAGTTTTGAACATTTAAAGTGTTCAATCTGTCTAGAAATGATGGCAGTTATCGGCATCCTATTCAAATATCAACAGAATGCACATTCAACAAAATAACTGTGCTGAACAAACAGTCATTCAATTAACTGCACTGTTCCCAATGCTGCATTGAACAATAAACTGACCAAACACTTATGAGACCATATCTGAAATAACCTTCTTAGATTGAAGCTGCAGTGTATTATTAAAATAATAGCTATCAGCGTCAAATTAAAACCAGGACTGAGTCATACTGGCCTGAAAATATTAATTCAATGTGAGCGGAAGGAGAGTTTTTCGTAGCATTTAAATACGCTCTCTGTAAATTTATAAAATCTGCAGGACTCACTAGTGAATCCTCTGAGATTTCACAAACTTGGTTTGGCATCATGTTGGAGTTAGAGTTTCCCCTGCATTAAAGCTAGGGACTATTTGATTCAGGGACAAGAATACTATGAACCGAGCCATAATCAATGAAATTGGGCCACTGTGCAGTCGGTTATCATCTTCTGAGATAATGGGGGCAGAGAAAGAAATGATTTGCGAAATGGTTTTCTTTCTGGTGTCAGTACGTGATTAACAAAATGAGGCACATGATGTCAGTTCATATTTTGTTATTTATTACCACATAATAGACTCAAAAGCAAAATTATGGCCCATGGAACCAGAAGAACATGGTATGTTGGTATGTAACTGGCTGAGGAACAGAAAGCAGACAGCAATGGTGAGGAGCTAATTTTCAGGCTGGAGGGAAGTATAAGATTCTGTTCCCCAGGACACTGTTCTTTTTGAAATAAATTAATGACCTGAGCTTGTGTATAATTTTAACATTTGTAGGTGATTGAAACTCAGAAATCAGAATTTGAGGTGAGTGAGATAGTAGGAACTGCAGATGCTGGAGAATCTGAGATAACAAGGTGTAGAGCTGGATGAACACAGCAGGCCAAGCAGCGTCAGAGGAGATAATTTTCTGAAGAAGGGTTTAGGCCCGAAACATCAGCTTTCGTGCTCCTGTGATGCTGCTTGTCCTGCTGTGTTCATCCAGCTCCACACCTTGTTATCTCTAATTTGAGGTAAGTAACAGATTTCAGATGGACATACGCAAATGGATGAAATTGGCAGACACAGCAGATGATATTTAATTGAGAGGAGTGAAAAGTGATACATTTAGGTAGAAAAAATGAAAGAAATCATTAAAAAGAAGCTAAGTAGTTCAGTTTTTAAAGAGTTATACAAACAAGGAGTCAATATATATAAATCTTTGAAGGTGAAAATACAAGTTGAGAGCTGTTTACGCGAAAACTTCTGTAATCAATACTATTTTTTTTCCAAAATGAGAGGTGCAGAATGCCCGATGAAGGAAGTTAGGCTCAACGTTAAGAAAACTGTGTTTAACAAGAGGTGATGTGTGCTTATCTATCCCAGGGAGTACCACCCTGATATAGGAATTACATTTATGTTAGACTGTGAAGTTGAAACTGATTGGTGTCATCCATAAATGACAGCATAACAGCATCTTTAACCTGTAGTTTCTCCGGTGCAAATGGGTGGCTATGTTGGCAACATACTAGATCTATAGCGCCACCTGGTGAGTTTTGCAAGAGTGAGAATCTCATTCAACCAGCAAAGGTTGCTCAAAATTACTATTATTCCATTCCACTCAATAGATTGTGCTAAAGTATTGGGATACTGCTAAAGTATTCACTTACATTTGCTTTGAATAACACACAACTTTGAGACTCTTCTTATTGCCTCTTATCCTTTACACATATCACTGATGACCATCAGATACTTCAAAAGTACTTGACAACTGATTAAGTACCTAAATAGTGTGGAGCTGGAGGAACACAGCAGGCCAGGCAGCATCTGAGGAGGTGGAAAACTCTTCTGAAAAAAGGGTCCTGACTCGAAATGTCAGCTTCCCTGCTTCTCTGATGCTGCCTGGCCTGCTGTGTTCCTCCAGCTCCACACTGTGTTATCTCTGACTCCAGTAACGGCAGTTCTTGCTATCTCTGATGAAGCAGCTATGAACTTCATCCAATTTTACATCCAATATTGTTGCCAACTTGTTTTTGTGTTACCTATTTATCAGTAGGATATGAATATTTTTAATGCAGGACATCAAATAAAAAGCTGAAATGACAGAGAGATGTATGGGGTGGGGGTGGTGTGGAGTGTCTCTGCGTGTGTGTTTTGTGCAGGCAGATAGCTGGGACTGAGTGAGGATCTATCCATTTTGATGCAGTCTCTTGTTAGCATCCAGTTAATGAACTATGGAGAGAAAGAGAGTAGCCCAGGGCTGGCCTCCGGTTCTAGGCTGCTACGACACCAGGTAAGGTAGATCTTTTACTGGAGTGAGGTGTTATTTGAGCAGGCGGAGGACCCAGTGGTACCCTAGGAGTCCTGCTCCTCCTGGTTTCCCTGAAATATAGTGAAACCTCCCTTTAGACTTATCCTCTGGTGTGGGAGCAGTTTAATTTATACATTGCACACAACACATTCTCAACTTCTTTCCATCCTTTTTCAATTTTAACCTGACAAGAAATGGTAGCTTTTGATTGCACAATTCCTTTGTGAGCATGTCACATTAATTTTTACAATGCTGAGAAAATAACACCAGTAGAGTGTGAGAACAATTTATCTACAGCCATAAGGGCTGCAGAACACAGTGGTAAAGCCTTTAAAATGAATGGATTGTGGCATTTAAAAAATTTTTGATATTCTGAAATAACATTGAAAGCACAGAAGGCCCTTCAGACAGAGAATAGTTCATCTTGAAAACTTTTAGCTCAGACTTGGATTATATTAAAAGTGGGAAGCTTGAGATTTCTCACAATTTATAAAAGGTCTTCTCTTAATGTTTGATATATTCATTAATTGCTTTCACAAAATGCAGCACATGAGTTGAACCTATATTTTTGTGCATCTAAAGACTCAAATCTACTTTTAAATTGATTGTATACTCTGAGAAGGTGATAAACCTGTGCACATTGCTAACTGCTGAAAGAGTCTATGTACACCCCAAAAGCTTAAACTATATTGTTAGTAACATTTAACTTGGAGTTTACAATCTTAAGCTTTTTCTGTACAATTGCCAGTTTATACATAATATCTTTAACTTTACTGTTTTCAATGTATTAAATTAACATTTAGCATTAATCACATCTGAGGCATTTAACAGTTCATATACTCATCTTCTAGTCCCAGCTAATCTGAACAACCCAGTGTCTGCTGAAGATGGTGACTGTTTATAAGAACACCTAGCTGATTAGTGTGTGTGTATTTTGGGATTCTGAATGACCTGTCCAGTTGTCACATGCAATGTCAATGTCTGGCAACATTGGAAGGTCTCAAAGTCAACGTGGCCATACACATCAGTAATTCTGACAAAAGGAGTGAACAAGAACAGAACGTGCAGGCAAAACTCAGCAGTGGGGACAAAGTAGAGTTAATAATTCGAGTCTGCTCAATGTGACTATGTCAACAAAAAGCACTCCACTCTTAACAACAGGTCCATATGCTTATTTATTGGACCTGTCATTCAGCATGACTGGACAGCTTCATTTGAAAGTGAATTAAAAAATAAACATCTACTAAACTTGCACAAGAGTTGCTCAATGCTTAGCACTGTGCCTCACAGCATCAGGGACCTGAGCTCAATTCCAGCCTCGGGTGGCTATATGTGTGGAGTTTGCAATGTTCTCTTTATTTTCTGCATGGGTGCTCTGTTTTCCATACACAGAGTTAGGTGGATTGGTAATGGTAAATTACCTTATAGTAGGCAGGCTCAGTGGATTAGCCTTGGTAAATGCAGGGTTATAGGTTGTCGGGAGATGTTCTTCAGAGGGTTAGTGCAGACACACGTGGGCCAGATGACTTCTTTCTAAAGCGTAGGGTCTCTATAAGAGCAACAAGTGTTTTTTTTAAAATTTGCTTTACTGTTTCATGGGATGTGGCTATTACTCGGCTTACCAGCATTTATTGCCCACTCCTAATTTTTCAGAGAACAGATAAGAGATAACCACATTGATGTGGGTCTGCAGTCATAAGTAGGCCAGTTCTTATAAGAGCAGCAGAGTTTTTTTTCCTAAAAATACATTAATGCACCAGATTGTCATTTTTAAAAAAATTATCTACAATGGTCACCATTGGACTAGTATTTTAAATGCCAGATTTTTCCTTCAACTGTTATGGTAGAATTGGAATCCATGTCGGAACATTAGCCTGGGCCTCTGGATTAGTAGTCCAGTGACTATACCACTATGTCACTGCCTCCCTACACAAGAGATGTACATGATATACTTCATCCCCAGGACTCACTGCACCTGTGAATGTGTATGGTTACTAACAACCCCAAAAGTGATGTCCTTTTAGCTCTTTCCTATCTTTGACCAGTTTTGTACAACTTGAACTGAAAAAATAGTTGGGTTAATTGCTGCAACCAGTTCTGAGCAGTTTTTCTTTGCAGATGGTGAGGGATTCCTTCATATTTATGAAGATCGTTTGGAACTTGCAAATCAATAGCAACACAGTGTCCATGTCTACATTTGACATTCATGAATAGGCTAGTAATGTTGACATTGACATCAGATGTAGAGCAGAATGACATGGTGATCTAAATCTCACAATACTATGTAAATCAACAACTTTCACTGTAGTGTTCAATTTGAATGACACCACGTGTGCCCAAATAGAGGACGTTGCCATAGGATCTGCCAAGTCTCTTGCAAACATTGTTTTTGGGTTTGGTAAGAAATGTGTCTTTCATTGATGACATCTATCCTTTGAAATACTTTGGATACGTACATGATGTGTTTGAAATATTTAAATTTGCAATTCCATATAAGAAGGTTCCCTTGTGTTTTAGTCAACTCCATTCTGTTCTCAAATTCACATCGGAAATGGAGCAGTTAAATGAACTCACTTTCCTTAATGGCCAAGTTGTGAAATCAATCAGGAGGATCTCTCCTACTTTTTCTTGCAAACCTACCTTCATTCATCAATATATGCATTGGGACTCTCTATGAGATTGGCCTAATCAGCAAACTTATCAATAGGGCCTGAGCTAATTATTCACTATTCAAGCTTCACGCTGAAAAAGCCATCTTGAGGGATAATGGCTACCCCAGTCAGATAATTTCCAGCTTTATATCATGCAAATACATGAGCAGATCTAATTTAAACCAAAGTCACATGCCTCATCTTAACCTCAACAAAAGTCCCCATACGATTCTCCTGGTTCTCGAATTGTCGAGTAAAACTGATAGGATCTCAGAATTAGAGGAGGCTTGGCTTACTTAATTAAATCTGTCAACTCTTCAAAGGTTTTAGTATCTGGTGCCTCAGGGAAAGTAAGGTTCCTCAAAACCAAAAAAGCTGCAAGTCCACAATTGTCAGGGGAATCACTCATTGCTTTTCATCTGCCCCAATGTCAGTTGCCCAGAAAAAAAATTGCATTCTTTCTCCATACTGGGCCCAGTCTTTGACGGCAGGATCAAATGAATCAGGCTTCCCAACTAATGGCATGATGCCAGAAATGCTTACCCCAAATCAAAGATGACTGTTGTGAGCAAATTTCTTCAGGAGCTTGCTTTTCTCTGGAATAACCCCAGAGAGGTGGTATCCCATCACCAAGTCACCCTTTATTTACACATGGTGAGTCCTTAACACTGATCCAGCATCCTCAGAACCAGCTCTGAGCAAACAGGACATCTGACACATCAGTTCTTATCTGTCAGCCAGGGCTATCTTGATTAGACCAGATTAACAGCTCGAATCAAGGAACTCATATTGTATGTGGTCTACATGGCTGACCTTGCTACAATCACTACAGAAGTCTTTCCTCCTGAAGAGTTTTTTTTGTTGTTAAGTCAGAAACATGACAGCCAATTTTGCACAAGGTCCCATATACAGCAATGAGGTACCGACTTGATAATCTGTTTTATTAAAGTTGTTTTGGGGGATAAACCCCCATTAGTACATCAGGGATAATTCCTTTGTCCTTCTTTGAAAATAGTGCCTTGACATCCACTTGAGACGAACCATGAGCCCTTGGTCAAACATCTCATTCAAAAGATGGCAGTTCCAACATGCAATTTTCCCTCAGTACTGCACTGGAGTGTTGGTCTAGAAATTGTCCCAATCTCTGGTATCAGATTAGAAATGTAATCTTTTGCTTCTGAGATCAGAATGCGACCAATTGAGCTGCAGCCGACATGGATTCAGAAGCCCACTTGAAGAAAATGAATGAGTTTGCGAGCAACTCAACAGGATATCATGTATTTGTCTATCAATCTTACTTAGCATACCTCTACTATAATCACATTAACCGCTCCAAGCCTAAAACCAAAAATTGGCAGGTTTTCAAGATCCAATATGTGAAAATTAACACAACAGTTTGAATTATTTTTCCAATTGTTGGTTTCACTAAATGGTATTTACAACACAATAGCAATGAATTCTTCACAAGAGAATGTACTTAGCCTTATGTTCGTTCAGTAGTTTACAATTCATTATCTCATCTCTTATTAATAATGGAATCAATTGCTCAGTTTTAATAGAGTATATTTTAACTGTTCTAACACTTCTTACAATTAACCTTTGTACATGAACCAAAAACGGATGGAATGTAAATTACAGCATTTCAAATCACTACCAACCAGATTGTTTACGTATGAAGTCAAAGAACAATAATCAAGACAACTGTTAGTCTAAAATAAATGGAATATGAAATTACTTTCAATTTCAAACAGAATTTTCAAAGCAAAGGTGAGCAAACTCAGCATGAGTGCCGTACTATCATACCATCCTTGATTTAAATTATGCATTAACTATTTTCATTGAAAACTGGGTATGCAGATTTACCAGAATGTTGACTGGATTAAAGCAACTAATTTATGAAGCAAAGGTGCATTGATGTGGCTTGTATTTTCTTGAGGATAGGATGATTAAAGGATGATTTTATGCATAAATTGGAGGAGTTGATTGGAAAGTGAATTAATACGGAACAAGGAGACACAGCCTTCAAATTAAAACTACGCCATTCTGGAAACATGTCAGAAAGCCTATTTTAGCACAAGTGTTGGTGAAAAACTGAAACATTCTTTGCCAAAAAAAACCTCTTGATTCTAAGTAAATTGACAAATAAAAACAGAAATTAATTTTTTAGGGAGGGATCTTATGCAAGTTAGAGCCAAGGTGGTTACTTGATGTTAAGATACAGATAAGTTGTGAGCTAATTAAATGCCAGTATGGCTTTGCGTGGCTGAATGGCCTTTCTCCATTCCTATACACCACATGTGCTTTCTAATAACAAGCTAGATTTAGAGATGGCTTTAAAATGAAAGTGAGTAAATCAGTTTTGTCTCCGCTCAGAAACCATTACTGTCACCAGCTTTGGGACCTCAGTGCAGAATTGTGGCACTTGAGTTTGCAAGTGATACCAAACATTAAAAAATAATTCAGAGGATTTGTTGCAGAATGTTGTACCATGTCAAACCACTTGTACTTCTTAATACAAAATGGTACCTTTTAAATTGCAGAGATCTGAATGTTCCTTGCATGAGACAACTTTAGACTAAAATGATCCTTCCCACTATATAACTCATTCAAAAGATTGTACAGGACATTGCACAGTTTGGAATACTTTTCTGAAAGTTCCAAGTGTTTTTATAACCGATCAATTATAGTTACCTAATAATTCACTTACAATAGACATTTCTGAACATAGTGCAAAATCTTTTACAACTGAATCAAGTCATCCTTTACACAGGTCAATCTTGACAAAAAGTAGGCACTTGTTTGGGTTTGCCATCACCAATTCTTCAGTGCATAAAAGACCCTAAGGCTCATTCAGGGTGAATTATCGAATTCCTTTCTTAAAATTCACTGCCAATTTCCACGTCTGGATGCTTTTAGCCAGAGTGATTTCACCAGAAAGGTTGTCTTCTAGTCCTGGTAGAATATCGGAATGCTTGGACTCCATGTAAGTCAAAATTGTGTCACTAAGGCTGAAATCAAACAAAGATTAAATGCTTAAAACTCAAAACAAAATGCAGAATATATACTGAAGCACCTTCTCTCATTTGTTGTAAGTCACAATAAACAGATCCACAATGATTTTGCCTTTATTTAAAAAATTGTCTACTTGCCAATTTACTTTGGTGGGATGTTTTGGGCTGATTTTATTTTGCAACTACATACTTCACATACACTAGCATACAGGGAATCCATCTACACCTCCCTCTGGGACAGAATCTTATAAACTGAAGGTGCTGCCAGCATTCCTTCTATCAGCCCTAAATAACTGTTACTGGAGATTATAGGGTCATTGGATTGCTACTGCATTTTATCACAGTACTAAATAGTCAATGGCACAGCAAAGAAAGGGAAAGACAAAGGAAGTTAAGAAAACACATCACTGTTTCTAGACATGTAGGTCTACTGAGGCCTTAATTGCCCAATCTCGTGACAATCTAAGACCTCATTCCAACTCCATTGCCATGATACATTGAGCAGTGAAAATTGAAAGCCTGATTTCTCACCATCTGAGATCCTTCAAAACTTCAGTATGTACTTGAGCGTAGGCTTTGATAGCAATTTGGAATTGACAGTGTCTCTCTTCACCAATGTGAGGCGATGATGATGGTGATGACATCCTATTAGGCGGAGTTAATGTGTTGGAGGAATGGCCTTTGATGGAAAGACTTGTACTACCTTGTCCCTATGTCTTTTTAGCATCCTATCCTGTCAGTACCTGAACCTCAGTCATAGAAAAACCCGAGCATTATACACTTTACAGGTGCTTTCAACTTAAAGCATCCAGCAGGAAACTGAAGAGATTTAATTGATCACCTGTCTAATATTTAACTGATTTTATATTCCGTGAAAATGAAAGTTAAGTGTGCAACAGTGCCTCAGAAAAACAATAACACTTGTTTGTGATGAGAACCTGGGTAAGGAACTTTTCAACTTGGGGAGGCTGCTGTGCTGCAGCAGCAATGTGGTTTTGGGTGACTGAGAAATTCTTTTGCTCTTACAATCTGCCATAGCTGTATTGGACATCTTTAGAGTTTGATGATCAAGCTGCTTGGCCATGCAATGGCACACTTTCCCTGACCATCAATTTTTAATCTCAGAAACACTAGCCCAGAAGGAGGGACATTACCACTGTGCCAGAAGATCTTCAAGTCCAGAATGAAAACAACCGACGCAAGTAAAGGATGTCCAGTCTGAATCATCAGTTCCCTATGATGGTAGGTTAGAAATTACCCTGAATTGTGCAATGCCCAAACTACTGGTAATCCTCAGCGAGCCAATCAAAATTAGTGCTGATTTTTATGAAAGTACTCTGCTCTTCCCTTATGCCAGAATTATTCAAACTTATTCTGCTTGAGATCTTTAACCAAGAAGGGTAAACTTTGTTTTCTGGGAAGAACTTTATTCCAGTTGCAGATTGAAAGGGAAGTAATCAGTGAAGCTGTTTAGTTGTATTGTAACATCTAGTGCATATTACCTCCATGTCGATGAGAAGTTGTCATCTACATTGCTTTGAGTAGTCTTCAGGGCGAGAATCTCATGCAGCTCCCAGAGAAAAGTGTTGATGTTTGTGGATGCAAAAAAGGTTCTCAGCTCTGCTTCTTCTTTAGGAAGTAAGTGTTCCTTGTACGCCACAGGGATTCTCTCAAATGGGTCCTAATAAAAACAGGAAATTAGAAATATTGTGATGCTGTTCCTTTCAATTTACTGAAAGGCCATTATTAAAACATTGAGTAAGGGTTGCTGCAAAATTATGCTTCTAATGCACCAAATTGGATGCCATGATGGGTCAACAAACAGTCACTATAAAATCTAAAAGTGAATTTAGGACTGGCTTCTTCATCCAGAAATCAGTGATAAAAAGATCTGTAGAAGAAAAAGCTGTCTTTGTAATCACAATGTCATTATTAATAACATTTTTACCAGTATTACTGTTTTCATGTTATCATTTTCCCTCTAATCTCACAGTTTTCACCTTATGATCAGAATGAGCCTATCTGGAATTCTGAATGGATGACTCAATCTGGTTCAGCTTGAGTTCAGCACTAGGGTGATGGTGTTGTAAAGTGTCTGAAAACTGTTCCACTCTGTACACTGTCAGATGTAGTAATATACATATATATGGTTGTCTCATATTCTCTGCTATTCATACTTTGTCCCACTTTTTGGCTTGAGTAAGATCAATGCCTTCCTATTCTTCCTGACTGTCTCTTTAGATGTTTTGTAAATATGAGATCTCAGCTGTCCTTACAATGTGGCTTCTGACTTCCAGTTCTTTAATCACACTTTTGTGTTCAAGGTTGACGTTCAAGGTTGAGCTTTTGCCCTGTGCTTAAAGATGTACCATGTTTATTATTTTTTTAACCGTGGACTTTCCCTAGCTGTTTAACTTTTGTGGTTTTGAGAGGTTATGTCTGGCTTGAGTTTGGGTTCTAAATCCAGTATGTCTGTTTTTAAACCACTCCCCATGGGTGATTCAGCTGTTGAGTACATTGCTCAATGGTGTTGCTCTTTAAAAGAGTAGAGCCAACGCGTAATCTAGATTCTTGTGCAGGGATTCCAGTATTGACTATTATTTCCATTTTTCCATTTGACCAAGGATAGAGTGGGGAAGTTAGCATCTGCGTCCAAAGTGAACTTCCTGAAAGGCACACTCACAAATTGGCTTATTTCATTCAATACTAATTCTTCTGAGAAACTGTGTATTGTGATGATCCTTTTTCAATGTCTGATCAGAGTCTGCAGTGATTGAATGAAGTATTTCCACTTCAGTCCATCGTGAATAATAGACACCTCGGACTAAATACATCTCTCTAAAACAAAACAAGTCAAGGCATTGCCAGCCTTTCCAATGGCTTTCCTGATGGGCAATGTATCTGTGGCGTTTATAATGAGTGAGTACACCTGTATTGCAATGTGTTAAAATAGAAGTACAGTGTAATATCTTTTTAAAATCTTGTCAATATCTCCAATCAGCTGATCTGAGATTCAAATTTTAAACTGTGGCAAGCTGTCTGCAAGTATTGAAACAATTGCTACTTCTCACATCTAAATTCTGTTTTAAAACCTTGTACCCTCAAATTGCTGCTCTGTTTTGGCTTACTTTGATCTCCTGGGGAACACTGTCTTTATATGTTATGTATCTTTAACTTCCTGATTATTTTCCTTTCAGCGTGATTTCTATTTCTCTGGAAATGGTCCGTTTACAGGGCGTTTTCTTTACTTCTGAAGTGGCCAAATATGGTATTAACTTGCAAAATTTTCTGATGTGTCCCAATTCTGTTTGGAGTCACACCTTGTTGGCCTAATATGATTCCAAACAATTGCTGGTTGTTTTTCTAAAGTTCTCTCTTTCGTTGAGTAAGACTGGTTAATTGGTGATAAATTCTCATATTTGATTCACCACACAAAAGAAGTGCTGTTCATCATTTCTGTACTTTGGTGCTGAAGATTCACTGATGGCTCGTCTTCCTTGGATCTACTGCGATGTAGTATTTTTGGATAGTATGTCCGAGGAATGTAATTGTTGTTTTAGATGATTGTATTTCTTATTTGATATAAGGCCTGTTTGCTATCACGCCTTTAACGTCCCTGACCTTCTTGCCATGTTCTTTCTTTGTTTCAGCTTGCCGTCAATTGTCACCCAAATAGGACCCCATTCCCTTCAAAATTTAAGACGATGATTTGGAAGTCTCTGGTTCATCCCAGACAGTAAATAGATGAAACAAAATTGCCCAAAAGATGTAATAAATGTAGTCAGCAATTTTCATGCTTGATCTCAAAGCACATGCCACAAACCGCTGTTGGTACCCGGATATGTGAAACACTTATTTGTTGCCAACTTTACCAAACTATCACCGACAGATACAAAGGTTGCTTTCCCTCCTTACTCCTTGTCTAATTGATTGGGATCTACACACGAAGTTAGTTCTCCACTTGTTTTAGGAATCGTAGCCCTGATCACCACTGTTTCAGCTCTGTCAATGGTGATATGAACTCCCCCCAACTATAAATGATGCCATCTGATCGAGATTTCCCATAAAGGTTGAGGAATTTTCTTGGATGTTTGCAGTAATTCTGTCATGCCTTCATTCTGAAGTACTGTATTTACTCTCCCAACCAAACTAAGATGAATTCATGCATTTCTGCTTAACAATGAGGATTTCTGATTCCTCGTTATATATTGTCTTTCAAAAGATTTTGTCCTCTGTGACTAGGCTTCATGGTGATATGTTTGTGGGCTTGAACCTTGGAGTTTTATGAAAGCTGGTCTGAGTCTCAAATTTTAACTGTGGCAAGCTGTCTGCAAGTATTGAAACAATTGCTATTTTTCAAATTTAAATTCAGTTTTAAAACCTTGTACCTTCCAATTGCTCCTCTGTTTTGACTCACTTTGATCTCCTGGGGAACACTGTCTTTATATGTTCTGTATCTTTAACTTCCTGATCATTTTCCTTTCAGTGTGATTTCTATTTCTCTGGAAATGGTCCTTTTACAGGACATTTTCTTTGCTTTTGAAGTGACAAAACATGGTATTAACTTGCAAAATTTTCTGTTTGGAGCCACATCTTGTTGGCCTAATATGATTGATGATTTTGATCTCCACTCTTTGACTGAGGTTCCAGGAAGGTAATAATGCATTATTTGGATCTATCCATTTAATTGCATCAGAAGAATACCCAATACTTCCTCTCAATAATGACCGATTTTGAGCCCTGATTTCTGCCTGTGTAGCAAATTGGCTTGTTTATTCCAATATCAAGTCTTCCTTGAATTGTAGAAGTCTGATAACTTCTCATCCTTCACACTGGCCACAATGTTGTTTCTAATTCATTAATTAATTAATTAATCTTTTAAAGCTCCATAGTTGCAAATCTTACAAGATAATATAAATCTACCACAAAGGCTTCTACTGGTTCTTCCAAATGCTCTCACTAAATTTCTTTTGAGGCAAAATCACGTGTTGAATAATTTAATAAATGCAAGATACTTCATAATACTTTCTTCACATTTGTCTTACTAGAACATTATCAGCTATAGGACCTACAAAGTATTGACTTGAAGGCACAGCTCCTACACATGTAAGCCTGAAAATATTACAGAGCTGAAAACTGCCACTTCCAGACCTCTCACTGCTGCTTCATTGTACGCATTCCATGTTAGCAGATAATTGAAGGAATGAAGATATCTCTACAAGAATTGTCACCCTAATGGACCAGAGAGTTTGACTGACCTAGTTTTCCTTCTAACTGTGACAGTGTTCAATCCAGTGGTTCATCTTTCTAAATTATTGTTATTTATTGACTATGTTTCACAGTCTTCAGAGGACTGTTTTCTTATCCGTTGGTGTCTTTCCCATCTGTAGCCCTGTAATCAACATCTTCTACAGTCTTTCCCTGTCTTCAGAACTTTTTCACTATTTACTCAGCTGCACCTTCAAAGTCTTCCAAGGTCATGTCTTCCCTTTTCAGCTAAGATCTTTGGCTGCCACCATGGTTTACTCTTGTACTTCAGGTCAATACTGCTTTCTGCACATTGAGATATCAGTCTGGAGTTTCTCTCGGTCATGGATGTCTTCATATACACTGAAATATCCAGACAGGTTGGTATCCTGTCACCAAGTTACCCTTTATTTACACATGGACAGTCCTTGACTCTGACCCAACTCCCGAAGAATCAGCTCTCAGAGTGAACAGGATCTTTGACACTCCTGTTCTTATTTGTCAGCCAGGCCTCCCTTAGACTGGACCAGATTAATAGCTCCAATCAGGAAACTCATATTCTATGAGGTCCAAGATAACAAAGTGTGAAGCTGGATGAACACAGCAGGCCAAGCAGCATCTCAGGAGCACAAAAGCTGACGTTTCAGGCCTAGACCCTTCATCAGAGCTCTGATGAAGGGTCTAGGCCCGAAATGTCAGCTTTTGTCCTCCTGAGATGCTGCTTGGCCAGCTGTGTTCATCCAGTTTCACACTTTGTTATCTTGGATTCTCCAGCATCTGCAGTTCCCATTATCTCTTTCTAGGAGGTCCACCTGGCTGACCTCATTACAATCACTACATACACTGTCCCTGAAGTTGCCAGCACCACATCTCTAAGTAAAGCACTTTAACTCCTCATGTTTTGTAATACCCTTTTATTTAAACTGCTACATAGTTGGTTCTCAAGTATAACTCTCTAGTATAAAGCATTACGCCTCTCTCTTCACACGTTCATTATCGTCTTCTCTCTGAATGAAGTCACCAGGTTATCAGTTATCTCATCGTGATTTACATTTTTCTTCTTTATATTTTCATGGGATGTGGGTGTCACTGGTAAGACAGCATTTGTTGTCCATTCCTAATTTCCTTTGAACTATATGGTTTGCTCAGCTATTTCAGAAGGTAGTTATAAGTCACCCACACTGCTGTGGACTAGGAATCATGAATAGGCCTGATGAGGTAAGGATGGCAGATTTCCTTCCCTAAAAGACATCATTGAACTACTTGGGTTTTTATGACAATCAATGAGAGTTTTGTGATCATCATTACTGAGACATTCAATTTCAGCTTTGTGAATTCAGTTTATATTCCAGTAGCTGCCATGCTAGGATCTGAACATGTTCTCCTGAGCATTTGTTTGAGCACGTGGATGACATTACCACTTCACAACTGTCTCCCCTTAATCGTATTATGCCATAATCAGAGCTGAAAAGCTACAGTGATCTCTTTTAGAGGGAAAAGTACAAGACAATAAATACAAGGGGTCATAGTTCAGCCACAGTAGATTTTTGAGGGTGATGAAGATGAGAGACAAAGACAAACAAGAGTGACAAACTAGGACAGCAAGGGTCCACCCGAAATGTCAACTTTGCTGTTCCTCTGATGCTGCCTGGGCTGCAGCAAAGCTCTAGGCAAGAGTAGCTATGAGCACAGGCAAAGAGGTTAGATGATAAAACTTGGTATCGCACAGTGTAATTGAAATTAATAGCAGAGATATAGAAGGATATGTTAAATAGTATTAGGTATAAAAGGCTTGGCGAGACATATGTACAGCATAAACACCAATGTAGACTGTTATACTGAAAGATCTGTTTCTCTGCTCTAAATGCTTCAGTAAATGAGTGACTGAAACATTCTTAGGCACTTTGCAACCTCTGGTCTTAGAATAACATTTCACAAATAATACTCTATCATTAAATGTTTCCTCAATTGACATTAACCTGCACTGCAGCTCCCCAATCCAATGGTCCTATTTCTCCAACATATCTTTGAACATATTCAACACTCAACTCAAAACACGCCAGCGATATCATTAAGGGGAGGTGCTATGGCATATGACCACTCTCGGAATGAAAGCAGCATTGTGTCTGGCTCAATGACCATATTGTGACAAATCTACGGAGGAGAGATGGAGATAGACAGATAGAAAGAAAGAGAGACTGGTGGGGGAAGTGAGAAAGAAAGTGGTTATTCTTGCATCCCTCAAAGGGGTAATGATCAGTTATCCAACAGCAAGTATTCCTTGGGAACAACGGATGAAAAGCAAAGGAAAGAGGACTGAAATAAAATCTTAATATAAAGGGAGTGCCACTCTCAAAACAATGTTTAGAGTCAATAATTACAACTTGTAAAGAGGGCAACACAGTTATAGTTTAAAGCAGCATTGAAGTAACTTATGACTTTCCATCCAGGAGCACAAAAGCTGACGTTTCTGGCCTAGACCCTTCATCAGAGCTCTGCTGAAGGGTCTAGGCCCGAAATGTCAGCTTTTGTGCTCCTGAGATGCTGCTTGGCCTGCTGTGTTAATGTATCAGCCAATTCCCTTTTCTAATCCATGTAACATATTTTACTTCAGTTTTATAGGTATGTTGCTGAACAAGAACACTAGTATGACCAATCTCACCTTCCCTGTGCTCAGCATGACCTCAGATTTCCATGATGATAGGAGTTGCCAGAGGGACAGAGTGTGCTTTAGTTTGCATCCTTCAAACGCCTAGTGGGAGAATTACAAAAACATTGCAGATAAGATAAGGCAGGTGGAAAATTGACACAACATTGTGACAGGAACCAAATTACTGTGCCCATATATGGTGTAATTGGTAAATAACTACAAATCTCATGGTCCAGAATCATGTGATCTCGGTACTCTGACTGGCAGTGTATTAGAGTACTTTAACCTTTTTGTGCATTTGTTGATAAAATGGCATGATGAAAAGCAAAGCTATCTGAGTTTATTCTGATCATCATGAGTGCTTTATTTCCTTGGTTACTAAACAGTGGTAGCTGTTTGTATGGCAAATACAATCAAGTACATTTACCTGTATTGTGTGCAAGCCATTATCCATTAAAATCAGTGCACTCGGCTAAATGGTGTCATTATAGTCACACCTGTGGTAGTCAGTATTTTCTATTGGGAAAGATTGAGTTGGGTAAAGATGAACAAGTGGGGATATGTGAAGAGAAAGTCCGTGGGTTAATAATGTGGGTGCAGACACAGGACAGTGACAAACAAATCCAAATACTAAACATTTACAGCCAATAGCTATTAGGAAATCCAGTAAATGAAATAGAATGGAAAAGCTGTAAAAGAAGTTGCTGATAAGTAATTGAAAGGTGAAAAGACAAATATGGTTATTGTGTTGGAGAGGAAGTGTTTACCTTACGCAAGCACTAATGACATTTCCCAGATAATGAGTATGTTTATACAGACCTTGCTGACACAGGTTAACACCCGCCGATCCATCCGTAAAGTCTCTTTGAGGTAGCAGAGGAGCTGGTTGTCTGGGGACCCTCCTGCAGTAGCAAGGAATCCGACCACAATCTCAATGATGTCCATGGCATCACAAATGTCACTGTAAGATTTCAGCACTGTTGTGACTGCAGTGCAGACAGAATGTGATAATATTTCCTTCAATGGAGAAAAGAAAATAAATGTCATTCCCTCAGTTTATTCTCATTTGGTAAAACTGTAAGTGAACATTGAGTAATGATGCCTTGTTGGTACTGGTGCTATTACTGGCTGAATCACACTGTGTAGAATGGAGCTGCCAGGGCTGTTGAGGATCCAACAGCCAATTGGACAGAGAAAACCACAATAACAGTAAAAAGAAATAGACTAGCAGTCAAATTTAACTTGGTAACAGGCAGAAGTGGAGGATAATGATAGAAGGATGACAAAAATCTACGATCCTGAATCTATTCTTTTCAGTTCCAACCTATTCATACCTCACAGCTCTTCAGAGACAAGATCATTCTAGTGTCCAAGAGATCCAGGCCTCATTACATACAGGTCTGTGATCAAGGCCATAAAATATCCCTTGAAGACAGACTGACCAATGAATACACTGCACTAAGTTGCTGTTCTACAGTTTTTCCATTAGTGGGTCATCTAAGGTTAGCTACACTCAGTGGGAGTAGTGAAGCATTCTAATAGCACACTAGAAAATGCTGAAAACCTTTCATAGATTCCCGGATTGGTGTGTTATTAAATAAAAACATTCATTCTTCCCATACAGCCTCTGACAACAATTTGGACAGAAGCTACTTGTCCAGGTCTACCATATAACACAAATATTGAAATAAATGCATCTGACTGTAAGTTATGTCCTGCCAATTTTAACTCCAGACTGCAGCACTTGTTCTGCCCAAGGGAAATACTTACTTGAGATATTTTTGCTTTTAGTTCTGTGAAGATGCTTGAATAATCTCTTTCATGTCTTCCAACAAATTTGGGTATTTTCTGTAAAAAAACAGTAAATGTTAATTGGTTCTTTCATTATAAAGTTAGACCAATCTTCAAAAAATATACTTACAGAGTCAACTATGAACGGTTTTCCTTTCAGGAATAGTCGTATAAGCTGACGTTCAATGTTTTTAATATCATACTCCGGCAACGTCTCGTGTCCTTTTTCCAGGAAGTACTGGCAGTTTGATAAAACAAGCGGAATGAAATCTTTATCAGGGTCACAGATAATTAACTGTGCATCGGATACCTCTTCTGGATTGATGGATGATCTGCCAGAAATAAAACGGACCTATTGTGAGAATTATAAATAATTATATCAAGTAATGTCACTCTGAAATGGCAAACAGGAAATGGAAAGAAGAAACTGTAGCTGGTAACACAGTAATGATGGAACTTCACTTTAGAATTAGAATTAGCTTTATCGTCACATGTACTCAGTGAGAATAGTGAAAAGCTTACAGTGCCTTCTTTGGTGCAAAGGTCCTAGATACAACTTCCTCAGTGATAATACTTAGAAAAGCAGCAAAGAAAAATGTCAAATGTTGCAGATTTTAGGAACAAATGATAAAATGGAGCAAAAAAAAACTGAATCACGCTATTCGGGAAACATAAACAAGAATTGCGTCTAATCTTGGTCAAGTAGATTCACTGACTGGGTGCCAATCAGGAAAATCACTCCAGGAAGGTGCTTACATTTTATGATCACTCATGGCTCCAAGGAGATCATTTTGGATCTCAATGAGAAACTTGCTGAGTTCAATGGCACAAAGGCCTGGACCCTGCGGTTGAGGCAACAAAATTTCAACGGAGTTTTCAAACATTAAATCCTTTTGGCACAGCTCTTGTGGGATTTTCAGATCTGGAAAACAAAATATTGAAAATATAACTGAAAGAGATGTATGCAACTTTGTCTAAGGCTGAGTTTGCTAAATCTTTCTGGAGCTCTGAGAGAATCATGAGAGCCTAAAATAATTGTATAGAAGAGCTAGGCGAGAACCAGCAGGCCTAATTTTCAACCGAGTTAAAGGGAATTCCAAATAGCTTAACCTATCACGCTTACTTAACCTATGAGGCAAATTGCTATTTTGAGCAAGGAATATGAAAGGGGCTGTTTGAAAAAATTGAACAGATTGATTCCTACCTCAACAAGAAGGTGGTTTGGAATTGGCAACATGATAGATAGGAGGCAGTTTAATGCATAATGTTCAAAGTGGGCCTAAAGAAGGGTATAATTGGGTTGTACAAAATGGTTTTTCGTAAACAACCATGCAGTAAATTTTAATGTCTAAATATTCTGACTTGTAAGTGACCAGCACTTCCACAGGATCAAAAGGTTTACTATAAATTTGATTCACAAAAACTTCTTCATTTAATTGCACTGCATGGTCTTGCACAGAATCTCAGTTTAGACTACTAGAAGATAGACTTGTACACCATGACAGTTTTCGTAACTGTATGCTCATTCCTGTTCTACAGAATGGATATAAATCAATTTGTCTTTCTCTAAGCCAAACCATATTCACTTGCTCAGCTAAAAATTTGGTGTGGGAAAAACCCTAATGTCAGAAAATCTCAAAATGATATCGTGTGACACAGATACATAAAACAGACGGATTTCAGGAAGCACTTCCCTTCAGTCAGAGACTGAAGAGAGGCTATACTGTTCTGGAGCCTCTAATCGCACTGGCGATTATCTGAAAAGCATTAGGAACTGTCTGACAGAATAGGATAACTAAATGACATGACTGCATCAGGAAAATAGATTCAATAGTTAACACAACAGTCATAACACACTCACTTTTTTCTGCCAGTAACAAACGCAGCTGATTCCAAAGTTGTAAAAAAATCTTGATCCTTTTTTCAAAGTTTTGCTTTTGGCCCTGTTGTCCTAGAAACACGTAAATGAATCAAGAATAAGTTAAGAGTCTATAAGCGAAACATAAATACCACTGTCATGCATCTATAATTAATTGCACTCCACTTATATTCTATGCTTCTCCTAATTCCCCTTCTTTTCATTGTCCAACAAACAACCATCATATGGATTAGAAAGAACAGAAAATTATTTGATCAAGGAATTTCAGCTACTATCGACTTTACTGTTGTACATTTCCACTGTATTCATAGTAAACAAGCTTCGTACAACTGAACACTTCTTGCATTAAAAGTACCTGAAGCCATTTGCTGAAGGAACTGAGAAATGGTCTTTGATTTCACATTTGAGGCACTTTGGAATGTCCTGATTAATTCATACTGCAGTCCAAGAAGATCGGGTAAATTCTTAAGCATCTTTATATAACATGCCTAAAAAATAAGTTAAGATGGATGTCATTTTATAAGGTAACCAAGTTAAGATATTGGTCGTGGATCATTAAGTTTCTAGCAGCTCTAAATTTTGCTTCTCTTTAACAGTTAGTAAAACCATTACATGACAGCAAACAAATTAGTTAAGAAAGGGCAAGGTGTTAAATACTCCCATTACTTTTCAGAAACATGTACAATGCACTTTCAAGTGAACAACTCATGTAACTTTAAATAGCTCCAGTTTGATATTAGGTGGATTTAATGAAAGTCAAAGAAATTAAAGGTAACAACCCAGAGAGAAAGTAGGCTGAATAATGTTACTTCCTCAGCGCACAAAATTAATCACTTTGTAAACCCAATGAGGGATTCAAATTCCTAATTTGAGGATTCCTTCTAAAACATATGAAGGAATGGACTTACTGATTGCAATCATCAGGACCCAGATGCATAGATGTTTTTCAAGGAATGAAGATGGGAGGGACAAAAAGTTGCACAAGAAGGCAGGAATGTACTGTTTGACACTGAGACAGAGACAACAGCTTTAACAATTCCTGCCAGCAGGTATTGGACAGTGGCAGTTTACATGGAGGGGAGGCCCTTACCCATCCAGTTCTTGCCTGATAAGCCTCTGTTCTGAGGCTGTAGGCTCCTTCCTTAAATATGTAGATCAGGCTTTGAAACAGAACCGGCTCTTTTGCTGAGGGGAGCAGTGATGGCTTCTCCACCAAGTCAAAGGTGTTGAGATCTGACTGCAGGGTCAATATAATTGTTCACATTTATTTTTACTGTTTTCCTAGTCCATCGAGAGGAATGAAAATAGGGGAATAGCCTGGGGTGCAAGGTGCTTCGAAAGGAGGCTGTGAGGCCGCATGGTGTCCCAAGCCACAGGGGCTCCATAAACAATTCATTGTAATTATTTTGAGCTGAAGACTGCTATTCTCGATCTGCAGCCACAAGAGGTTGTAAAGTATGATCATGATGGTCAGCAATTAGACATCTACAATCTGCTTCCAGATGAACCAGCTGCTTGCTAAGCTGTCTTCTCAAACGGGAATGAAAATGTGATCCCATCACATCAAAGTACTGTACAAAGACAAAGTTGCCATAGTTGTACCAGCCAATAGGAACACTGCCTCATCAGAGAGAAACAATTAGTGGTGGTTTAACCAGAGAGTCACCATGCCTCAGACGAGAGGAGAGGCTGAGCAGCAGCATCCTTCATGCCCACCTCTGCTAGTGCAGGATTTGAACCCACACAGATGGTGTTACTCTGCATCTTAAATCAGCCATCCAGCCAACTGAACAAAAACAAAAGTTGCTGGAAAAGCTCAGCAGGTCTGGCAGCATCTGTGAAGAGAAAAATCTGAGTTAACGTTTCGGGTCCAGTGACCCTTCCTCAGGACACCTGAAACGTTAACTCTGATATTTTTCCTTCACAGATGCTGCCAGACCTGATGAGCTTTCTCAGCAACTTCTGTTGTTGTTCCTGATTTACAGCATCCACAGTTCTTTCAGTTTTTATCCAGACAGCTGAGACTGGTGTGCCTAAACAGCAGCACAACTAACAGTTAGGTATGACAAGCTTAAACAATCAAAAGTCTGGACTATTAGGACAACAATAATATCAAAGGCATTTTGAGATTCATATGTACACTTATTACTTTGTTATATGACATTTATTGACTTTGAATATCTTGCAAACACAATAAAATTTTCAGTGTCCAAGTCACCACTTAAGCTGAAGGATCATTATTCTCTCTCACTATTTTCTCTCTAAATACCTTTGCTGACAAAGATGGAAAATCCAGTTGCTAAAAGGGTCATTTTCACTGTCTTCTTTCTGCTTCTTTGGCAAAGTTATTAGCTGAAAAGCTGAATGACAACATCAGGCAGGTTTAGATTCAATCTACAATCTATACTCAGTTAACTAATATCAGTCAAGAGGTGGTAAAGGAATGGAGCTGCTTTTAGAAAATTATGTTTAACTTAAAATGTCAACTGTTATGGGCATGAAAAGATCTAATGCTAAATATACATACATCTAACAGGGGATGGAAACAAATCTAGTTGTGGAATGAGAGATCTGAGAGTTGTCGTGCATATCTCTGGAAATGACCATGGCTAGTGCTGGAAGGTTATTGCTAAAGCAAATAGGATTGTAAGCTGTATTCACAGCAAAAATCAAAACAAGCTTATCAATTTGTCCTTGCACAAAACCTTGGTGCAAAATGCTGAGCCTTTGAAAAGAGTACAGAAGAGGGCCACAAGATTAATTTAATGTCCAAAACGTTTCATTTATATGGACAAACTAGACATTTAGAAAAATGAAATAACAAGGTGTACAGCTGGATGAACACAGCAGGTCAAGCAGCATCAGAGGAGCAGGAAAGCTGACATTTTGGGCCCCAGACCCTTCTTAGAAAAATGCTGATTCAAAGCAAGTTTTATTAAGCCTCACAAAATTATGAAGGGTCTCGGTTATGTCAGTGTTGAACAATTATTTCAACTGTGTAGATTTGAGAAGACATGGGGACTGGCTTCAGGTTACAAAAAGAAAGAACTGATTTGAATATAAGATGACTCTCCTTTTGGCACAGGAAAGTAGATAGTGGTTCTTGTTCCTGGATTTTGTGGTGAGCCCTGACACACTGTATTGCTTTAAGAGCTACACCTACTCTTTAGATCACATAAATGTTTTAATGTTCTCGTAATCTTTTGTTCTTACTGGGAACATTCCTGTCACTATCACATCAATGAACCTTGTTACGGGTGCCATTTTATGTTAAGAGTTATTCTGCTAATTAAGAATGACTTAAAATAAAAACACAAAATACCTTTTGAAGAAATTTCCACAGTACAGGTGTTGCTTTCTTTCCCCCCTTTTGCTCTACAATCTGAGCAAAGTTCTCTACACATATTCGACGATTGTATTTCCAGGCAGAAGAACAGTTTAAAACATCATTAGAGGTGACAAAATCTGATGGGTCTCCGAACAGCATTTTAACAACAGGACTTCCACCAATCCTCTCATCAGAAGTGATCTGCTTGCCCACATGCGACAACATTTCATCAAGGTTCTGTGAATTATAAAAAGAGAGGAAAGCATCTTAGTTTACTGCCTTCTTGACTTGAATGTTCTTCAGCAAGTTAAGTGTAGAACTGTCTATGGCTATATGGTAGAACACATTTTAACTACTACTTAAAGTTTAGTGACCAGGTTTCATTTAAACTCAACATTTTATTTTTAATATCCATGCATGAGTAGAATTTCCTGAACATTTGGATGTTGGTTTCCAATAAACGATACTGTATTGAAAAGAGACTAAATATCCTACAAATGGATTCGGTCCTTTTACACCATCAGTGTCTGGAAGAGCATGTCCAGAATAAATGATTGCTCTAGGTTTTGGTACACAATCGATCATAGTTCATTTTGGTTGTAAAGTGATAAATCTCACATTGTCAGCTCAATGTGTACAGATTAAAAATAACAATTAGATTTGTTAAAAGTAAGATCATATACAGGAGCAGGAAAGTGCTGCAAGAAACTAAAACTGTAAGCAAAATGTCACTTGTGATCAACAATTTAATGATCCTCACTATAACTTTGACTTAGCAAAATTCTTAGACAATCATATAGACCCTGAGGTTTATTCAGAAATAGACAGGATGATTTATGCAATAGAAAGGATAATCATATCACAGATGTTAATGTTGTGACCATAACTCTTTTTAGCGGTTCAAACCTCAGAGATCAAAAGGATAATATTCAGCCTTTGCCACGCGACTGTTAATTCATTTCCATTAATGTAATTAAGGTCGGATAGGTTCTATGAAAGATAGGCAATCCACTCACCCAGTGCAAGGCCTGGAGAGGCAAGTCACTTGCAGTTAATTTATAGCTTTGTTAACATGAATCAATTTAAGCTAAAATCATTACCGGAAGGCAGTCAAAACAAATCGAATCTGTGAATAGATCTGACTAGTTATGTGCTCTGGATACTTAAGTTCATAAATACCACAAGGTAGGAACATACATTTGATAGGTAAGGCAGATGAACTTAAGATTTCGGATTAGTACATATAACTATGATGTTAGTGGCTATTACAGAAACTTGATTGAGAGAGGGACACATCTGGCAGTTTAACGTTGCAGGATTTAGATGTATCAGATGAGATAGAGAGGATGTATAAGGGGTGGGGGAGTTACTGATAAGGGACAATATCACAGCTGTACTGGATGGAGGCAACCTCAGAGGGTCCATCCAGACAGGTCATATGGATGGAGGTTAGGAATAGGAAGAGTGCAAACACTTTGATGGGGTTGTACTGATAGGCCCCTCAACAGCCAGCAGATTATCCAGGAACAGATATTTGGGCAGATTATGGGAAGACATAAAAAAAACAGGGTTGTTGTGCTGGGTGATTTTAAATCCCCCTATATTGACTCCCTTAGTGCCAGGGGCATGGATGGTAATTTGTTAGATGTGTCCAGGAGAGTTTCTTGAAGCAATATGTAAAAATCCAACTAGGGAAGAGGCCATACTAGACCTGGTGTTGGAGAATGAGCCTGGTCCAAATTTCAGTGGGGAAGCATTTCAGGAACAGTGACCATCATTCTGTAAGTTTTAAGTTACTTATGGATAAATGCATAGGTAGTACCTGGGTGAAAGTGCTAATTTGAGGAAGTACAAAAATATTAGACAGGAATTGGAGAATGTAGATTGCGGGCTGCTGTTTGGGAGTAAATCCATGTCTGTTTTGTAGGAATCTTTTAAAGGCCTACTGATTAGAGTTCAGGACCAGCATGTTCCTGTGAAAATGAAGAATAAGGATTACAAGATTCAGGAACCTAAGATGACAAGAGAAATTGTGAGCTTGGGATTCATGGTGAATTGGTCAGATGGATACAGAACTGGTTTGGTCATTGAAGGTAGAGAGTAACGGTGGAAGGATGTTTTTCTGACTGGAAGTCTGTGACCAGTGGTGTTCTGCAGGGATCAGTGTTGGGACCCTTGTTGTTTGTAATGTATTTAAATGATTTGGAGGAGAGTGTAGATGGTCTGATTAGTAAGTTTGTGGATGACGTAAAGGTTGGGGATAGCTGCAGATAGTGAGGAGGTTTGCCAGAGGATGAAGCAGGATACCACCTGGTTCACTAATATCCTTTGGGAAGGAAATGCCATCCTTACCTGGTCTGACTTGTATGTAACTGCAGACCCACAGCAATGTGATTGTCTCTTGACTACCCTCTGGGCAATTAGGAATAGACAATAAATACTGGCCTCGCCAGTGACGTCTATATTTTGTGAATAAGTTTTTAAAAATGGAAATACATACACTAGAGGCTTTGGCGGAGAAATAGCAGATGGAATTTAATCTGGATTTCTTTTTAGAAGGTCTAATGCAGGATAGAAGTATACAATAAATGGCAGAATCCTCAGAAGCATTAGCATGAAGAGAGATCTAAGCATATTGGTCCATGGTTCCCCGAAAGTGGCAACACAAGTGTATAAGATGGTCAAGCAGGCAAATGTCATAAAAACAGAAGTTGCTGGAAAAGCTCAGCAGATCTGGCAGCATCTTTGAAGAAACATCAGAGTTAACATATCGGGTCTGGTGACACTTCCTCAGAACTAATGGTAGCTAGTAAAATGTCAGTTTGTAGGCAGAAGATGAGGGGTAAAGGGGAAACAATAGTTGGAGATAGAGTCCAAAGAGAGAGAGAGAGAGAGAGAGAGGAACAGGTGGACAGACAAAGGCATTGACAATGATCTGGAGAGGAGAGTGAATTGCTGTTAATGGGGACAGCTGGTTATTTTGTTTTGTTTTCACTTGAACAATAGGTAGTGTGTAATGGCAGACTATGTGATAACAAGGCCTGGTATGGTGGGAAATGGGATACGACGTGAGACAGTCCAGGCCCTAAACTCAGTTTTGAGTCTAGAGGGCTGCATGGTCCCCAAATGGAAAATGAGATGTTGTTCATACACTTGTGCTGAGCTTCGCTGGAATGCTGCAGCAAGTCTGAGACAGAGATATTGGCCAGGGAACAGGGCGGTGCATTAAAGTGGCAGCTTTAAGCTCATGGAAGCTCATGGTCTTTTTTTGTGGGCAGACATAGATGTTCTGAAAAGCAGTCACTCAGTCTATGCTCCGTTTCTCTAGTGCAGAGGAGACCGCAATGTGGATTAAGAGAAGTGCTGCTTCACCTGGAAGGTATGTTTGGGCCCTTGGATACTGATGAGGGAGGAGGTGAATGGGCTGCTGTTGCACCTTTGGTGTTTGCAGAAGTCTTAACATTTCAGGTCCAGTGACCCTTCCTCAAAACTGATGGTAGCTAGGCAAATGTTGGTTTATATGCAGAAGATATGGTGGGGGAAGGGGTTAAGCAGTTAATGCTAGGTGGGGATAGAACGCTGAGAGTGAGAAGAACAGTTGGACTGACAAAGGAGATGTTGACTCACAGCTGCTGCCAGAGCTGCTGAGCTTTTCCATCAACTTCTGTTTTTGTTCCTGATTCACATCATCCGCAGTCATTTCGGTTTTTATTAAGGCACTTTGCTGGGGCATAGAGTATAAAAATGGCAAGTCGTGCTGCAGCTGTGTAGAATTTTAGTTAGGCTACATTTGGAATACTGCTCACAGTTTTGGTCACCACATTACCAGAAAGATGTGGAGGTTTTAGAGAGTGTAGAGAAACATTTATCAGAATGTTGCCTGGTTTGGACAGTGTTAGTTATGACTAATGACAAACCTGGTTTGTTTTCACTCGAACATCAGAGGATGAGGACTGACCTGATAGAGGTTTACAGAATTATGGGAGACATGGATAGAAAGGATAGTTGAAGTCTCTTTCCCAGGGTTGAATTGTCAATTACAAGGAGGCATAGGTTTAAGGTAACATGGGTAAAGTTTAGAGGAGATGTGAGAGGCAGGTTTTTTTGCATAGAGGGTACTAAGTGCCTAGAATGTGCATTCAGTGGAGGTATTAGGAGCAGATACAATAGCAACATTTAAGAGGCATTAGACCTGAATAGGCAGGGACGAGAAGGATATAGAGGGGTAAAGGGTTTTAAATTCAAAAAGGCATCATGTGTCAGAGCAGATTTGGTAGGTTGAAGGGCCTATTCATGTGCTGGTTTCTTTGTTTTTTGTACATTTACATGGTCCCTTTCACGTTCTCAGGACATACCAAAACATTGTGCCTATGAGGTGATTTTTGTAGTCTATTCTGTAGACAAATGCAGCAATCAACTTACCCACAAACGGTCCCAAACCATCAGTGGTTTAAATGATAAGATTTCTGCTTGAGCGATGTCAATTGAAGCATAAATATGACCAAGGGTAAGATTCAGATTTGTTTTCCTTGGGACCTCTCATGTTGACTTAAATTCGTGCACAGGCCTTAGTGTTTAGTATCGTCTCCTGAAGCAATCAGGCCCAAAGTGAAGTTATAGCCCAGATTATGTGGTCATGACTAAAACACAGAAACCCATGCACTCAGAAGCAAGAGCAAAGGGTGAGATGTTCCTGACAAAGTGATTCCTTTGAAACCATCTGAAGCTTTTTTCGGAATAGGTAGCTTGACAATCAGAAAGCTCTTCATACGGTTCCTCTCCAATTATCCCTTCATCCTAATCCCACTTACTGCACATTTCCCATGTTCTTCCCAAAGGCATTTATTCTTGCTTTGAAGCTCTTTGTCGTCTCTTCCTGCATTGTTAGGTGCATTGTAAAAATATTGGTATTCTTAACTGCACACCTATACAATGAAATAGCTCTGCAGTCCACATGATGAAAATAGCATTGCAATGAAGAACACCTTTCCCACACTTCAGCTTCCACCAAGGAGAACCACATACAATAATTCAACCAACCTGAAGCAATGGAGAAATGACAACCTTTATGAATTGATTCTCCCATGCATTTCTCTCTGTCTTTGAGGACAGCTGTTGGTTCCATCCTTTTTGGTGCGCTGGGCAGAAAAGAAAACAATTCAGTGCCAAGTTCTTTTTGTGTATACATTTCATAGAAACCGATAATGTGCACTCTCTGCAGATCTTTCTTGGTGACTTTTGGGATAAACGTCCTTATAGTTGAAAATAAAAATCGGTTTCTAAGTTGTTAATTTAATAAACAGTTATATTATGATCTAGGTAAATTAAACTGCAGACTTCAAAGGTGCATGCAATATACACCTAAGAGGAGGAGTTATGATTGACATGAATATTCCTCAAAGTGAATTCTGTCAGTGCATGGAATGATAAAGAAAAGGGGAATTTTTTGAGGTGTATATTAGTGGTATAGACAAAGTAACATGTTGCCATGTGCAATGTGTCCATGTAAACCTGCTTGAATCAGGTGAAGCCTCTGGATGGCATGATGGCTCAGTAGTTAGCAATGTTACCTCACAACGCCCGGGCCCAGGGTTTGATCCTAGCCTTGGGTTACAGTGTGCAAGTTCTCTCCAAGTCTGTGTGGCTTTCCTCCCACAGTCCAAGGATATGCAGGTTACGTAGATTGGCCATGCGAGATTTCCCATAATATCCAGGGGTATGTAGCTAAGGTAGGTTAGCCATGGCAATTTCGGGTTATAGGGTAGGGGGCATGGGTTTGGGTGGGATACTCTTTAGAGGGTTGGTGTGGACTCAACGGGCCAAAGGTCCTCCACATCTTTGGTCTGTGGGAGGAAACTGGAGCACCCAGAGGAAACCAATTCAGATACAGGGAGAATGTGCAAAATCCACTGGCCTGCTTCCACAATGCAGGGTTCTCTGATAATGTAAGATAAATACCTGTAAATCCAAATGAATACTGTGGGGTTGTATTTATCTGCTGTATGTTACACTGGCAGCTTCTGACAGTCTAGTAAGGAGTAGACCTTCTGCCTTTCATTCGGGTAGCTGGGTTAAAATGAGTGAGAGTAACAAACAGTGAGCCTCCCAATGATGTGCTGCAATCTCACACTATAAAATCCAAAATTGGAGGTCGATATGCTGAGGGAAGTGAGGTGAACAGTACTGTACTCTTGGTCAAACGGTCCCATCAGGGTATCTTCTTCTGCTTGTGGAATGCCAGACTTCTACCCACCCAACCATTCCCAGCACCAAAGGCATGTACATCATGGACTGACGATAGATTTACAACTTTACTTGGGATTAAATGTTGCTGTATTGGAGTGCTGTTTACATACTATTTTCATTTAGAATGACCTAATCCTTTGACAAGAATACTCTACCATTACCTTCAGTGTGATTCATAAGTTCATTAATAACCAGGTGGATGCAGGTAGCTGTATCATCGATGTTCTTCCCCAGTGACTTTCCAAGCTGGGTCAGATCGGTTTCTAGATGCTGCCACAGGAACTCGGAGACATTTGGTACGTATGGCTTAATTATTTCTTGAATAATCTGTGGAAATGAATGGACAGAGTTTTGGCCTTTTCAACTTTGTAGAAAATGCATTCCAAAAAAGGCAACTTTCTGCAACTGTTCACTTTTTTTAAACAAGAGACTATCACATCAATCCATACCTTTAAATAAGAGGATTATTTCAACTCTCCTGCCACACTAGGTGCATTTCAAATGACAGATTACTACCCTGAAACAACTACTTTCAGTGGCTGCTGTACAAATGAATTTGTTATTGATAAAAAAATTAGAAATGATAGACTGAAAATTATTAAGCAATGGCAACATTTCACATTGATGTGAAGTCCATTGTTTGTTATTTTGGTGGATATGTAATTTTTAATATATTCTCTATAAGATATGCAAAGCTTTTCTTTAGATCTCAAAATGCTGTTATTACACTATAGAACCTTCCAAATCCACAACGACTTCCTCCTAGAAGGAAAAGGACAACAGATATATGGAAACATCACCACCGCAAGTTCCCCTCCAAGCCACTCACCATCCTGACTTGGAAATATTGGAAACTTTTTTCCCTGTCACTGGGTAAAATCCTTGTACTCCCTCACAAGCAATGCTGTGGGTCTACCCTCACCACACAGAAAGCAGCGGATCAAGAAGGTAGCTCAGCCCCAATTTCTCAAAGCCAATTAGAGATGAGCAATAAAACACAGATCCAACCAGGAGCACCCAGATTGGTGAATGAATTTATATAAAACTAAATCAGGCTCAAATAATTTTATGAGAAAAGAGTCAGTTACCTGGTGATGGTGATATGTGCCAAGCATCATTGATACATGTGTCAGTGTCCGCAATAACAGGAAAGTGACGGGAGTCATCTGTCGATCAGGTGCAACAACTTGACTTCTCCTTGAGGCATGTCCCAAGACATGACCAGTTTTAGTTTGATCTGTGTGACTACAAAAGAACCACAGACCAGTTCAGCCTTGAGACTCCTGCAAGTCTGTTCTGTTTCAGGAAGCGACCTCACCTGAATTCATCAATTTCTTGCACTAGCCAACTTTTATTTGCTGTGTATGGTCAGTTCAGATTTGACTCAAAACCACTCACTTCTGCTGGCATGATATTGCTGCTTTTAACAGTCAGTATTACCATCCAGTGTATCTTACTGTGCAATAGAAATTACCAAAGTGTCCTTTTCTTCAAATGTATATCAAGAGATAAGGTCAGTGTTATTCATTGTTGCTAGCTCAAAATCCTGGAGCTCCCTCCCTAACAGCATTGTGGATTAACTTACAGCACACTGTATGCAGAGGTTTAAGAAGGCAGCTCACCACCATCTTCTCAAAAGCAACTAGAGATGGGCAATAAATGCTGGCCCCCATCTGTGATGCCCACAGCACATAAATCAATAAAAAGGTGTTGGGCATGTTCAGTGAGGTGATCACTCTGTAGGTGAAGATTGCACAGGTAGAAAGAGAATGGGTGACCACCATACAGAGTTCAGGAGGAGTCACCTGGCCTATCTCTCTCACACACACACACACACACACACACACACACACACACACACACACACACACACACACAGATTTTCTGTTTAGAACACTGCTGAGGAAGATAGTTTATTGGGGCAATGATGTGAGAACCAAGTCTGTGGCAATAGGAGTGGGTCAGTTGCACAGTGGAGACTGGGAGGGAGGTGTGAGTGCAGTACTGATAGGAAATTCCTGTGTCAAGGGAATAGTTGGATGCTTCTGCAGCTGGAAATTTGACATTGGGGTGGTAAGTTCCCTGCCTACTGTCAGGATCATGGACAACACTGAGGATGACACTGCAGGATATTCTGAAGTGGAGAAAGAGCAAACAGAGATGATGGTCCATGACAGTATTAACGTACAATGAGGTCCTGCAAGCAGGATATAGGGAACTAGAGAATAAACTGAAAAACAGCCTAGCAGGATTCTTATTGGGGCATTTGCTAGTTCCGTGGGGGAGGATTTAAACTAGGGTAGTAGGGACAGTGGAACCTTTGCTGGGAGACAAAAGCAAACGGTATGGAATAGGGATTTTCAGACTACAATGTGGTGAAATTTCAGGAAGAAGTGAACCTGTCAAATTCTCTAACCCAGAAAGCTACAGAGTCAAAGTCAATGAATATTCTTAAGAAATAAACAAACAGATTTCTGGAAGCCAAAGGGCTCAGATGGGATGGCGAAAGAGCGGGAGCCTGGCACTGATGTAGAGGATCAGTCATGGACACATTCAATACTGGAATGGACTCAATGGAGCAAGTGGCCAACTTCTTATTTTCTAATTTTCTGAGCGAAATATACATACTGTTGCAAAGGAGTAAATCCAAAAACAGCACGGTGATTTTGTCCGCCAACCAGATTACCACAATGAGTGCAACGAGCAGTTTCTGTCGGTTTTCCACACTGTCAATGAAAATAATTGTTCAGTTAGTTATCAACTTAATTCATTCATTGCCATGTGCAGGGAAGCTGCCTCATTGATTTGTATACACCAGCACAAAGCCTCAGCTCCTGGGCATCCAAAACACAATCAAACAGAAGAAACATTCAGATGGTCAGGCATCATCTCTGACAGAAGGAAGCTTTTGTCACAAATTCTTTGGTAACACAGTGACGTTGTCAATGATCAGTATTTAGTCATGAATGGAAAAGGGAGGATAAAAGTGCAAGGTAAAGGTGACAGCATGAGTTGTAAGTGCTTAAACGGGTAAGTGACAAAACATCTTAGTCACAGGCCCAGATTTTGGCTGAATTGGGTAATCCAGAGACGTTTAAATGGTGGAAGGGACTGCATTTCTGGATTCCCTCCTCCATTTCATTTCTGACCATTTGGGCCAGCACAGGATATGGATACAGATAGCCAACCCACATTTAGATGGCACTACTCGCACTTCAAAAAATACGAAATAATCAAGAGGCTAAAGTGAGGGAGCAGCAGGAAATAAACACAATAGCCGTCACTAACTAAAAAGTACCAGGAAAACTAATGGGGCTAAAGGCCAATAAGTCCCCTGGACCAAGTGGATTGTGTCTTCGGATTTTAAAGAAGTTGCTGCAGAGATATTAGATGCATTGGTAGTAATTTTCCAAGAATCGTTAGATTCTGGAAAAGTTTTAGAAGATTGGAAAATTACTGGTGTAGCACTTATATTTAAAAAGGGAAGGAGGCAGAAAAACAGATAACTATAGGACGGTTAGCTTAACATCTGTCATTGGGAAACTTTTAGAGTCTATTATTAAGAATGTATTAGTAGGGCATTTGGAAATACATTATGTAAGCAAGCAGTCAGCATGACTTCATGAAAGGGAAATCATGTCTGACAAATTTATCACAGCTTTTTGAGGGTATAACAAGCAGGATAGGTGAAGGGGAACCAGTACATGAAACATACTTGGATTTTCAAAAGATGTTCAATAAGGTCCTGCACAGAAGGCTATTTCATATTTGGATGGATACAGAATTGGCTAACTGATGGAAGAGACAGTGTCAGGATAAGGGGGGATTTGTCAGGAATGAGAATCTATAAGTAGTTATGCCACAGGGAACAGTGCTGGGCCCACGATAATTTACAATATCTATAAATGAATTTGAGGATGGGCACAAATGTTCTATTACCAAGTTTGCAGATGACACAAAAATAGGTGGGATGTCACATACTGAGGATGACACAAGCAGTCTGCAGAGGAATGCAGACAAGTTAAGGAACTGGGATAAATATTGGTACATGAAATGTAATGTGGGAAAATGCATTTTGGCAGGAGGAATGGAAGAGCTGAATATTATTTAAATAAGGAAGCACTGCAGAAAATGCAGCACATAGTTATTGAGGGTCTTCATGCATAAATTACAAACAGCTAGTATCTATGTGCCGTGGGTAATAGGGAAGGCAAATGGATTTTTTTCTGAATAAGGGTCTAGGCGTGAAACATCAGCCTTCCTGCTCCTCTGATGCTGCTTGGCCTGCTGTGTTCATCCAGCTCTACACCTTGTTGTCTCAGATGTTCCAGCATCTGCAGTTCCTGCTATCTCTAAGGCAAATGGATTGTTGGTTTGTTAATCAAATGGAGTTGGAGTACAAAAATCAAGCGTTCTTGCTAAAACTAAACAAAGCAATAGTCAGACCATACCTAAAATATGGCAAACAGTTTTGATCTCCTTATTTAAGGATATACAAGTATTGAAGGTAGTTGAGTGAAGTTTTACTGCATTGTTCTGGTTATGGAAGGTTTTCTTCTGGGATGTTGAGTAGGTTGGGCTCGTACACAGTTGAATTTAGAGGACTAAGACGTGTTTGAACCATACAGATGCTTAAGGGGTTTGGTAGGGTGGACGTGGAGTGGCTGCTTCCCATTATTAGAGAGTCTAGGTCCTGAGGGTATAATCTCAACATAATGAGTCACCAATTTAAGACGGAGAGGGATGTAGAGGAATTTCTTCTCTCAGAGAGTAGTGAATCTGTGGAATTCTTTACCAGACAGCGCTGGTGAGGCTTGGTCATTATATGAATCCAAAGTTGAGACAGACAAGAGAATCAAGGCATTTGGGGAAAATGCAGGAAACTGAAGTTGAGGATTTTCCAATCAGTCATGACTTCGATGAACAGCATTGCAAATTCGATGGAGCAAGTGGCCTACAACTGCTTCTCCTCATGTTCTTATGCAGCACGACCACTCTTGCCAGCTTCATTGCAGGGATAGGCATTTCAAACTCGCCTGCAATCTTGAGGAGTCATGAACAATGGGGGAGCTCAGGTATCAAATCATCAATGAGAAAAAAAATGATCAGTCAACAGTCACAGCCATTCATAATACCGATTTGACACGCTTTTATGCACTTCAGATCTCTCAGTCTTTTGTACACAAACACATAGCACAGCAAACTCCCACAAACAGCAATGTGATATCAGGTCTGTTAATTTGTTTCGTGATGTGATTGAGGAATTAATGTTGACCAGGACTCCAGTATTTATTCACCTGTTCATCTTCAAAAACAATGTCATGGGGTCTTATACTTCCAACCAAACAGGCAGCTGGGTCCTCAGGCTACCATCTCAGCATAGTGGCTCTGACACTGCCATGCTCCTTTAGTGCTGCACAATGAGAAAGTGCTAGACCAGTGGGAGCTCCGGGTCATTCTCTGATGGAATGGTGGTGTTTGGTAAAGCATTTAAGTGTACTTTCGTCTCCACTTGATTTCAGCTTCTCCTGACCATTGAGAAGCCGTAAAGCGGGTGAGTAGATGGTAGTGGGTGGCACGATGGCTCAGTGGTTAGCACTGCTGCCTCAGCAGTGCCAGGGATCTGTGTTTGATTCTAGCCTCAAAATACTGTGTGGACTTGCACACTCTCCCTCTGCTTGAATGGGTTTCTGCTGGGTGCTCTGGCTTCTTTCCACAGTCCAAAGGTATGCCAGTCAGTGGGTTGGCTATGCTAAATTGTCCATACTGTCTACTGACATGCAGACTAAGTGGATTAGCTATGGAAAATGCAGGGTTACACGGTAGGTGGCTGGGTTTGGGTGAGATATTCTTCAGAAGGTTGGTGCAGACTTGATGGGCCGAGCAATTTCTTTCTGCACTGTAAGGATTCTATGAGTGGGTTACATGGGCGAGTGGAGCAGTTGAGTAGGGACAAGTTGGTTTCTCTGGCTCTTACTTAATGGATTAGCATTGCAGCACAGATGAAATAATTCAAAGATGACAGTTAATCTGAGTAGCAGGTCAGGACAACTCATGCAAAACTGAACGAAAATTAGGTTTAGAAGAAAAAAACCATGATTCTTGGCCCTAATTGGAACCTTACTTTACCATTATCTTTGGAGTGTCTTTAACTCTGGCGAAGCATTTGTGGAAAAGCAATCAAATGTGAATAGTTCAAATTTCATCCCTTCTTGCTCATGTTTGCCCCCTGGAGGATTAAGTGTGGAGCAGCTCCACATCCCAAGCAATAACTTAATGAGTGCTGGGATTAATTTACTGTCTAGTATGTAGGAAATAATATACTATGCACTCGCCTCATTTAAAAGGGATACAGCAAAGAGATGATTGACAATTTAATTCTTTAATATAGATGTAATGGAAATTAAAAAAGGCCATCTAAAACCACTTTTAAACCTTATATAAATACTTACAATAAAATGGATACTTACATTAGTAACTTGAATATGTTCACCACATGTACATTCTGCAATGAAATACAGAAAGTGGGAGGTGCTTTGTTAAGAGTGCAGCAAAGAAAAATGGTTAGAGAAAATTCCATCTTTCTCTGTAATTGGATTTAATTGTCCAGCTCTTCGGTAAGTATCTTAAATACAACAGTGTTTTCCACCATACATATCAAGTATTAACTTTGTCTTCCGTGCAAGGAGAAATACCTTGCAATACATCTGCCAGTCACACTGACAATGCGTTGCGTTGTGGTACTTGCAACATTTGTCAATGTTACTTCTGACAGACACTCAAATATTAGATTAAGAGTGGGACTTGGCACTTAGAAATGCAATGGAAACTGTATTAGCATCAGCAAGAGCTCTACATTCTTATATAGTTGAGGGTTAAATCCGGATATCCCAGAAACGCTTTAATTCCTTGTAATCATTTTCTGCTCATCTGTCATTTTGTAGCAGTTAGAGTATTAGTATGGTCTGGCATGAATACTTTAGCTCTTTGGTGAATTTATGTTGCAGTGAAATGCAATTATTTATTCTTGTTATTAATAAATACAATCCTTCAAGTGAAGTTATAAATCGCACATATGAAGTACCAACAGAATAACCCTTTTTATGAGAGATATTTGGCTCACTTCTTGCTGTGAGTGCTAAGGTCTTTTTGGTGATTATCTTCACTTTTGAACAGTTCTAACATTACCCCACAAACTGCACTATTGAGCCACTGCCATTCCAGAAAACCATGTTTAGCAAAATCTGGAAGAACTGCAGATCCTGGAAATCAGAAACAAAAGCAGAAATTGCTAGAAAAGCTGAGCAGGTCTGGCAGCAGCTGTGGCGAGAAATCAGAGTTAACGTTTCGAGTCCAGTGACCTCTCCTCAAAAGGAGTTTTGAGGAAGGGTTACTTGACCCAAAACATTTACTCTGATTTCTGTCTACAGCTGCTGCAAGACCTGTTCAGCTTTTCTAACAATTTCTGCTTTTGTCACTCAAAGTCTGAATTATTTACAGAACCACCAGTTTTCTCAACAATTTGAAAGCATGTTTCAGTATTTGGAAGGCTTCATGCAAATATAATAAGCATGGCAATGTGAAGGTACAAATAATTATGTAAGTATTAACAAATAGCACTGAGAAAGACACAGAAGTAGAGTCAGAGGATAGCACCAAGTTAGTTAGGCTGATAAATGTGCCTCTGGACAACAATATATTTAAATACAGTTGAGTCCGAACAAAGACAACGAAGACTCATAAATCCCCCAGGAATGCTAAACCATTGGGGCTGTATTTTAAAAGTCCATTTAGAAAGAAATCCAATGTAACAAAATATGATCTATCAGTACATGAAAGTTGAGCAGTAACAGGTTTTATATAAAGCTTGAGCCCTGACGGATTGAATGATCTACTCCTGCTCCTACTTTTTATACTCTTGTATTTAATTATTCACAAATTAAGATTCAAAGACCATATATTTAGAATTAAGCGGCTCAGAAGACATCATCCAATCCATTGTGTCTATATCTATATATCATGAAAGCAAAAATAGACAGCATGGGCAACAGGAGGGACTGAAAGAGCAACATACAGCATAGGTTTACTGGTAATTACAAAGTACATATTGCAGCTGAACATGATTGGGTAATATAATCATGTGTATTAGTTTGAATATGATCGGATAATATAGTCATACGTACAATCTTGGAATTATGCAACCAAGGTTGGACAGAAATACAACAGAAAAGTGTGTAAAGTTTTAAATGGAAGGTATTACTTGAAGAAGCAGTTGGTTGGAAGTTTCTTATCGATAAGAGTAGTATAAAACCTTTGTTCTAACGATGAAGAGTTGAGTTGTGAACCATTTTCTTGAGTATTCCTCCCATACACAGATGAATAAACTTATAAAAAAGTTACCCTAGTGTCATCTGGTCTGACAGAAAATAAAGGCTAGAATTCACCTGTAACAAATGAAAGCTTCCAATTATTTTCTTTCTCCAGTTCTTTCCCCGAACCTGAACATCTGTCCTTTTAACTCTTTTAAACTGAAAGTAAAGATTGTTCAACATTATCCTCATCAAACACTCCCAGGTCAGTGCCAGTACGGGGTTAGATACTGAGTAAAGCTGCCTCTACTCTTTAAAACTGAAAGCAAAGCTCCCTTGAATGTCCCCATTAAACACTCGCAGGACAAGGATAGCTCAGGGTTTGACACAGAGTAAAGCTGCCTCTACATTGTCCCCTACCATTGTATATATTCAATGCCCTTTGGAAAATTACTATTGTAACTTCGACCACCCTGCCAGACAGTGAATTCTAAAGCTAACATGAAATGGATAATGTAAATATTAAAAGAACGTATTCAATTTGCCTTACAAACAGTTTTTTGAACACATATCATACAGTGTAGATTTTCCTATTAATTTCATGAGGGACAACTCACACTGGTCAAACACCTTTTGCCTTACTTTTTGTATTTTGATGACATTAAGGCAACTGGGCTCCTACAACATTCTGATGTTTGCTTGCAGCATACAAGGCTACTATAAGGACCGGGAAAATATATTCTTATGGCTTATCATGAAAAGTGTATGATCCCTGAATATTAAAGAAGTGTACATTTGAGGTACACAACCAAATTTTAATTACATACAATTTTATGTATTTTAAGTCGTCATTTAATCTTTTTGGTAAGGATATTACAAACAATTAAAGACACAGCGATGAATGACACTTACGGTACCAAGTCACCTTCTCTCGAACTGATAGACGAACTTCACTAAAAACATCTTCTGGCATGGTAGGTAAATAGGCATGCTAAAAGTGGGAGAAAATATACAAACAATGTGTTAATGGGTCCCCTCCTGCTGTCAACATGTTTCCAACATCAGCATCAACGATTTCTCTAATCCAGAGGGATACACAAGTAAAGAAACAACATTTGGATTTCTGAATCCCAAGTCCAAGGAAATTCTCTCTAGTCCCAAGTGTGGCTTTGTATCAAATTATTCTAAAGTTTAAATATTTCAGAGTTGGAGCAACACCCTTATGACATCAGATCATTTTAATAAGATTCATGATCTTGGTCATCCGAGTGAAGTTAGCACGGTTACTAGATCAGAGAACAACTGCATTATTCTTAGAGCTTGGAGATGCAAGACATGACCTCAGATCCTAGTTCATGAATAGAACATAATGGTAAAATTATCAGCATGACTACTATGATCAGCTTGCAGACTGGTACGGAAACAGCACCCATGACTCTCTTTACTGTTAAAGTGATGAGAATCTGGGTTGCAGTCATTGGCAGTATGCTGGGGGGGGCAAATTGGGAATGCAGAGGTGACTGTAAGAGGGGAAATCATCAGGATTAGTCACTTTCAATCATGTAGTGATTTGATGACAGCAACAGAGAATTACGTGGTCCAGACTGTGATCCCACCAAGTGAAGAAATGTGCTAATGAAGCATTGGTAGTGGAGTCCACACTTACAGATGACAGGGGGAGACAGAAAATGTAATAAACATTCAGTCCTCTTCTATAGCCTGGGAATGCTTTGTGATGGGGCTTTGCTGTTCTATTGTAAAGGCCAAGTATCATAGGCATTGAGCAGTGAAATTCTGCTCAGGAGGCAAGACTGGGCAGGATGGGTTGATAGTTTAGAAGAATGAGGAGTGATTTTATTTGAAACATTGATGATATAGAGAGGACTTGAAAGGGTAGATGCTCAGAGGATGTTTCCCTTTGAGGCACAGTTCAAAAATAAGGGGTCTCTCAATTAAGATCAAGATGAAGAGGAATATTTTCTGTTCGAGGACCGTCATTGTTTGAATTTTCTTCCCCAGTGATCATTGAGGTCTGAGTTATTGAATACTGACAATGAATTGGATCGATTCTTGACTGATAAGGGAATTTTGACAGGAAGAAAAGGGAGTTAAGGGTTCATCAGATCAGATATGATTATATTGACTGACAGGTGCAAGGACTGTCTCATTTGTTATTTGCTTTTGACAGGGTCATTCACGTGTGCTACTTTAAGTACCAGGATGAGAAAAGATTAGTAAATTGTAATAATCCTACGGTATACCTTTCAAAACACAGAACACAGGGGAGGCCATCCAGTCTTTAATGGCTATGCTGATTTTTGAAATTAGCTAACAACTGGCTCCACTCACTGGCTCTTTTGCAACAGCCTGACAAACTTTCCTTTTCAAGGGGTCCTGGGTGACCAAGTGCATGTCTTAGAACTTTGGAAGCAAATTTGCCTTATAGGAATTGTGTGTTTGTGACTTCCTCACCCTCATTTCTTCAGATTTGAAAGCAATTTTGTAAAGTGGGGATGACAAAACATTCTTTCCACAGATAAAAACCAAGGCGGCGTGCACGAGTATTTCAACCAGGATGCGCTGTTGGTTTGACTGTTCTGCTATGATCCATTGGGAAGATTTTCGATTTCCAACTGCATTTTCCACCAGTTTAGTGCAGAAATCCTTCAGGTCTGCCACCTCAAAGAGTTTACTATCCTTAATAAATGTCTGCAACATCTCGGTTAACTGAAATATAACAGATTATACAAAGTCAATGCATTTGTATCACAATTGATTTTTTCACTTACAAATGAGCCCGCTAATCTACTCATTGCTTGGTGAAACATTCTTAGCTTTAAGTGATGGATATCTCTTTTGTATGCAAATATATGGTACAAGAAATATTAGTGCACTCTTCCAAATTGTCACCGAGCACTGGGATCAATGACCAGGTCAATTCATAAACTCGATTTAAAATTATTGATTTCATTTGGGTTCTGAGAGCTGTTAATTATTGTTAAAAGTTTTGACAACGTCCACAGATACAATCCCTGTGCCCTACCTCAGAACCTGAGGAGAAATGGAGATCACAGTGAAACTACTTTACTTTGAAAGTTCACATCAAAACTGCTGCTAATGTCTGCAGATATTATGAGGAAAAACAATGTGAATGTAGAATGTGGTGCAGGCTTGCACCTGGGAAATTGACCTGAGTCCTTGGAGCTACAGCAACAAATTTCTCCCTCATTCTGTTTTGGTAAATTCACACTCAACCATTAGAGCTTCAGCGTCTCAATGTTTGTTTCAGATTGGCATTCAGGAGCAATAAGTGTGATAATTCATTGAATTAATACAGACCTTTAGCTTGTACTATCTATGCTACTTAGCAACGTCAAAAGTTCTCACTACAACTTACATATGAAAAGTCTCTATGATGGTGCTCTTACTGTAAAAGTGCACAGATAATTGTTCCAAATGTTGATGTAATGCTCAACACTGCTAGAAAATAGACAGAGTTCTCTTCTAATCATGATCGTCAACATTTATGTTTCCTAATATCTATTCTCCAAGTTTATTATGGCTAAAACATGCAACACTCTTGAGCTGCAGTGGGAAGAAGTCATCTTGAAAATACTTCCAACACTGAGCAGTATGGCTTCACACTTTTGTAGTCATGTGTCCATTGCAAACAGAGTGTCTGTCCTCATTTTATAGAAATCTCATCAAAATAACATCCTTATCGATTGTATCAGTGATAATGGGAACTGCAGATGCTGGAGAATCCAAGATAACAAAGTGTGGAGGTGGATGAACACAGCAGGCCAAGCAGACCCTTCAGAAGCGTTTCTCCCTGCGAGTCCTGAAACAGACACTCGCAGCCATGCGTCAGCATCTCTAGGCACTGCAATCCAGCCTGCCCTAGCTCAGAGCCTCCCTCTTCCAGACCTGCAAAGGGCCTCTGCTATTTTTTATCCTCCACAGGATCCACAGACTGAACGCCCAGTTCGACTCAGCTTCACTGGACACCAAAAATCGTAAGTACAACAAACTCACTGGCTCCTGCCACCCACAAGAGGATTCCTGCACCTCCCAAATCCCCAGCCTGTCCCTGCCCCTCCCCCACCATGTATCCGCCGCCATTGACCATGAGGACACGGCCGGTGACCCCACTGATGACGTCACAGCCGCCAACGCCGGACAGGCCACTTGCAACCGCTGCTGCAGTCACCGCCTCCACTTCCAGTTACAACACCACACAAATCACCCTCACCGCTCCTGCTGCCGCCCACCCCGCTCCTCCCACGGCCGACGGAACCCCGCCCACAGCCGACGCCGACAGAACCCCACCCACAGCCTCCACAGCCAGCAACCCAGAGGAGACAGCCACACTGAGCCCTGCCGCATCTTCACCATCCCCGCAAACCTCCCACTGACTGAGGACGAATGGTCAGTCCTAAGCAAGGGGCTCACCTTTGTCCCCCTCCACCCACACATCAACGAATACCAGTCACGTTTGGACATCGAGCAGTTTTTCCGCTGCCTGCGCCTCCACACTTACTGCTTTAACCGGGAGCCCAACCCTCCCTCCACTGACCCCTTCACCCACCTCCAACACAAGTCCTCTTCCTGGACACCACCCCCAGGCCTCCTACCCTCCCTCGACCTCTTCATCTCCAAATGCCATCGAGACATCAACCGCCTCAACCTCTCCACCCCTCTCACCCACTCCAACCTCTCCCCTGCAGAACGGGCAGCACTCCGCTCCCTCCGCTCCAACCCCAACCTCACCATCAAACCTGCAGACAAGGGTGGCGCAGTGGTAGTATGGCGCACTGACCTCTACATCGCCGAGGCCAAACGCCAAGTCTCCGACACCTCCTCCTACCGTCCCCTTGATCATGACCCCACCCCCGAGCACCAAACCATCATCTCCAACACCATCCAAGGCCTCATCACCTCAGCGGACCTTCCACCCACAGCCTCCAACCTCATTGTTCCCCAACCCCGCACGGCCCGTTTCTATCTCCTTCCCAAAATCCGCAAACCTGCTTGCCCTGGTCGACCCATTGTCTCAGCCTGTTCCTGCCCCACGGAACTCATCTCCACCTATCTGGACTCTATTTTCTCCCCTTTGGTCCAGGAACTCCCTACCTACGTCCGTGACACCACCCACGCCCTCCACCTCCTCCGGGACTTCCCATTCCCTGGCCCCCAACACCTCTTCATTTTCACCATGCATGTCCAGTCCCTATACACCTGTATTCCTCATGCAGATGGCCTCAAGGCCCTCTGCTTCTTCCTGTCCCGCAGGCCCGACCAATCCCCCTCCACCGACACCCTCATCTGCCTAGCCGAACTCGTCCTCACCCTCAACAACTTCTCTTTTGATTCCTTTCACTTCCTACAGACAAATGGGGTGGCCATGGGTACCCGCATGGGCCCAAGCTATGCCTGCCTCTTTGCAGGTTACGTGGAACAGTCCCTCTTCCGCACCTACACAGGCCCCAAACCCCACCTCTTCCTCCGTTACATTGATGACTGTATCGGCGCCGCCTCTTGCTCCCCAGAGGAGCTCGAACAGTTCATCCACTTTACCAACACCTTCCACCCCAACCTCAAGTTCACCTGGGCCATCTCCAACACATTCCTCACCTTCCTGGACCTCTCAATCTCCATCTCAGGCAACCAGCTAGAAACTGATGTCCATTTCAAACCCACTGACTTCCACAGCTACCTAGAATACACCACCTCCCACCCAGCTGCAAAAATTCCATCCCCTATTCCCAATTCCTCTGCCTCCGCCGCATCTGCTCCCAGGATGAGGCATTCCACTCCCGCACAACCCAGATGTCCACGTTCTTCAAGGACCGCAACTTTCCCCCTGCAGTGGTCGAGAACGCCCTTGACCGCATCTCCCGCCACACATCCCTCACACCCCGCCCCCGCCACAACCGCCCCCAGAGGCTCCCCCTCGTTCTCACATACCACCCACCGGATACAACGTATCATCCTCTGACACTTCCGCCATCTACAATCCGACCCCACCACCCAAGCTATTTTTCCATCCCCACCCTTGTCTGTCTTCCGGAGAGACCACTCTCTCTGAGACTCCCTTGTCCGCTCCACACTTCCCTCCAACCCCCCACACCTGGCACCTTCCCCTGCAACCGCAGGAAGTGCTACACTTGCCCCCACACCTCCTCCCTCACCCCTATCCCAGGTCCCAAGATGACCTTCCATATCAAGCAGATGTTCACCTGCGCATCTGCCAACGTGTTATATTGTATCCATTGCACCCGGTACAGCTTCCTCTACATTGGGGAAACCAAGCGGAGGCTTGGGGGCCACTTTGCAGAACACCTCCACTCGGGTCGCAATAAACAACTGCACCTCCCAGTTGCGAACCATTTCAACTCCCCCTCCCATTCCTCAGACGACATGTCCATCATGGGCCTCCTGCAGTGCCACAATGATGCCACCTGAAGGTTGCGGGAACAGCAACTCATATTCCGCTTGGGAACCCTGCAGCCCAATGGTATCAATGTGGACTTCACAAGCTTCAAAATCTCCTCTTCCCCTAATGCATCCCAAAACCAGCCCAGTTCGTCCCCTCCCCCCACTGCACCGCACAACCAGCCCAGCTCGTCCCCCCGCACTGCATCCCAAAACCAGCCCAGCCTGTCTCTGCTTCCCTAACCTGTTCTTCCTCTCACCCATCCCTTCTTCCCACCTCAAGCCACACCTCCATTTCCTACCTACCACCTCATCCCGCCTCCTTGACCTGTCCATCTTCCCTGGACTGACCTATCCCATCCCTACCTCCCCACCTATACACTCCTATCTACCTATCTTGTTTTCTCTCTATCTTTGGTCTGCCTCCCCCTCTCTCCCTATTTATTCCAGTTCCCTCTCCCCATCCCCCTCTCTGAAGAAGGGTCTAGGCCCAAAACGTCAGCTTTTATGGTCCTGAGATGTTGCTTGGCCTGCTGTGTTCATCCAGTTTCACACTTTGTTATCCTTATGGATTGCGTGTTTCAAGCATGGTTCATCAAGACCTTCTAAACATGCCTGTATCACCAAGAGTACCTTCTTTATGTATTTATTTCTATTCTGAATACAAGTGAACAAACATCATCTCCAAATATAACGCCTTTTCTGTCTATGTAACTGGTGGTCCTCATGCCTCAATGAGTTACAATGTATAGTAATGACTTGGATGTAGCATGGATAGAAGGCGCTATATTCATATGTTGAGATGACCCTAAAATGAGTGGGAAAGTAAGTTGCAATGAGGTTAATCAAAGGCTAATTGATACTGCTGAGAACTGATGTTTAAGTTTGCTGATACCATGGGTGATTTAGAGATGGGATTAAAAAGAAACATTCAGTTGTATGCAAGATCACTCTGGATTTGAAAATAGCAAAAGTAGGTTGGCTGTTGCTTAAAAATCTTCCATTTCTTCCCTTGGGACGTGCAGCAGAAACCAAATTAGCTATTAGTTCTCTTTTTTGTTCATTTATATTTCAATTGAGGTTTGCTGTTGTCTTCTTGAATAAGAATGTCTAGTAATTCTGATGCCAATGCAATAATATGCTAGACGCAAATTATTCTTGGCATAATTTCCCACACTTCTGAAACTAGATCAGTGACTGATTCTTACCTTTGGACTGGGGTGCAGACTGGAATCCTCCACAGCAAACAAAGATGTTACTTCACGGAAGAAGGCCAATGCCAGATAAACCCGTTGATTGTTTAAAGAGCACTTCAAAGCCTTTCAGAAGCAAAGATGTAAAACAAATGTTTAGCGCTACTAAAATATGCTGGGCTTAAAACTAGCGTAAAACTGATACACGGCATTGAGGTTATTGCATCATTATGTAGAATAAGTTGACCCTAATGGAATTATTTGCAAATACCTTTAACTGGCTTGTCACAATATTCATTTGGCATTTCAGGATTGCCTCAGCAAGTGCATCACGAATGGTTTTATAATCCTGTCCACAGAAAATAAAGCGATCCATCTGTCCATCTGTCCAATTAAGCTGAAAGAAACAATCCCTCTAAATGTAAGTACATTGAACAATACTGTGTTGCAATTCTGCACCAAAATTGAAATCCCTGCATTTCATCAATAATGGCCAATTATTTTACTGAACTCGTTTTTTTGAAAGAAAACTTCGAAAAAAGACAATGCATCGCTGGATCACATCGTTTCATTTAGAATTGCAGATATTTTCAGCACAAAAGACCTACATATTTGGGTGCAGCAGGGTTGTACAGTAGGTTGGTTGTTCACTTCCAGACGTGAGTGACTGTGTGTGCAGTTTGCATGTTCTCCCCATGTCTGCGTGGGCTTCCTTCAGGTGCTCCAGGTGCTCAGATGGCACGGTGGCACAGTGGTTAGCACAGCTACCTCACAGTGCCAAGGACATGGGTTCAATTCCACCCTCGGGTGACTGTGTGGAGTTTGCACATTCTCCCTGTGTCTGCATGGGTTCTCTCTGGGTACTCCAGGTTCTTCCCCAAACATGTGCAGCTTAGGTGGATTGACCACGCTGAATTGTCCCATAATGTCCAGCAATTAGCTGGCTAGATAGAGTAGCCATGGGAAATGCAAGGTTGTGGGGATAGGGTTGAGGGCTGAATCTGGGTGGGATGCTTTTCAGAATGTTGGTGCATGACTCAATGGGCTGAATGGCCTCTTCATGCATTGTAGCAATTCTACGAAATGGACTCCAGTGGTTCAAGAAAGCAAGATGGGCAGTTTATCACCACCTTGAAGGCCACCTAGAGATGGGTAATTAATATTCATCCAATGCCCTCATCCCATGAATAACTTTAAAACAAGACCATTTAGGCTACTGAACCTGTTGTGCCCACATTTTTTTGAAATTTTCATTTTACAGATTTCTATCTCTATTTTTTGACAAAAGCTTCAAATCTACTTTCCTTACATAATCTTCTTGGTGGGCTATTTGAGGGCTAATTAAGCCACTGTTTGGAAATGATCCCTGACTTGTCGTGTTGATGATTTTGGGCAGCAATCTGAAATTCATTTGTTCAGATACAACAAACATGCTGTTAGACACATTGCTCAGCTAATCTTCTCAAAAAATCTATAGAGGTAATATCTATTCATTAATGTTGCAGAATTATTTGGTAAAAACAGATATAATATATACATATAATATTCAACATATTGCATTTAAACACAAATAATTAAATGCATTTAAGTAATGAATTTAACCATCTCCATTTGGCAACATAAAATGTCGATATTAGCTAGCTATTTAAAATCAACTGAATCGATAAAATATTTCACCTGTTTTTCAATAATTTTGTCTGGAAACATCCAGTGGTAGTCTTTGAGTTGTTGTAAAGACTGAACAAATGCCATCCCATAATGATCGTAGACTGTCCTCATTAAGTAAACTTGGTACCAGTCATTCCCAGAATGCAAACAGATCATTTTTATGTGGTCAATGAAATTTGCCTTTATGGTTTTGTGTTTCATGTCTGAAAATATAAGTATTTGAAAATTAAAAATTCAAACTTATCCGATAATTCAAACTGCACAGGCCACTATAAAAGGGAATGTGTTGTATGAGTCTAAGCAGAGAATCCCTATTCACAAAGAGTACATTATGAATAGGATAACATTGTGGAATAGTTAACAAAAGGTAGAGGAACAACAAAACCTGACTACAGTGGTAAAAACATGCGTGTCAGTCAGCTATGGTTTACTTGTAGCATTGTCCTGCTAAGTTGGTAGCTGCAGGTTCCAGTTCCACTCTTGAGACTAAAGCACACACTTTAGGCTGCCGCGTGGACTAGGAAAATAAGATTCCAATATCCCCAGAGGATTACAGGACTGCTCTTTCATTACAGTTATCATGTCTCAGCAAGGGGAGATGTTGAAAAGGACAGTCCTTCATTGTAACTTCAGCCAGTGCAGGAACTGAACCCATGCTGTTGGCATCACTCTGCACCACAAACTAATTGTCCAGCCAAACGAGCGAACTGATCCCCACCATCCACTGCAGTACTGAAGGACCGTAGCACTGCCCAAGACACCGTCTTTTTGGTAAAATGATTAAACCAAGGCCCCATTTATTCCTCAAATGACAACCTTAACAAAAATATTTTCATAATCAACTTGCCGTGCACAGTTGGCTGCTGCATTTCCCACAATGACTCTCTACACTCCATATTTACTTAACTCACTGTACCAACTTGCGGATGTTGGAAAGGACGATTAAAATGCATTTTTTTCCTTTCTGCACGCATTTGCCTCAACACTTCTCAATGGATTTCATAGCAACCATTTCCAATTAACCACTTCCAATTAACATTAAGTAACCTACTTAATATCTATGCCAAGGCACCAAACAGAGGCAAATGGAACTAGTTAAGTCTGGGATACCTGGTCAGCATGGATGAATTGCACTGAAGGGTCTGTTTCCACGCTGTATGACTGTATGTGGTGGTCCTGCGTGACTTCATGAATTTGTAACCCTCTTTCTCCATTTCTAATGAACTCCTCTCACTATCGTGCGAGCCATTGTATTTTTGCTGGAAAATGTTTGAGTGATAATTGTGAATTGAACTGATGATAAGAAGAGGAGGCATTCTTCCAATGCAGCTAAGCTATCTGGCCCCTGCCAATGTTCATGATGGTGGCAGCTGTACCTTCTGTCAAATTGGGGAGGAACAAAAAGTTTGGATCGGTTGGATTAAAGTCTTGGATTGGTTAGATTCCAGCTGAGAATAGGAGTTAAACTGTCAAATCTCACCTGAGGGTTGGGACAATCTCAAAACTCAGTGTATGTCTTTCCCCACAGAGAGGCTGGAGATATGCCTGACTCTGTGAGCATCGGTCAGTCTCACTAATTTGAAGCAGGCTAGCTCCAAGCTGTGGGACAGTTTCTAGAGAGGCTGGAAGCACGGCAGCCTGCACATGTTTTTCAGCTAGAGAATAGGTTATGTGCGATGTAGACTGGTGGGCATAAAATGATTGAAGGTTAGTTTTTTACCTCTGCTGTTAGGTGACTCATGCAGCAGCTGAGCTGTAAGACTGAAGCAGAAACGCAGCCTGGCAATGTTCTGTAAGTATTCTGCAGCATTTTCATTACAGCTAGCAACCCTGCGCCTGGCAAACCTGCTGGCAAAGCTGCAGTTCTGTGTGAAGAGCTCCAAATTGCCAAGTCCTCCGGACTGTTCAAACTGTCCGTTTATTGAGTCCTGAAAAGACAGATACATTGAAAGATTCAGAAGCATGCCACAATCCTTCAGCCACCTCGAGGAATCAGGTCAATTTAACCCCCTCTCCTTACCTCAAAACACTTGATGAACAGAAGATAAAGTTCCTGCAGGTCTTCCAAGAATATATTTTCTTCTAAACGTGAGAGGTACTTCTGCATAAAGACTTTTACTTTATCAAAACTATTGAGACACAAAAAGCATTAGCATCCTGTTTCATTTATTAAATGGAATTTCATTCAATTGTTGTTAGTTTACAGGAACAAACATAAGAATACTTTCCAATCTTAATCAATTCACCAAGTTCACCTTCCTTCCTCCAATTTCTCTCATTTCATCTACACCTTTCAAAAGAACATGGATGAGCTCTTGAAATGATGTAACATTCAAGATGAGATGGCACAGACTCAATGGGCTGAATTACCTTTTCTTCACTGTATGACTATCGTAATTCTAGACTGGGAGAATAATTTTAGGGTATATTCACACTGCAAATCTAGTGTCAATGCAAAGTCATTTCCACTTTTCACTGGTGCTAAAATAGACGATCTAAATCTCGACTGAAGTCATGTGACAGTGCCTGACATATTCAAAAATAATTTTACTTATGTCCTGTGCTGAGTTAAAATCTCTGGGATATTGTCACGCACTTTTCAAACTCACATGCCCTGCTTTTAGATATTTAGGGAATCCTGCTGCATTACACTGTTGTCCACAGACTCCTGTCAGCAGATAGGAGTTGCATTTGTCACAGTATTGAGGACAAAGTTAGCAAGGCAAGCTGCTTGGGAATTGAAATTCCTTTAGGCTCACTTTTGGACTATGCCTTGTCTGAGAAGCTGGAAGCTGGTCAGGAAGCAGCTAAAGAAATGTACAGCAGGCCATTTGCCTTTAAGCAAGTCCCAGGAACTGTGTGGGCAATAGAGTTAGTAGGAGCTGCAGATGCTGGAGAATCTGAGATAACAAGGTGTAGAGCTGGATGAACACAGCAGGCCAAGCAGCATCAGAGGAGCAGGAAAGCTAATGTTTTAGGCCTAGACCCTTCTTCAGAAAAATCTGAAAAATCAGAAGAATTTTCTGAATAAAGGTCTAGGCCCAAAATGTCAGCTTTCCTGCTCCTCTGATGCTGCTTGGCCTGCTGCGTTCATCCAACTCTACACCTTGTTATCTCTAGGAAAAAGAGTTGATTGCTTTGTTTTGTTGTTCATGGAACAAGCTGGGGAAATCTCTGTGTGCAGGACATCTCTAAAGAGCCCCGACTGTTTCCTTTGTTGAGAGTAGAAAAAGCTAGCAGCATTTTGGCTAGTTTATGGTGTCTGGCGCAAAGTGGGTAGTGTGCCTGGAACCTTTAGCCTGAAGACATTATTCTGAGGCTAACTTCAAAGTGAGCACAATCTACATAAACCCAGAAATCTATGAATGCCATCAGGTGCCCTGATGCAGCTGACTGTTTTCTGGACTAATACCCAAAATTAGCAGATTACCTTATGAGGAAAGGATAGATAGGCTAACTCTGTATCCTCTGGAGTTGAGAAGTGACAGAAGTGACTAAATTGAAACGTGGAATATCCTGAGGGGACTTGACCAAGTACGTGTAGAAGGGATGTTTCCTCTGATGACAGAATCTAGAATCAGGCCTCATAGTTTAAAGCTAAAGGGTGCCTATTTAAAATAGAGATGAGGAATCATTTCTTTCTCTTAGAAGGATATGAATCTTTGAAACTCCCTTCCTCAAAAGGCAATAGATGCAGAATCTTTAAATATTTTTAAAGCGAGGTAGACAGGCTTTTAATTACCAAGGGGATGAAAAGTTATCGGAGATATACAGGAATGTACAGTTGAGGTTAAAATCAGATCAACACAATCTTATCGAGTGGAGGAAGAGGCTTGAGTGGCTGACTTTATTTGTATATTTGTATGTCTGGCTTGTGTTCCAAGAAATGTCAGCTGGTGGGAAACTCTCAGGTTTTTAGGGACGTGGGAGGAGCGGGAGTACGGTTTGGTGGGGAGGGGTGTGTATGAAGATATTGACAGAGAAAAGAAAACTCTAGTCCTTCTGATATCACACCAATCCAAGTAGAACATTATATTGCTTAGAGTTCCATTAACAACCTGCAGTAGGTCCTTCCAGACTGGTTGAAATGACCATGTTTAGCAAGTGCAGGGAGAACCGATAATTATTTCAGGCATCTCCCATAGGTACTTAGTTAACTCAGCCACATTAGGGGCATTTAAACAGTCCTTGGATAAGCTTATGGATGATGATGGGATAGTGTAGAGGGGTAGGCTTAGTTTAGTTCACAGGCCAGCACAACATCGAGGGCCGAAGGGCCTGTTCTGTGCTGTATTGTTCTACGTTCTATTTAGTAGCTGCTCCTGAGGAAAATTAGGCACAAGAAATTGTGGGGGGCAATTATTTGTCCCCCCGATCATTAATAATCCAACTAAAGTTAATAAATCAACTTTTGCTTAATTGTACGGTGACACTCCATGATTCAATATTGTCACATTTTAGTTCTGCTTCACTGGCACTAAGGGATTGCTTTAACAGTAACTTAACATTAAGCAGGAAAGCAAAAAAGGACTGGAAAAAATCTTCAGAACATAAAAGCATCAATTATCTTCTATCAAATTCATGTCACGTGATATTTGCGATATTTTTCTCCCCCTTACCTATAATGCAGCATAAGTTTCAGTAAAATGGAACGTATCATGGGGTTAATGTCCACGCATTCTGAGAATGGTGTTAAACTCCGAGTCTGGTACAGGTTACCTAACGTTACAAACAAAGGTTGTTTTGTTATAGGTTGACAGATTGCTTCTATTTGAAATTTATTGCAGACCTATATGCAAAATTTATACAAAAACCGAAAGGACTGCAGATGCTGGAAATCAGAAACAAAAATGGAAATTGCTGGAAAAGCTCAGCAGGTCTGGCAGCATCTGTGTAGAGTTAAGGTTTTGGGTTCAAAGATCCCTTCTCAGAACTGATGGTGACTAGTTCTTCTCTCTCTTTGGGCTCTATCTCCACCTATCGTTTACTCCTTATCCTCACTCCACCCTATCTTCTACATAAGTTACCAGCATTTTCCTCACTACTATCAGTTCTGACAAAAAGTGTCACTGAACCTGAAACATTAACTCTGATTTCTTGCCACAGATGCTGCCAGATCTGCTGAGCCTTTCTAACAATTTCAGTTTTTGTTGCAAAACTTACATATTTGGACCTGTGCTCATGGTCAGCACACAGATAATGTACAGATGGGAATGCCAAAGCAAAAAACATCCACTTGAGAGGACAGAATGCTAAAATACACAAATTTCACAGTGAGCCTACATCACAAAGTCATCTACCTGTCGCAAAGAAGTAAAGCCACCATGATCCCAGAGGACTATAAGCTGTTCTCCCATTTGAGAGGGATAACTGGCAGCAGTTTAACCCGAGGGTCACCATGCCTTAAGCAAGAGGAGAGGTTGAGTCTTTCATGGTAACCTCAGCCAATGCAGGAATTGAACCCACACTATTACCATTACTCACCAGCCATCCAGCCAACTGAGCTAACCAACCCACAGAAGTAACCTTGGTCAGTAGTACTTGGGAAACGCATGTAAGCTGTAAAAGTCTCAATTGTAAAGGCCAAGATCGGAAGCACGTTCACTCAGTGTTCGGCTTTCTCTCTCCCTGAAGTTGGAATTCTCAATCAGCTTAGACCAGTGAGGTCTGAGAGGTTTCACAAAGAATCAGCTGGGGCATTCTCAGGTGGGTATGGGCTCGATGCAAACTGGTGTAAAAATACAGATCATATTCTGAGTTGTAAGTGGATTGGAAAGGAATCCCAGTCTAATACAATAGGCCGTGCTCTTCCATTTGTTTTGTGATCCAAATATCTTCAGAGGGTAGAGTCAAGGGAACATTTTATTTCCCATTTCATGTTTCATTCTGTGATTGTTCCAAGCAGGTACCATGTGACTATTGGTGCTGTATTGTTCTATGTTCTATTGCTATTTCAGATGCGTGTAGGTGAATTGCATTTTGGCTAAATGCATATTAAGTTGAGCTTGCTCATTGCCCAGAATGGAACACCTTACGCCTGTGGCATCTGCATAATGTATGCATTAGGCACCTGTCATATCATCAGTCCCTGCAATGTTTGAAGACAATCTGAAATCTTCAATATGAAGATCAATGGAGACTTTGGCCTTGATGCATACCTTCAGGGAGTTTCCTGACTGCTATTAGCAATGACAGCAGCAATGTAATCACTTCATCAGAGGGTGGAGAATCTTCGCTGAAGCAAAACCTGGAAACAACCTCCATGAAAAACAAATTGCACCGCTGACGGAAGTTATTATATTTTCCCAAAGCCTTTCTGTAAAATTGAAAAAGCATTCAATTTGAGAATATAAGCACTTTGTAATGTTACACTATAATTTACAATACTAGATCACTCCTACAATAGTTGTGCATTGATAGTACAGCAAGTCATAGGTACTGGTTCACAAACAGTTCCAAAATACAGCTTCTTACTTCTAACATAAACCGATTACAGTCCCCCAACAGTATCGTGTTAAGCGGCAGATTTGTGTTATGCTCTTTTGAATATATGTATATTTCCATTGGGATTTTTTGAAATTTCACCTCTTCTACACTACATATTATGCAGACATTCGGGACTCATTGAGCTCCTCTTTTAAGCCATTGAACCTCAGACTTCTGTTTGCATTCATTTCATGCTGAAATGCACTTGTGTGGCTTAAGAATATAAGAAAATGATCGAGTCAAGTCTTGCCTCACAGATCAGGATAGGGGGGACACATCAGGAATCAAGGGGGCAGCTGTGAATGCGGAGGGACAGTTTATTTGGGGATGAGGTAAACAGGAAAACAGCAGTGCAAGTCAGGCAAGAGGCGAGTTGAAATGGAGGTTGAAATCACAGGAGATCAGGACTAACTCAGTGTCAATGCTGAGGAAGGAAAAGTAGGATACTTCAGTGAGCAATTTAATCTGGGGTTTGGATGTCTGGTAGAACACGTGAATTTTACCAGAGAGATGAATGGGATGGAATAAGATTACGGGAGGAAAAAAAATGGCAATAAAGTGATGGACCAAGGTGAAGTCTGGCAACCAGGCTCATCCTGCAACTGGGGAAGTTTGGGGACGGCAGCCAAGAGGAAGTATAATCACCTGAGGCTGTTACATATAGGGGTGGGGTCAACAAGGCTACGCTCACAAGTGAATGAATGTGTTGGAGGGAAACTGAAAGGATTGATTAGTGTCGGTCTGCTGGCAGAGTTCAAGGGTTCAGTGGTGGGACAGGGAGGTTAAGTAAAATAGGAAGGATGCTGGTGACATTAGCCACTAGTGATCTTGCCTATGTAGATAAGTGAGCAAGAGAAGAATGCAGCAGTGTTCCATCTCGCTTGTTGTTTATGTACCTCGGTTTGCTGAGGTGGTTGGTATTCCTTCCGATTCTGTTTCTCAGTGGTTTGTACACAGGGTCTAATTCAATGTGTTTGTTGATGGAGTTCCGGTTGGAATACCAGGCCTCCAGGAATTCCCTGGCATGTCTCTGTTTGGTTTGTGCAAATATGGATGTGTTGTCCTAGTCGGGTTCATGTCCCTTATTGTCTGTGCGTAGTGAGGCAAATGAGAATTGGTCATGTCTCTTGGTGGCTATTTGGTGTTCGTGAATCCATATTGTCAGTTTTCTGGCTCTGGTTTCCAACACACCCAAATTCTACGAACTCTCCAAGGTACACAAACTGAAGGTCCCCCTCAGACCCATTGTCTCACTACCAGGTACACTAACATATAGACTTGCCAAAGAACTACAGCAGAAATTGAAACATTTAGTGACAACACTACCCACTCCATCATCTCAAGACTTCCTCAACATCTTCAAGGACACCAGGATAGAAGAGGACAAGAGGATGATACCCTTCGATGTAACAGCACTATTTACATCCATAAACATCGACCTAGCTCAAGAGACAATTGCCAAACTGCTGGACAAATCAGGAAGGCAGGCACCCCAGGACACCAACAACATCAACAAGGCACCCCAGCGAACTGAAGCATTGGAAGGGCACTGATGTTACCTAGCAGGGTGACAAAACATTTGCAACTAAACCCACCAGCTCAGCGAGCGTGTCTACAACCTCATCCACAACCTGAGCTACAAATCTTCTTAAAAACTTTAGAAGAATGCAGAAGCTGGGGCTGCTACACAGTAGGAAAGGAGGCAAAGATAAAGCTTTAATGGCACTTTGAGAGAACATTGAGAGGTACACAGAGGGATGCCATGTGCTCATCTCAGAGGATGTCAAATCTTGGATAGCAGCAGGAAAGTCGGAATAGGGAGGCATCATGCAAGGTTGAAGTAGTGATGTTGGCTGGGGTGGGGACAAGCTAAGTCTCAGTTAACAGCATTCGCAAACAACATATCTGGGTAGACATATCCTACATCCTCCACATTTTCAACAGAAACCTGTACAAATCTCCAGTCTACTAGATTGAAGCTTGGTAATTCAACATAAACCCATTGAACATTCTGTTCACAGTGCCCAGAGCCCGAACTAATTTTGCCACAACCTCTTTTATGAAAGTAATCTGATAAAGGTTAAAACTCTGAAGCTTGATTTGCAGCAGTGAAACTTACTTTAATTGGTCGGAGACTCCAATTTTAAAAGAATCTAGCACATCTGCCTTACATTTTGGACAAAAAGAGCGAATTCTCAGTGATTGATCCAGGCATTTGAAACAAAAGACATGCTCGCAGGGAAGGCAAGCTGGATCATTCAGCACCCCAAAGCAGACTGGACATTCTTTGATACCATATCTGAAATAGAACAACATAGCGCAAATATGTTAAAAATAAAAATATGTAACAAAGACAGATTTCTCAAGAAGGCTCACAACCCGAAATGTCAGCTTTCCTGCTCCTCTAATGCTGCCTGGCCTGCTGTATTCCTCCAGCTCCACATTGTGTTATCTCTGACTCCAGCATCAGCAGCTCTTACTGTCTTTGAGTAATATAGACAGTTTTCACCTCTAACCCATTTGCTATTCTGCAGTCGCTTCCAAAAGCAGAGATTGGGCAGCATGGTGGCTCAGTGGTTAGCGCCGCTACCTCACAGGGCTAGGGACCTGAGCTTGATTCCACCCTCGGGTGGCTATCCGTGTAGAGTTTGTACGTTCTCCCTGTGTCAGTGTGGGTTTCCTCCCACAATCCAAAGATGCGCAGGTTAGGTGGATTGGCCATGTTAAATTGCCCATAGCATTCAGGGATGTGCAGGCTAGGTGGCCTGGTCATGGAAAATGCAGGATTGGGGAATGGGTCCGGGTGGGAGGCTTGGTCATTGTGGACCAGTTTCCTCACTACAGGGGTTCTATATACCTGAATTAGCCACATGTGGCACATTGCTGCTTTGTATTTGGTATGATTCAAGCAAGTCATGAAGCTTAGATTACTTTTTTTCTCTTCAGTGCAGAGTTTTTCTCTGCTTGGTCTGGGGCTCAGCCAAGATGAACCACTCTCAGCTGAGTCCTGCCCTCTCAACTTCCAGACATTACAAATTTGAGTGCACCCTTCCTCAGTTAGAAGGTAAGGACAGGTCTTACTGCACTTGCAGTCATACGTTGTATGCATGCAGACAGGCAACATTTATCTTCAGCGTCTTTTTGTTTTAGATTCAGAAATATTAAAACTTCAGGCCCATTAGCATTCTCCAGTTTAGACAGTGTTGCCGCATTCTATGTTGAAGCATTCATGTCCAACATTGTGTAAAGGATGACAAGTACTAACTGTGGGAACACAGGCAAGTTGGACAGAGCTACGGGCCACAAAATGACAGTTTAACAGCCAACGACACAATTAGTTACAAGGACTGCACAAGATGCGGCAAAACAAATGGTGTCTGAACAGGCAAAATGTACCTGTAGTCCAAGTGACTGGCTTCTTCATTGCACAGCTGCAATACTTTAATAATTCCTTCAACCGTTCTTTCCTTTTTCAAATCAGAGGATACTCTGAGGACCTGTGTAAAACCAGGAAATAAACCATTCAACACAATCAGGAGATAAAGTGGAATAATTTCAGAGACAAAAAGCACAGAAAACTTCTAAAGGGCAACATAAAAACCGTCTCATCAAAGACTCATTTCACATTATGAGAACTAAGCCTAAAAGTTACTGTTTGTGCTATGAATACAAGAATACTTAACTTATTTGCAAAACTTTCTTCGATCTGTTATTTTAAAAGATGTGCTTGTACGTTTACATTAAATTAATTTGTGTCTGTATTATAACAGCAGATAAAGGAAGTACCTCATGTAAGTCATAAGAATTCATTAAGGCTTTGTGTTGTCATATTATCAGCGTTAGCTTTTAAATAAAAATAGCTTGCAGATTTTAAAAAAGAAATAATAGAACGGCAAATGCTGTAAATCAGGAACAAAAACGAAGTTGCTGGAAAAGCTCAGCAGGTCTGGCAGCATCTGTGAAGGAGAAAACAGAGTTAACGTTTCCGGTCCAGTGACCTTTCCTCAGAACTGATGGTGGCTGCGAAGATGTCAGTTTATATGCAGAAAATAGGGAGGTGGGTGGGGTAGGGAGTAAACGATAAGATAAAGCCCAAAGAGAGAGAAAGACAGTTGGACAGTCAAAGGTGTTGCTAACCAACAGGCTGGGGAAGTGCATAGTTGTTAATGGGGACTGTGTGTGGGACTGGGACATAGGAGAGTTTAGGGCCTAAAATTATTGAACTCAATATTGAGTCTGGAGGGCTGTAGGGTCCCCAAGTGGAAAATGAGGCATTGTTCCTCCAGCTTGCGTTGGGCTTCACTGGAACACTGTAGCAAGCCAGAGACAGAGTTGTTGGCCAGAGAGCAGGTGACACGTTGAAGTGGCAGGCAACAGGTCGTTCAGGGTCTTTTTTGCAAGCAGAATGTAGATGTTCTGCGAAGCAGTTTCCAAGTCTATGCTTGGTTTCCCCAATGTAGAGGAGACCACATTGTGAGCAGTGAATGCAGTAGACTAGATTCTTGGAAGTGCAGGTGAATGTTTGGGACCTTGGATACTGGGAAGGGAGGAGGTAAATTGGCAGGTGTTGCACCTTCGCTGGTTACAGGGGAAGGTGCTGTAGGGCTGTGGGGAGGTGTGGGGGTGAAGGAAGTGAGTACCAGGGTGTCCCGGAGGGAACATTCCCTGTGGAACGCGGACAAGGGAGGGGGGGGAAATATGTGTCTGGTGGTTGCATCTTGCTGGAGGTGTTAGAAATGGCGTCTGATGATCTTCTGGATGTGGATGCTGGTGGGATGTTAGGTGAGGATAAGGAGAACCCTATTGCTGTTGTGGGAGGGAAGTGACGGGGTGAGGGCAGAAGTGCGGAAGATGGGTTGGACCTGATTGAGGGCCCTGTAGACAATGGAGCTGGGGAATCCTCGGCTGAGGAAGAATGTGGACATTTCGGAGGCTCAGTTCGAGGTTGGCCTTATCTGAACATATGCCATGGAGACGGAGGAACTGAGAAAATGGGATGGAGTTTTTACAGGGAGTGGGTGCGAGGATGTATAGTCCAGGTAGCTGTGGGAGTCGGTGGGTTTGTAATGGATATTAGTAGCCTGTCTATCCCTAGAAATGGAAACAGAAATGTCGAGGAAGGGAAGGGAGGAGTCAGAGACAGACCAGGTCCGAGTGAGGGCAGGGTGGAAACTGGAGGCAAAATTGACGAAGTTTTCCAATTCTAGACGAGAGATGGAAGCAGCACTGATGATATCATCGATGTATTGGAAAAAGAGTTGTGGGTGGGGGCCAGAATAGGACTGGAACAAGGAACGTTTCATGTACCCCATGAAGAAACAGGCATATCTAGGGCCCATGTGGGTACCCATGGCAACTCCTCTTACCTGAAGAAAATGAGAGGAGTTAAAAGAGAAGTTGTTGAGGGTGAGGACAAGCTCGGCCAAGTGGAGGAGGGTGGTGGTGGGTGGGGATGGTTCAGGTCTTTGATCCAGGAAGAAGTGGAGAGCTCTAAGACCTTCCTGGTGGGAAATAGATGTGTAAAGGGATTGTACATCCGTGGTAAAGAGGAGGTGGCTGGAGCTGGTAAACTGGAAGCTTTTAAACCAGCATAAGGCGTCAGATGAATCATGGATGTATGTGGGTAGAGATTAGACTGGGGGGAGAAGACTGCGTCAAGGTCAGAGACATTTCTTCTGGAAAATGGATTTCCTCAAGGCAATTTTATTGACATTTTGACCCCTCAAGGGATTCAGACAACACATCAATGAGGTGTGACAATTTTATTTCATCTTAAAAGCCAAGATTTGAATCCACAAACAACATTTGTGTTCTCTGGAATTTAGAAGGTTAAAGGTGTAATGTAACTGATGTTTCAAAGGTTCTAAAGGGAACCGACAGAGATTGACAGCTTTTTGCTGGTCAAAGTTATAATGGGACATAGGGCAAAGGTGGGTATATAGAAATAGGTCACAGTTCAGCATGATCCCATTGAATGGCAAAACAGGTGCAAGGGACTGAATAATCCATGCCTGTTCAGCACAGCCAGAAATGAGGAAAGCAACTTCTTGATAGCTGTGAGGGGCTTGTATAAAATAAACCTTGGTACAAAGATGACCACAATCAGACAACAAATAGCATTCTGAGAAGGCTAGTTAGTGTGGAAACTTGAAGAGTTTGTATTGTGCTAGTCACGTTTTCTTCTGAATCTAGGGTGAAGGCGTATTTTGTAACAGCGACATTTCAATCTAATTCAGCCTTCTTTCTCTATTACTTGATATGGCAGGGAATGAGAACCTTGAGATTTTGAGAAATGCTCTACAGGAAGGTTAATATAGGAGAGATTTTATGTGGAATCTGCTGCAGGAAAAGACTTACAATAGGGAACAAAAATTGAAAGTTGATTTCAGTGAAGGGCAGGTGGTCATAAACAATTGAATTACAATAGCAAGAAGTTACTGGCAGTAAAAGTGATATTTACATTAACCAACATTATGAATGAGGGTATAGATGTGTAAGGTTAAAGAAGAACTGTTTTGCTTAGCTAGCATGTAAAGTTTTACTTTAACTTTCCACCATTAAAAGGATGACACTCGGCAGCTACGTGCTGAGTTGCAATCTAGCTTTCTGCTCTGTGGCAGTACAGTCTTATTGCACTTTGCCCCATGCAGGCTTTGGAAATATTTGCATGTAAGTCTTTATTGTCAGGTTGACAATCAATAAAGAGTTAAAAATATATCCAAGAATCTCAAGTGTTTAGCATTCTGAACAAGCGATAATATTTTCATAAGTTTAGAAAAAGGAAAATCATTGATATATGCATGTCTTGTCACCATGTACATCATGACAACTTGATTCCTGGGACAGATTTGTTCTTTACCTTCTGAAGTTGTGCACAATATTTTACAGCAATGTCTCGTAACTTGGCCTCATTGTCCGGTACACTGAATACGACATGTTCAATAAACACGCCCAACACAAGTACACAATCCCAATTTGATCTACCAGTCATAAAAGAAATAATATTACAACACTTTATATGATTGTAACATTGAAACGATTCATGTAAAAAGTAAAATAAAGTGTCAACTTTAAAACAGAACTGAACTCCGCATTTGTCTTAGTGTTTAATGGTGATAGATTAGAGGTTGTGTCATAAGTTAATATTGCAATCTCCCTCATGGCAGGCCACAAGAAGGGATAAAATATATCCCAACCTGTTTGCTTTGGGTGTTCGCTAAAGCTAGCTAAAACTAATGCCAGTGTCTTGTTCTCTCTTCATAGATTTGTATCAGCGTCTGCTCTCTGCTCCCATGCTAAAATAGTTTTTCTCACATTCTGTTAAAACAATGGAAGTCTCAGATCACAAAGAGTGTGAATGTTATATACTTCCCTGTATAAACTAGATTCTTTTTGTCTTGGCTTAGTGCCACTAATGGAAGATCATTGATGTAAGATTCATTTTCTAATTGCATTGACAGCTCCAGTTACATTAATCATAGAATCCCTACAGTATGGAGGCAGGTTATTTGACCCATTAAGTTCACACTGACCCGATGAAGAGCATCCCACCCAGATCTACCCTGCCCCCCAAACTTTATTCTCTGTGATCCTGCATTTCCCATGCCCAATCCACCTAAACTATACATCCCTCGGCATTTTGGGAAATTTAATATGGTCAATCCATGTAACCTGCACATCTTTGGACTCTGGAGGAAATCCACGTGGATACAGGGAGAACATGCAATCTCCACTCAAATAATCACCCAAGTGTGGAATTGAACCTGGGTCCCTGGTACTATGAAGCAACAGTGCGAACTACTGAGCCTCCATACCACCCTAATGACTGAAGGAAAACATCGCCACAGATCTGGATTAGGGAAGGACATGTGCAACTTAGAACAACATATCTATTAGCAGCGACTGCTCAAGTTGAACAAGAAGTCAGGCTTGCCTGATTTCATCAATGATTTGCTGACATAGTGGTCCACATGCTTTGATGTAGTTTTTATCATAAATGAGTTCAACTGATGGTTGCATGGTTTCCGTTATTTCTATTAGTTCTTTACAGCTCTTGAGCCCCACAATGTCTAAAGCTTGAGCTTTTTCAGCACAAGCAGAAATTGCAAATATGTCAAGCATCTGAAAAATAAGCAGAAACATTGCACTTGTGAAGAGGTATTCCCTTCATTAAGTAATTATCTGTAACTCTAAATAACTGGGAAAGCCATGAACTTTATGTCAATTTTCTTTGTTGTACTGTCATGTTTTAATGCTCATTCTTTACTTAATTAACAAAAACCATAATTTTAATAGGCTAGGACTGCTCACTTATTTTTACAACGGATCGGCTATGAACAGGCTATGATATTTTTAATGTTTGCTTCAAGAAATAGTCCATTCTTTATGAATGGGCTAGACCAAGATTTATATTCTAAATCCATTCCCTTGTCCTCGTCATGGAGTCTGGCCTTGGAATTAAAAATGATCAATCCAAACTGGGCAAGTAGAATGGGACTCCATATATCCTGGCCTACTTCAGCTGGAAGGCCTGTTGGGAACCCTGGAAGAACTCAGCAGACAGGGCTCTGGCAAACAAGTCCTTTGCAGATCAGACAAAGGGAAACATGTCATTTGGATCATCTCTATGGCTGATGGGCAGACAAAGATTATTGAAGAACAAGACTCTCCAATCATCATAGTTTCTTTGCCACTGGGTTTCATTCTGTCAAGATAGTGGGCAATGCTTGCTCCATGGTAAAAGGTGTCACGCTCGAGCTATGCTTTTTCAAGTATATCCTCCAAACCCTTTAGCAAAAAGCAAATAGAAAGAGGCATGGAGTTCTGTTGTCCAGAAGTTGAAGTATACTGAATTCAACTTTGCTCTTCACAATCCACAATTGATTTTTAAAATTCATTTGTGGGATGTAGACGTTGCTGGCTGGCCAGCATTTCTTGCCCATCCCTAGTTGCCCTTGAGAAGTTGATAGTGAGTTGCCTTTTTGAACCGCTGCAGTCCTCCTGCTGTGGGTTGACCCACAAGCTATTAGGGAGGGAATTATTACTCATTGTACTGAATGGTACTGTTTTCTCATAGGATTCAAGAAAATCACTGTTCCTTTAGGTTATTTTAATTCAATTAAATCAACTGGAAGAATCAGAGAACCAAAAGAGATAACTAATTGATTCTCATAAACTTTCTGTTTCTCCTGGTTGTTTCTGATGAGGCTGTGGACATACTCTCATAACACACAACGTTTGAGTTAAATGGGGTGAAGTTATCACAACCACAACCAGCAAACTTGAGTGTTAGATGGAACTGAAAGTCATGTAACAGGATGGCAAAATGTACAATTTAAAATATGATACTAACAGGAAAAGACAGGGTAGATAAAGATAAAATATTTCCACTGGTTGAGGATTCTACAACTAGGGGGTATAGATTGAGAATTAGGATCAAACAGTTCACGAGAGAAGTTATGGAGGACTTCTACACACAAAGGTTGGTAGAAATTTGGAACTCTCCACAAGGTGATAGATTAGATGTCAGTTTTAAATCTGAGACAGTCACATTTTTGCTGAACAAATGCATTAAGGGATATGGGCCAAATGTAATTAGTTAGTGATATCATGGCTAATTGTGTACTGAGTGATGGAACAGGCTTAATGGCCAGAATGCGGTACTCCTGTTCTGACATAAGCCTTTAATTAAATAACACATGCACATATGTATATCATAGAGTCAGAGAATCATACAGCACGGAACAGGCCATTCGATCCAGCCAGTCCACACTGACCATATTCCCAAACTAAACTAGTCCCACTTGCCTGCATTTGGCCCATATCCCTCCAAACACCTCCTATTCATTAACTTATACAAACGTCTTTTAAAAGTTGGAACTGTACCTGCATCCACCTCTTTTCTCTGGAAGTTCATTCCACGTGCATAAAAAAGTTGCCCCTGGTGTCCATTTAAATCTTTCTCCCCTCGCCTTAAAAATATGACCCCTAGTTTTGAACTCATCCACCCCAAGGAAAAGACCCTTGTCATTCACCTTATCTATGCCCCTCAGCAGTTTATAAACCTTAATAAGGTCACCCCATAACCTCCTATGCTCCAGTGAAAAGAATCCCAATCTTTTCGGTTTAGTTTTATAGCTCAAACCCTCCATTCCCAGCAGCATCCTGGTAAATCTTTTCTGAACCCTCTCCAGTTTACTAACATCCTTCCTATAACAAGGTGACCCGAACTGCACACAGTATTCCAGAAGAGGCCTCACCAACGTCTTGTAGAAGCTCAACATGATGTCACAACTCATATACTCAAAGGTATGAGCAATGAAAGCGAGTATGCTAAACACCTTCTTAACTATCCTGTCTACTTGTTACGCAAATTTCAAAGAATTATGTACCTGAACTCCTAGGTCTATCGGTTCTACAACACTGCCCAGGGCCCTGTTCTTAACTGTATAAGTTCTGTCCTTGTTTGTATTACCAGTTGTATTACCCAAATTAAACTCTCTCTGCCACACCTCAGCACATTGGCCCAATTGATTAAGATCTCTTTGTAATCTTAGATAACCTTCTTCAATGTCCACTATGCCACCAATTTTAGTGTCACCTGCAAAATTACTAACCATGCCTCCCATATTGTCATGCAAATCATTTATATAAATGACAAACAAAAGTGAACCTAGTATCGATCCCTGTGGAACACTGCTGGTCACAGGGCTCCGGTCCAAGAAACAAGCCCCCACCACCAACCTCTGTCATCTAGTGTCAAACCAATTTTCCATCCAATTGGCAAGCTCACCCTGAATCCCAAATGATCAAGCTTTGCTAATTAATTTACCATGCGCACCGTGTCAAAGGCTTTACTCAAGCCCAAGTAAACAACGTTTACTGCTCTGCCCTCATCAGTCTCTTCGGTTACTTATCATAATCCAAAGTACACTTAAGACTGAATGGCCGAAGGACAAAACAAAATGTACCTGTCTAGTCGGTAAAGAGTTGAATGAATGCAGCCACACATATAATAGAGACATCAAAACAGGGCTTAAAAAACCCTGGAGTTTTACTATCAATGCTTGATTATCTTTACTTAGTTTGCAATTTTTGTTTATAAGACTCACCATCTGTTGAGGCTGTGAACTGATTATTCCCTGCAGGTAACAGTAAATGTGTTCCAGGATTATTGGATAGAGTGAAATTGTCTTGGACAAATTATGCAGACGGTTTTTGAAAACATTGTACGCAATGTGTATCCAGGGAGGTGACTGGTCTTGAAGGGTCAGATCACAATCATTGTGAAGTTCATTCATGCAAGAAACAAATGCAATCCTGAAAACCTTTAATAAAAATACAAAATAGAAAATAACATGTAATGCAGTTGAATTGTATTACTTTCAACTGAAAATAATTTAAAATTGTCAGCTACCTGAAACTTGCTCCTATTTCCGGATACTGAATTCTCATAACTTTGCCAGAACTGTATTAAAACCTGCTGCACCTCTGGTTATGTTATGGTGATGCAGCTGGTGGAAGTCTGGGGAAATTTAAGGTCACTGCAGAGCAATGTTTAGAATTCCTTCTCCAATACAGGAGAAAGCGCAATTTTGGATTAGAACAAGCTCACTAGAAGTCCGTGATGGGCATCAAAAACAGAAATTACTGGAGAAACTCAGCAGGTCTGATAGCATTTGTACGAAGTCCAGTCCTTTTTGAGTCCAGTGACCCTTCTTCACACCTGCCAGACCTGTTACATTTCTCTGGCAATTTCTGTTTCTTGTTTCAGATTTGCAGAGTCTATAGTTTGTTATTTCATTTCCATTTTGTGCATAATGGGCCTCTACAGGGTTCAATTTGGCTAGATGCTTTATAGCACCTACAGCAGAGCTCTGGGGGAGGTGGTGATATAGTGGTAATGTCACTGGGCTAGTAATCCTGAGCCACCAGGTTAATGTTCTGGGTATGAATCCCAACGTAGAAGATGGCAAAATCTGAATTCAATAAAAGCTGAATTAAAAAGATGTACTACTGGAGGCCATGTTAATTGTCTTTAAAAACTTAGCCAGTTCATTAACACCTTTTAGGAAAAGAAATCTGCTATCTTTACATGGTCAGACCTACATGTGACTCCAAAGTTACAGAATGTGGTTGACTCTTAACTGTCCTCTGGGTAACTAGGAATGGGTAATAAATGCTGGCCTAGCCATATCCCATGAATGAACTTTAAAAGATGTGTTGATCTATGATTAGCAGCCCTCTGATGTTGACTGTACTACATAGAGAAGGAAACCGCTCATTAAATCTTGCTGAACTAGTGCGGGTGACAAAGGGGTCAGCATTCTTAGCAGAACTGATTGGACCCAACATTTAAAAATGCTGAATCAAGAATCATCTTTTATCTGCCAGTGTACAATAAATGTATTTAATACATCTGAACATAGCTTGGGAATCTCAATGTTCAATTCGTATGTTTTGCCTATATCATTTTCACTTGTTTGAGTTACATTTTGTTTCCAGTAGTGAGTACTCCAGTGATGGTTAAGAGTGGAGTATTTTCATTTCTAGTACACTCTTGTCATGTTTTAATATTCTATAATGCTCACAATCCTCATATTAATTGGAAACCACTTCATTTTGCATTTGCAAGAAATACCAGATACAAAAGTCCTAGGTCTATCGCTCGAAATGAATGGTTTTACTTCTGATTGTTCTTTTAATGCCTCTGAGGTGAGGCATATGTGGTCATCACTCCAGTATTGTACATAATGGAGTGAGATGCACTTCACTTCGCTTATGAATTCAATTCACTTATGAATGTGAGGGTACAGTCAGCAACCTTACTGATACACGTTGCAGAGGGATCCACAACTAATTTATTGTTGTGGGATAGCAGGGACATACGAAGGTAAGACAACTGGAAGTTTAATTTAAAATTTATCATAAAACTTCTACATGTGGAAGCAAGCCATTTGGCCCATACCAACTGTCCAAAGAACATTCCACCCAGATCCACCCCAGCCCTGTAGCTAATCCACCTAAACTACATATCCCTGGACCCTATATGCAATTTAGCATGGTCAATCCACCTAACCTAAACATCTGTTGACTATGGGAGGAAACCCACACAAACACAGGGAGAATGCATAAACTCCACACAGACAGTTGCCAGAGCACAGAATTGAACTTGGGTCCCTGGTGCTGTGAGGCAGCAGTGCTAAACACTGAACCATCAGATCACCCATTAGCTACCCAGTTATAATGGATGAGTTAGGAAAGATATAAGTAGCATTTTTGTTTTCCCAAGCATTAGCAGGTTTACCTCAACTTCAGCAGACGATGAAACATTTATAGTCATTAAAATGAAATCAATCAGGTATCGCTGGCCAAGGTCACTCTTTGCATCTTCACTTAAACATCCAAGATACTGTCCAAGTTTACTTTCATTAAAACTGTCAATAAATTTCAACATTTTTGCTCTGTCTCTGTTGGCAGTCCCTGAATGAAAGGAATATTTTCTCATGTTACCATGAAATCATTTACAGAACCAACAAGATCTAAAATACATGCTGAATTTTTAGTAACCGGTGCAAGTAATTAAGACCAATAAATGCATTTTTGTAGTGCCTTGAATGGTATATTTGAGTGGTTAATGCATGGAATTCCCAGGCTTAGGACCTTGGCATCTGTAGGCACAGACACGAATGCATGTGCATTTGAAATTACAGATGAACTACAAGTCAGAATGAGGAGCACACAGAGATCCTACAGGGGTTTTCGGTCTAAACGGCAGTAAGAGATAGGAAAAGAAGAGGTCCAAAAAGGATATGCATGGAAGGCTGGCTGGGAGGGTCTTGAAAACATTGGAGCTGGAAGTAGCAAAAGCATTCAAGAGTTTTGGTATTACATAACTTGGGCATATCAAGAGATGCGAAAACATAAAAATTTTAGAGGCAATTATTTGTCAGTAACTGACATTTGAAGAAAATAAGCAGTTGTAAAACATTTTTGACAATCAAAAAGATGGTGAAAGGTACATATTTATATAGGCAGTGCAGATGAAAATTTTAAATTGTCTGTTTGGGCCACTCTGAGATTGTGGACAGACTTTGGGACTGAATTCCCTCAGGAGATTACTGCTCACATGCTGCAGCTCCCTCAGACAGTGAAAACACACTTTGGGTACAGATTTGTTTGAGTCTTAATGAATTTTGAGTACATGATTTCTTACATATTCCAAGAATACAAGATTAAAAAACACTTCTTTTCATTGTTTATACCTGCTTGCATTTAAAATGAATTTTTGTAATTAATATAAAAATGAAAAGATGTGATTATTTTGAGAAATATTTTAAATATATATGGAAGGAATTTAAATAACCAGAAGTTGGTTTAGATGTTTCTCAACACCATTACTCACAAGGATCCTAACGATGACAAGGACTCTGTCCCTCATAGCTCTCTATGGCAAGGAGCTCCAAAGACTCAAAACCTGCTGAGAGAAGAAATTGCTTCTCATCTCAGTCTTAAATGGTGCCCCTTTATTCTAAGACTATGCTCTCTGCTCCTAGACTTCCCATGTGAGGAAACATCAGAATTTACTATCTCAAGCCCTTAAGAATCCTATATGTTTCAATGCGATCACCTCTCATTCGTCTAAAGTGAGTAGAGTCCCAACCCATTTAGCCTTTGCTTATAAGAAAATTTCTCCATACAATGGATTATCCTAGTGAACCTTCTCTGAACTGTCTCCAATGAATTCTTTTAATAACAGGATCAAAATAGCTCAGAGAACTCTGGATGAGGTCTCATCAGCCCCTTGTGCAGTTGCAGCAAGTCTTCCCGCTAAAACCTTTAAAATAAGGGCCAACATCTCATTAGCCTTCCTGCTTCCCTGCTTCACCCTGTGAGCTGGCTTTCTGAGCTTCATTGACAAGTGATATCCTATTGAATGGTGGTGCAGCCTCAAGAGGCTGAACAACCTACTCCTGTTCCTATTTCTAACGGTCTTATTTAATGCTGCAAGATTCTTGTGAGTTAATTTCCTAAAAATGCAAATTATATATAAGACAAATTGAATCTTTCTGTAAAATTAAAATGGACCCAAGTTGGGCTTCACTTGAACTAATATACCTAGCATACAGTAAGGGGATGACTAACAGTCTATGCTGAAAATGGTATTGGAACATGACAACAGTGAAAAATGGTACTACACATATTCTGATACATGTAGGATACTTATATGTGGGTCTCAGTAATATAGGTTAAACAGCACCATACTCTTCCATCAGCAGCACCTTAATGTTGGATTTTCCACAAGTTGTCCTGTTATTGACCAAACTTTTAACGACAGTCAGGTTTGATCATTTTTAAAAATTATTGTTAAAAATTACAATGTAATTAATGGAGTTTAAAATGAGCAATACCTTCCAAATAGTGAAATTCAACCCATAAGTGGTCAATGTATTGTCTGATCAACCAGCTGAAAGGGGCAGCAGAGGAAATTCCACCACGAACTTTACTCACTTTGTGACTGGCTGTTATTTCCTCTGTCTTTGGCCTAATGGGGAAGCAATTCCATGTGCATTATCACATTGTAATTATGTTGAACACATACACACACACAGACGCCGCACACGGTTTCAGAACTTAAGCATTGTGGAAAGGAGCATAAAATCAAAAGTTTTCCTTCTTACTCTCATCAGGACTGAAACGCAGAAAACCCAACTTTAGAATGGAGCCAATAATTTACAGAAAGCCACAAGAAGATTGAGAGAGTTGACTGTGCACTGTCCCACCAGTCATTGCCCTTATCCTCATGCAATATAGGTTTTGACCCTCTTCAAAAGCTGGTTTTCTTGTGTTGTAGTCTTGTAGGTGTAAGGCAGAAAGCTTCCACTTGACTGGTCAGAAAATATATATTTTCCAATTCTAATTTTGTTTCACATAATAACAGGATTGAATGTACACAAGCAAAAGCTATTTCATCTCATGATACAAACTAGCAGCACTAAAAGATGCACAAACACCTGCAGAAAGCTTTCTTACCCTGTGCTTCGCTGTCGGTGAGATACTTTCAGTAGCTGTGTATCTTTGAAAATGTTGAGCCAGAGCTGTTTAATTTCTGTGTCCACTTTAGGATCCACCAAAAGATTGAGGTTATAGTCTGTGTCTAGAATGGAAATCATCAGGGCCAGATTTGGAGTGACCACCTTCTGAATGCACTTCCAGACTGTGTGTCTACATTATCAATAGAAAGGAGATTTAATGTTTATATTTTCAAATATGCAGTTCCCATTTTCCTAAGCTATTTGGTCAGGAGTTCCTGATGCAGCTTAAATCTTTGTCAGCATGATGGTGACAAGAGCACACAGTCCCATCCAGACAACAACATGTCAAGGTTCAGAAAGGAGGAGTACATCTGGTTAGAATTACAATTCCCATCATGAGCCTTCTACCTGTGTGAGGTACTAGAATGAATCATACAAGGAACTAGGCACCCATTCAGTGGGAAAGAATGTCCATGCAGCAAATGCTTAATGTTCACAAACCATGCTCACGTACATATCATTTGAACCCAGGAATTTACAGGGTTTTGGAATAACTATTCAATATCTGTTCCAAATAACATATGGGCATAAATTTCTCATTTTCAGTTGAATTGTTTGATTGGGTGAGATTCATAGTGCCCAGTCTGCCATGGCTTGCAGTGACTTCTCTCACACAACCTTCCGTGCTTCGTTTCGTCAATTATACAACCAGGCTCTCTCAACGGCCTGAGACGTGGAAATGGTCACCACTGCTGTGACCTTCTGGTATTAACTCCTCCTTTTGGGAAAGGCCAGGTCCACAAAGCACAGCCTCTGTAGGTCAGGGACTCATCCTCACACTGTGGTGTTCATCAAACGTATGGCCCAGAGGAAAGGCACGTTTGCTCCCCACACGGCGGTCAAGGATGTGGAGGTGTTGGTGGGTGGATGATGGAGAGGCGGGCAGTGGTCCATCCATCCAACCATCACAGGGTGTCAAACACAACCGACCTGGGCACAGATTGTGGCCCAGGTTAGTGCTGCGTCCAGGTGCCCCATACAGGACAATGATCTCCCATGTCCTGCAAGTGTAAGAACGATACCAGCTCTAACCTACATGTTGGGAATTTGCACTTCCTAGTTTCTTGGTGAAGGGGTGCAGAATTAGAAGTGATGCATAAATAAAGTGAATTGGGTTTTTAATGAGATGTAAATGCACGGACACAGGCTGGTTGTCACTCCATCGTTAGATTCAGAAGTCACCATTTGAGGGGAAAGTCAGGGACATTTTTCTCAAAGTCGAGGATCAGCTTATTTTTCATTCGTACCGCTTATTCCCAGCTTTCTCACCAGTACTCATGTTACACCAGAGAGCAATGTTCCACCCACAGGGGATCACCTTTTCCACTCAAATAGGAGATGTGCCGGTTTACTTTGCACCCTTGCTGACATGCCAGTGAGGTACTGAGAGAGTGCTGCACTGTTGGAGATGCCAACTTTCAGGTGAGACAATAAACTGAGGCCCTTCTGCCTGCTCAGGCAGATGAGAAAGGCCCCCATCGCTATATTTTGAAGATGGGTGGGTGTCCTAGGCAATGCTTATCCCTCAGTCAACACTGCAGAAAACAGGTAACGCTGCCATTACCACTCTGTACGGATTTACTGATTACAAATTGGCTGCTGCATTTCCTACATTACATCGAGACCACACCTGAAAAAGTACTTCTTCCGCTGTGAAGTGCCATTAGGCATCTAGTGGTGGTGAAAAGCGCTCTGCAAATGCAACTCTTTCTTGCTGTCTACCCAGTGGTTTCAGTCCAAACTCTTGGCCTTGAGGGATAGCAATTGGCAAGGAAAGGGCCATTTTACAATGCCCTGTGGACCAGCTCTTTATGGAGAGAAATTCAATTCATAGTCACTTGCTGTACATCTGAGGAAACAAAGTAGACCCCAGCCTTATGTCACCATGAACATCTAACGTTTGGAACTAAAAGGCACTCCTGGAGGTTGGCAAAAAGCCAAATTTGGCTCAGGCCGTTGGTTGGCACAGACCACATACAAAAAGACACATACTCCTTTCAGCAATTCAAATTTCACCATATTCCCTGTTCTCATTCCCCTGACCCACCAGCATCTGTGCTGGGTATGGGTCAACACATTCCTAGACTATTCAAATGACCATCTCATTCACTGGTGATAGCAATTGAAAGTCAGTGGCTCTGTACATGAATGTTTGAATTTGTAAACGTAGATAGAGATTCAGCACAAACATTCAGATAACACTGGGTAATCTTCAGTAATGCAACTTCCACTGCTTCACCATTGAAACACCATTATTAAGACAAGTAAGGAATTCCAAGGAGAAAGGAATCCATCCATTCTCATGCAATCCACAGCATTAATTAAATGATCAGGAATTGATGAAGGATAATGTCTGATATTAACAGGACCATAGTCACTACACTTGGGTGGCAATTCCCAACAATTAGATACTCCATCCGTCAGCTCACTCCGCCAAAGGCTAAAATAAAGTGGGCCTTTTGGGACTTGGATGACACTGCCATTCTTTTTTAAGGCATCTCGGAGATATGTTCTGTTGCACGTGAACAAGGAACAATGAGCAAAATCACCAGCGGCGCACAGACTATTTCCAAAGCAATACGAGTTGGCACAAAGCCTGAATGAACGTGCGTATGAGCCACAGGTCAGGTTGCAGCATTCTGGTCCAACAGTACAGGCTCTGGAAGTAATCTTCTATCGCTACAACATAAAGCCCATCTATGTTGTGAATCCTTGCTCGGAATGCTACCTGAATGTACCGCCCTCCTGCAGAGCACCGATTTTCTTGGCCTCGTTACACATCCATTCTTTTGGATTTGAAGATATCTCCTCCTGTTCTTGCAGCTGTAGTATCAGTCTCTCTGTTACCGTCCTCAAAAACTGTGCTGTTAAAAACACACACAGACCATTACTGCAGGGCTTTAATATCAAAGTACTGTTATGGACAAAAATCAGCCTGGGTGCAAAAGCCCTTTAGAATTATGCAATGCAGTAAATATTAATTCTGCCAGAGCCAAACTCAGGTCAATTTTGCCAATGATAATAAAAAAAGGATCAACATGTGATCTGATCTGTAACAAATGACACACAAAATAGTGTTGCATCAGCAGAAGGTGTTTTCCTCAATGGCATAAATAGTCAATTTTAAGGCCTAATCTGTCAAGGACCTTGTGATGTCTCATCACGTTAAAGGTACAACAGAAAGACAAATTTTGCTGCAAGGTGACACCTTGCTGTACTCAGTCCATCTTTCTATAGGTTTGTGTGTAGGTTGTCTGCCACCAACTCTTCTGCAAAACTAGTCTGCAGGGTTTACTTGTATCAAATGGTAAGAATTAAACACAAAACTGTCTTCAGCAGAAGAGTTACTTGGCTAACAATAAATTGTCTGTTACATACTATTAGTGAGCTAACAGGTTACATTGGCTTAAAACTGGTTAACTGCATTGATTAAAGGTGATATACACAGTTATCACCTCTGAGAGAGCAATTGAGTCTATGCTACATGGCTATAGACTGTAGAACTGCCTGAGCAACTGGCCAGCTTCTCCGAGAGACAGTTACTTATTTCCAAAGCTTGCAAACTAACCCACCAGACCAATTATGCTATGCAACAAAGTCAGTTACACATTCCTCTCTACGGGAACATTCAAATTAATCAAACAAATTCAAACAATGTATATTCACACAAATCAACAGAACACCAATGGGCTCCCTGATATCAGGAGTGAACGCAGAAGCAGTAATGCAAAGATTGGAATGGACAGTGCTCCCCCCCATCCAACTCAAACTCTGAGTCTGTTATGTAGATGACACCTTTGCGATTATCAGATGCACTAGACTAGAAGACACTGAGTGACACAAAAACAACATCCTCACTGGAAACAGCATTCACAGAAGAAGAGACTAGTAAGTGGCTACCCTTCCTAGATGTAATGCTGGAACATAACAACAACGAGGAACTCCAGGCCTGCGAACACAGAAGGGCCATACGTACAGACCAGGTATTTAATTACGCCAGCAACCACCCCTACACCCATAAGCAGAGCGACATAAGGGCCTTATTCAAACAAACCACAACACGCTACAGCAACCCGGAATTGCGCAAAGCAGAACAGCAGCATTTATATGGAGTTTTTAAAAGGAATGGAAATCCAAACAGCACAATCTGCCCTGACCTCTGCGACAGACTGCAACAGGAAGACACAGCATGGCCAGACAGACTTGTCATCCTACCGTACATCAGAGACATATCAGAGACAACCACTAGACTACTCAGGCCCCTAGCAGGGTAGCCCATAAATCAACAACAGCTACTGACGAATGTAAAGGATCCCATACCCACAACAAACAAAATCAAATGTAATGTATGAAATATCATGCATGGACTGTAAAAACATTACATAGGCCAAACTGGAAGAAAATTCACAATAAAGATATACAAACACCAACTAGCCACCAAGAGACGACCAATTCTCACTGGTCTCAACACGCATGGACAAAGAAGGTCACAAGTTCGACTGGGACAACACGTTTATAATCATAGAGATAGTAAGAAATGCCAGTGCTGGAGTCTGAGATAATACAGTGTGCAGCTGGAGGAACACAGCAGTCCGGGGGCATCAGGGGAGCAGGAGAGCTGACGTTTTGGGTTGGGACCCTTCTTCAGAAATGGGAGAAGAAAAGGGGGCTCTGAAATAAATAGAGGAGGGGGCAGTGATTGCAGGGGGTAGGCAAGGGTGGGGATTGGTCAGAGGTGGGAGAGAAGATGGACAGGTCAATGAGGCAGGGATGACAGGGGGTGCTGGTCTTGGGATGAGGCCAGGGGTGGGGAGATTTTGTATCTAGTAAATTCCACATTGAGACCATTGGGTTGTAGACTTCCAAGGAGGAACATGAGGTGCTCTTCCTCCAGTTTCCAGGTGGCATTGTTGTGACACTGGAGGAGGCCCAGGATGGACATGTCATCCAGGAAATGGGAAGGGGAGCTGAAGTGGCTTTTGACTGGGAGTTGTTGTCGCTTGTTGCGAACTGACCGTAGGTACTGCACAAAGCTGATCTGGAGCCTCTGCTTGGTCTCACTGATGTAGAGGAGGCCACACTGGAAACAATGGATACAGTAGACCACATCATAGTTAACATCTGTTTAATGTGGAAGGTTTTCTTGGGGCCTGGGGTGGAGGTGAGGGGGGAGGTGTAGGGGCAGGTGTAGCACTTCCTGCGGTTGCAGGGAAACGTACTAGGGGTGGTGGGGCTAGTGGGGAGTGTGAAGCGGACAAGGGAGTCGCGGAGACAGCAGTCCCTCCGGAAGGCAGGTAAGGGTGGAGAGGGAAATATATCCTTGGTTGTGGGGTCATATTGCAGGTGGTGGAAGTGGCAGGGAATGATGCCTCGAATCCGGATGTTAATGGGGTGGTACTTGAGGACAAGGGGAATTTGGTCATATTTCCCTCCCCACACTTATCTGCCTTCCAGAGGGACCGCTCTCTCCGTGACTCCCTAATTAAGCACGCTTCAAAACGACGACAGTTGTGCTTATGCAACGTAAACTGAGTGTCCGAGCTGGACTTTCCACAACAGGGAGATTTTGTGAAGTTAACTGGGTTGAACATCCCATTTACATGATATATATTTCATGTGGTGTGAGACTGAAGCTGTTTGACAGCAGTATTAAAGTTACAGTGGCAATTTGTATGAACAAAATACATGCATTTTCAATCACATACAGTCTCCAAGCTCACCCTCATATTCTCCCTCTTCTCTCAAGAGATCCAGGAGGATCTGAACACGGTCAGTGTTTCGATGGGATCCTTCTTCTCCATCACGTATTTTACTCACTGCACTCTGTGTGCAGCTTTGTAACAGGAATGTTGTGTCGAGAATGCTTGGTTTGACCTGTTGACAAACAATAATAAGGAAAAACTAATTTCCAGAAGAAACAGAGAAGGAATAACTTGCAACTTCTGTAGCACTTTTCAAACTCTCAGACCACTCAATGTGCTTTACCCGCTGAATTGCAGTGGAGGGAAACATGGTTATCAACTTGTACAGAGCAAAGTCACTATTGTTCCAGAGGAGTGCTGTCATTAGAAAGAGAGACACAGAGAGAGAGATGACTGGTGGTGGCTCAGCCTGAGGGTCACCATGCCTCTGGTAAGGGTGGGGGGAGGGGGCAGTGACTGAGAAGGACAGTCCTTCATGATAACTTCAGCCAATGCAGGAATTGAGCCCACACTGTTGGCATCACATTGCATCACAAACCAACACAAAGGACAGTAAGGTCACACAAACAACTCAAGATAATGCTCATATCAGTTGGTGTAATGATGTGGCTTGTACTGTAAATGTTATCGAGAACATGTGAGATTTTCCTCCATAACTATCAATGTGAAACATGACCTGACTGTTTATACCCCTAGAGGTACCAATTTAACAGCTCATTTGAAAGGCAGTGTCTCTGACAGAGTAGCACTCTTTCTCTGCTGCACGTTGAGGGGTCACCTAGATTATGTGCTCAGTCACTGAAGTCGCCCTTGAACCCAGAATGTTCTGACCCAGAGGTGGGTACATTACATCTGAGTCACATCTGACACAAAGAGTGTGGGCCACTCGGTTAAGGTTTTGCACTCAGAGGAAGTCAGCAATGCAGAAGAAAGCAGCTGTGACAGAGATATGTTGTCACTGCTCCTTGCATCTGTTTGTAACAAGAATGCAAACAAACCCAAAAGGACAAGATTTCTTGGGGATCAAAACCAGAGGGCAGGATTTTAGGGAGTCATGGAGATAAATTGATTCCCAGCGTCACAGGGATTGAATTATGCACAGAGGCTTAAGTGACATTGGTATGTTTGCCTTTATAGGTCAGTTGCATTGAGCACGGAGCTGGGAGGTTATACTGCAGCTGCAGAGGACATTGGTTAGGCCACATTTGGAATACTGCATTCAATTCTGGTCTCCATACTATGGGAAAGATGTTGTTCAACCTGAAAGAGTTCTGAATAGATTGCTAAGGATGTTGCCAGGGTTGGAGGGTTTGAGCTTTAGGGAGAGGCTGAGTAGGCTGCGGCTATTTTTGTTGGGAGTGTTGGAGATCGATGGGTGACCTTATAGAGGTTTTAAAATCATGATGTACATGGATAGGGTGAATAGCCAAGGTCTCCTTTTCCCAGGGTAGAGGAGTCCAAAACTAGAAGAAATAGGTTTAAGGTAAGTGGGGAAAGATTAAAAGGAACTTAAGGGGCAACTTTTTCACATAGAAAAGAGTTGTGTGTGTATGGAATGAGCTGCCAGAGGAAGTGGTGGAAAGGTGGTACAATTACAACATTTAAAAGGCATCTGGATGGCTACATGAATAGGAAGGGTTTAGAGGGATATGGGCCAAATGCTGACAAATGGGACTAGATTTAATTTAGAATATCTGGTCAGCATGGGTGGGTTGGATCAAAGATCTGTTTCCATCCTGTACAACGGTGTGATGAGGGAAAATACTTCAGGTTTGATTTTGTGAAAGTGGTGGTAATTATCTCCAGATGCCCTATGTTATGATTTCATAGGCTCTGGCAACAATGCCATAGTCTGAGTGAAACAAATAAACAAGTGATTGTTACACATTCATTATGGGTAACTGGGGAGAACTTGTCAGGGTGTATCTGCATTTATAGGGAAAATGGGGTATAATAAAAGCAAAATACTGTGGATGCGAGAAATCTGAAATAAAGAGCAGAAAGTGCTGGAGACGTTCAGCTTGTCTGGCAGCATCAATGAAGAAGGAAATAGTTAACATTCTGAGCCCACTCTTCTACAGTATAATTGAGCTGTACTGGTCTCAAAACATTGACTCTTTTTCTCTCTCTATAGATGCTGCCAGACCTGGTAAGTTTCTCCATACATTCTACCTTTATTTCATGTAATCAGTGCTGTTGGATTTGGAAAAGAAAATATCAGAATAAAACTTTAAACACAACAGCATATACCAATAATCAAGCCCCAATGTTTAACATCCTGAATGGTTTAGCATGTCACAACTTCCCATGTAACATTCAACTTCGATCAAACAATGCATCATGTTAATGACTGTAAACAGTTTCCTTTTTAATACAGGATAATAAAATGTGAGGCTGGATGAACACAGCAGGCCAAGCAGCATCTCAGGAGCACAAAAGCTGACGTTTCGGGCCTAGACCCTTCATCAGAGAGGGGGATGGGGGGAGGGAACTGGAATAAATAGGGAGAGAGGGGGAGGCGGACCGAAGATGGAGAGTAAAGAAGATAGGTGGAGAGAGTGTAGGTGGGGAGGTAGGGAGGGGATAGGTCAGTCCAGGGAAGACGGACAGGTCAAGGAGGTGGGATGAGGTTAGTAGGTAGCTGGGGGTGCGGCTTGGGGTGGGAGGAAGGGATGGGTGAGAGGAAGGACCGGTTAGGGAGGCAGAGACAGGTTGGACTGGTTTTGGGATGCAGTGGGTGGGGGGGAAGAGCTGGGCTGGTTGTGTGGTGCAGTGGGGGGAGGGGATGAACTGGGCTGGTTTAGGGATGCAGTAGGGGAAGGGGAGATTTTGAAACTGGTGAAGTCCACATTGATACCATATGGCTGCAGAGTTCCCAGGCGGAATATGAGTTGCTGTTCCTGCAACCTTCGGGTGGCATCATTGTGGCAGTGCAGGAGGCCCATGATGGACATGTCATCAAGAGAATGGGAGGGGGAGTGGAAATGGTTTGCGACTGGGAGGTGCAGTTGTTTGTTGCGAACTGAGCGGAGGTGTTCTGCAAAGCGGTCCCCAAGCCTCCGCTTGGTTTCCCCAATGTAGAGGAAGCCGCACCGGGTACAGTGGATGCAGTATACCACATTGGCAGATGTGCAGGTGAACCTCTGCTTAATGTGGAATGTCATCTTGGGGCCTGGGATGGGGGTGAGGGAGGAGGTGTGGGGACAAGTGTAGCATTTCCTGCGGTTGCAGGGGAAGGTGCCGGGTGTGGTGGGGTTGGAGGGCAGTGTGGAGCGAACAAGGGAGTCACGGAGAGAGTGGTCCTCCCTCACCCCCATCCCAGGCCCCAAGATGACATTCCACATTAAGCAGAGGTTCACCTGCACATCTGCCAATGTGGTATACTGCATCCACTGTACCCGGTGCGGCTTCCTCTACATTGGGGAAACCAAGCGGAGGCTTGGGGACCGCTTTGCAGAACACCTCCGCTCAGTTCGCAACAAACAACTGCACCTCCCAGTCGCAAACCATTTCCACTCCCCCTCCCATTCTCTTGATGACATGTCCATCATGGGCCTCCTGCACTGCCACAATGATGCCACCCGAAGGTTGCAGGAACAGCAACTCATATTCCGCCTGGGAACTCTGCAGCCATATGGTATCAATGTGGACTTCACCAGTTTCAAAATCTCCCCTTCCCCTACTGCATCCCTAAACCAGCCCAGTTCATCCCCTCCCCCCACTGCACCACACAACCAGCCCAGCTCTTCCCCCCCACCCACTGCATCCCAAAACCAGTCCAACCTGTCTCTGCCTCCCTAACCGGTCCTTCCTCTCACCCATCCCTTCCTCCCACCCCAAGCCGCACCCCCAGCTACCTACTAACCTCATCCCACCTCCTTGACCTGTCCGTCTTCCCTGGACTGACCTATCCCCTCCCTACCTCCCCACCTACACTCTCTCCACCTATCTTCTTTACTCTCCATCTTCGGTCCGCCTCCCCCTCTCTCCCTATTTATTCAAGTTCCCTCCCCCCATCCCCCTCTCTGATGAAGGGTCTAGGCCCGAAACATCAGCTTTTGTGCTCCTGAGATGCTGCTTGGCCTGCTGTGTTCATCCAGCCTCACATTTTATTATCTTGGAATCTCCAGCATCTGCAGTTCCCATTATCTCTCTCCTTTTTAATACATCTTTGATTAATCACATTGAAGAAACATTTCTGCAGTATGAACATTTCATTAATTAGTTTATACCTTGATTTTTCCATCATCTTCTAGAATTGTGTTCTGCTCATCAATTGCTAAAGGAAAAAGCAGAGTTCTGTAAAGTCAAGGTAATACAGAGTTTATAGTGCCCCATGGTCAGACTCTCACAATGAATCACACACATTTGGTCAATATATTTTAAATGAGCACTTTGTAGATGAAAGAGAGATACCAATTATAGTTGTGGCTGGAATGACCTGACAACTCCAAGGTTCCCCACAGTAGGCTATTGTACAAAATGTGGAGGAATGGGATTGTGGGAGATATAGCAGTTTGGATCGGAAATTGGCTTGCTGAAAGAAGACAGAGGGTGGTAGTTGATGGGAAATGTTCATCCTGGAGACCAGTTACTAGTGTGTACCGCAAGGGTCAGTGTTGGGTCCACTGCTGTTTGTGATTTTTATAAATGACCTGGATGAGGGCGTAGAAGGATGGGTTAGTAAATTTGCAGACGACACTAAGGTTGGTGTAGTTGTGGATAGTGACAAAGGATGCTGTAGGTTGCAGAGAGACATAGATAAGCTGCAGAGCTGGGCTGAGAGGTGGAAAATGGAGTTTAATGCAGACAAGTGTGAGGTGATGCACTTTGGTAGGAGTAACCGGAAGGCAAAGTACTTGGCTAATGGTAAGATTCTTAGCAGTGTAGATGAGCAGAGAGATCTCGGTGTCCATGTACACAGATCATTGAAAGTTGCCACCCAGGTTGACAGGGCTGTTAAGAAGGCATACAGTGTTTTAGCTTTTATTAATAGAGGGATCGAGTTCCAGAACCAAGAGGTTATGGTGAAGCTGTACAAAACTCTTGTGCGGCCACACTTGGAGTATTGTGTTCAGTTCTGGTTACCGCATTATAAGAAGGATGTGGAAGCTTTGGAAAGTGTGCAGAGGAGATTTACTAGGATGTTGCCTGGTATGGACGGAAGGTCTTACGAGGAAAGGCTGAGGGACTTGAGGCTGTTTTCATTAGAGAGAAGAAGGTTGAGAGGTGACTTAATTGGAACATATAAAATAATCAGAGGGTTAGATAGGGTGGATAGGGAGAGCCTTTTTCCTAGGATGGTGATGGCGAGCACGAGGGGGCATAGCTTTAAATTGAGGGATGAAAGATATCGGACAGATGTCAGAGGTAGTTTCTTTACTCAGACAGTAGTAAGGGAATGGAGCGCTTTGCCTGCAACGGTAGTAGATTCGCCAACTTTAACTACATTTAAGTCATCATTGGACAAGCATATGGACGTATGTGGAATAGTGTAGGTTAGATGGGCTTGAGATCGGTATGACAGGTCGGCACAAAACAGAGGGCCGAAGGACCTGTACTGTGCTGTAATGTTCTATGTTCTATTGGATTAATTAGAACTGGGTGTATCTCTGGTTCCTGCCACCAGAGGTCACTAATACACCTTGTAAAAACTATTTCCATTATCTGTGAGGAAGAGGGGTCACTCGACCCAAAATGTTGACTCTGATTTCTCTCCGCAGAAGCAGCTAGACCTGCTGAGCTTTTCCAGCGATTTCTGTTTTTGTCTCTCATTTACAGCATCCGCAGTTCTTTCAGTTTTTATGCATTATGAGTTCCTAGAAAGTAGAGTCACAGGTAGACAGGATAGTGAAGGCAGTGTTTAGCATGCCTTTATTGGTCAGTGCATGAAGTAAAGGAGTTGTGAGGTCATATTACAGCTGTACACGACATTGATTAGACCACTTTTGGAAAACTGCGTCCAATTCTGGTTTCCCTGTTACAGGAAGAATGTTGTGAAACTTAAAAGGGTTCAGAAAGGATTTACAAGGATATTGCCAGAGTTGGAGGGTTTGAGCTATAGGGAGAGGCTGAATAGGCAGCAGCTGTTTTTCCTGGAGAGTTGGAGGCTGAGGGGTGACCTTATAGAGGTTAATAAAATCATGAGGGCCATGGAAGAACTGATTAGACAAAGTCTTTTCCCTTGACCAGGGAAGTCCAAAACTACAGAGCATAGGTTTAGGTTGAGAGAGAAAAGATGTAGAAGGGATTTAAAGAACAATTTTTTAAAAGCAGAGGGTGATGCGTGTGTGGAATAAGCTGCCAGAGGAAGTGGTGGAGGCTGGTACAATTACAATGTTTAAAAGGCATCTGGATGGGTACATGAATAGGAATGGCTTATAGGGATAAGGGCCAAATGCTGGCAAATGGGACCAGATTAATTTAAGATATCTGGTCAGCATGGATGAGTTGGACCAAAGGGTCTATTTCCCTGCTGTACAGTTCTGTGATCTATCTGTGGGTTGAGAATTGAACACGGCAGCATTTTATTACAACAACTTAAATTACTGTGACATCCTTAATGCAGTAAATGTCCTGAAATAGATGAATAAATTAACTCCTAAGGCAGGAAATAGTAATATCTTTGCTTTGCATAACATCTCTGCACTGTCAATAAGGCTGATCCCGATCTCCCAATTGCTTGCCATTTCAATGAACCACCTTGCTCCCATGTTAACATTGCCATCTGAGCCCTGCTACAGTGTTCCACCCAAGTTTAAAGCAAACTGGAAGACTAACCCTCACTTTTCACTTAGGTACTTTGTAGCCTCTAGGAGTCAATATTAAATTCCATGACTTCAGAGCCTGACTGTGCAATATCTGTTCTCTATTTTTCGTACCTCTGTCCCTCCCACAACCACGATCCCGTGGCTGTATATCCTTTACTCTTCTCTGAGCAGAGGAGACCCATTTTCTCTTTTTCACACTGTAATCTACATCCATTTTACATCTCTATTCTCTTTCACCAGGATTAGCAACCACTTGGTCTTTACATCATCTATTCCCCTCACTGCTCCTCTGTCGCAAGCATCAAACATTGTTTTCCAATCCCTTTAGGGACTGAAAAAAAGGTCATATCATCGCTCCACAGAAGCTGCCAGCCCTGTTGTGCTTCTTCAGCATTCTCTGTGTTTGTTAATGATTATCAGTCTCATCAACTATCTAAAAATTCAAATCTTACGAAGTTACACATCTAACACTGCAATTTAACTGCATTTTCCAAACAATCTAATAGGAAGCACAGGCGTCATTCTCTCTTAAAAGTTGCAGTATGTCTTCATGACGTGCTGATAACTTTGAAGGGGAGCGTTGGCCCAGGAAGGAATCAGCTCCTTCACATCAAGTGTTCTTTTAAAGCTGTATACACTCTATTGTGTGATGTCTCATTGTTATTATACTGTATACCTTACAGAGGCATGTTCACGACATCAACACCAAACCATATCATGTGATCTGATAGTATACAACTTCTTGGATTCCATGTTACTGGGGCCACACGAAGCATGATGCACTGATGGATAGGAGCTACTTTTTGCAACTGCACAGCTTAGCATTGCCCCAAATATTGAAGGGTCTATGATCGAAATATGTGCAGATATTGGGAGCTGTAGTAAATGTCTGTCCAATCTTTGAGGGCTAGGTTATCTATTTCTTATTATTATGTTATGGAAGCTAACAAAAATGTGGCCTCATCAGGTACAAATATTTTTAGTGCTGTATGAATTGTAGAAGATGAAAAGCTAATCACTGTGCCTCAAAATGACAGCAAACAGAGAGGAAGATAGCCATCTGCAAATGCCTGCAATTTTAATCTGAGCACCTCAACACATTATTACTTTATAACAACAGGAGCAAAGTTGCTGGAAAAGCTCAGAAGGTCTGGCAGAATCTGTGAAGGCAAAAACACAGTTAACGTTTCGGGTCCAGTGACCCTTCCTCAGAACTGGATTACTTTATTAATTTATAATATTACTATATAGCATGCTCCTTCATACAACAGTGCAAGAAGCACAATTTAACTCACTCTGACGGAAGCAATAAATTACCTGCGGGTGCACCCAAAGCCTTTGCAAACAGTTCGCTGATAGTCAGGTTATAGAATGCAGATAGATCGGAGGTCATCTCCTCTGATTCAGTCACATCATCAATGTGGACAGAAAGCCATTGGCCTGCACAGTAATCAAGATACATGTCAAGACTGAAGAGTGTTCCCACAACAATGAGCCCTCATTTATTTGTTTTCTTTGCCTCTGCTAACGTCCCTGCTATCTATTTTCAGTCACTTTGTTTTAAGATCAATTGGGAAGTTGGCCTGATACACTCACAAACAGGATGGTGCTTCTCCTCCATATAGCATCTTTGATCTACTCCCCCAAGTTGCAGGTAGTTCTGCCCTCATTGGTCAGCTCCTACATTCATACTGCAACAACAGAATGTTACCACCACTTAAAGATTTATGTGCAAAGATTGATTTTTTTTAAAAAAATCATTCACATGCTGCAGGCATCAGCATTTATTATACATCTCTAATTAGCTGGATGACAGATAAGAGTCAACTATATCACTGTGGGTCTATAGTTACATCAGGGCCACACCCGGTAAGTAAAGCAGACTTCCTTCCCTGAAGGAAAGCAGCGAACTAGCTGTTTTTTTTAATGACAACAACAGTATTTGCATGGCACACACATGCAGCTTCCTCATGTGTTGCACTATTCTTGGCTTTCTGCATCAAATATGACAAAAATCCTGCTAGTTTACACCAGACATGACTACTATCCCAGTGCAAAACTGTGCCATCTCTCCAGTTGAACATACCTCCTTGAAATCCAATATACTTTGTTCGGCCTGCAATTCGAGAGAGCTTTGTGATAAAATACACAAAGCAGTTTGACTTGGATGTAGAGCTCATCAGATTCATTTCGTTCATTGTACAGTACCTGGAAATTAAAATATAAGGCCTCAATGTTAGATTTAAAAACAAGATCATATCATCCAACCAACATCAACAGGAGACACTGGCTGTGCACATACCTGGCACACAGGAGGATGGTTGCAGTTGTTGGAGGGTGGTCATTCCAAATCCAAGACATATCTTCAGTCCATGACCAAATCCAGTAAGACTTGGACAACTTCGAAGCTTGGGCTCACAACTGGCAGAAACATTCATGCAGTACAAGTGCCAAGCAATGACCATCTTTAAGAAGACAGAACCTAACCAAAGCCTCTTGACAGTCAATAGCAATACTATAGCTGAAGCCCCCGCCACCAACATCTTGGAATTACCACTGACTGGAACTGAACTGGACAAGTAGGGTAAATACTGTTTAAATACTAACCAACAGCTAACAATCTGCTGCGTGTAATTTATCTCCTGATTCCTCAGAGTCCCCGTTAACCAACTACAAGGTATCAGGATGTAATATTGACAAGATGGGATATCTCTCCATTTGCCTGGATGAGTGCTGCTCCAACAACATTCAAGAAGTTTGACACCATCCAGGACAAAGCCAGCTTGATTGGCCCATATCCATTAAAAAAAAGCCATATCCAGGACAAAGCCAGCTTGATTGGCCCTTATCCATTAAAAAAAAGCTATATCCAGGACAAAGCCAGCTTGACGGGTGCATATCCATTAAAAAAAAGACATATCCAGGACAAAGCCAGCTTGACGGGTCCATATCCATTAAAAAAAAGACATATCCAGGACAAAGCCAGCTTGACGGGCCCATATCCATTAAAAAAAAAGCCATATCCAGGACAAAGCCAGCTTGACGGGCCCATATCCATAAAAAAAGCCATTACATCAACAACAGAAGCTCAGTAGCTGCTGTGTGTATTGCCTACAAGATGCACTGCAGAAATTCACCAAGGCTCCTTAGACAGTACCTTCCAAATCTAGGACCACTTCTATTTGGAGTACATGGGCAGCAGATCCATGGGTACACCATCCCCTGTAAGCCCTCCTCCAGTCACTCACTATCCTAACTTGGGAAAATATCTCTGTTCCTTTAGTATCGTTACATCAATATCCTGAAATTCCATCCTGAAGGGCATTGCATGTCTACCTACAGCACACAGACTGCAGTGGTTCAACAAGGGAGCTGACTACCCCCTTATCAAGGGTAACTAGAGATGAGAAGTGAAGCTCCAATTCACCGAAACAGTGATTTTCCATCATTCAGCATTTAGTGGTTACAAAACTGCCAGCTCTCACTGCATCATTTTACAACACACTCCTCTGAATGTATCAGGAAAAGGTGATTCCAAATCGATTACCCCTAAATGTTCAGTTATTGTCAAATAAGCAGGAGAATACTGTATTAAACACCTCAAAACAGCAAAAATAAAAATAATCTCACTGGAAATCTCCTCAAGAAATGTTCAATTTTGAGATTGCCTGTGGCATCCAACCCTGTCTGACATTTTTGAAATTGAAGCACTAACCTAGAGGTGGTTGAAACTCATAGATCTAATGATGCAGAGGGGATAAACATATTATTGCAAAGCAAAACTCCAGTATTTCTAAACATCACTGTCAAATCAACCAACTTCTTAAAAATTAGAAATTATTTCCAGGATAAAATCAGACCAGTTGACCGAACAAGTCCATGATTATGCTGCACTTAAGGCTTCTCCAAACCCTATATGTTAAAGAGCATCAATATTTCCTTTAATTACTATCCACCTAAGTCGTTTTTCTAACTTCCTTGAAATGCTATTCATTCCAGTTTTGTTTTACAACCTAGCCTCTCTCTCTGTAAAGACATTTAACCCCAGGTTGCATTTATTAATCACCAATTTTATATATATGGCCCTTAGTTCTGGTCTTGTCTGCAAGCACATCTTCCACCTTAATAAATCGATTTACAATGTTAAAATACCTTCAGCAGGTCAATCCTTTTCTAGAGAAAAGACCTCCAGTCTGTTCAATCTTTCTGGATTGTATAACCTCCTGGTGTCAATGTGTGAATAGGTCTAGTCACAGCAGGATTCCTTTTAGAGCACCTTGAACAAAGACAGAAAGTACTGGAGGAGCTCAGCAAGTCTGGCAGCATGTGTTGAGAGAAAATAGCAAGAACCGGAGACAGCTAGGGAAGGGTGGAATAAATGCTGGTGACAGGGTGGAGAATAAAGTACATGGAGATGGTGTCCAGAGATGGAAGGAGATTTAGAGAGAGAGAGAGAAAGAGAATAGCTGGGTGGGGTGCTATCTCCCTCTCGGCTTATCAGTAATCCCCTTTGTTTTTTTTAAACTATATCAAAAACAAAGTTGCTAGAAAAACTCAGCAGGTCTGGCAGCATCTGCGAAGGTAAAAAACAGAGTTAACGTTTCAGGTCCGGTGAACCTTCCTCGGAACTGGACCCAACACATTAACTCTGCTTTCTCCTCCACAGATGCTGCCAGACCTGCTGAGCTTTTCCAGGGACTTTTTGTTCCTGATTTACAGCATCCACAGTTCTTTCGGCTTTTGTTTTTTAGTTATTCCTTTTTTTCCTCCCTCCTTCTCTGTCTCAGCACTGTCTCCATATAGTCTATTCTTCCCTACCTCCCCATTCCATCATCAGCACATATTCCACACTTCCCCAGCTATTTTGGTTCTGACAATGGGTTTGCAACATTAACTTTGTTTTCTCTCTCCAGATGCTGCCCGACCTGCTAAGTTTCTCTAGCGCTCTCAGTTTTGGTTTCCGACCTTCAGCATCCACAGTTCTTACTGTTTGTTTTAGTGTGAATGCGCTGTTGTTCTTACCTGATGGCAAAACCATTTGTACTTACTTGGCAGAAGAAATCAGCTCAGAACTGTGGGAGGACTCTTCAGTATCCATTTGTATCAGTAACACTCGAGTGCCAGTCCTCAGGCTTTGAAATGATTCTCTGTGGGCACAAAAAGATTAACACACTTTCAATCTGGAACACACAAAGAAGGTGTTGATTTTTATTTTTTCTGAATGATTTGGTCAGAACAGTCTTTTTTTAATCAGATCAGAAAATTTGGACATTTGCTTAACTGCACTGAGTCAGTTTTTACCAATTTCTGGACCTGTGAATGAAAATAAATGCAAGTTGTACCTCAGTAATCCAGAAACCTTAGATCTGAGTCATTGCTGAAGAAAGGTCACATGGATGTTTTTAAACCATTCCTTTCTCTCCTCCCATCCCTCAATTACTATCCAGAAGGCACTGACTCATACAAAGCCATTTTCCCTTGGGCAAATATCTGATAGAGTCATACAGCATGGAGACAGTCCTTTCGGTCCAACTCATCCACGCCAACTACACGTCCCATTTGCCAGCATTTTGCCCATAACCCTCTCAGACCCATCCTATTCATGTATCCATCCAGACGCCTTTTATGTGTTGTAATTGTATCTGCCTCCACCACTTCCTCTGGCAGCTCGTTCCATACACACATCGCTCTCTGTTGTGGAAAAGTTGTCCCTCAGGTCCTTTCTAAGCCTTCCCCTCTCACCTTAGAACCATGTCCTCTTGTTATGAACTATCCTACCATGGGTAAAAGACCTTGGCTATTCACCCTATCCATGCTCCTCATGATTTTATAAACCTCGATAAAGGTCATCCCTCAGTCTCAACCACTCCAGGGGAAAAAACCCCAATGTATTCAGTCTCTCCCTATAACTCAAACCCTCCTGTACTGGCAACATCCTTGGAAATCTCTGCTGCACCCTCTGAGGTTTAACAACATCCTTCCTATAGAAGGTAACCTTCGATGGGCTATTCAACCATGGGATTGTTGCACTTGCACAGGCTGGGTGACCACTCTTCCCATCTTCTTGAATCAATCTCGCAGCTTGGTTTGTCTGACGTATCTTAGTCTTTGATGCATTTCTCTTGGATAATGTACACAGACAACAACCACTTGAGAGTGTACGACCAGAAGGGTGTCTGATTACAGAGGCACATCCCAGATGTGGGGTTTGATTGTATCTTTACGTAACAGAGCAATGTTGCAATGATTAACAATTGCGGCAAACCCAGGATCACTGACCTTATCTTTTTACAGAAGGAATATTCTGTGTCAAACTGGTGCAGGAACAGCAGGGAAAATTCCTCGACATTGTTATGAAGTTCCTTGACCAGTACCTTGACGTCTGTCTTGGTGAGAAGCCTGGAAAATGTTGTTACCTGGAACAACAGAATTTTACAGTTAGCACAATGATGCCCATGTCAGTGGGTGCAACTTCAGCCTTTTCAGTGCTCAACCTGCAGCTTAAGTTCATATTATTTACTCAGAGTCTGATTTCTCTTCGAAAAATGCATTCAATACGAATCAGGGAAGGAACAGTGGAAGGAAGCCAATTGGCGAGTCAATCATACGATCCCTACAGTGCAGAAAGAGGCCAGTTGGCCCATCGCGCCTGTACTGACACTCAAAAGAGCGAAACCCAGACACCCCCGCCTCCCTACTGCATAACCTCATATTTATCATGGCTAATCCACCCAGCCTGCATATCCCTGGTGTGGTCAGGTGGCCAGCGCCAGAAGTGCTTACAATAATCAGCAAAGATCGACAATCAAGCATGCTGGGAATTTTGGTCAAGCTAGTTTAGACTTTGACCTCAGTTAAACTGCAGCCAGGACATGCTGTGAGCTACAGTTTCCTGCATTGACCAAATAAGGCAAATGTCAGGCGGTCCCTAGCCATGCAGCCACCACAACTACCTTATATGGAGTACGGAATGTCACTGTTTATGGCTTGCTGGAAACATTTGGGACTTGGAGGCAGTAAGGACTGCAGCTGCTGGAAGCCACAGCCAATAGATAAGAAGCTGGAAATGCACAGCTGGTCAGACAGCATCCGAGGAGCAGGAAAGTCAACATTTTGGGCCGAAACACATGTACTGTATGTTGCCAGTACAGAAGGGTTTGAGTTATAGGGAGAGACTGAATACATTGGGGTTTTTTCCCCTGGAGTGGTTGAGACTGAGGGATGACCTTTATCGAGGTTTATAAAATCATGAGGAGCATGGATAGGGTGAATAGCCAAGGTCTTTTACCCAAGGTAGGATAGTTCATGGACAGGTACATGAATAGGAAAGGTTTAGCAGGATATGGGCCAAACACAGGCAAATGAGTATAGTTCAGTTTAGGAAATCTAGTTGGCGTGGACAAGTTGGACCGAAAGGTCTGTTTCCATGCTGCATGACTGTATGTCATTCCTGCTCCTCAGATGCTGTCCGACCTACTGTGCTTTACCAGCTTCGCATTCAGTAAACATCTGGGAGTTATTTACCAAGAAACTACATTGGTTAGGATCGAACAAAGTGAACAGGCTTTGATCAATTCATTGGCTGAGTGCCAGAGAGCTTTCTGGAAACAGAGCACACTTTCCGATAAGTTAACAGAACAAAATAATTTTCTGAGAAGAAGCTATATTTGAGAAGCATGTGCCCTGAAGGAAATCGTCAGAGAAGACAAGGAACCATGAAGTGAGATCTACATGGAGAACAATGTTGGCCACTTCACTCAAATCAGGGTATAGCTGGATTCAAACCAAACTTAGAGTTAAAGCAAGACTTGGGCTAAACATGAATTAATTTAAAGTAAGAAAAAGTGGAGTTAAATGAATTGAGTTAATGTTGAAGTTAGTCTCAGGCAACACTGGGCACTATGGGGCAATTTGGCATGGCTAATCCACTTAACTGGCATATGTTTGGACCGTTGGAGGAAACTGGAGGGCCCGGGGAAAACCCACAATTTCTGAAGAAGGGTCCAGACACGAAAGGTCAGCTTTCCTGCTCGTCTGATGCTGCCTGGCCTGCTGTGTTCATCCAGCTCTACACTGTGTTATCTCAGACCCCAGCATTGGCAGTTCCTACTACCTCTGTTGCTAGGGGTGGAGGGTTTGAATTATAAGGAGAGCCGGATAGGCTGAAACATTTTTTCGCTGGCGCATCGGAGGCTGACGGGTGACCTTGTAGAGGTTTATAAAATCATGAGGTGCATAGATGAGGTGAATAGCCAAGATATTTTCCCAAGGATAGCGGAGTCCACAATTAGAGGACATAGGTTTAAAGTGAGAGGGGAAAGATTTAAAAGGGACCTGATGCGCAACTTTTTCACACAGAGGGTGGTGCTTGTATGAAATGAGCTGCCAGAGGAAGAGTGGAGGTGGGTACAATCACAACATTTAAAAGACATTTGGACAGGTACATGAATAGGAAAGGTTTAGCAGGATATGGGCCAAACACAGGCAAATGAGTATAGTTCAATTTAGGAAATCTAGTTGGCGTGGACAAGTTGGACCGAAAGGTCTGTTTCCATGCTGTATGACTGTATGTTAACGCACATGTTAACTTAGGTAGACATTTACACAGGAGGTAGTATCAGGTATGGTTAAAACATGAGAGGGGTTTCATTCTACGTGGCTTCAAAGCTTCCAACGTTTCTTTCTCACATTTTGTCCAGAAAATTTTCAATCTTCTCAGGTATCCTAAGGAAGGGTCACCGGACCCGAAACGTTAACTCTGATTTATTTTCTTCACAGACACTGCCAGACCTGCTGAGCTTTTACAGCAATTTCGGTTTCTGCCGGCTGGATGGCTGGTCTGCAATGCAGAGTGATACCAACAGCGCAGGCTCAATTCCTGCGGCAGCACGTAGGATTTTCCATGCAAGCCGTCCTCTTGCCTGAGGCAATGTGACCATTGGGTTAACCCACAACCACTGCCCTTTCTAATGAGAGAGAGAGCGGCCCTGTTGCCTGCTAGGACCATGGGGACTTTACCATTAACTGTATATTTAAATAGTACAAATTGAAGATATAAATCAAATCCAAGCAATTTGGATATATGGTTTGGCTATCCAGCTTAAGCTTCAGAATTTCATTATCAAAACAGAAAATCTACAATTGCTGAAAGCATACGATGAATGGTAGCTGAAGCTATAATGACCTGTTGAATCTAGTTACTTCCCACTTTCTAGCTCAGCATCCCATTTGGAAGAACCCTCCTGAGCATGATTGACTAGCAATACCTTTTGGATCCAGGGATGGGAAATTGGGGAAGTCATAAAAACAGTTCCTTGAGTCAAACAGAGGACAGGTTTTGAAGCACCGCAGTGAGAGCGTCCGTGCTAAATAAGTTCAGGACAAGCCAGAACCCCTGCACAGCCAAACAAAGCCCTAACGTATTTGTGCTGAGACACAACAAGTTAATACTGAGGGGTGTCCCTTCCACAGATCAAGTTGTACTAAGTAAACTCAATAAATGATGAGAGAACCACTTGACTCAGGGACTTCATTCTTACTAAATAAATCATGGTAGCTAAGATCCCATAATTGGATTTCAATTTTTTACACAGTGTAATCTTTTTGCCGGAGTCGCAATATTGAAATTCCTCTAAATGTGTACATTTCAACATTATTACCTCAACAAAATTGTGTCGTCGTGTTTCTGTGTTTCCGAGATGGTGATGAATATAATTACTCAGTGACTTATGGCATTGTTGAACGAAGTATTCTTCCCACTGCTCCTTGACTTCCTGATCCCCCAGCTTTGAATGTTTTAAACGAACCACGGCATCTGGAGTCACACAGTTTAAAAGAAGTCTTTTTGCTGATTTAAGTATAATCCGAGGATCTTCAAAGATATCGTTGTTTGTCAGGTCTGCAGTATCCAGAACTTGCAGCAGTACACTGGCACATGCATCAGTGTGGAATCCAATGATCACATCTGAAGGGTTTAGCATTAATCCATCTTGAAGTCCATCATGACTCATTCTCACCGACACAAACTCCTTGACCCATAGCTCCAATTGTTTGTTGATACTTTGCTGCTGTTGGTTAAGTACAGTACTCATGTCCAGGCTGTGCTTTTCAAGCCTATTGATCAAAGGAATGGGAAACTGTTCATAGACAACGTCCTTGTCTTCAATAACAATAAGTCGGAACCTTTTGTCCACTCTGCATTTGACACGATGCGTTCCTAAGCCCAGATCCACATATTGGTATTCTCCAAGGTTCACATAGTATTGATTCAAGGCATCATAAAGGCTTTCATACAAGTTTTTCAAATTCAGAAGGATTACTGTCCTCCCAGTCTCCATGCAGGTCTTCACTCGATTTACATTTCTGCAAATTTGCGTATACTCCTGATCCTTTGGAAAACTGGACCCAAATATAATCTCAGGCTTGTCATCCAGATCAAGAAAAACATGTTGCAGTACAATCTGAAGGGCAACGTAATTCTTGGTGAGGAGCAATAGATAGCGACACTCTCCAGCACTGGAATCTGCTCTGATATTTTTCTTCACCATCTCCAGTGTACTTATTTCAGGAAGAGAGTCCAAATTAGGGAGAAAAATTTCAAGTGGATTAAAGTCATCTTTACCACTGAAATTCCGAGAGATGGTGTCAGCCAACTGTTGTTCTGTTGGATTGCACTTTGTCTCCTTCACTGTGATAAAAACCATCTTGACAAGGCTGTAGTAGTCGCGGAGTCCAAAAAACTGCCCGTCTTCATTTTCACAAACTTCTAGATACCCTTTTGCAAAGCTGGGAAAGAGATGTTGCACCTTTTGTAGCAAAGCAGGGTCAGACGAACATATTCCTTTGGCTGTCTCAATGAGCTCGTTCTGACATGGATCCAATCGAGAAACAAAAATCCCACGGTTCATTTTAGCAGGATCCAAGGCCCAGTTTGAAATTCCAATGAAGCCCACTTTCTTGTGAGGGTCTGGATTGTCATCATCAACGCAGCCATCTTCCAACAATGGATGAAGAGCTTTCAGTGGCATCTGTGGAGAGTCTTCAGCCAAGCCAATTTCATCTAAGACCACAACGGAAGCATACTCATCCAGGTTTTTGCCCTGCTGAAAGCGGGCACACTGTTTGAACGTGTTGATGATCCCCTCTGCTGTTGAATGGGGGCTGCATTGAAAAGACACCATGTGGACTTGCTTCAGCTTTTTGAACAGCTCACAGTAAGCAGATTGCCCCTGCATCGCATCTAACACAACTGTTTTTGCCAAAGATTTTGAACTACCAGGTTTACCAACAAGGAATAGTGGGATCCTCAGTTCAATGCAAATGACCATTAAGAAAACATTCTCAATTAAGGCCTCATTTTTAGCTATTGTTTCCCGCGTCTTTATATTTTCCATGAAAATATTTTGACAGTGGACAATTTGATTGTGGATTTCAGTGGCTGAATCATAAGGTTCAGGGAAAAATTTGCATATCGTTGCTAAATACTGTTCCTTGCATGACAGGGAAGCATAGTAACAAACTCCTAGCGCCAATATCAGAGATTGTAACATATTTGTGTTTGGGTTTGGGTAGCCGAATAGATTTTCTCTGTGTGCATAAAACCACACCAAGACTTTCATGCATCGTTCCACATCTCGCAAGCTCACAAAGCTGCACTCATCTTTCTTCTGCCTCATGAATTTCTGTGAGGCTGCTAGAACTTCCATTATGATTTCTGCATGCAGAAAAGGAAGATTATGGATCCGGATATATCTTCGAACAATCTGATTCGTGTAAGCCAACTCAGCTTTGTCACTCAGCTGTCCAAAATCCCATACAAGTGGAATCATACTTGGCGGTAAGGGCTGCACCCTGTAAACTAGCTGCCTCAGAGGTATTTTTCCCAGCTTATCTTCAGTCTCGTCAACTTTAACTCGGTATCCCAACCCAGCCATTTCCAGACGTTTGATCATAGCTTCCGAATGCTTTCTGTAAGGGTTGCAGGCTGCAATTATTTTTAAACCAGTGTTGCTTTTCATTGTTTTACCTCGAACTGTTTTATCACAGAGGACTTCTTTAATGGCATGGATAGCTTCTGTGGTGTTGGCTTCATCAAAGAACAGGACCGTGTCCAAGCCATACTTGACTTTGTTGCCAAGGGCAAGCTTCTCTGCTTCTCCAATTTTTGCATAGATTATCTCTGCTGTCATGCCTCCATGTACCTTAACCAGTTTCATTGTTTCAGTCTTATGCTTCCCTTTCTGTAGATCACAGAGAAACCTAATCAGTCTTGTCTTCCCACAGCCTGTCTCCCCCATGATAATGACAGGAATTTCACATCTAAAGCGCATGTGGATGGCCAACATTTTCATCATGTTGTCTGAAGTTAGTTCATAAGTCTCGTCTGGATCAATTGCTTCTTCAATCCCAAGTACAAGGCAAAGCTTTCGGATTTTCACTTCTCTGGGAAGATTATCAATATCCTCGTTGAACTGTATTCTCTGCATGCTAAGTCCATTTAAGAGCTGTGGAGACATGACATTTCCTTTCAGAACCTCGCCAGTCCGATGATCCACAGCATCAATTTGCTTTCCAACACTTCTTAAATGAAAGCCAAAGAAAGTCATGGACAAATGGTCTGCATTGAAAAAGATGTAGGGATGAGGGTGGGTTTCCCATCTTTTCCGGATCAAGAACGGAAGCAGGTCTTCCTCTTCTTGGATAGCTAAGAAAGCAGGGCTTTCATCTGAAATGTTCATCGCGGGTGTTGCAAAGTCTTGAGCCATGAGAATCATGAACTCAACAATGAAGTTTTTAAAACCAATCAGGGTATCTCCAACAAACAAAGGTTTACAAAATACTGACTGCTCACAGCTTTTTAGCTGAAGGTTCAGAAACCAAGTAAAATTTCTCAACTCTGCCCAGGAAGGATCCCTTAGTCCACAGTACTGTAGGAATAAAGTTAGGCATTCAGCTGGATTTCCTTCAACGCTATACTTTTTATATGAGAATGCATCAATGTCCTTATGCACACTGAACCTACGGAGATATTGGTAAGGTCTTTGATAGGCTTCACTGACAAATACATCTTCATCCATTAATGGATCTAAAATATTATGGTGGATGCCTTGGTGCTTTTTTAATTCAAGTTGGCGAACTTCTCTTGGTGGTCTGCAGTGAATAGTGGGTAGGATACCCAGAAGTCCCATGCTTGCCTACATGAAGAAAAAAAGCATTGAAAGAAATATTAATAAAAGAGCAGATTTCTTTTCCTTACAGTTGCATCCATTGTATTATGGAAAGAAGAAGCATTATTAGTTGTTAGTGTGGACAAAATAACAATCATAGGCCTGGATGAAAGCAGGGACAAGAGTTAAGTCAAACCTGAAGATATGATATAAAGAGAATTCCACTCACTGTAAAGTTTTGGTGTCAGGGAATAGATGAGACTGATGTACTAATATATATTTTGATGTATATTTTATGATCTTTGGCCTGCATTCTATATTTAGGTAGCTTGCTTTCTTTTAATCATCTTCCCTTTGTCTTTTTCCCCTTTTTTAAATGCAATAAACTCCTATTTTGTTGTTAAAGAAAATCCTTGTGCACTATGTATCAGTGAATGACCACCACAATAAATAAAAAGGATTACAAACTGTCAAAGACAACTTTCATTCAGAGGTATGTCTTGTCTAATAGCAATATTACTTGGGATCATAACGCTTGATCAGTTATATCAGTTTTGGTTTAATTTCTTTATATCGATAATAATGAAATTTTTTTGTTGGTTTCTTTAGGTAAGTGTCTAATTAATTCAGGTACAGGTCCTGTTTCATTTGGAAATGTTTGACCTGTTGGCAAGACTCCAGCTAACAGTCACCAGAAGAACAGAAAATATTTAAAATTGTGCTGCGTCACCATTATATGAAGGTTTCAATTGGCATGTTTTAGATATACTTGCTTAACATACTCAAATACATTCTTGTTAATATGTAAGTATAAATCCATTGTAAATTAATATCTACTGTAAAACATGTACATCAAGGATATAATTTGTGTGTCAAACCTCAAGAGATACCATTCATTGAAAGTACTGTGGTCTAAATAACCTGCTGATCTTGCTGTTTATAAAGGAACTCATTGACATCCAGATGTTCCACAATATACAGGTGAGTCATGCTACGTTTCCAGATCCTTCCCCAACTGTCCTTCAGGAATCCTAGAATGAGGATCTTGAAAAGGAATTCTTCCAATCTTTTCCTTACCTTACAAAAAGAAAATACTTGTGAAGGTTAACATAAACAATGGCACAAAACAAAGCTGATTTCTGAATAAGGTCAACTTCATTTTTTGGAAGAACAACTGGTTCTTTACAAATACCTGATTTTTTTTCCAGGAAGAGAATAACATTTATACAATGTGTCTGCTGTGAAAACCACCCTCTGTATACAGCCTGTATCATCGTCCATCTTTGATGGAGAATGCAAATTGGTGGACAACCAAAAGTCCCCAGATGATGACCTTATATGAACAGTTCTTGAAAAATTCTAAGTAAAGGAGGACAATCCTGTATCACGTTTTCTCTTTCTTGGACTGAACGGACATCAAACAGCAGGAGATTGTTCTCTGTTAGTTATCGATATAGAATCTTACAGAAAGCTTTTGCTCAAGAAATTTCAATTAAGATTAGAAAGCAATTCAGACAATTTGTAAAAAGAATGATCTTCCACAGATGACCGATGTAGAAAAGTTTTGCAGAGCACATACAAATTTCATTTTCACCTAAAAACTGACATTTTTTTCAGGAATATGGCACTGAATTTTATTTATTTGACTGAGGTAGGAAGTGGGTGCTGAGTGGGTCGGGGAGCAGGTTAAAAAAAAAGAGCAAGCCAATTCCCATTCCAAATATGTCTTGGCCTGTGTGTCCTCAGCTTTGATAGGTTGTCTCTTCACAGCCCCACATCTACCCCAAACACATCAGGACCATGAATAATGATGATGACTTACAGGCGAAACGTCAATATGGAATATCATTGGCTGTCGAAGATCGCAGCTATATGAAGGATCATGCAGCATTTGGACAATCCGATTTTCATCAATTGTAGGTTCAATTGATCGGATTCTCCTCAGGGCAGTGCGTTTCCTAACACTGCACTGTGAAAGCTTTTTATTTAACCGTTTAATGTAGAGTGACTTTCCTGTTGAGAAACAAATCTCAGAATTAGCTACACAGCTGTTCCTGAGGTCCCAGCTGATCTGAAATTCTGTTCAAAAGTGGAATATTTATTAATCCAACGTCACGGCTCCCAATGAGTTTATTATTGGCTATTCAGGGAAATTTAAGTGTTAAAGAATGGGAAAAGGGAGAAAAATCTACTTGCAAATCTTTTTTTTTGGTCAGTTGTTAAATCTCCCTCATCCTTCTGCCCCACATCTCGGATTTGTCCATCTTCTCTCCCTTCTCTCTGTTACCCTGCGCACAAAAATGTTGGGTGCGCTTGTCAATCCCATAATGTCAATGGAGCACGAAGCTAAGGAAAGAAGGACCGACTTTGGTACTCACCCACACCAGGTCTTTTTGACGATACGACTCTGACTGAAAGTCGGTCATGGAATACATGGGCTGCAGAGATCTGCCCCTGGGGGACAGTGAAATGCTGTTCCAAGTATTGCTTAATGGCTTCTGTTTGACTATTCGGTCCTGCAGGTACTTTGTAATGACTGAAATATGATGGGGCATAGCAATGCTGGCGCTTAGCATCGCAAATCACAACAAACTGATAGTCTGGATTACAGTGAGAGAGCAATTGCTCAAAAAGTTCTCCAAATCTGACTCCCGTCTCATAACTTAGGCAATCAGCATGAATCACTGTGTAAATTTTCTGTTCGTGAGACCCTCTGCTCAAAGCCCTTCGTAAGAACAGTTCTACTTCTTCGTTAGTTGTTTCTTCAGAGCAAAGAAGAACTTCATCAAATGTAGGCAGAGGTTGCCCTTGAGTCTGCATGTAGATGCACAGGGCAGCCCTAAAGATCTCAGGCTGTGCACACACTATGAGATTTGGTCTTCCGCGACGCAGAGATGGAGGAAGTTGCCTGCTTACTGTTGCTTCATTCATTTGAGACAGGCAGCTAAGTAATTCACCACAAGCAGATAGATCTAAATGGTCAATTAAAAAAGTGGTCATGTTTTCCATAAACGTGTTCCAGACTAATGTAATTGCCTCAGAAAGATTTGTGACTTCCTTTTGGAAAGCTATTTTTAATATGCTAGCATCAGACATTTCCCCACATAGAGATTCTGTAGGCTCAATCTGTTGGAATCGGGCAGGTTCTGAGCATTGGAATTCAAAAGCTTCAGCATACTGGAACTCTGTTAATTCATTATCACGTTCTTCATAATGGTCCTGAGTGCATGTTTGAGCATGATCTCTTTCTGTGAAGTACCGCAGTGAACATGCAGTTGGCCGACCAAGTCCTGTCGAATCCATACCAACCTCCTCACTGTCACTGTCTTCAGCTTCATGATCAAATTCACTTGTCTCCTCATCTTCAGAAGTCTCACTCAATGCAATTAGCTGAGGCATTGCCCTTCTGATGTCATTTGCTGTGCAGTCAGGTTTGATGAATGATAACATTGTCATTACCTGCTCACACAAAATCCTTCCAGCAGCAAAGCCTCCCAGTTCTGAACACAGATACAGTATCTGTTCTGCTGTGTAGTAATTCAGATGGTAGTATTTTGCACGGCTTTTCTCAATAAACTCACGCCACTCCTGAAGGCAATTTTCAAGTGCTCTGCACAATACCTGGAGCTGCTCTGAGAGATCTCCACATACTTTCAGGGGTCCAATATCCTTTACATTAAAGTCCATTGTCATACAAACATCACTCTCTTTACTGCAATGCACATGTGCCTTCCAGTTTCTATAAAGCATGTTTCCAGATGAGTACAATTCAAGAAATGCTTTTCCGAGCCTTTGGACATTGTTAAAATTCTGTTGAAAGTAAGATGTGTTTAAGACTATAAATACTGTATTAAATTAGGTGTCCAGTTAATTACAGCAATTTTCAGGACTTAAATTTTTTAAGGGTATAGCTGCATGTGCAATAAGTTGTCCTATTTAAATACTGTGTAAATTTTAATTGTCATTGGTGCTCCAAGCAAATTTTACATGGATACAATACTAAAACTGAGGAACCTGTTTCTACAAAGAGACTTTGCACACTAAAAGCATCTTGCCATCAGTTTCTTTTGAAGTATCAAATGATTAAAAATAAATATTGGTTACGCTTTCCTGGTAGCTTTTCTGTGTTCATTTTTGCAAACGTTATTTTCAAGCATTTCATTGCTGATAGCCGAATGAAGTTTGATATCTTGCCAGTCAGTGTGAGGGAGTTGCATTCCACACCAAGCCTGATGAAGCATTCTGGGCAGTGCTTAGCTCTCCCACAAGAGCAGGTTGGGAGGTGGGGAGGGGTGCATAATTAGGTGAGAATGTGCAGAGTTGACAGCCCATTGTCTTCCCGACTCCCCCAATCAAATCAGGCACAGGGGAAGTCAGGATTGGCCTTCCCACTCGACGGTCAATTGAGTGATCGATTAGTTAAGGATCTCAACCCATTGACACTGGTATTTTTACCAGCTTAAAAGGGAGCCATACACCACATGGACAGAAAGCCATGGTTGCAGCAAGTTCCACGCCCATTGAAACACTCACCAGACTCCCTTCCCCAACCCCGCCTGTGGCTTACAATGACCCTTCCACAGCCTCTCTTCTCACCAGAAGCTGACTTTGGGGAGGCTGTCTCACCCACTTGTTCCCTGGAGACTCCTCTTACAGCACCACCAGGCCCCATTGCAGTCCCGGGGAGGTGATGGCCAAGTGGTATTATTGCTGGGCTGTTAATCCAGAGACACGGATATCATTCCGGGGACCCGAGTTTGAATCCTACACGGCAGATGGTGGAATTTGAATTCAATAAAAACATCTGGAATTAAGAGACTACTGATGGCCATGAATCCATTGCCAATTGTCAGATAAACCCACCTGGTTCACTAATGTCCTTTAAGGAAGGAAACTGCTGTCCTTACCTGGTCTACATGACTCCAGGCTCACAGCAATGTGGTTGACTCTGAACTGCCATCTGGGCAATTAGGGATGGGCAATAAATGCTGCCTGGTCAGCAATGCCCTCATCCCACGAATGAATAAAAGAAGGGAAAAAAGTTGTCTTTATATAGATAAAACATTTTTTAGGTTTGCTCCCAAGATCAAAGCCATACTATTTTATTAAAATTACCTCCGTGAATCTGGCAACTTCCTCTTTCCCACGTTCTCTTTTTCCTGACATCAGCATTAATTTGTTCTGCAATTCTTTCAGGTCATGAAGTGTGTACTTCTTCCATTCATCAGTGCTCTCGTCATAAAGAGCCAGGTGAAGGACTCTTTCAAGTGACAGCTAAACAAGGTCACAAATAAACTCAGGTAACACAGCTCAAGTCCTGTTGAACATGTTCAAACATGTACAAGTCATGGAAAATTTTGGTTTTAGGTACAGTACTATTGTGTACACTTTAAGAAAATAGACCTTATTGCATAATTAAAAGCCTATAGGAAATTTGCTCCGGAGGAGCAGTTGTGCATGCTTTCCATTTGTACCATTGTCACTCTAAATAATTGAGCCTTGTGCAATGCAATATGTATCTAGGGTCTCTTGTAACTTATGCTGTCTTCAGTTAGGTTAATCTATCTACGTAACTGAGGATGATGATCTTGTGAACACAATTATCTTGTGATCTTAGCCCACCATAGATTCTCTGTCTGCATCGCTAATGCCCTTTAATGAGGGAAATTGGTCATCCATACCTGGCCTGCCCTACAGATGGCTGCAGGTCCACAACAATGTGGCTGATTCCTACCTCACCTTTGAAATGGCCTAACATTCCACTCAGTGCAAGGACAATTAGAAATGGACCAGAGATGCTGACTTTGCCAGTGGTTTCCACCAAAAAATAAAAATAACACCCATGCATGAAAAAAAAGTCACCAAATAATGAGGTATATATTGCCACCTTCAGCGATTCGATGCAGAACATTGTGTGATGAGAACCTTTTCAGAAATTTGAGAATGAGATATTTACTTATGCGTGGTGGCTGATGTGGAAAAACAAATAAATTCACACACATTCAAAACAGAGTATAGCCTTATACGTCAGAAGCTAGAACTACACTGTTAGGGCAAAAAAATTGGAAGTTTTTGCTTTGCATTCGGTCTATGATTCATTCAGACCGCTGAGTGTTTGTTACTAAGATACTGATTTCCAGCAACACCCTGCACTACCAAACAAAACCTCATCGCAGAAAAACCTAACCCAACCTCACCCGAGAATCACCTACTCTAGCTTCAACCTAAGCCCCCCCCCCCGTATAACTTCACTCTACTATTGTGGTACCTCACCACAGCCTTCTCTTAATTTTGTGTTGACTAACCATCTATTTAAATGCAATTACCTTTTCATCATGTCGTTGAAGAATGCTGCCCACAGTATAAACTCCTTTGTTATTGATGGCTGCTGCTAGAGATAGAGAGGAAGTCTCTACAGATCCATGACTTTCTCTTAAGGTTTTCAGCCATTCCAAGTAGCGAGCAGAATCTCTCTAATGGAATAAAGAAATTAAAATGTGGAGCTGAGAAAGTCATTCAGTTTAGACAATTTTAGAATTGAAGCAAAAACTGAAGCAATTTTGCACACTTGCAATGACAACATGGCTCAGAATTAAAACATTTTAAGGTTATCACCAGTTTTTGTGAAAGTTTTGAATCACTCCTCAGTGCCTTCTGGATTTTATGTACAGTGGTCTTTAGCCCTTCAAAATCTGTGTTCTGCTGCAGTTCATAAATTAAAGGAGAATATCCCATCACAGCATCATGGAAACAGGCGACACGATCAATTTCCATGTCATTTTCTCCAGCTGATATGGATGCCAGGTCCACAAACACTTTGACTTCCCTTAAGTCTGAGGGAAAGCGAAAGATACAAAGGATGAGGGCCACAACACTTTAGAACCATCAAACCTGTTCCAAAACATGTCCAGAGTGGCAAAAGGATATCCAGAATTATATACAGAGATCAAATCATTGTACTTCTGCTTACTTGTCAAAGTATCTTTCACCCAGTTTACAAATGGCTGCTTTTGAACAAATTCCTGTAAACACTCCCTGCATTCTGGAGTGATTTGCACCAGCAGTTTTTTGGTCTCAATTAAGTCTCTGTCGATGTATTCGAGAGACTGTTTCTTGAAAGAAAGTTCAGTCTGAATAAAAAACAAGAAAAAATACCTGTTACTGATGAAGAATGTAAAGTTTCAAAATAAACACTGATTATGGAATCATTTATGAATGTCTGTCATAACAAGAAAGAGATAGATAGAGCCCTTAAAGATAGTGGAATCAAGGGTTATGGGGATAAGGCAGGAACAGGATACTGATTGTGGATGATCAGCCATAATCATAATGAATGGTGGTGCTGGCTCGAAGGGCCGAATGGTCTATTCCAGCATCTATTGTCTATTGTCTGTTGTCTATTGTCTAACATTTGGAGGAGCTAACAGACTATTTTCTGATGATAATTTGCTTCACTTTATCATCACTAGATAAGCAAGAGTTATTTTTATTTTTTTCCCCTGTAAGTGAAGAAGAGTATTTCGCCAAGCACAATTCAACCATTTGGGACAGATCCTGCAGGCATTCTCTATCAGCATTTGACTGGTTCTCTACAATGATTGCAGAATGTTTGCTGCCTGCATGACTTCTGAAATGTTACTATGGCTCACATTTAATGTTTTTCCAGCTCCTACATTAGTCACATCAGCATTTAAAAGACTCAGATATCATGCAACTTCAAAACTAGCATTAATCCGAGAAACAGTAGAAAACACTGCCTCTTCCCAACACATCCAAACCCAAAGCCAAAACGCAACACTAATAGCTAGTAAATTACAAAGCCAACAGCTAGTCCAAGATTTGGCCCACTTTAGAAATGTTCATTTGCCAGGAACTGTATGCCAATATGTCATTAATCTACAAAGTAATGTACTTACTACTTTTGTCAAGTTTTGAATTTTTCTGAAGTTTCCCTGTAGGTTTAGCTCCCTCACGATGTCTTGAAGTATTCGTGCCGAATCAACAGCTGAGTGAAGTTGAAAATACTGTTGGATCTGCTCAAGTCTTTTCTCAGGCAAATCGCTTTCTTTTACCATTTTGAACATGATGGCTAACTCATTCCTAATTTCATCAGAGTTCTCTCGTTGACTGAAAAACATCCAGTCAATCTCCTGGAATGTTATGATGCCCATGTCAGTTTTCCTGCATAGTTCTGTGTAGTGAGACCAGCAGTAGCTCCAGATCCCAGCACAGAGGTCCTCCAGAGATCTTTCTTCATAACTGGGCACTGAACTAGCTTGTAGCCAGCACTTTTGAAGAACCATGCTCTCTTTGAGTTTATACATTGTCATTGCCATGGCTCTAACACTGCTGCTCAGGGCAAAGTATTTAACATACCCAACTGGCTGAATTTCAATTTCTTCACCTGTCCAGGGTTTTGTCTCAATGAGCTCATTGAGTCTCATGGGTTGGATATTGGCCTTGTGTTTTTCTTCAAGGGGACGGATGTCAACGACTACAAAGGAAGCAGAGATGGGTATTTCTTTAAAATAAATCTATTCTGCATTAAATGAAGGGCATTAAAAATAATTAGATTTGACAAATTACAATTATAGTTTTGAAACTTCAATTTAGACAATAAAATTAAGCACAATAGGTCAGAATTTGAAGTTGATGGGAAGACCCTCAAACAGTTATTTACAAAAGAGACGAGCCGTTTCCAACCCAATAATTATTAACAGTGAATCTACAATATCTACAATAATAAAACCTGTGAAACATGTTGGCAGCAAATGTTATTTATTTAAATTAAAAGATATTTCAATTTCCTGCAATACTGTTTGTGTTCTTTAAACTACAGACATTTCCCTGGATGGAACGGGTTCCATTGCTGAAACTGTTTGCAAATCAATTCGTATGCAAGTTGGGACATAATACAAGGCAATACAGACATTCGTAAGTACAGGAAATATTTGCACATTAAATCTTTAAAATACACTCCTGTGGAGATCGCATTCATAACTTTGAGTATTCGTAAGTCAGAAGTTTGTAAATCAGGAACCCCGTATAAGGTGTTATGTCTGAAGACTCGTTTGCAAACATCTTGAAGTACCTTCCTTTCAAACAACAAAGTATTGAGTCTGTCAACCTGCACATTGAGGCTGTGGCACAAGTCTGTCTCCCAAAAATTCTGACCCACGAATTTACAGCTTGAGTGAAACTGATGCATCAGTCATCATAGGCAAAGGAAAACCAACCTTAACTGAGGTTGCACAGTGTGGACCTTCTTCTGAAGAAGGATTCTGACCTGAAACGCCAGCTTTCCTACTCCTCTGATGCTGCCTGGCCTAGCTGTGTTCCTCCAGCTCCACACTGTTATCTGACTCCAGCATCAGCAGTTCTTACCAGCTCTTAACTGAGGCTATTGCCATTTGACCATTTTAACTAAAATAATCTAATGGCTTCTATTCTAATCTTATAAATTCTAAATAATGACAACCGTTGTCATGGATATGTAAGCCAAACTTGGTACAAGTCCTTGATTTGAAGTAAAAACTGCAAGAAAATTCTGAGGAAGGGTCACCGGACCCGAACAGTTAACTCTGATTTTTTTTCTCCACAGATGTTGCCAGACCTGCTGAGATTTTCCAGCCACTTTTGTTTTTGATCCTTTTTAATGAAAGTTGTTTTTCTCAAACAGGGTGGCATAGTGGCTCTGTGGTTAGTACTGCAGCCTCACAGCGCCAAGGACCCGGGTTTGATTCCCGCCTCGGGTAACTGTCTGTGCGGAGTTTGCACATTCTCCCGGTGTCAGCGTGGGTTTCCTCCGGGTGCTCTGGTTTCCTCCCACAGTCCAAAGATGTGCAAGCCAGGTGGATCGGCCATGCTAAATTGCCCGTAGTGTTCAGGGGTGTGTGGGTTATAGGGGGATGGGTCTGGGTGGGATGCTTCAAGGGGCGGTGTGGACTTGTTGGGCCGAAGGGCCTGTTTCCACACTGAAGGGAATCTAATCTAATCAATGGGAGGTTCTCTAATGATCTTCAATATGATTTAGAAATTAACAACGATTATAATTTAAGTTCACCTTATAGGATATAGATGATTGGAGTTAATGTAATGAGAACATTCCAAGGAATGACTTGAGATTTTTCAGCTATGCACAAAAATAACAATGATATTCTCAACTAGAATCATAGAGTTACACAGTGCAGAAGGAGGCCATTCAGCCCATGTCAGGGTGTGAAAATAAGATTTTTAAAAGATCAGAACAGAGTGAATATGGTTGACCCCCATTATGATCATTTCTCAAAGTCAAATTTTTGGCAAAGTAAAAAGCCTATATTTTCTTTATCAATGCAAAACAATATGTATTTTCACCAGAATGTGGACAGCTATTATGGTGAACAGCTATGCATTTTATTCCTTTTTTATTTTTGCTTCAATAGTTGCTAATTACTCCCATATTTTGCCCAAATATGAAAAAAGATTTAGTTCTTTTGTGTTTGATAAATTTTGATAACATTGATTAAATAAACTCTATGGGAGGATTCATCTGTTCTGTATTCTTCTTGGTCTATCACTTACTCAAGTAAGACATACACCATCCTCAGAAAGCGAGTTTTGATAAATACTGTACCTGAAATAGTTTCATGAATTTTTTCAACCATATTTATTAATGTTTCAATGGATTTCATCTCACTCTGAAAGGCTTCAAGTTCAGCTTCTCTCCTTGACATCAGCTTTTCAGCATCAACTTGAAAAAATGCCTTGCTTTGATGGTCTGGGAGTTTCTGTTCTGTAAATGAAGGACACACCTGAAGAAGGGTAACTGGATTCAAACTGTTAACTCTGTTTCTCTGTCCACTGACGCTGCCAAACCTGCTGAGTTTCTACAGCAATTTGTTTTTGATTCACACAACAACTTTTGTGGAAAATTGTCCTGGCCACAGGATGGAGACAAATCCAAACCAACTCAACCCAACCCACCAATTACCACCCCATCAGTCTCCTCTTAATCATCAGCAAATTGCTGAAAGGTACCACTGACAGTGCCAACATGTGGCAATTACACATGAAAACAACTTAATCACCGATGCTCAATTTATTTTCCAACAGGACCACTTAAATCCTGACCTTGGTAGCCTCAGCCCAAACGGGACAGAGGTGAGGAATCCCAGTGATAAAGGGAAAGTACCTTCCCTTGAAAATCAGGCAGCATTTGGCAGAAATTGGTGGCAAGACATCCAATTAAATCTGTGGCCAATAAGAATCAGAGAAAACACTCCCCTGCTTGGAGTCCTACCTAGCAGAAATGATGATGATTGTGGTTTCTGGCTGCTCATCCTCACAGTTGTAGGACATTAGTGCAAGAATTCCTCAGGGTAGTATCTGAGCATAAACTGTCTTCTGCTGCTTTATTAATGAATATTTTTCTGTCATCAGACCAACAATGGGGAGGCTCACTGTTGATTATGCAGTGCTTATCTCCACTTCTCAGGTACCTATAAGGCACCTGTGCTGAAATGCAGCAAGACCTGGCAGCATTCACATTTGGCTGATAAATATCAAGTAACTGAATTAGACCATCCATAGAAACACGGTGAACACATCCTATTTGTAAGCCTGCATTTGGCAAATTCACATAGCCACACAATAGCTTCTGTAAATAAATTTGCCCACCACAATTCCAATTTTGCTTATCCATGACTATCCATCAGTAAACGCATTTGCAGTTGTGTGATGCACAGTTGGCCATTTTTGCTGTTCACAAAAGTCACCAACCACAACATTTTCTAGAATGCATGTCCCACAGTGGGACTTTACTGCACTGAGTTTTAAAAGCAGCTCAGAGACATAGAATTCTGCAATGACTGACTCATCCTCTGTCTACCTGAAAGCGCTTCACCACCTATCAGCAACAAATTAAGGATACCATGAAATATTCCCAATTTTCCTGCAGCTCCTACCCACACTTGGGAAAGTCAACACCATGGAAGACTAAATAGCCTGCTTGTTTGGTTATCCATACATTCACTTCCACCCACTGCCCAGTAATAGCGGTATAAACCCTGTGTACTCCGACTTCTTCGACAGAAACTTCAAATCTATGCCTCTACCATACTGAAGAAGAAGTGCAGCAGATACATGACAGAACCACCACCTGCAAGTTTTCCTTTAACACATGAACTATCCTGACTCTGGAATTATATCTCGGTTCCTTTATCATCGGTGGGGCAAAATTCTTTCCTAACTGCAATGTGGATGTGCCTGAACTAAATGGACTGCAGCGACTCAAGAAGGCAACATACAAACATTGCAAAAATTAATTAGGGATGTGTAACAATTGCTATCCAGTGATGCGCATACCCAGTGAGTGAGTAAAAATAAATTTCAACCCTCTCCACACAGAAAATCAAGGTGGAACGGGAATAAGAATTGCGCACTTCTTTTTCATAGTTCTGTACTGTTCTGGTGTAGTTGTACTATTGAGAGGTAAGGTGTCTGTTTTTCTGATTGACAGAGAATATGTATGATTCAGGGTCCAAGGCAACTACAGAGCTTTATTAAGTCTCTTGTCTGTCATCCAACCAGTAAGCAAAGAAATTTTTTTTGTGGGACCCAGAAGGTGGGAGTCACATGTTACCACATTACTTGAATAATTAACTGTTATTCCATGGTTCTATAGTATTCAGGAGAACACGTAGATCGAAAACTGTTCCGCACTGTAAATGCAAAATGAGCACAGCAGGGCTGCATTCACTTGAATGCATATATCAATAAAGTCAGTAAGTTGCCAAGAGTAAATTACACCATGTTATATGTGCCAGACTTACGTGCTTTAAATAAATTGAAATATTCCTTTCTTTTCAGCAGAAGTAACTGTAGGTCCGGAAACATCACGGAACCTTGATAGAGGCATTCAACCGCCATGCAAAAACTCTTCTCAGCATCTTTTAGTAAATTTCTTGCTTTTTCTGAGACATTGAGTTTACTGCAGTCACCTGGAGATCACCAGAGATATCAGGTATAATGTAGATTCACGTGTCCAAGCTAATTGCAAGGATACTGTAAACATTTAACTGGAATAAAAATACACTGTATTTCAAAGATTTTCTCTTTTTTAAAATATGCCTTTTGTACAAAAGAAATAAAGTCTAAAAGCGACAAATTCAACTTGGACTGGTTCCAGGAGAACTGAACCTACTTCAGGGACAGGGTAAAATTTAGCATTGGATTTGGATTTTCAATGTGTTAAAAGTAAAAAGAGAAAGCTCTGTTCTGTAGTTGAGAATTTATGTTGATGGCTGAAATAGTGCTCGGTCAATGGTGCTTTTAGTATTTTTGTTACAGTAGATGTCTTAAAAAGTGAAATTTTTAACAGGTCATCTTTCTCTATGTCCTCCGGAAGTTTAAGTTGATTTTTTGAAAAAGTTAACAGACACCATGAAGGTCATAAAACCTTTAAAACGACCTTGTTGCATTTAGAAAGTTTGTGGGTAGCAGGTTTTATATGACTGTAATGTTCATTCATGTGAAATTAACATAGAACTATATCTTCCTATAAAAGTTTTAAATTTCATGCACCAATAGCTCTTCAGAGACCATTTGGTACATATATTCCTTGCTGGGATGGCTTGTGTTTTGCATAAGACTTTTCGTCAATTTCTCCTCCCTTTTAGGCTCAGTGCCCACTTTATTGAATGAGATCTTCAACCTGACAAGCAGGTTCCTGCTTCTCCTGGATTTGTGTTATGTATGTGTTTGCTTTCTCTGGGAAATACCTTCTCTCTCTCTCTCTTTCAGCCTTATATATAAAAGACAGACTACTTAAAATAGGAATGAAAAACAGCCGAGTAACCTTTCAATGATGGTTGCTGGACCTAGCGGTCAAACTGAATGTGATGACCTTGTATATTACACATTGGCAGGGGAACAATGAACCATGAAAGCTAATGGATTGATGTGAAAAGCCGAAATAGTCACTTCAGTGGGAACAACCTACTGCCAAACCTGACCTCAGGATGCTCAGCTGTGAGCAACAAACACTACAACGTTAGTATCATTCTCATCTCAAGAGCAAATATAAAATCTTTCTGCCACTGAAGTTCTTTCTGTTTGAAGTCACAGAATTTGAATCAAAGACTCCAACAGAAGCATTCAAAACAACATTAAAGTACAACTTGTTGAACTTTACTCAATGCAGTGATAGGAATGGAAATCAAAGTATTTGGGCGTTTAGAAAAGTGATATTTGGAAAGCAGATGGTTACTCCATTCAACATCACATTTTCACCAAGCTCAAGGCTCAGTGAAGTTGACAATGGACTCAAACTACATTAATACTACGGAGATAATCAGAGAATATCTACCACACAATGTACAAGAGTTGGTTAGCTCAGTTGGCTGGATGGCTGGTTTGGGAGGCAGATGATACAAACAGCATAAGTTCAAATTTTCACACCGGCTGAGATTACCATGAAAGACTCCTTCTCAATCTCTCCCCATGCTTGTAAAGCGGTAACCCTTAGGTTAAACCATTACTAGCCGTCTCTCGCTGATTGAAGAGCAGCCTATCACCTGCTAGGACTATGGCAACTTTATCTTACCACTTGTTAGCAAAGTCTTGTATTTATACAAGGTAAAAGTAAAGCAAATTAACATAAATTGGTTACCTTGTAGAAGGCAATAGTGCACGGCATAATCTGAACTCAGCACACAGCCAACACCTCTGAATTTGCTGCTTTCCATTCTTTTGCCAGACTCTTCAATTAGTTCTGATAAAATCTTTGCACATCTTTGGTGTTTCAATACTTGCAATTTTTCAAGCAGTTCAGCTTCCTTTTTGCTCTAACATTTAATTGAAAGTAAGACATTTAAAATGATAAATTCCCCTGCATCCCAGAGCACAACGGTTTTTTCATGAATATAATTCACAGCCAGATGTAATCTGCATGTTCTTTTTTCGCTCATAAGGCTATGACTTGTCATGAATTATCATTACACCATCTACACTTTAACTTTCCTGCATTCACTTTGAATTTGTGGACACATAAAAGAGTAAATTTCTTTAATCTCCTTTCCTGTGAGATTGGGGTAAGTAAAGAATTAGGGCTTTAAACATTGGGGCTGTATTTTAAACTGAAGTTCTTTGGGAAACTTCCTCATTGAATGCTCAAGACTGCAGAATTAACTCTGTAATATGCCCAGGTGCCATTTTCATTGATAATATACACACAATCACAATGGAATTAATCCTAGACTCTCTACGAGTCCATTTATCTCACACACAATATTAAGGTAGACTGTGCCCACTAATATTACCAGCTACCCTTACAATAAGCATGTTACAACAGCAGATCCCTTATTCTTTAACAAAGAAGCAACGCTCCATTTTTAGACGGTAACAGCAAGGGAAAAATTATATCAGCCATCCCACTCTTTCCCAAGAAATTGGCATTCCTGGCCGTGTGGTAGCAGTTTTGATTAAAGGTCAAGATATTAATTTTCACATATAGGTCAATCTGTGAAACATCTTCACATCTAACAAGAGTAACTATTAGCAGCAAGCACCAGTAACTTTGGGTTTGCTGTCTATTGCAAAGGATAAGAGAATTCAAGATGTGTACTTATATCATCGAATGGAAAATAACCTCCCAAACGTTACATGTTAAATTAATCTATTGTTAGTTAAATGTTTTCTTTTGGTATTTTCTCTTACCTGGCAAACTTCTTTCACAGCATTAAGTGCACAGTACTCAAAACAATCCAAAAGAGTAGGATTTAATGTTGCTAAAGTTTCCTTCTCATTCCAGTAGATGACAATCTGATCAGAGGGTGTCTCCTATTAAGTAAATGCAACAGTCAAAATAATACGTTAACCACAGTTATAACATGAGTGGTATTTTAAAAAATAAAGTCTGACTTTTAGTGAGAGGTTAGGTACTTGAAGCAGGCAACTGTGTTTCTCTCTCCACTAATGCTTCCTGATCTTCTGGCAGTATGGAGTACTTTTCATTTCTATTCCTGTAACACCATTACTATGAGTTAAAAAGGGTTATCACTGTTTTAGTTTATTTTGCTAACTGCATAGAATAGATGGAACATCACATCTGAAACACTGGGATACTCTGTTTGCCTTTAAAGGGGTCACAGAGTCATATAGCATGGAAACAGACTCTTGGTCCAACTAGTCCATGTCGACCATATTCTGAAACTAAACTAGTCCCACTTGCCCTAGTTTGGGCCCACATCCCTCCAAACCTTTCCTATACATATACTTGTCCAAATGTCTTTTAAATATTGTAACTGTATCTGCATCCACCATTTCTTCTAGCAGTTCATTCACGTTCATGAAACCACTCTGTGTAAAATAACTGCTCCCATGTCCTTTTTAAATCTTTCTCCCCTCACTTCAAAAAGAAGGGTCTAGGCCCAAAACGTCAGCCTCCCTGCTCCTCTGATGCTGCTTAGCCTGCTGTGCTCATCCAGCTCTACAATTTGTTATCTTAAAAATCTGGCCCCTAGTTTTGAACTCCCCTACCTTAGGGAAATAGACCCTTGCTATTCCCCTTATCTAATCCCCTCATGATTTTATAAATGTTTGTAAGGTCACCCCTTAACCTTCTACATTCCAGTTAAAAAAGTCCCAGACTATCCAGAGATAGTAAGAACTGCAGAGGCTGGAGTCAGAGATAACAAAGTGTGGAGCTGGAAAAACACAACAGGCCAGGCAGCTTTCCTGCTCCTCTTATGCTGCCTGGTCTGCTGTGTTCCTCCAGCTCCACACTGTGTTATCCCAGACTATACAGCCTAGCTTTATCACTCAACCCTTCCATTCCCATCAACATCTTGGTAAATCTTTTCTGAACCATCTCCAATTTAATAACATCCTTCCTAGGGCTGTCAACGTTGAGGTTGCACAGGATGGTGGTGAGGCCTCTTCTGAATTACTGTGCACGGTTCTCGGTCCCCCATTTATTAACCCATCTGTCTACATGTGATGCAAATTTCAAAGAATTATTTACAAGAACCCCTAGGTCTCTCTGTTCTACAACACTACCCAGGGCTGCTACGATTAATTGAATGCATTCTGCCCTTGTTTGTGTTATCTTACATTTATCAAAATTTAACTCCATCTGCCACTCCTCAGCTCACTGACCAAGTTGATCAAGATCTCTTTGTAATCTTAGATGACCTTCTTCACTGTTCACAATGCCACCAATTTTGGTGCCATGCACAAGCTTACCAATCATACCTCCCAAATTTTAATTCAAATCGTTTATATAAATGACAAACAAAAGTACCTTCAAAATTAGCTCATTGCCACTGGTCACATGCACAGCACAATTTCAGAACGGCTCGTACATTCACCTTACACATTCAGTTATCTTTACCAATAGAATTTAAATGAAAGTCGTGACTGCTTCTGAGGATCCCTGCAGATGCAGATTTCATAACTTTAAACTGCTAATTTATAATAATGCTGATAATTATCTATAAGTAAATCAGTATTTATTTTCTGTAAATGTATGACAAAACATCTGTCCAATACCACCAGACTGAAACAAAGAAAAGAGCTGCTTTTGTAGACTACCTGCTCTAATCTTTTTATAAGGTCAGTTTTTGTCACGTCTCTCCACTCTGTTGTCCAGTCGGCAACTCCACATTCTAAGGAGAAATGGCAACTCCACATCTGCAAAATGAGTGAATTGTTTATCAGTTGCTTCAGAATTTATTACAATATCATTCAAAATAATTAGAAGCATGACAGATACTTCAAAAAAAGAACTCAGGCTTACATTGGTTGTTGCGTGCACATTACAGAAGAATTTCCATCTTCAGCATAGAGATCTCAGGTCACAAGAAAAGGCATCAGCTTAGGATCATGCACCCAATGCAACCGTACAGGACCCAGAGCATATATAATTGGCGACACCTTCAGAGGCTGAGGGGTGACCTTAAGAGGTCTCTAAAATCATGACGGGCACAGATACAGTAAATAGACAAAGTCTTTTCTGCAGGGTGGGGGACTCCAAAAATAGAAGGCTTAGGTTTAAGGTGAGAGGGGAAAGATTTAAAAGGGGCCTAAGGGGCAACTTATTCACACAGGGGGTGGTGCATTTATGGAATGAGCTGCCAAAAGAAGTGGTGGAGGCTGGTACAATTACAACATTTTAAAGGCATCTGATGGGTACATGAATAGGAAGGGTTTAGAGGGATATGGGCCAAATGCTGGCAAATGGGACTAGATTCATTTAGGATATTGGGTCAGCATGGATGAGTTGGACTGAAGGGTCTGTTTCCATGCTGTACGTTTCTACGACTCTAACTTTTAGTGCCAAGAATGGATTGACTGCCCAGCAACTTTTTGCCTCCACTGCAAGACACAGCTACATATAAGAGCCACAATCAATCCACAAATGAAGTGCAAACATTCCAAACTGAACCATGTCTCAGCACTCCATGCCAAAATGATGCAATTCCTGAGTTCTGAATAGATACAAGTTCCAAAGTCTAAAAATAGGCTAGCCTTCATTCTCTCGGCAAGTGAGTAGAGTAGCGAGGAGGACACAAACTGACAAATTGTCTCTCTTCCCCCCCTTGTCTAGGCTGAATTCAATGCATTGCGGTTCAACCAACAATTCCTTTGCAGCAGCTTGGTCAGTAGCTGAAGGGACAGATTCATGTCTTGGGTGGCCCTTCGCAGAACATTTTCTCATTTGAGATGTGGACGTGATGCCAAGTTAAGCTAATATGGTGAGTTTCATAGTCTAGTAAATTATAGGGGCTCCAAATCCAATGTATCACTGCAAACACGGCTCCTGCTTGAATCCAAGACCGCCCATGCATTAATTTTAACCAAGGTACAACAGTGACAGTTGGCTGTGAGCATTGCACTTTGACTTGCAAAGCCCACCAATACAATTTTTCCACAGAAACACCTGTTGTGGAAATGGCTCAAATTCCAGTGGTGACTAAAGAAGCAAGGATCACTGGTTAAAGCACAAAAATAGTCAATAAGAATCTTTATTCCAAATGTGTAGTCCTGACAGAGAGTTATGCCTACTGGGATGCAGTGTTAGAAATTCTGTTGTGCATGCATTAGAGGTCAGAAAATCACAAAGTATCTTTCCCAGACGGAGCGATTGTTGACTGAGAAGGAATTATTGGAACATTGATTTCAATGAGATATGCGCTGAAACAATTTTCTTTTAAAAATATGGCAAGAACGTCGTTACATTCATGATTAAACAACCATTTGGCAGACAAATGATATTTTCCATTCAATGGCCAAAGCGCTTTGCAGTATTTGACTGGCTGAACTTTTTGTTTTTTGACAAATTTCTCCTTTAAACATATTACCAATTCTCATTCTGAACATTAAAACCAGATCTGGCTGGTCCACGAAACGTAGTGAGGTAAGATCCATTTTACAGTCCCATTTACAGAAGGCTTTGCCGCTCAAAGCATTTGAGGTAGGAATCAGTGCAGCTCAGATTGGATGAATACTTGTAGCACAGGATGGAAAAGGGAAATGGAAATTTTGTTCATTATTTTTGAAAAAAAATTCATATTAAGTGCTGGCACTTGCAGGGTTCAAGTGGCTTCATTCTCTGTTTGCTTCTATGGTTCAAAACAGGATGCTCTCTACTTCGTCCTATTCCTTTTATAAGTGATCATTTGAATTACAGCCAACGTGCAGAATGCAGTACTTTTATTTGGCACTTAAAACACTTTAAGTAGATTTCAAATGATAACAAGCAGATGTAGGTAGATGGCAGTGCTGGGGTAATATCATTGAAACTCAGAGGCCCATGCTAATGCTCATGGATTCAAATCTCACTGTCACAACTTTGAATTCAATTCATTTTTTAAAAAAATTGAAATATTAAACCCATCTCAGCAACAGCAAACAACATCAATTGCTGTAAAAATCTGTCTGGTTCTATCAGGTCCTATAGGGAAAGAAATCTGCTGTACTTACCTGATCTGGTGTGATTCTAGACCCACAGCAATGGGGTCGACTCATAAATGCCTTCTGAGTGAAGGAGTAAGCTCAAAGGCAAATTGGGGATGAGCAACAAATGGTGGGCTTGTCAGCGAAGCCTGCGGCTTATGAAAGTATAAAAACAAACAGAAAGTACCTTTGGTTCTTTTCTGCTAGTGAACTTTGCTTGGGCAAGTATGCTTCTCGGCAAGCTTTTCGTCCGCCAAGTGCGGAGGGTACTTTGGCAACAGTCGACTATTTCTTTTACATTGATTTGGACTAGATTTGCTTCAGAAGTTGGCTCAGCCTTCAATTGCTGGAATGAGGAAGGAGAGAAATCAAGATGAATTCAATGTAAGTCATTGCAGTAAAAGCACAATGGGCAATCAAGTTCAGCTAAAACTGCACCATCATTGGGTCAGTAATGATACGTAAGAACATAAGAACTAGTAGCAGGAGTAGGCCTCACCATTTAATAAGATCATGGCTGATCTTGTTGAGACTCAGCTCCGCTTACCCGCCCATTCGCCATAACCCTCAATTCCTTTACTGTTCAAAACTGTATCTAGCCTTGCCTTAAAAACATTCAGCGAGGTAGCTTCAACTGCTTCCTGGACAGGGAATTCCACAGATTCACAACCCTTTGGGTGAAGACGTTCCTCCTGACCTCAGTACTACATCTGCTTCCCTTTATTTTGAGGCGATGCCCTCTAGTCCTAGTTTTACCTGCTAGCGGAAACAACCTCCCTGCCTACCACTGCAAAACATCAAATAAAGATAATAAATAGCTAGAGTTACCATGGTAGTATTGTCCAAGGTTAAAATTACTCCTGATTCAGCTAGTTGATGGCTTTGCTCAACACCACTCATCTTAAATTACCAAATTGTGTCCCAAAATTCCTCTGGTGTTCCACCAAACTCCAGAAGAACATTGATGAAATATCCCCCAAAAAATGAGAAGCCTGGCTACACTGCTGTTATTATAATGTTCCTCATTCCTTTTGGATGCCAGAACCTTCAAGGTGTCTGCACAAAGCAACTGATAGTAAGGTTCATCGAACCACAGAATCATACAGTAGAGAACAGGCCCTTAGCTCATCGAGTCTGTACAACTAAAACCACAGTAAACAAACATTAGCCCCACTTTTCAACACTCAACACATAGCCTTGAATATTATTACATTTAAAGTGCTTGTCCAAATACTTTTGAAAGGTTGTGAGGTCACCCACCTCATCTATCTCCCAGGCAATGCATTCCAAACCCCCACCATCCTCTGGGTGAAAAACGTTTTCCTCAATTCCCCTCAAAACTTCCTGCTTTTCCTAATAGAAGTGTGCCACTGCATTCTTGACCCTTCACCTGAGATGATCAGCTGCTTCCTGTCCATCCTGTTCACATCCCCTACCTTCTCTGCATTGGTCAGATCCAAGGTTTCCCAGACATGGACTTTGAAGATGCCCTGACATGACTGCAGCAATCAAAATTCTAAGTGAGCAAAGGTCAATGGAGTTTCACAAGAATACATATGTGTCTCATTTCTGGTCAGAAAAGAAGTTCAAACCCCTCTCAAGTAGAATAGAATAATAAATTAATGTAGACTGAACCTGTGTTCAGAGAGCCCAATGCATGCCCAAAAGTAAAGTGCTAATGCCAGTAAATGAAATGTAATGGTCTGACTGGACATGTACACTTCAAAATGGAGGACCAGTAAGACAGGTATATTGCAGTTACCAGTATGTCACATTTACCAGTATCAACATTGTCTTTACTATATTTCTTTTCCTCTCTGGGTGAGCAGGCATGAGCAGAAACATGCTGAGATGAACCAGAAATTTAATTTAAATGAGATGCCTTCCCAGTGACCCCACAAATTCAGGTGGGGGCCCAAATGTATGGCACTGGTATAACCAACCAGATTATTCTCCAACAATAGAATCAAAGTTTTATTTTACTGATACCAAGGGATCCAGATTCAATTGTTAAATAAAAGACAAACCACTACTCATCTCTTCCTTTATTCATTCATGGAATATGAAACAGCTGGCTGCTCCAGCATTCATTGACCATCCCTAATTGCTCTTCAGAAGGTTGTGGTGAACTGCCTTCTTGAACGGCTGCAGTCTGTTGGGGCAAGTAGACGTGCAGTGCTGTTAGAAAGTGTTTTTAAGTATTATGGTCCAGCAACAGGGAAGGAATGGTGATATTATTGCAAGTCAGGATGATTGTGGCCTTGAAGGAATTTGCAGATGGCAGTGTTCTGTGTTTTCCTTCGGTGGTAGAGTTTGAAGAGTTAGAAAGATGTAAAAGGAGCCTCGATAAATACTGCAGTGTAGATTATATTAACAAACACTGATGTTGGTCTGCATTGATAGTGGTGGGAATGAATGTTAAGAATGGGGGTGCTGACCAAGTGGGCTGCTTGAGCCCAGGATAATGTTGAGCTGCTGAAATGTTAACGGAACTGCAATCATTCAAGCAAGTGGGGAATATTCCATCATATTCATGATTTGCACCTTGTAGATGGTGAACAAGCTTTGGGAATCAGATGGCTAGTTGTTCACCTCAGAATTCCTAGCCTTTGACCAATTCCTATAGCCACAGTATTACAAAGGCCTTTCCAGATCAGTTTCTGGCCAATGGTAACTCCCAAGATGTTGATAGCAGGGAATTCAACAGTAGTAATTCATCAACTTTTATTTACAATAACTTGGGACACATAGGATGTTATATCAATGCAATATTTTTCTTGTAGGCAACAAGTTCTACTGCATTTTACATACCAATTGGTTAAAGGCTTACCTCTGTTAGTTGTCTCTTTATTTTTTCAGCAAATTTAATTACAAGCTGAAATGAAAGAGCTGGAACTTCATATAGTTCTGTGGCCTCAGTCAGTCCGCAAATTATTGTATGCACCTTAATACTCCATTTCAAGCAATTTTCTGGGAACTGAGAGATATTTCTACTGCAAAAAGAAGCATGGAAACCCAATTACTAACAAGAGGGAATCATTCATTTTAAAAATTTTGGATTATTTCATTATTGGTACATGAATAACCAGGTCTATGTTGGATGCTCTGAATTGAATGCAATCACTTTGCGTGCATATTTAACTGTGTTGTTAATTTAGTAATTCAATTTAGTAATTTAGTAATTGCCACCCAAGTGGATAAGGTTGTTAAGAAAGCATATGGTGTTTTGGCTTTCATTAACAGGGGGCTCGAGTTTAAGAGCCGCGAGGTTTTGCTGCAGTTCTGCAAAACCCTGGTGAGACTACACTTGGAATATTGTGTCCAGTTCTGGCCGCCCCTTTATAGGAAAGATGTGGAGGCTTTGGAGAGGGTGCAAAGGAGGTTTACCAGGATGCTGCCTGACTAGAGGGCTTGTCTTATGAGGAGAGGTTGCCTGAGCTCGGACTTCTCTCTCTGGAGAGAAGGAAGAAGAGAGGTGACCTGATCGAGGTGTACAAGGTAATGAGAGGCATGGATAGAGTCGATAGCCAGAGACTTTTCCCCAGGGCAGGATTGACTGCCATGAGGGGTCATAGTTTTAAGGTGTTAGGAGGAAGGTATAGGGGAGACGTCAGAGGAAGGTTCTTCACCCAGAGAGTTGTGAGCGCATGGAATAGTTTGCCAGTGGTAGTCGTGGAAGCGGAGTCATTAGTGACATTTAAGTGACTGCTGGACAAACACATGGACAGCAGTGAATTGAGGGGAATGTAGGTTAGGTTATTTTATTTTTGGATTAGGAATATTCCACGGCACAACATCGTGGGCCAAAGGGCCTGTACTGTGCTGTACTTTTCTATGTTCTATGTTCTAACTACATACTTTCACAAAACTGTAATGAGCTCTCAGGTATGAATGGACCTGTTCCAGTTTGGTCCTCCCACCCAAATTTACACCATCTTTACTGACTTGCTGCTGCACAGAAACATCATCCACAGATGGGGCCAACTATTACACATATGCTTATAACCTCCAAACCTCCATCATTTCACATAAACCCTCGAGTATTTCATGCAGTCAGTCTGTTCAATGTCAAGTCAAGGATGAGTTGTAACTTCCGTCATCAGAGTAAACAAAAGCCTTTGTTTTCCTCCGTGAACACTAATTCAACTACCTTGACAGTGACCCCACCCACCGCATACATCACACACTGCTTCAGTATACAGTTTGGCCTAGGTACCTGGATGGTTGGTTTGTGATGCAGAGTGACACCAACAGTTCAATTCCTGCAGTGGCTGAGGTTACCAGGCCAATCCTGCCTTCTCAGCTTCGTCCTTTGTCGTTTGACCCTCAGGCTAAATTCACCAACTGTTGCCCCTCTCTAATAAGACAGCAGTCCTCTGAGACAATGGCAGCTTATTTTTATCTAGTTCTGAACCTGCCTATGCAAAGCTTTGAAGGGATAAACTCCAAACATCACAGTCACCTGTGTAACACTGATGGACTTCGCCCTCAATTTGGCCCTGATGCCAACCAAACTCGACATAAAATCAATGTGGACTTCACCAGCTTCGAAATCTCCTCTTCCCCCACCGCATCCCAAAACCAGCCCAGTTCGTCCCCTCCCCCGACTGCACCACACAACCAGCCCAGCTCGTCCCCTTCCCCCACTGCATCCCAAAACCAGCCCAGCCTGTCTCCGCCTCCCTAACCTGTTCTTCCTCTCACCCATCCCTTCCTCCAACCCCAAGCCGCACCTCCATCTCCTACCTACTAACCTCATCCCACCTCCTTGACCTGTCCATCTTCCCTGGACTGACATATCCCCTCCCTACCTCCCCACCTATCCTCTCCTCTCCACCTATCTTCTTTTCTCTCCATGTTCGGTCCGCCTCCCCCTCTCTCCCTATTTATTCCAGAACCCTCACCCCATCCCCCTCTCTGATGAAGGGTCTAGGCCCGAAACGTCAGCTTTTGTGCTCCTGAGATGCTGCTGGGCCTGCTGTGTTCATCCAGCTTCACACTTTATTATCTTGGATTCTCCAGCATCTGCAGTTCCCATTATCACTCGAAATAAAATTTAAATTGTTAAAATCAGGGTTACCTATATGTATTCATCCAATAAAAGCCATTCATCATTTCCATCCACACTGAGCTACACAGATTTCTTTTTACTAAGCACATTCAAATTTAAATTACACCATGACCTCAGACGACCTAATTCTGCAATCTCCAACTTTAAATTCTATCCCAACTCCTGACTATCAACTTCTGGTCTTTAATACATTTTACTCTCTTTTCCTGTCACTGACTGAACATTTGGCTGCCTCAGCCCTGCTCTCTGGATCTCACGCCCTAAATCCCTTTGACAACACCCGCTGTCCTTAGAAACTATATTAAACTTGAGGTTTTTCAGGCCTTTGGTCATTCCTTCTATTCTCTTCCTCCATAATTTGTTTAACAATAGTTTATTCTGTTTGGGAAGTAACTCAAGAGATATTTTATATATGAAAATAAAACTTGTTTGGCAATTCTTACTAAGGAAACATCCAAGAGCAATCACGATGACAACTGGTTACAATCTCCTACAAGCTGTAGGTAGGGAAAAGGAGGCAGTGTTGAGCATTCAGTGAAGTTGACTAAGGAAATGGTATTAAAACTATGTTTCCCTTTAGAAGATTTCTAAAGGGAAAAGACGAAACTAGATGAAGACAAATCGTGAGAACAATGTTCTCGTGAGTACTGCTTTACCAAGATAATAACAGATAACCAAACATTGTTAGCATTTGTCATAGTCAAGTGACATCCAAAATGTAAAATTTACCTGTCTGATTGTTGGTCTACCATTTCTTTCATTAAACAGATGATTTTGCCAAATGCCTGTAAAATAATGAGATAATATTTAAGTTTGCTGATTGTAACATGCAGCAAATTAAAAAGTGGTAATGAAGAGTTCAGAACGTCCTTTCCATTGTGGAATTGGACATGAACACACAAGCAAAATTAACTATGATGATTAACTAACTATGATGCCACATTTGATGATAGCCATCTCAGCTATCATTGCAACACAAGTAGAAGTCACCCAACATCCAGCTAGTGCAATGTTAGTCCAGACTAAAATTACACAACTTCAGTCTGGTGCTGTGTTTGCTGCTAAAGTTTGGCCTGTTGTAATCATTGCTGTGTTTCGGGCTAATAGGCTCTCAAAGTGGCCCAGGAAATCATTATTTCTGAGGTGCCACTCCTAGTGACCGGGACTTGCACCACAGAGCCCAACCGTTCTGTCCTGTCTAAGCTGAAAGCATTCACACCACATCCCACCCTCAGCCCCCAGCAACTGGCCCTCCAGCTTGCTATACCTCTCAGCCACAAAGCCCAGAGTGCCGCCACCCATGAGGCGATGCAGTCTAAATCTGAGTCTTTTAAAAATAGAATTTAAACATTGTATGATTTCAAGAAGGAGTTGGGTATAGCATTTGGTGCTTAAGGGAGAAAAGGGTATCAGGGAAAAGCATGAACAGGCTGCTAAGTTGAATGATCAGCCCTGATGAATACTGGAGCAGGTATAAAGGGCCGAATGGCCTACTCCTGTTCCTATTTTCTACGTTTCTAGACCTGCTCAACTGCAAGGCCATCTGTAGACTCACCCACTGGACGTCAGCAGCCTTCCATCATGCTACAGTCACTTTGGTGAGACTGGTGGAAACGAAATACGGGCAAAGGCACACAGAAGGCAAGCGCCAAGGGAAACACAAGGAGTTTTATTTGGAAGGTTAGATGAGGTGGGTTAAATAAAGGTGAGTTTGATTTATAAAGTTGCTGAGGAATGTCTAGATCAGTAGTGTGGCTAAGTGGACATGATGACGTTCAGTAGTAGAGAGATGGTCAGGTTTAGGGTGGCTAGTGAAGGGGAATTGAGATGTATTCACTCACATCACAGTCAGGTGAGTCAAGCACTAACAATCAGGCCCAGAAAGGGGGTGCAGTTATTGGTTTTCAACTTTCTTTTCCTCCTCCGCTTTCACTATGTTCCTAGTTGCAGGGGCAGTTGTAGGTGGTGCAGCTTACAGTAGGCCACAATGAATCCTGACTTGCAAAGTACTACAGAGTTCCACCAGAACAGTCCAGGCAGTGAAAGTATTGTTTGGAAACCCCCATGGTCTGCTTGAACACATTTTGTGCGACAGCAGGCTGTTTGTTTGATGAATGCTACTTATGCCTGAGAAAGTTGTGCATTGCATTCATGAGCCATATTTTTAACAGATAGCCCTTCTCACCCCCTAGCGATCTTCTGGTTTGTTGCAGTGATCAACTGTAGTCAGTACAACAGACTATCACAGAATGAAGGCTTCGTTGCTAAGGAACAAAAGAACAGAAGGAAGCCATTTGGCCCTTCAAGCTTCTTCTACCATCCAAATATGATCTTGGCTGAACAGTCACTTAATTTTGCCTTAAGCTTTCCCTCATATCCCTTAACTTATTTGGTCCACAAAGTGTATCAATCTTAACTTTGAAATTAACCATTGATGCAGCATTGATTGCTACTTGCAGAAAGCATCTACCATCCTTTGTGAAAAGTCCGGTGCTATATTTTTGAGTATGTCCCCTGATCCTGGCCTCCCCAGCTTGCAAAACTAGATTCCCCAGTATACCCTAGTTGTTTGCCCAAGTCACTCCTATCAACATATTAACCCATTCACTTGCATGATAGCCTGTGAATGGTAACGCATTAGCTGTATATTGAGAGAATGATATCCATTCTGCTGGAGTTACATCTCAGAGCAAGTAGGAACTGCAGATGCTGGAGAATCTGAGATAACAAGGTGTAGAGCTGGATGAACACAGCAGGGTAAGCAGCATCATAGGAGCAGGAAAGCTGACGTTTCGGGCCTAGACCCTTCTTCAGAAAATAGTCTAGGCCGAAATGTCAGCTTTCCTGCTCCTATAATGCTGCTTGGCCTGCTATGTTCATCCAGCTCTACACCTTGACATCTCAGAGAAATGTGTGTGCTATGCTTCACACCATAAAACCATAAGATATAAGAGCAAAATTTGCCCATTTAGCCCATCAAGTCATCCCACCATTCGATCATGGCTGATGTATTTCTCATCCTCATTCTCCTGCCTTCTCCATGTAACCCTTGATTCCCTTATCAATCAGCAATCTATCTCTTTGCCAAAGAAAGTTCGGTGATCCTCGCAAAGCCATGTTGTGGCTCCACCTAATCTTCTCTGGTGCGCTGTATAATGTTATGGCTCAATGTTAACTGGCATGTTGAGTTCCAAAGTTGCACCTCTGATGTTGAATCAGCATTGCCTGTTGATGGCCATCATGATCTTCCTGTTCTATACACATCTACACACACAGTAATATCCGAGAGAATTTGCTGTCTGGTACCATCAGCATGGAATACACAGATACTACAGAATGGAGTTCTGCAGCATTTAAATCTAAAAATCAGATATTGTCCGTTTTGTAGATCTGGCAGAGTGATGCACTCACATATCTCAGACAGATATTCCAATGTAAATTACAATGGGTGCAGTTTTATATTGATCATGTTTCAATATAATGCTTCAGGATGAACTGTAGTTTGTGATGAACATAAGTGAGTTTGAAACTCATCAACAAAAACACTTAAAACAAACCTGAACATCTTCATGGCACAATTTACGGTTATGCTCTTGCATTTTCTTTTTAGATTCTTGTAATCTGTACATGAATCCTTGTGCAACATGTTTCAGGGCCATTCCCATTTCCTTTGAATATTCAGGAATATCGTCAGTTGCAATCAGTGAAAACCAGGTGAGAATCAGTGTCGGGTCCTTCTCAGTCATAGGCTTCATCTGGAACACGAGGTCCAGTAATTTTCTAAAGCAACAATAAAAAACACACATCTCAAAAGTTGTTACATTTCTTCTATGTTAAGTGTACTTTCCTTAGCTAGCTAAATTATTATAAATCTTATAAATGTGCTGCAAAGACCAAACATCCATGTACTCTATGAAGTACAGAAGATGAAGAAGTCATCTAATTGAGATGTTTGAAATGATTAATAGAATTGACAGTTTTTCTCTCTATAGCCTATTTTCCCTGTTGGAGTGTCCAGAACAAGGGAGCACATAATGACAAAACCGGAGATAGACTGTTCAGGCGTGTTGTCAGGAAGCATCTCTTCAGTAAAAAGCAATGGAAATCTGGAACACACTTCACCTCATCCCCAACTACAAGTTATTGAAGCTGGGAGTCAGTCAAAAATTCAATAACAGGGCTTCATAGATAGTATTAAGATATTTGTATGGATAGTCAGAGGGTGTTCTTTCTCCCCAGGATGGAAAGGTCAACTACAAGAGGGCACAGTTTCAAGGTGAGAGGGGGAAAGTTTAGGGGAGTAGTAGAGGGAAATGTTTTCACCCAGAGGATGGTGGGTGCCTGGAACACAATGTGGAAGTTAGTGGAAGCAGGCACATTAGCAACATTTAAGATTGACAGACACATGAATGGGAGGTGAACAGAGGAACAGGAACTGTGCATGGGCAGGATGTAACAGGTCTAAGTAAGGATTAGAATCAGCGCAGGCTTGGTGGGCCAAAGGGCCTGTTCCTTAGGTTCATTGCATTATTTTGTATTGTAACGCATTGTAACAAAGATAGATACAACAAGTGGAACCAAGATGTAGATCAACCAGTTAATTTAAAAATGGAACTGACTCAAGGAGCTAAAAGGACGAGTCCAATCATTATGAAATATTTTATAACCCCTCTGATCAACTAGGTCTCTGCACTGCTGTTACATTGACTCATCACAATGTGCTGAGCACTGTCTGCAGTCAGGTTCACCTCAAGATGATGTCACTGTGAATCTATCCATTCAAGCCCAGATCTCCCAATTTACTGTAACTTTATGAGTTCACTGGCAAGCTGTAGATATTCAGAAAAAGTAAGAAATAGGGCAAGACAGCTTCGGTACAATTAAGCTTCTATTTTCACACCATCTTCAAGATGCAGTCAATAATGGGATTAGTGAATTGATAATAGAAATGAATGGAGCTTTATACAATGGTTGTACACGTTGAAACTTTGGATGCAGAATTTTTTATTAAATACATCAGGCTTGGCTTCCAGCTCCAATTTTGTCTAAACTGGGTCATGGCATGCAGACAGCAGAGCTAGGAAAGGCCCATGAAACCTACAATGGTACCATCACTGTCCGTGATATAAAACATAGACAAAATCATTTACAGATAAGCACTACAAAAGAATGAAAAATTCGCTCTGCTTATGAAATGAATCAATTATTGGATAACAAAACTCAGTGTGCGCTGTAGAACATGCCAGTTAACATTGTGCCATAACATTATACACCGCATCCCAAAACCAGCCCAGCTCGTCCCCTCCCCGCACTGCATCCCAAAACCAGTCCAGCCTGTCTCTGCCTCCCTAACCTGTTCTTCTTCTCACCCATCACTTCCTCCCACCCCAAGCTGCACCTCCATTTCCTACCTACTAACCTCATCCCACCTCCTTGACCTGTCCATCTTCCCTGGACTGACCTATCCCCTCCCTACCTCCCCACCTATACGCTACTCTCCACCTACCTTCTTTTCTCTCCTTCTTCGGTCCGCCTCCCCCTCTCTCCCTATTTATTCCAGAACCCTCTCCCCATCCCTCTCTCTGATGAAGGGTCTAGGCCCGAAGCGTCAGCTTTTGTGCTCCTGAGATGCTGCTTGGCCTGCTGTGTTCATCCAGCTCACATTTTATTATCCTAACATCTTGTGCTTGCTGACCTTCACTAATCCCTTATCCATGATACTCAGGTCTCTGTGCTTCTCCAGTTCTAAACTCTTGCATATTCCTGTTTTAACTTTTCCAACATTGGTTGTTGCAGCTTTAGCTGAAGAAGTCCTTACCCCACTCCCTAACTACCTCTGCCTCTCACTCCTGCTTTAAAAACTTCTTAAAATCTTGTTCATAGAGCCTATTCTCATTCACCAGGATTCCTTTCACAGTACCTTCCAAACACATAACCAATGTAATCTCGAAGGACAAGGGTAGCAGATGCATGGGAGCATTATGACCTGCAAGTTCTCCTCCAAGCCACTCACCATTTTGACTTGGAGATATGTTCATGTTCCCTTAGCAACACTGGGTCAAAATCCTGAACTTCCTATCGAATGACATTATGGGTCTATCTACAGCAAATAGAGTGCAGTGACTGACGTAGGAAATTCACCAGCACTTTCTTAAAGGCAACAGGTAATAAATGCTGACCCAGCCAGGGACACACGCATCCCATGCATGAAAAGAAGGCTCCTCATGTAGGTGTGTTGTGGTTCATTCACTAACTCTCTTGTAAAGTCTTCTCCATTAAAGGTATTATGATACACATGCAGGGGATTCTGCTATATGCATGTTCTGGCAACACAATCTGGCTCTATAACATGACTGACGAATTGGGAAACGCTATTTATAAAATGCGAACTTTTGTTGGCGATAACGTGATTCCATTAGTAACCTTATTGTTGATGTTTTGGATGACGTTTTTAGAAAATACTTCAGGGGGAAAATAAAATTTGGATTTCAAGATTCTCCTCATCCTGGAAAATGCATCAAGCTATCCTCCCACTATTGGTGAACTTTCTGAAAACATGAAACTTCTACTTCCAACCCGAAACGCCTGGTCACCATGACCCTTACTTCTTTTACTGTTCAAAAATCTATCTTTGCCTTCTTTGTTTGACAGAAAATGGAAACAACCTGAAGATTCATCCTGTGCACTGACATGATGTCAACAGAACACTTTGATTATCTGCTCTGTATGTGGCGTGTCCCGTAAACTCCTTTCTGAATAGCATTGTAGATACATCTGGACCAAGTAGACTGCAAAAGCAGCTTACCATCACCTTGTCATGGACAATTAAGGATAGGGAAGAAATGCTGATCCAGTCAATGAAGTCTACATCTCATTAACAGCTAACAAGTATTCTTACTGGAATCATTATTGAATCTTTAAATAAATGAATTTACAAATGAACAAATTCTGAACAGCACTGCATTAAGATTTTGCACCAAAGTTTATCAGAAAGTAATTAAACCACTTATAAATTTCACCTTCTTATTTCAGGTTTGCCTCTTATCCCGTATCGAAAGTTTTCATACAACACTCCTCGCAGCGGTTCTAGTTCGCTTAAACAGATGTCACTGCTCACTGACAGTTGATACTGTTTCTTACACCAGTGAAGAAGTGGTACAACTTGCACAAATTCCAAAACTTCTTGAGAAATGCAGTGATTAATCAATGCTGTACATGTACTGGAAAGAAATACGATTACAGTGTTAGTGCCAGGGCAAACACAGTGAAGGAACTACCCGCATCAGTTTCTCAAAAAAAAAATGATTAGGTGAACCAGTGAATAAAATTTATTGAGAGTTACTATTATAGACAGCTTCAAAAGGTAGAATATTATCCAAAATATAAAAAAATTCATGAGCTCTACAAACAGATAAAGGAAGAATATGTAACACTGCTCTGCATTTTATTAACAATTCTAAATGGAATTGACAGGGTAAACCCTGAGAGACTGCTTTCGGTGGCTAAGGCATCTAAAATACAGGGAAAAGTGTCAGGATAAAGGAGTATGGTCAGTTGGGACTGAGACGTGAAGGGTTGTGAATCTCTGAATTCTCTACTCCAGACGGTTGTGTACATGCCATCACTGAATACATTTAAGGCTGTGGTAACAGATTTTTGATCTCTCAGGGAATTGAAAAATGAGCTGGGGGTGAGAAAGTAGAGTTAAAGCTGAGCATCAGCCATAATAATATTGAATTGTAAAGCAAGGTCAATGGATAATCTTGTTCCTAACTTCTTGGGTTTTTGGTTAGTACTCAAGATTAAGCTGACTGGTCAGTCCTTTTTTCTGAATGTCACTGCTGTAGAATGACAGGAAAATAACTAAAAAGTAGAGATGACACTGGCATATGTTAAAGAGTATACCCTTCTTGTGACGTAATCTGACGATCCCTGGATGAGTACTGACATTAACATTGCTGGATCTTGCTAAGATGTCTGATAGGGATAGACTCCTGGCACTAACTAGTGTTTGCGAAATGGAAAGACTTCAAAACATTCCTGGGGATTTAGTTATTTGCTCCAGACATCCTGGAAGAAATAGGACATTCCATGGTGTCATAAAGAACAGAGCACTCAATGATGCCCACATTTCAAAATGGTCCTGATACTGGATGCAGGCATCAATACAATGGAATGATTAAAGAAAAGCAGATTGAAAAAGAATGCATGTTTATCAAATCTAGCTATTATAGCAGAAGACAGCACTGGAGTATACAAAGTACGAAGAGTTTTAGTCTGATGAATGTGAAGATTGTACAGTATTAGATAATGCTTGCAGTTCAATCTTGTGTGAATAAAATAGTTAAAGCTCGTTCTGAGGAAGGATCACTGGACCTGAAACATTAACTCGGATTTCTCTCCACAGATGCTAGCAAACCTACTGAGCTTTTCCAATAATTTCTGTTTTGGTTTGTGTTTGTAGCTAAAGCATTGCCTTGATTTACAATATAACGAAAATTGACACAAGTGAGAAAATATAAAAGTACTATTCGATTTAGGTTCAGTGAGGATAACAAGTTGAGGTCACTGCATTGAGTTGTAATTCCAAGTAAGATATTGGGAGTAAGCAACTTTATAATTGAAGATGTAGACTCTACTGAGATATCTATGCTATTGAATAAACATGTGACAAGGATAAAAATGAGACTTGACGAATATGACAAGGCAATGTTTTTGATGGTTAGTGGATTGGCAGTTCACTCAGTCAGGAAATTACAGCATTCCTTTAATAAAATCTGGTATCTTTCATCAGTCTGTTAGACAAGTGTTAATGGATCAGGTAATGTGAATCAAAGAGAAAATTATCTTAAAATCACAAAATGTTAAAATGACATTTTCACTTTACTTGTCAAAGGTTGAAAATGCTGTTAAAAGATACAGGTACGGTTTTTGAGTACGTGGAGTGAATAGAGATTTATGACAAATGGAACATTTGCACTGAGTATCAGAAGGTGTCTACACTGGCTCAGGATGTCTGCAAGGGCCCCGTCATGCATCTATAGATATGGGACAAAGACATAATATTTTCACTTCACATTTTGTAGACTAGGTGACAAGATTTAGTCTTTCTACAATAATGCACAGGTCAGACAAAAGAATTAATATAGACATAGCAATGGACAAATAGCTTGGGACCTGACTCAATATATTTGTGAAAATGGAAGAGTTTGGAGACAAGTGAAAATATGAAAATTGTGGCCATGAATACCACAGCTGAAACGCCTTTCAGCAGCAGACACTATTCAAGCGATCATTGGGTGTTTGATGAAATCTGCATACAATTTTATTTGATCACCCAAACTTGTCCATGCCAAGAAATCAGTCCAAATGATAGCAGCATAGTCACTATCAGTTAGTTCAGAGACAAAATCCTAATGTGCCTTCTGTGGTATACAATAGTCTGCCTGCTCTCGAAGAAGGTGTTACACTTTGTTCCATTTTTGTACATAAATGCCTCAATCTTTGTAATGTGTAACTCTAAATAACCATAAAAGTGTGTAAAGATTTGATCCAGTTGCATCCTTTCCCAGCTGGTTCTCTGGAATAAAGCAGTCCGGGTCTCACTTTCTAACTATTTTTAAAAGTTCGAAACACTTCTCGAATTACTTTGGAGCAAGGAACGCAAAAACCTGAAAATAATAAAGAAACAGGTATGGAGTAGAAAATTGCAAGAAAGAGAACACATAGTGGTGTTGTTAGAACAGATAGCTGGACATGTAAACATAACTTGTTGCAGTGCTTTTCCAGATCAATCACTTACCTTTTGGCAACAAGTCTGAGGTACTGAACCATCACTCAAACATACCTGATTATTGCCATGGGGTGGGGAGGAGCTTAATTATATTCTATGGAGCAATCACCTATCTTTTTTGTGTTACGTTTTGTACACAACAAAAATGTGCAATTGAAAATAAATTCTGGATTAGAGCTCTAAAATCCCAGCAGATTTTGACAATCAGGAAAAGAAAGTTAAATTGCAAGGCAAGGTATAAAAGTAAAATGAATTCACTGAACTTACTACTGATGTTTTGGGAAAAACGCTGCAAATTCTTTCAAGTGTTGGAGATGCTCTTCTGTACATTCCTGAGGCATTTGTAACATGTGGCAGATAGTTGTCAAGTCACTTGCATCCAACGCCAAACAGCAATGGTTCTGAATAACAAATGCCACCATTCCAGCTACAAATGGATTTTTCACAACTCTTTTGGATTTTTTTGCCTCTTTAGGTTCTGGCTTAGTGTAAGGGAGCAGAAATTTCTTCACCTGCTCAATTATCAATTTTTTAACCTGTAATTTAAATGAAAAATAAATTGTTTGGAAATAGAAACCAAATAAAGACATGCTTTTTACAAAAGTGACTCTTGTATTAAAGCATTAGATTCAATATTGAGGAATTAAAATTAGGCTTTTAATTTCCCAACTCTTGTGGAATTTTTCTATGAGAATACAAGTGTAAGCTCATGCTGCAAGTCAACAATCAAACTGAAAAGCGCAGGAAATTTCAATTTGAATGGTTTATTAGGCTCATTCCTTCCACCAATTACACCTAACTTAGAAAAAAAAATTCAGAATTTTGCTTCAAAGAGGATAAGAAAATCTGAACTTTATGTAATTTTCTGAAATCATTAGCATCAAATGGGAAGCTTCCCTTCCTCATTTGTACCACAGTAAGCCCTGAACTTATTAACATTTTGCCAGTGAGCAATGGACACCAAGACAGGAAATTGACATATTCCCATGGTGAGGCTAGCAGGAAGAGTATGGGTTAGTAATGGGAGAGTGGAGCCTCAAATAGCTCCACAACATCATATCTATCAGCCAATACCCCATACATCATTGCCAATTTACCCTTGTCACAGTCACTTAGAATGGCATTTGGTTTGGTACTGTAGCAGTGTAAGAAACTGTAAGGGAGGTGGGAACTTCAAAAATGTAATTTCAGGAAAGATGGACATGGAATTTTGGGATGCAATTGCACAATCTGGGAATTTGGAAAGGAAATATAAAGGTTAGAGAAGGAGCAATTTGCAAAGACAGTGGGCTCAAGCATTTTATTTTTGAGAACATAACTGACCTCTTCCTAACTGAGCTATCCACTGCATTTGGTAAAAGTGAATTTTTAAAACATTTTTAAAAAATTTTTTTATGTAACCTATTTTTCTAATCAATCTGTTCACAGATGTTGTTACACACCTCTGGAGCAGATGAGACTTGAGCCCAGGCCTCTTGAACGAGATTTACCTTGACATTGGGAGGGCCTTGCTCCACCTTCAAACATCTGTTGAGTTTCTTCCTAGTTGTCAATTAAGCACAGTAACGTGAACTGCACCTTTTCTCCCAAGCTCACCACCACCTTTCAAGGGCAGCAAGGGGAGAGCTTTAAACGATGGCTAGTGCGCGATCCCATCAATAAGGAATGGCGATTATAGCTTGAGAATACTTTGTTAAGACCCCCAACTCACTTCATTAACATTCAGCTAGCTATCTTACCAAACATGCCAGACAAGCTAGACATGGAGAAAACTTGATGTGGAAGTCAGAGCGGGTTCATGGTGACTTCAGCTCACCACCAACTGTGAGGGGTCTCCATGTTGCTCAGCAACAAACAGCTTCTCAGGGTATGATCCATCTGCACTGGTTGCACACCTTCCTCATCCATGGTCACTGGCACCCAACCCCTCACTTCTGATTTGTGACCCTTCTCCAATCTACTTTCAGAATGCTAAGGATACATGAGCTTACATTGCTGCAGTTACTGATGACTGACATGGAAAGGTTGTACAAAGGAGGTTTTGGGCACAGGAACGGGTGCACTGCTCATAGATGGACCAGGCTGCATCTCAGTGCTGCCTGCTTGCTCTCTTAGTGCTCATCCTCTCAGCACTTACCTGCATGTTCACAGCATCCATGCCTTGCCTGCCATGTCATGCCAGTTATTGCAATGGCACTTGCAAGCTATCAATATTGACAAGCTGCTGTGTACAGGCACACAGACAGGTTGCCTCTCAGCAGCAATATCTCCCTGGGGCTAGGAGTAAATTTTGATGGACAGAGGCACACTAAGACATCAGTTTGACACCTACAGCACGTGCCACTGCATGTGGCTATGTTGGAAAGTGGCTGGGGTCAAGCCTTCAGTCCAGTCAAGAGTTTGGGGTAAAAGAGGGTGTGCTATTGTAGTCAGAAGCTCCTGGTACACAATCAGTTCAGGGGCACAATCCACACACAACTCAAGCAGTTTGGCTACAGTCAGTCACAGCTTGTGACACTCACGTCAGGGATCTGACCGAACACAGTCTGGGGACAGTCCTGTAAGGCCAGCAGCAGCAGTCAAAGACAGCTGCAAAGACAGTGATTAGGGGTTTGGTCTGACACATCGAGAGGCTGCTTGATGAAGTTGGTTAGAAACGGGTGAGGGGTGGGTGGGTGAATACAGTCCTGGGAGCTTGTAAGGGCATCAGATGGATCGCTGCTCAAAGAGACAGAGGAGTCAAGTAGAGGTATTTGCGGAGGTGGGATGAAACATGGTGATGGGGAGCATTGGTGGAATGTTCAAGGAGGATGGAAACAATGCAGATGAGCATCAGAGGGCACAGTATTCTACAGGGGGAGGGGTTATTAGCCATGAATGCCACCATGGTCTTCAAACGTGAAGTACTGAGGAGCAGTCTGAGTAATGCCAATGTCTGTCTGGGAGAACAGCCACCTCTCAGGCAGAAGGGGTCAGCAGATATCCACGGAGTGTCAAGTTATTCTGGAAACAAGATATGGTAGAACTGTCCGTGAATGGACATGAAGGACACCATAGGTGAGATGTATGTAATTAATACGACTTCTCTAAGTGAAGAATTTCTTCCTCATCTTAGTCCTTTCAAAATGGTTTGCCACTTCTTCCAAGACTGTGTCCCTGTTCTAGACACCCCTGAGCCAGGGAAAACATCTTTCCCTCATTTACCTTCTCAATCGCTGTAAGAATTTTGTATGTGTGCATGTGATCACTCTCGTTTCTCTAAAGTCCACAGAATATAGAACCAGTTTATTAATCTTTCCTCTTATGACAATCCATCTATTCACAGCAATTTTGAAAAAAATGTTTACCTCTTTTTCATCAAAATCAGTATGTGTATTTGTAAACCACTCTTGTTCAAAAGTCAACTCGTGGCACAGCTGAAAATGTTTCAGTTGTAGCTTAAATTGCTCAAATCTTGCAGTATTCAAGGACTCAAGAAGCTTAAAGATAGTCTCCAGCATAACTTGTCCTCCTGTACACTTTGACTGAAAAATCCTTTCTGCAGGAGTCATTCCAAGTTGCCTCAAATTTTTCACTGCATTTATAATACCCCGCAGGGGTGCACAGTTCAGGATGCCATCATACTGGTGCCATTCTTAAAAAAAAAATCCAACAAACAAGATAATTAAGAAAACTATTTCAAAACATGTTTCTGCTATGCCATATTGATTACTTTAAAGAAGATCTATAAAATATCAAAACCAGAAAAAGAAATTGCTGGAAAAGCTCAATAGTTCTGGCAGCATTTGTGGAGAGGAATCAGAGTTAATGTTTCAGGTCTAGTGACCCTTCCTCAGAACTATAAAATCTTTGAAATATCCATTGGTTTACAAAGAGGTTAATTAATTTTGTAGTCAATTAATCAACATTTTTTACCAACAAAATGATTCTCACATTTCATTAATCTAAATATGAACTCACTTTCAGTATAGACGCTGAAACCAAAAAAACCATAGAACCCTATAAAATCTGTGGCATGAAAAGTGGTTACCGTGTCTTAGTTGGGAGATAAATGCAAATTAGTCAATGCCTTTCTGGCTCACAAGCTGTGTTAATCAAGTAATTGTGCAGCTAAATTGTCACGTGGAACAATGGAAGTCAATTGTGAAATTGCTTCTGGAACTAAAGGCAATACAGGAACGTTTTGTTTTCCTTGCCATCATAGTCAATGGTCAATACTTCATTGAGGTCAAAACTCTGGAACTTTTGACACATTGATTTTGGGAGACAGATAGAGTAAAATCATTCTAACCTGGGAAATGGTGTACAAAGTGAATGTTTAGAGAGGCCTGTTAAGGAAATGTTTTGTAACTAATGAATAAAAATCCAGCAAATGTATTCAAATCTTGGAACAAGTTTATGAATTCATTCGAAGTTACCTTTAGTGATTACCTACAGGAACAAATGCCTTCATGACCTCTTTTTGCTTGAAAGGATAAAAGGTAAGAGACTAGTTCAGTCAAGGATAGGGGGTTGGACAACAAGAGATTGCTGTGGGGTAGTTGAAGGAAATAATTCCTGTTAATGTTATTAATTGCTGAATGTAAAGGTTCAACTCCGTTGGGCCACTTGTTTTAAGCTTGAGACACATTTAATTGACCATTAGGTCCTGGACCAACTCATCCAAACTCCACCACTGAAATTCAGGTAATAGGAGCTAGGAACAGGAGCAGACAAGTCAACTTCGCAAGCCTGCTCTGCAAATCAAAGCAAGTGATCTCAACTTGGCCTGAACTTCATTTTCCTGCCTGCTTTCCATAATCCTTTAATAATTCCAAATCTATCTTCTCCTTATATTTACTCAGTGTTGCAGCATCCACTGCACTCTGGGTAGCGAATTCCACAGTTTCACATGCCTTTTGAGAAGTAATTCATCCTCTTCTCTGTTTTAAATCAGCCACCCCTAGCTGAAAACTATGACCTCGCATTCTGGATGGTCCCACAAAGGGAATACACTTTGTCAATCCCTTTAGCATCTTACATACCTCAATAGTTCTTCTCTCATCATTCTAAACTCTTTTGAGTTCAGCCCTAAACTGCTCAAGTTCTCTTCATAAGACAAACCCCTCACCTCTGGAATTAAACTAGTGAACCTTCTCTGAAAAGCCTCCAATGCAATTATGTTTTTCCTCAAGTAAGGAGACAAAAGCTGTACGCAGTATTGCGGATAGAGTCTCTCACCAATGCCTTGCACAATTGCAAAAATATTTCCCTATTTTTAAGCTCCATTCCTTCAGAGATAAATGCCAGAACTCCATTTGTACTCCCTCATGACCTGCTGTACCTGCATACAAGCTTTCTGCGACACATGCATGAGGTCAGCATGATGCACCTGCGTCAAAACATTTGAAGTTTCTCTCCATTTAGATAATAAGATGACTTTTTCAACCAAACTTCTTCCAAACAAATCCATGTTAAACTCCATCTACCAAATTTTGGCCTATTCACCTGTGCATATCCATGTGCAATCTACTTATTTCTTCATTATAATTTACTTTCTCACGTATTTTAGGATCATCTGTGATGAGTCAGGAAAGGATTGCTGCTGAACAACCTGGAGTTGGTGACCATTTATGTAACAACTTCCAGTGATCGAAGTGCGTTATAATCCAGGTCTCCCAGAACCATAAGGCTCCTTCTAGCCTAAAGATACACAGAGGCCCCAGAAAAGCTACATGAAGGAAGGATGGCTCTGAAGTGCAGCAAAAAGCTGTAAAGGGTTATTGTAAATTCTCATATCAATGTCAAAATGTGAAAGATGATAACGTTTTCTGTGACAGGTTAGGCCATATCACAAAACAAAGTCCTGCAGTCCTAATATGGGGAAATCATACAGAGTGAAGGCTGGCAAAGCAGAACCGAACATGTGGGGACGATAATGTGATGGGTATTGTCTAAACTATGTGCCACACAGAGGATATCCATTGTGTATTTCCTTAAAACTCAAAGTTTGACAGTAAAGAAGTCACTGAACTTGTTGATTCTCATCACGGGAGCTGTCACATTATTTTGACCTGCTCTGTTACTTTTGCGTCCAAAACAGGAAGTCAGTTTGAATGATTCCCCTGAGACTATTTTAACATTAAGGATAGATTGTCAAAATTCAGGCAATTACATTAAGTTCAGTTCCAAGGCTCCCTGGGCAAGTGCTTCTGGTTAGAGATCTTGCTGAATTTGCAATCCTCTTTAAAAATGGAGTTGACAAGAAATGGCCATGAGCATAAATGAAATACTTGTTCAAGATGTTCTCCTTATGGATCCAACTAATTTCAGGGGTTTGATAGAAGCAAAAAAAAAACAAAGGTAAGCACAGGCAGGATAAGGCTAAAATAAGGATAATGATAAGGCTCATGTAATAATATTGGATATCAGTGAAACAGGGTCTGATGGCTTATATAAAGGGTCAAAAGATTGAAGTGAGGTAGATGTTACTGCCTATTCATCACGGCACTTAAAAACCCAACTGAAGCGAATGAATAAATCTCATTGCCTTCGGACTTTAATCTGTGCATCTAATTGACTTTCGTCAGTTCTGGAACTGCTTCAGATTGTTATATGAGATAATTGTTTTCAGTGATGTTAGTGGGGGCCAGGATGTAAAGACAGTGTCTCTTCTGTTTTCATAGTGTCGTGGAATCTTTCATGCCCAGATGATAGGAGAGGCATTGCTTTGATTTAATGTGTCATCTTGGATATGACACTCAGAGCAATGTACCAGCCTCTCAGATCTGGATTATGTGCTAAATTCTAAAGAGGAGTCTGAACTTCTACTGAGGCGATAGCAATACAACTGAGCCAAGACTGACACCCAACTGGTAGGTCTCTGCTGTCTTCTCTGATGGTGTGCCCAAAATGGATCACAAAGACTATAGTGATGGCAAATCAGACCACATTGGCAGAGGGAATAGGCATGCAGTCCCTCTGGGAAAACACTCTGGGTCAATAACAGGAAGCAACACAAAGAAAATGTCAAAAGTTACTGCTTTGGGGTTTGTACACTGAAATTCATGTCAGTGGAGGGGGAATGCGTGGAAGCTAGAAGAGTTTCAGGGTTGTGGAGATGTATGGCACAGAAACTGACCCTTTGGTCCAACTTGTCCATGCCTGCCATATATCTGAAATAAATCTCGTCCCATTTGCCAGCATTTAGCCCATATCCCACTGAGCCCTTCCTATTCATGCACCCATCCTGATGCCTTTTAAATGTTGTAATTGTACCAGCCTCCACAAATTCCTCTGGCAGCTTATTCCATACACGTACTGCCCTCTGCATGAAAATGTTGCCTCCTTGTTCCCTTCTAAATCCTTCCCCTCTCACCTTAAACCTGTGCCTCTAGTTTTGGACTCCTCCACCCTGGGGAAAAGACTTTCTCTATTTACCCTATTCATGCCCCTCGTGATTTTATAAACCTCTGTAAGGTCATCACTCAGCCTCTGACAGTCCAGTTAAAATAGGATCAGTCTATTCAACCTCTCTCAAACTCTCCAACTCTGGCAACATTCTAGTAAATCTTTTCTGAACCTTTTCCAGTTTTACAACATCCTTCCTATAGCAGGGAGAACAGAACTGCATGCAGTGTTCCAATAGTGGCCTAACCAATGTCTTACACAGCCACAACATGACCTCCCAACTCCTATACTCAATGCACTGACCAATAAAGGCAAGCATACCAAACAGCTTCTTCACTGTCCTTTCTACCTGCAACTCCACTTTCAAGAAACTATGAACCTGCACTCCAAGGTCTCTTTGCTCAGCAACACTCCCCAGGACCTTACCATTAAGGGTAGAAGTCCTGCCCCGACTTGCCTTTCCAAAATGCAGCACCTCACATTTACCTAAATTAAATTCGATCTGCCATTTCTTGACCCATTGTCTCATCTGATCAAGATTCCGTTGTACTCTGAAGTAACCTTCTTGGTTTAAGGTGAGAGGGGTAAGATTTAAAAGGGTGCTAAGGGGAAACTTTTTCATGCAGATGGTGGTGTGAGTATGGAACAAACTGCCAGAGGAAGTGGTTGAGGCTGGTACAATTACAGCATTTAAAATGCAAGAGGATGGATACATGAATCAGAAATTACAAACTTGGGAGAAGCATGTGTGAATAGGAGACTTTAGTGGACAGCAGCTGAGAAAGTTTAGGAGCTGAAGCATTGAGGCCTATGTGTGGGCCCAAATTGCAGAGTAAATTGAGAAAAAGACAAAACAAAATTGCAAAATTCTCCAGCATCTGCAGTTCCCACTATCTCTGATACAAAATTGCAAATGGAGTTCTATTCACTGACAAGTATGAAAGCTCGAATTTGCAGCAAATTATCCTCGTTGTGAAGACAAGCCTGGTGTAACAAACCTGTAGCTACATAACACAGAGCATAAACACAGTATTATTTGAAAGATGCTCAAAAGAAAAATCGGAAAACAATTTTTTACCTCTGCTCCACTTTCTGTTTGACTTCATGTGACTAGAAAACATTAACTCTCATTTATACAAGCTTATCAACAGATATTTGAAGTCCTTTCCCTTCCAGCTAAAGTACTGTCTACCAGATACAGTTTTTGAAGTGGAGTACCGTTTTATAAGAAATTTTCCTTGTGTACTCGTTGCCTTTTAATGATACGTACAGTTCTCTTCACATTGTATCTGTCAAACAAACAAAAACATCAAGACACAGAAATAACAATACAGGTACTGTATGATTTCTTACCATTTTCATTTATATCAAAAGGTATTGTTAAAAACCGTGCAGCAATCTCTTGAATCCATTGATTCCTGCGCTCTACAGCATACAAATAAGGGATGGAATCTCCTTTGATGTTGAGTGGTAGAAAGATGAAACTTTGCACAAGTTTTCCAGCTTTACTAACATTCCTAAACGATACAAAGAAAATCAGAAAACAATAATCGCCTTGCATATTTGACCTCATGGCACATTAATATTTGCCAAATCCTTGAATTTAGTGTTCAATCTATATATTTAAAAAATTGCAATTAAGATCCCAATGATATAACAGAGGTATTCCTCAACGAAATCAGCCCTGGATCTGCATTCCAGGATCCTAGCTCAGGAAGAGTAACAAGACAGAGCAGTGACAAAAACAGAAGTTGCTGGAAAAGCTCAGCAGGTGGGGCAGCATCCGTGGAGAAAAGCAATCACGGTTAACGTTTCAGGTCCAGTGGGCCTTCCTTCGAACAGTGGTTTTAAGATAGGATAATGGTTGTGCTATAAATGTATCTGACCAGACACAATTATTTTGTGCCTTAAAAAAAAGTTAAGTTTAAATCAAGTGCGGAACTGGAGAAACACAGCAGGCCAGACAGTATCAGAGGAGATAGGATATTGATGTTTCGGGTCGGGACCCTTCTTCAAAAATGGAGGAGGAGGATGGGACCTCAGAAATAAATACGAGAGGAGGGGTGGGGATGGGGAACGTAGATGGGATGGTGATAGGTGAGCGCAGGTAGGCAGTGGTAGGGATTGGTCAGTGAGGTGGGAGAGGCCGATAGGTAGGAGAGAAAATGTACAGGTTGTGTCAGGTAAAGGAGGCAGGGATGAGAGGGAGGGTCGGTCATGGGACGAGGCCTTGGGGTGGGGAGATTTGAAACTGGTGAATTCCAAGTTAAGGCCAGTGGGCTGTAGGCTCCTGAGGTGGAATATGAGGTGCTGCTCCTCCAGTTTGGGGGTGCTGTCATTGTGACACTGGAGGAGGCCCAGGATGGGCATGTCACCCAGGGAGTGCGAGGGGAAGTTAAAATCATTTGCAACTGGAAGGTGTTGTCGTTTGTTGCGAACAGAGTGCAGACGCTCTACAAAACAGTCTCCGAGCCTCCGTATCGGAGGCCACCTCAGGAGCTTCTGTGCCAGATGCAGGGATACTACCGCTGCACCACACAGTCGTTGCCATAGCAATACAAAGCACAGAAACAGATCCTTTGATCCAACTTACCCATGCCGACCAGATATCCTAAATAAATGTAGTCTCATTTTCCATCATTTGGCTCGTATCCCTCTAAACCATTTCTACTCACATAACCATCCAGATGCCTTTTAAATGTTGTAATTGTACCATCTCCACCACTTCCTCTGGCAGCTCATTCCTTACACACACCGCCCTCTGTGAGAAAAAGTTCCCCTCAGATCCCCTTTTAAGTCTCTCCCCTCTCACCTTAAGCCTATGTGCTCTTGTTTTGGACTCTCCCATTCCTGAGAAAAGACCTTGTCTGTTTACCCTAGCCGTGCTGTCATGATTTTATAAACATCTGCAAGTTTACCCCTCAGCCTCTGATGCTCCAGGGAAAATAGCCCCAGTCTATTCTGCCTCTCCCTATCGATTAAATCTTCCAACCCTGGCAAAATCTCTGCATATCTTTTCTGAATCCTTTCAAGTTTAACAACATCTTTCCTATTGCAGGGAGACCAGAATTGCTCACAGTATTCCAACAGCACCTAACCAATGCCCTGTATAGCTACAATATGATATCCTGACTCCCATACTTAATGTACTGATCAATAAAGGCAACATACCAAATGCCTTCTTCACTATCTTATCTACCTGTGACCACTTTCAAGGGACTATGAACCTGCACCCCAAGGTCTCTTTGTTCAGCAACACTCTCCAGGACCTAATCATTAATTGTATAAGTCCTGTCCTGATTTGCCTTCCCAAACAGCACCCTACATTTATCGTAATTAAACTCCGTCTGTCACTCCTTGGCCTATTGGCCCATCTGAACAAGATCCCGCTATACTCTGAAGTAACTTTCTTTGCTGTCTTCTACACCTCCAAATTTGGTGTCATCTGCAAACATACTGACCATACCTCCTACATTCTCATCCAGATCATTTATTTAAGTGATGAAAAGCAGTGGGCCCAATACCAATCCTTGTGGTACACCACTGGTCCAGTCTGAAAGCCAACCAGGAAACACCACCCTCTTTCTTTTACCTTTGAACCAAATGGCCAGCTCTCTCTGTATTCAATGTGATTTAACCTTGCTAACCAGTCTATCATGGGGAACCTTGTCAAAAGCCTTACTGAAGTACCTAAAGATCATGTCCACCACTCCACCCTCATCAATCCTCTTCGTTACTTCTTCAAAAAACTCAATCAACTTCATGAGACATGATTTTCCACGCACAAAGCCATGTTGACTATCCCTAATCAGTCTTTGCCTTTCCAAATACATGTAAATCCTGTCCCTCAGGGTTCCCTCCAACAACATGCCCACCACTGATGTCAGGCTCACCGGTCTATAATTCCCTGACTTTTCCTTACCATTTTTCTTAACCACCTTAGCCAACCTATGGACTTTCAGCTATGGCTGTTCATGATACAAATATCTCAGCAAAGGGCTAGGCAATGACTTCCCTAGCTCCCCCAGAGTTCTACGGTACACCTGATCAAGTCTGGGGGGTTTATCTACCTTTACACATTTTAAGATTCCAGCATGTCCTCCTCTATAACATGCACATTTTTCAAGATGTTGCTTTTTATTTCCCCAAGTTCTCCATCTTCCATATCCTTCTCCACTGTAAACACTGATGCAAAATACTAATTTTGCATCTGCCCCGTCTTTTGCAGTTCCATACATAGGTGGTCTTGCTGGTTTATAAGGAGCCCTATTCACTCCCTAGTTATCCTTTTCATTCATGTACTTGCAGAATCCCTTTGGATTCTCCTTATCCCCATTTGTAAAAGCAATCTCATGTCCCCTTTTTTGCCCTCCTGATTTCCCTTTTAAATATACTCCTATCACCCTTATACTCTTCTAGGGATTCACTCGATCTCTGCTGACTGGACCTGACATATGCTTCCTTCTTATTCCTAACTGAAACCTTAATTTCTCCAGTCATCCAGCATTCCCAGCACCTACCAGCCTTGCCCTTCACCCTAACAGGAACATACTGTTTCTGGACTCTCGTTACCTCATTTTAAAGGCTATCAATTTTCTAGCCACCCCTTTACCTGCAAATGTCACCTCCAATCAACTTTTGAAAGTTCTTGCCTAATACTGTCAAAATTGGCCCTCCTCCAAATTAGAACTTTAACTCAACCCTTCCTGACAGCATCATAGAAATTTTACCAACTTACCACACTCAGGTGTGTTATTAAACACCCCTGCAGTAGCTGGGACAATGAACTGTGCCTCCTAACTCAGAGGTAGGGACAATACCACTGCACCACAAGACTCCTGAAGACATTTTATACCAATGAATAGTTGCACAAGCTGCAAATTGCTCCTGTGCATGAATAATGTCATTTGGCTCGAACAGCAATTGAGATAATCATAAAATAGGGTGTGAAGAAGGGCTGCTGTGGTGTAGGGGTAATTTCCCTACCTCTGGACCAGGTGGCCTGGGTTTAAATCCCACATGCTCGAGAGGTGTATCATTACGTCTCTGAACAGGTTAATCAGATTATATATAAAAGCGATATAAAGCGGTCTTGTGACAGTGGTAGTGTGCTATAAATGTGTCACAACATGTCTAAACTAGTTGATTCAATATACTTACAAGTTAAGTAGGTATTTTGCTTTCCTGACATACTGGCAGTGCCCATACCTTTGATCCAGAAGGCCTGGGTTCACATCCTTTTGCTCGAGGCATTTTCCAATGACGTGTCTAAACAATTAGTTATAAGTATCCAGTGTGGGTGTGAGCTTTACCCAAATAAACATTGCCCCATGAAAATCCTATCCAATACTAAATAGACAAGTGAAGAGATGCTTTACTCTAAGTTTGGATCATAACATTCTGCCTAATCAATTAAATTCTAAGAATCCAACAAAGTAGAGAATGTGATTCATTGAGCATGCAGTACATTTATGTCCACCTTACCGGATAGATATGCTTTCAAGTATTCTCCTTCCATTTTCATGAAGTAAAAACAACTTATCATAGCTCTTATTAAATGGAATTTCATTTGGAATTATTACATAGAAATAGACAGTGAGCATGCCTGGTGGAGGTTGATTGCAAGAAGCTGCTGGTTGCCTATAACAAGGAAAAACAGAAGAATTAAATGTTTGATTAACAACTGGAAGTATACTCTGTGGCTCTATTTATTGATATTTTAATCACTATGTTCAGATGAGCATGGCACAACACCGGAACAGGTGGAATTTGAACTCAATCTTCATGGTGTAGAGGTAGGGACACTGCACAGTGGCACAAGGCCCGAAACTTCTGTCTATCATGCAGCAATATCCAATGGGTTTCATTCTTTTCCTGATATAAATTCAGGTTATAATCAAAGCTAATGAGAAAACGCAGAGTCAGCAGTACTGATTTGTGTTGAAGACTCCAGAATACTTATTAATAATATTTTGAAAGATTCGGTGATACTAATAGCGAATCAAAATACTCTCCTTCACACCATTCTTACCTCAAACAAAACCATTAAGTTGAACATAAATTTCATTGTTTGGTCTTGCAGTAATAAAGTTGCTATCATGTTTGACTACGCAGGATTAGATAATGAGTGACAGTCAAGAGCATTATGTATGAAAGACTTCGCAATTTTTCTGAGAGATGAGCTAGGATGTCATTTCAACACAGATTGTTACTCCTGTTTCGAAATTGATATTTCTTCCAGTTTCAGGTCATTGAAAGTTAATGACCTAATTATATTTATTAGAAAACTAACATCTTTGAAAACCTTAAATATTATTTTTATTTCATAATTTGCTTTTGTTTTAGAAGCATCAGATTTGCTCCAATGTCTAGGCTTAAAGTTGATAATTTAACCAAAAGCAAACAATTACTCAGAAAATTGCTGAAGTCTGCAATGTACACGAATTCCCCTATAGTAATGCTTTTTCTTAACTTATATTTTCTGCTTCTTATTCATTAGAGCTTTTAGGTAATAGCTATAATTTAAATATCCACTAATCTAAATATCTCCTCAACTCCAAATAAGCGCAGTTCTGGCGTTGTTCTGTTATTAATATGTGGTCAAAGCCAGTAATGTATTTTTCTCAGCAGGCAGGTCTTACTGACACAATAATAGCCGAATAAAACATGAACTGGAACATTTTCCTTGGATTCATTTCAAAACTTTCCAGTTGACAAAATAGTAAATGATGTATATGCAAGGGATGAGGAGCGAGACAAAACACAATAGACGTTGCAAAGATGGAGAGATGGAACATCTGAGTAGCAGACAACCAGACAGATTTTCATAAAGATAACAAAATGTGGAGCTGGATGAACACAGCAGACCAAGCAGCATCTCAGGAGCACAAAAGCTGATGATTCAGGCCTAGACCGGGGTCCGAAACGTCAGCTTTTGTGCTCCTGAGATGCTGCTTGGCCTGCTGTGTTCATCCAGCTCTACACTTTGTTATCTTGGATTCTCCAGCATCTGCAGTTTCTGTTATCACTGATATGATTTTCATAAAGGAAAGCTGGAATGAAGAAAGACAAAGATGTAGTGGGATGGCTCTGCCAGGTCAGTTTAGGGTCTGAAATAGGCATGTAAGCCATTTCATAAAATAAATGTTGGAATGTTAGCGACAATGGAAGAGCTGGATAGCCCTAGTGAATACGATGGAGGCGAATGGTACACTCATGTGGCCATGAGTTCCGTGCCAAATGTAATTTAAAAGAAAACTATCTTTCTGGTGGCAACTTCTTGGGATGCAACCTCTAACCTGCAACAGAACGGGTTTTTGTTAATCTGCTCGGCTCTTGGGCGGCTCAAACTCCCTGAGGAAATTGTTTGAACAGACATTAGATCTCACATTAGCACACGCACAAAGGGACATAATATCTGGTTAAAACAGCTGCTGTAGAAACAAAACACTTAGTGTAATTTCTGCTTTGTTGAGTTTCAGGACATTTGTGCTGCTCCTTGTGCCTGTTTTCACAGGATCCCTACAGTGTGGAAGTAGGCCACACCAGCTCTCCAACCCCCCATCCTAGCCCTACAGCCCTGGATTTCCCATAACCAATCCATATAATTTGCACATCTTTGGTCAGGGGAGAAAACCCACACCAGCACAGAGAGAATGTGCAAGCTTCAAACAGACAGAATTGAACACAGGTCTCTGGTCTTGTGAGGTCATGGTGCTAACCACTGAACCACTGTGTTTCACAAGCAGAAAACAGGCGCTATAATGTCCAATTTCAACTGTTGAGGCCTGCAACAAACCACTTGCAAAAGTCATCAGATGCCAGCTCTGCAGATCTATTCAATGCCCACAATTCCACTAGGAGAGCAGACATGATATCTTCCACTGTGTTGCACTATGGAGATGTAAACCATTGCATCATCAGTGTGCATTAACAGGGAAATGGACAACCAAACACAGGAATGCTTGACAGAAAAGAAGTCTCCGTTAGTGAACTAGATTCTAGTCAAGTGCAAGATTTCCATGAATTGAACCAGGATAATGTGTAAGTGTCAAGGTAAAGGTCACCACCGTCCACTAGGTTAGCAGATGCTCACTGCTTCGAGAGACTGGTGGTGTTTAACGTGAGGGTCACCATACCTCAGGCAAGGGAACGGTCAAGAAGGACAGTCTTTCATTTATCTTCAGCCAACGCAGGAATTGGACCTATTGTGTTGGTATCACTTTGCATCACAAACCATTGTAAAGTCATTGGGCAATCCAAGATTGGCTTTAGTCTGGGACAGCAGCGAGTAGAGGGTGGCAGAGAGGGACCATGGAATGCAATGGAGAGAACAGCATGTTGCAATTAGCAATGAAGGCTAGGGGAGACTGAGCAGAAAAAGGGCTTGTGAGACACATACAAAACTATCTACAGCTGCAAATGGAAAATAGTAGGCTGAAAAACAATAGCATTTCTGTTCTGCTCCATTTCCATCTCTGGCAGACACAAGAGGTGTTTGTGATTTATGATAGTTCGTGATAGATAAACGTAGCAATGAAGAAGGGCAAAAATATAAAAGCTGAAAAACTGCCATGAGAGAACAGAAATACATTTTCCAACTCCTTTCCTGGAGGTGTGATCTCCTCGCAGCTTGATTTTGACAAGGGCTCGTGAACAAAGGAATTGAAGCCCTTTGAAATTGCTTATTAAATCCAAAACTAGACGTTCCATCCTTTCTTCATATCAAATCATTGTTGTTATTTATTTACAAGCTTGTCATTGATCAATAACACAAATGTAGTAATGTTACATGTCCCTCTTTAAAAAGCATTGCTAGGAAAATAAACACAGACTCAGAAGTTGCTGGAAACGCTCAGCACATCTGGCAGCATCTGTGGAGGGAAAAAAATCAGAGTTAATGTTTTGGGTTTGGTGACACTTCCTCAGAACAAAACTTTTTCTCCACTGATGCTGCCAGACCCTGCTGAGCTTTTCCAGCAACTCCTGTCTTTGTGTCTGATTTTCAGCATCTGCAGTTTTTTTTTCGGTTTTTATAGTTTGGAAAATGTTGCACTCACTTCTGATCATTAGGTGGGTTTCTGCCTTGGTGCGTTGAATTTGATTCTGGAACATTCTTGTCATCATTGCCTGTTTCGTTTGCATCCTATGGAAACAGTTTACAAAAATCAGCTGACCTTCAAAGTTAAAGTTCAGAAATAAATTGTAACCTGAACAAGTGATGGAATCCACACAAAGTAGTGCACTGAGTACTTCATAACAGAACATTACTGTACTATTTATTTTATAAATTCATAAAATGGATTTATTTGAAACACCCTTGATTTCAGAGTATAATATTGCTTCATAAACTGATGCAGTGAGGTTTAATTGTTCATAATCATCATTATAAATAAAACTGAGATAGCACAGTGTGGAGCTGGAGGAACACAGCAGGCCAGGCGACATTAGAGGAGCAGGAAAGTCGACATTTCGGGTTGGGACCCTTCTTTGGAAATTCTGAAATTTCTGGTACCAGTTGCCTGCCACTTCAACACATCACCATGTACCCTGACCAACATTTCTGTCATGGGCTTGCTGCAATGTTCCAGTGAGCCTCAGCAGAAGCTCGAAGAACAATATCTCATTTTCCACTTGAGGAGCGTGAAGCCTCTAGAATTCAACATCGAGTTCAATAACTTTACAGACTGATTTCATCCTTCCATGTTTTTATCCAGTCCTGTTAATGACATGGGTTGCTTTTAGCACAGCCTGCCCATTCTTTCCTACTCTCAGCTCTCATTTTCACCCATTCAGCTTCTGTTCTGTCTTGGCCTTCTATTTATATTCTCCTCACTTACCCGCCCTTTCATTATCTCTCTTTCTCTGGGCTCCACCTACACCAATCTACTCACCTTTCCTACGACTCACCCCCAACCTTAACCTCATCTTCATTAGAAATACCACTATTTCCTTGCTGGTATAAAGTTCTAATGAATGTCACTGGGCTTGAAACATTACCTCTGCTTCCTCCCTACAGATGCTGGCAAATTTACTGTGTTTTGCCAGCAATTTCTGTTTCTGTTTCTGTTTCAGAATTGGCAGAATGCAGACATATGAGTGGTTTGGGGCTAAGGAAGAACCGAGAGTGAAACAGTGATGTGAACATGAGAATTTTGAAAACAAGTCTGAACTTTTTCAAGACCTCACTTGACTGGGAGCCAATACCGATCAGCGAGCAAAGGGATAATAGGGAAATGGCATATGGTGCAATTCACCAAACAGCCTTAGATAGCAACTTCCAAACGCACAACCACTTCCATCTAGAAGGGCACAGGCAGCAGATACATGGGAACACCACCACCTTCAAGTTCCCCTCCAAGCCACTCACTATCCTGGCTTGGAAATATATCACCGTTCCTTCACTGACTCTGGGCCAACATCCTGGAATTCCCTCCCTAGTGGCACCGTGGGTCAACCTACAGCAGGTGGACTGCAGTGGTTCAGGAAGGCTGCTCCCCACCACCTTCTCAAGGTCAAGTAGGGATGGCAATAAATGCTGGTCAGCCAGCAATGCCCACATCCCACCAATGAATAAAAAAAGACTCAAGATCTAGTGGTCAGAATTTTGGAATGGCCTCAAGTTTTTGTAAAGTAGAAAATGGAAGACCTGGAAATGTGCTGGAATAGTCAAATTTATGAGGCAACGAATGCCTGGATGGAAATTTCAGCAGCAGGAAACAAAGGGAAAAAAAATCAGCATTATTACAGAAGTGGAAATAATTGGCACTGGGGTTCTCATGAATGAGGATGGAGCCTCCAAATGTCAATTATGACACCAAACTTGCAAAGAAAGTAGTTTAATCTCAGACTGTTGCTGGGGAGTGGGATGACGTCAGTAGATTTGGGGAATGGAGTTTCGTGCAGGGACCAAAAAATAGCTTTAGTCATCCCAATATTCAGTTGGAATACCAGAAATTCAGACATGCATCAACTACAAATTTCCAAACTTTACACCGTCCTCCCTGATTTTCAGTGAGGACTTCTGAAGTTTTGGCAAGGAGCTTCAAACTATGAGGCCTGAAAACTAATGAGCTGATTCACTGCTGAAAGCCATATTTGGATATTCATTTGGGAATTAGTGGCAGCCATCATACACCAGGAAAAATGTCAAGTATCTGAGTGCCTATTCTGTTCCAGACAGTCTAATGTTTTGGAAAAAGCCTTAAATAGGAGTTAAGTTTAGTGTGTATTCAAATAAAGGACCAAACACATGTTTTGTGCACTGATCGAGGACTGCCCACTTTCCTGACCTCACCAACATTGCGGACGTTGCACTGAATGTGTGCTTGTACCTCATTGAACCAGTTAGCACGTAAGAACCGGAGCAGGAGTACGCCATCTGGCCCCTTCAGCCCTGTCTGCTATTCAATAAGATCATGGCTGATCTTTCAGCGCCTCAGTTCCACTTACCCACTCTCTCACCCATAATTCCCTTTCTGTTCAAAAAATTATCTGTTTTATCTTTAAAAACATTCAATGAGGATGCCTCAACTGCTTCATTGGGCAAGGAATTCCACAGATTCATTACCAACTGGGTTTAGAAGTTGCTTCTCAATTTGGTCCTAAATCTGGTCCCCCTAACTTTGAAGCTATGCCTTCTTGTTCTAGTTTCACCTGCACAAGGAAACCAACTCTCTGCTTCTATTTTATCTATTCCCTTCATAATGTTATATGTTTCTATAAGATCGCCCCTCATTCTTCTAAATTCCAATGAATGTAATCCCAGTCTATTCAGCTTCTCCTCATAACCCAACACTCTCAACTCCGGAATGAACCTAGTGAATCTCCTCTACAGCCCTCTCCAGTACCCAGGACATCCTTTTTCAACTGAGGAGAAGAAAACTGCATGCAGTACTCCAGGTGTGGTCTCACCATCAGAGATGAAGGGTCTAGGCCCAAAACGTCAGCTTTTGTGCTCCTGAGATGCTGCTTGGCCTGCTGTGTTCATCCAGCTCCACACTTTGTTATCTCAGATTCTCCAGCATCTGCAGTTCCCATTTTCACTCATTTATCCCCACTCTTTGCTACCTGTTAGTTAACCAATCCTCTATCTATGCTAATACATTGCCCATAATGCTGTGCACCTTTATATTATGCAGCAGCCTTTTCGTGTGGTACCTTGTTGAATGCCTTTTAGAAATCCAGATACACCACATCTACTGGGTCCCTGTTGTCCACCACGTTCATGATGTCTTCATAGGATTCCAGTAAAATAGTTAAGCATGTTCTATCTTTCATGAACCCATGCTACATCTGCCCAATGGGGCAATTACTTGCTATTACTTACTACTTGCTATTTCTTCCAAGCATTTTCCCCACTACAGAAGTTAAGCTAACCAGCCCATACTTCTCCATCTTTGGTCTAATTCCATTTTTAAACTGTAGTGTCACATTTGCTGCTTTTTAATCTGCAGGAACTGCCCCAGAATCCAGGAAATTTTGGAAAATTACCATGGGTGTATTTGCTATTACTCCCACTACCTCTTTTAGTACCCTAGGATGCATTCCATCAGGGCCAGGGCTTATCTACCTTTAGCTCCATTAGCTTGCCCAACACTACGTCTTTCACAATAATGATCGTGTCTAGGTCCCCACCTACCTAAGAGTCCTTGTCATTAATTACTAATACACTACTTGTGTCCTCCACTGTGAACACCAACACAAAATACCTGTTTAATGCCTTGGCTATATCCTTATTTCCCGTTGTTAGATCCCCTTGCTCATCCTTTAAAGGACCAACGTTTACCAGACTCACTCGTTTTCATTTTATATATTTATAGAAAAGTTTGATATCTGTCTTTATATTCTGAGATAGCTTACTCTCATAATCTATCTTACTTATCTTTACACCTTCCTTTGTGGATTTCTGTTGACATTTAAAGTTTTCCCAATCTCCTAGTTTCCCACTGGTCTTTGCCACTTTGTATGCCTTATCTTTCAATTCGATAGCGTCCCTTATTTCTTTGGACATTCATGGCTGATTTCCCCTTTTCCTAGAGTCTTTCCTTTGGTTGAACACTTTGAAAAGTTACTTTGAAAGTCCTCCACTATTCCTCAACTGTCCCAGCACAGAGTCTTTGCTTCCAGTCTACTTTAGCCAACTTCTCCCTCATCCTATTTTAGTCTTCTTTGTTTAAGCACAGTACCCTGGTATTGGATTGTATCTTCTCACTTTCCATCTGTATTCTAAATCCAACCATCCTGTAATCACTCTTTCCAAAGGGATTCCTAACTATGAGATCATTAACTATTCTTAACTCATTACACAGGACCAGATTAGGATAGCTTGCTCCTCATCAGTTCCATTACATGCTGTTCAAGAAAACTATCGCAGATACATTCAATGAACTCCTCCTCAAGTCTACCTTGACCAACCTGATTGACCAATCAACATGTAGATCAAAATCCCTCATGATAATTGCCGTAACATTTTTACAGGCATTAGTTACTTCTTTGTTTATCGCCCGCCCCAATGTGAAGTTGCTATTTGGCGGCCTATAGGCTACGCCTATCAGTAACTTTTTCTTCTTAGAATTTCTAATTTTCACACAAATGGATTCAACCTTATTCTCCACAGTACCTATATCATCTCTCACCACTGCCTTGATGTCATCCTTAAACATCAGAGCTACACAACCTCCCTTACCTTCCTTTCTGTCCATCTGAATAATCTGATACCCCTAGACATTTAGCACCCAGTTGTGACCATTCTGCAACCATGTCTCCATAATGGCTACCAAATCATACTCATTCACGATGATCTATCTGTGCCATTAACTCAGTGCCTCTGTTTCGAATGCTATGAGCATTCAGGTAAAGTGCCTTGATGCTAGTTTTTATACCTTCTTTTTGAATTCTGATATGTCCAATAACAATATCTCCTTAGATTTCCTTCCTTTTAACTTCCTTCATAGTCCTCGACAGTTGTTTCCTTCCTGTGAATTGGGACCTGTGTCAACCAGTTCCTGGGGCCATCATTTTGTTTCTTTTACCTTCTGGCACCTGCAATTTTAACCCAAACACAAACCTGTGCTGAAAGTGGAAGAGCCTGGTGTATATATTACCTGATGTTGGGTGGCTTTGTGATTTACTTGTACAGAGTCACTCTTGCTTGTGTTGTGGTTGGCTGACTGATCTTTAGCAGCTTTTGGTTCAGCAGTGTTCTTACCACTCTTGCCCTCACCACATTGAGAAACACCAGCAGCTCCACCTTTAACATCCACTTCTGACTGAGGTTTTACTTCTCCACTTTCCTTTGGATCCTTGGAGTCCACGTTACTGATGTGAGATGCAGATCCCACCTCCAACTCCAACTCCTTCTCTGTGGCAGCAGGCATAGGCTCATCCTCCACCATGTCCATATTCTGCTGCTGTTTGCTTTCCTTTGGAGAATCCTTCTCTTCATCTTCCTTCTTCATCCTTTGCTTCTTCTGTTTTAAAAAAAATTAAAATAATTTAGTCACATGTCTGACATATCACAAATTTAAAATAATTTTGAAAGATTGAAGAATTTTATAATTTATCCTCCTATTGGTTATCAATATATGCTACTCATGAATTTGAATGGATACATTGGTATGTGCCAAAATACTAAAAGAAGTCTGATTTTCTAAATTTAAATTGGTGCAACTTAATTTCACCAATGTCAATGCTCCTTTCACGTTTTCCAATCAGTTAAGTTGGCACCACAAGCGCTTAAAGAATGATGGAATTCACGCCTTTCCAGTTGTGCATTGCACTGTGAAGATATGGCACAGCACTGAATTTGGAAAGCCCTGTTGTTGAACACAATATGGGTGAACACTGGTGGGTGACAGATCAGAGCTTAGTTGATGACCAGATCTTCCAATAGGAAGGCATTCACAGCAGCGGCATTGACTGGAGCTGTGAATTGGCACTGACGCTGCTGAATCAGTGGGAATTTCCCAGGAAGTTGACACATCCAATCGGAAATAACGCAGAACATACAGCGATACAGCACAGGAACAGTCCCATTGGCCCGCCATGTCTGTGCTGACCATGATGCCTTTCTAAACTAATCCTATCTGCCTGTATATAGTCCATATCCCTTTAATCCCTGCCTGTTGATGCTTCTTTCTAAATCCTCTTAATCATTGCTATTGAATTGGCTTCTTACACCTCCCCTGCCAGCGTGTTCCAGACGCCCACCATCCTCTGTGTAAAATACTCACATCTCCTTTAAACTTTCATTCTCTCACCTTAAGCCTATCCACCCTAGTATTTGACATTTCCACCCTAGGAAAAAGTCCCCGACTATCCATTCTATCTGTCCCTCTCATAATTTTATATCATATTTTAATCCTATCTATGAGACTTTGTCTGTCTTTAATACAACATGTGCCCAGCTCCCTGCTGGATGAGTAGTTTGGTACAATATTAAAGCCACGTGATTCTTGGAATATGCAAAGTTCGCTGATCTCAGCTGCTGGGAAGGTAGCCTCAGCGCTCTGCAATAAGGAGTGTGAAAAATAGTCAGCCAGAGATGCCCTCAATGCTAGCTGTCCTAACAGCTCTGATTAGAAAATGAGAACGGTGCCTCACCAGCAATATCTGAATGCAATAAGGACTGCAGATGCTGCAAGCAGAACCCATAGGTGCGAGGCTGGAAAAGCGTAGCAGGTCAGACAGCATCAGAGGAGCAGGAAAGTCAACATTTCAGGCCGAAACCCTGCGTTAGGCACATATGTGGGGAGGTGATGGCCTCATGGCATTATCACTAGACTCTTAATCCAGAGGCCCAGACAATGTTCTGGGAACCTGGGTTTGAATCCTGCCATGGCAGATGGTGGACTTTGAATTCACTAAAATGTCTGGAATTAAGAGTCTAGTGATGACCGTGAATCCTTTGTTGATTATTGGGGAAAATCCCATCTGGTTCACGAATGTCATTCGGGGAAGGAAACTGTTATCCTCACCTGGGCTGGCCTACATGTGCCTCCAGTCCCTCAGCAAGGTGGTTGACTTTTAACGGCCCTCTGCGCAATTAGGGATGGACAATAAATGCTGGCCTGGCCAGTGACACCCTCATCCCGTGAATGAATAAAGGGGAAAAAAATGATGATGACTGACACCAAGCAGGAGTCAATGCCTTCAGGGGATGAAGAAAATTGGCAAAACATGGGATGCACATTTTAAAGATTAACATGATTCTACCTTTGATTTACTTTTGATATATTCATCATCTCCCAGAGAACGCTTTGTGAAAGGAATTTGCTGTTTGATTGCATTTTGTGGATCAACTTGTTTCACATCTTCAGTAGATTCTGATTGTTTTTCTTCTGAGGTTGGCTCGGATTCAGCAACATCTTCTGTTGCTTCGCTGGCACCTGGACGACACAAACAAATCAAGTGTAGGGCACAATATTCGAAAAGACATTTAAAAGTTAGACAGCTTGGGTTAGAATATTATAAAGTCAACAGCTACAACATTTAGAAAATCATGGCAATATTTTATGCAAAGAAAAGAGTATAAATACTCCAAAAGATCAATTTGCCATCTATCTTAAGTCAGCTTGGCTCAGGTTACAATAGTGTTAATTGTAACAGCATAAGATATAAGAGCAAAATTAGGCCATTGAGTCTGCTCCACCATTCAACCATGGCTGACATATGTCTCAACCTCATTCTCCTGCCATCTCCCTGTAACATTGATCCCTTCACTAATCAAGAACTTATCTATCTCTGTCTTAAATACACTTAATGACCTGGCTTCCACAGCCATCTGCAGCAATGAGTTCCAACAGATTAACTGCCCTTTGGCCAAAGAAATTCCTCATTTCAGTTCCACCAGGTCGTCCCTCCACCGTGAGGCTGTGTCTCCGTGTCCTTGTCTTAACATTCTCCTTCCTGGGAGATGGTGAGCAGAGGAAATAATTGAGCAAGTTGATCCTGAAGAGATGCTTATCTCTCTTATCAACTAAATAAAGGCAAGAAGCTTTGAGGGTATGTAGGAGCTCCAATTGCCTTCATCTGGGGCAATCAGAGACACAGGCAATGGGGTTGGGGGGCTAAGGAATGGCCTCTAAAAACAACAAGGCTGCACTTTCCTCCAACCTCCTGACAACCCACTCCCCAATGACCCACACCTCATCAGAAAGGGTATAAAAAGCTCTGCTTGCCATTGTATCCTCTGAGCAACAAGCTCGACTGGAGGACTTTAGGACCCAGAAGTTGCAGCCCTCTGATTGGTTGAGAAATTCAGCAAAATTTTTAATGAACTGATTGGCAGGTGAGGTGGTGATCCCTCAGATGCCAGGTTAGTCACTACCGAACATGCTAACCGCCACAATTTTTTTTAAATGGGAAGAAACCTAATATAGTTCTGAAAGTTGCGGTTCAGGTCCTATTTGTAGTTGCATAGTTTGATACGCTACTGAATAAGTCCTTTTTACCAACATGTACCTTTGTTAAAGTGTGGTCTTACACATAAACACATTGTGCCTCCATGAAGCAGAAAAATTTATTTTTCCCCAAACTTTCACAGTTAAGTTTTTAATGCAGTGGTAAAGTAATGCACTTCCATTTTACTTGGAATCCGTAGGTCAATCCAGTTTTATCTTTAATCTGTCAGTGTCTCACCTTCACCAGAGTGAGCAGGCTGGCTGGTATCTTGACCATGTTCACCACCTGCTTGCTCTCCACATGTTAACTCAGCTGAATCACTGGCAGGCAATTCTTTGTTTTGGTCTGCTGCAGCAGTTTGAGGTATCAAGATTTTTGACTTCGTTCTACTTCGGTTCCTGCGCCTTTTCTGTTGAAAAAAAAAACCGATTGAGCATTTAGGAACAAACTATTCCAGAAAAATGAACAGATAAGCTCGGCATGGAGCTTCATTACGTCTGGAACGTAGGTTTTCAGACATTCAACTTATTTAAAGAATAGGCTAAGGAAATGTGGTTTACTGGTCCTTTTTCAAAGTGCTAGATACTATAAAATCAGAATATAAACAAATAAAAGGAGACCATACAAGACAAGTCAGTGGCCAAGAACCATCGTTAATGAATGAACCAATATGATTGAACAAAAATGCAGCAGCAATACTGTAGCCAATACTTTTAAACATCCTCGGTTCAGTGTCGTTGATGCATTTGTACTGTGTCATGACTCACGGGTGTAGTGCACTAGACATTAAGTCCCATTATTCCTGGAGTCATCACAAATGTGAAATTTGATTAAATCATCAAACTGCCAAATTTCACCTAATTATTGAACTCAGATTAAAAGGATACATACACCACGGTTTTATCATTAGCAAGAAAATCACTATTTATTGCAGTCAAACAGTTTTTAGCCATTTGCAAAAATGAAGCAGGAATTGCGAACTTATAACTCTACAACTTAAGCTCTACTCTTTATTAAAATTCCTATACACCTACAATAGACACACAGAAACAAGACAAAACACAAGTAATTCAGGTGGGGAAAGGTGTAAAAAAGCACAGTTCTGGCACTAGTCAGGATTACAGATGACAATGAGTTATCTTCCCTCAGTTCCTTCTGATTCTTTCTGTCTCATTAGTGAGGACACAAGGTGATGGATAAATCAGTTCGCAATCTTACGTTCAGTGTTTGTAAATTCACTCTTTCGAAGTCTCTGAAGATATTTTGTCCATGTTTTCCTTTCAACCAGCAACTGGCAGAGACAACAATCTGTAGGGATATGATGAATTCGAACAGCAACTAGGAGATTTTTGATTAGTTCTCCACCCAGGAGAGAGTTATATTGAGAAGCTTTCTCTTTGCAAGCTAGATGGTTCTCCTGTACTGTCCACAGACAGGACTGTAGCTACATGCACATGAACCAATCAGAGGGTTGTTACTGTGCTGAGCACCCTGAACACACAGCTGGTTCTGATTGGTTAGTCAATCAGAAGACTGGCTTTGAAGACCTTCTCGTGGTGCATTATCCCATCCCAGGACTGGGAGGCCCAGATTGAAGACCTGCCTTCTCCAGGGGTGTGTAATAACATCGCTAAGCAAGTTTATTAGAAAAAAGATTATCTCCGAGCAAATCTGCCCTGAACACATATACACAGAGCCAATTTTCCCAGTGTTGACCCCCACTGCTTGAACAGGGCAACATTGTGGATTCAATTCACAATGAGTTTCAGTAACCCATTTTTAAAACTTAACTAAATCTTCCACAGTTTCCTTGATTCAAAGCAGTATGCTTCCCCATGGGATTAGTCCATGATCCAAAAGCAGAAGAAAGTTACTGCAGTATTGCAGTAAAGAGAGTAATGTGCCAAAGTTTATTTTATCTCAATTATCAGGACAAACAGAAGACTGCAACATCTGAAAGAATCACGGAGTATGATGTTATAAGAGAGAAGAGGACTGACTGTTGGGCAAATTGACTTCAGTTGGCTGAAGTGTTGCCATGGCGAAAGAAACTGGAATCCACAAGTTTCCCAGTCAATTCCACATTGCTTTTTCCATGGCAACACATCAGAAGGTAAAGCATTAGTATGAAACAGTTTTGCCATAAATTTAACTGCAACGTAAAAAGTAAAGGAGACAACTTTCACCAAATACTTTATGTGAAGAATCTTATTACTGGCCATGGTGACATCTAGAACTGAGATGCTGCCAAAATTGTGTTTAGTACCAGGTGGCATTTTTGTTAACTATTGAATCCTGTGTTAGAAATTGTCTCATTATGAAGGTGCATGATATTTTCATGTGTAGCACTAAACCTGATACCTAATCTCCTAACAGAAACAAGTTGACTAAGGGTTGACACTGATGCATCTGAATGATTGATGTGTTGCCATGGAAAAAGCAATGTGGAATTGACTGGGAAACTTGTGGATTCCAGTTTTTTTCGCCATGGCAACACTTCAGCCAACTGAAGTCAATTTGCCCAACAGTCAGTCCTCTTCTCTCCTATAACATCATACTCCGTGATTGTTTCAGATGCTGCCTTCTTCTGTTTGCCCTGATAATTGAGATAAAATAAACTTTGGCAACATTACTCTCTTTACTGCAATAATGCAGTAACTTCCTTTAGATACGTTTGCAGACAAAAAGAATGGTATTGTTAACAATATAAATGAGCTGTTTATTCTACTTGTAAATGATATTGGACCTGAAATTAATCTGTGGAATAATAACAATCAAATATTTATCACATTCCTACGATTTTTGTAGCAATCTTAATTTGTTAAGACTAAACAACACCTCCGTTAAAATAGCCGCAAGAGAAGGGTTTCAAATCACTTGTCAGTTTTGTTGTACAATGTTATTTAGGCCTTTGACTCCGGAACAAAATGTCTTGTTACTCTTGTTCAATACTGACCTTCCTCTTTTGTTTTCTCTGCATACCCTCAGTATTGGTGACAGCATTTTTTTGGAGAGATGAGTCGTTTTTATCTTCTGTAGTAATACATAGAAAGTCATAATCAGTAAGTTCAGCTTCTCGTTTTAACCTCCGAACTAACAAACTTCCCCGGCTAGATCACAGTGGTATGAATGCTTAACACAATGCTCTTTATGTGCATTCTGGGTGTAAAGTAAATTCTGTTCCATCAGTAGGTCTGGAACAGTCATCACAACAGATTAATCTAATGGGAGATAGAATAAATAGAATATAGGAAAAGTCTGCTCACCCTAAAATTGTTCTAGTTGGGGTTAACTTATGACCTAAAACTTAATTACTTGTAAAAGCTGGACAAGGGATAGCAGGCTCCAATTTATCAAAGGATGACTAAGTATTATAGAGAATAATGAATAACTGCTACCTGCATCTACCTGTTCTTACAAGAACTAGAAGAATGAATCCAGGCCACACATGTATATTAGGAACAGCAGTTCTCCCTTAATCATTCCAGTATTTTGTAAGAAGTAATTAGTGGAAAGTTTACGTTATATTATCAAAACATCATGTGAGTGGCTATGCTCTTCTGTTGTAAATTTCACAATTCCTTGCATTTCTCGGAGCGGGGACGTAAAGTTCCAGAAGGAAAAACAGAAATTGCTATTAAAACTAAGCAGGCCTGCAGCACCTACGAAGAGAAGGCACAGTTAACATTTTGGGGCCGGGAGACTCGTCCTCAAAATGCTCTACAGAAGGGTCACCCAGACCTGAAGCATTACGTTTGCTTTCTCTCTACAGGTGCTGCCAGGCCTACTGAACTTTTCATACAATTTCTATCTTTGTTTCTGATTTCCAGCATCAACAGTTCCTTGGTCTTTATGTAAAGTTTCACCTCCTTTCATTGCTGTGACTATGTTCAATTTCTGCTGCTGATTTGCAGACACCACTGGAGTTGAATGTGCAGGTGATTTTTCCACAGGGAAATGAGGCACATTTCCAGCTTTCTCCAGTAAAGCCGGGGCTCGATTGTTTCCATTCTTCTTCCTATTCTGTTTTTGGTTTCCCTGCAACACAGAAAATATCTAATCAGCTACTAAGTCTCAGTGTAAAATTCATACTTTAAATTTCTGTTTCAGAACAAACTTGCTTTGAACATAGGCAAAAGACAGTCTTTATTAACTTTATGAAATGTGAAAATGTGTCTATATATGTTTTGGATAACAATCCCCAATTTTAACAACTGGTGCTGATGTAGATCATTGCAGAATATGTCTCCTTACACTTCCAAAAGGTGGAAAATTGCACGCTCCCAATTCAATGCATCTAGGTTTAAGGTTCTTCATCACATTTATATATAGAAAAACATAAAGAAACAAAAAGACAAAGAAAGAAAGCATAGTACAACAATCAAATGTCAATTGAATCATAATTGATCAATTTAAAAAGTATAGATTTAAGAATACACACCTTACAGGGTCTTATACTAATGAGTCATTTTGGAGAAATAATACGACTTGTTCTGGTACCATGTCAAGTGGAAAATGCATCCATATGGTTTAACTTTCATGCTAAAGGATGTTTGAAAATACCTCAGGGCTTTGAAGTTAGACCCAACAATAATCAATAAAGAAAGACACAATAATAGGAATCATTGCACGGAAGACAGATGAACAAATATCTGGGTTCCCAGTACTTGTAGTCCATTTTGTAGTTCAAGCTTAACACAGAACAAGCTTAACAGTTCACCTTAACTGCATGGTCACTAGGTCAATAAACCTAACAAATTCTAATTGGCAGCTTGGAGCCAGGCTTCATTATAAAGCAAAGGACTGAGAAAAACACCTCAATTTTGACGAAAAGCTAAATTAAAACAAAAACTGTAGAAGGTACTCTGCAGTAAAACTTCCAAATTTCAATCTACCTTAAACATTGTAACACTGATTGTTTTGTCACGTCTCTTTTTGAAAAACCATTGCAAGTCCTGTTACATTCAGATCACCAGAAATTCTTTGTAAACATTTATTTTTCCTCATAACTGTACTCACATGATATGCAAATAATCACAAATCAAAAAATTAGGCTGTCAGTGATATCAAATATACCTCAGTACTCTTTCCTGTAGATTCTTGTAGGTCCATTCTTCCTTCTGTTTCATTTTGAGGAAGTGAAGGAGAAAGTCTTTCTCTGGAAGCTGATGCATCATCAATGCTTGATGTTAAGTTAGCTTTATTGTCATTCGCAATTTCAGACACATCAATGTCACCCAGGTGTAGAATTTTAAGCATTTTTGATCCAGGTTCTAATGAGACTGAATCTAGATGATCATTTGCTGTAGTCGATTTTGGAGAAGTTTCTTGGAATTTCTTGTTCAATTCATTGGGTAGCATTACCTGATGGAAATTGAGATTTATAACGTTATTTCTTATAAACCATGAAGGTTCTGCTACTTGAAGTACAATATACCCACTTCAATTGTAACTTTCCATTCACGTGGAAGGGAGTATAATCTTCCTGCAAACTGCAAAGAGGTCTCCTCACTCTGGTGTTTTATTTCCCTCCCAGGTTTCTCTGCCTCTCTCTTGCTGAGATTTGGCACTTAAGAGTTTGTCACTGTCAAGTGCCTCACTTGTTAACAAGTTATTCAACATAAGATGCCCCCCGAAAAAAATCGATATCACCCTCACTCAAATGTGTGGTTTCTTGAGGCTTCAATATTGATGAAGGATTTTGACTGATCATCTGGTCTCTAACAAGGGACATGGACATTAACTTCACCGTTCCTACTCACGCCCACTGGCATCAGTTACATAAATAAAATGAATCATGTTCTATGTGAGCTCAGTTTGTTCACATCCAACTTCCCATTAATCAGTTTATAATCCAACTTCACTTTGTATGTCCCCATAACTGATTAACTATTATAAATCACCTACTAATTCCATGGCAAACTTGCGTCAAATCCATGTTGCAATCTCATTAATTAGATTTGTTCCTCTGCTTCAGCTTTTACAAAGTCAAACTAAGCGTCCTAAATAACATCCACTCTGGTCGTATCACGTCACTCAATGATTTCTCTGCAGACTTTAGCACATCATCCATCCCCAATGCCTCTACCCCACAGGTCAGTTCAGCAGATTGAACAATTCATCTTTTATTCATTTGTGGGACTGTGCTGTCACTGGCTAGGCCAGCATTTATTGCCCATCCCTAGTCACCCTTGAGGTGATTGTAAGCTGCCTTTTTGCACCACTGTGGTCCATATACTGTGGGTAGACTCACAATGTCATCAGGGAGGGAGTTACAGGATTTTGACCCAGCGATAATGAAGGAAAGGCAATATATTTAATGATGAATTAACGAGGTTAATCATAAACCATTCTTGTATTCAATATGAGAAACCCTTATCTGACCACAATCCAATGGGGAATGTGCACTTTATACAAGGATATAGAACTGGGATGATACTGTACCTCGGGACTCTTTGTAGATTCTAGAAGACAGGAACTTTCTTGAATGGAACTTTCAGAAGATGCGAGAGAAGCTGTCCCTCCATTAGCTGGTGGTATGTTCTCAGAGATAAGTATAGACTCACTTAGAGTTTCAGACATATCAACGAAACTGGAGTCTACATTTTCAGACATGGTCAATGCAGACTCTGTTCTGGGTTGAGGAATGTGATCGGTGAGTGAAGCAGATGATTCCAATCCAGAAGTTTCCGGGAATTTCTGTGTCATCTCAGGTTGCACAATGTTGCCTTCCATTTCAATCTCAAAATCTAAAACTTTTGCTGAAATTATATTTGAATAGATAGCACAGCCTGCAATTAACATGAATGTTAAAAAAAAGTAATGCATTTTAAAACAATTTATGCATAACTAATTTGAGTTTGGCAACATTTCTTTTCTTACCAGCTTATTGATTTTAATCAAAACATGTCTTGACTCTGATCAAGTTAAGTTCAACCAAAGCTAGTCATTCCTTTTCAAGGAAAAGTAAATGTTATATTCCCCACCCCGTGCCAGCATAACATTTATATTATCAATTATTTGCATTTAGAAAAAACCTAATATTGCATGTAATTCTAACTTTGAACTATTGCAATAGGGTGAGGGAATAGAATAGAGTAGAATCCCTACAGTGTGGAAACAGGCCCTTCAGCCCAACAAGTCCACACCAACCCTCAGGGCATCCCACCCAGACACATTCCCCTGTAAGCCAACTTGTCTACACATCCCTGAACACTATGGGGCAATTTAGCGTGGTCAATCCACCTAGCCTGCACATTTTTGGACAGTGGGAGGAAACCAAAGCCCCTGGAGGAATCATCAATTCTAGGAACTGGTTCCAGGACCATTTTACGAACTCAACATCTACCTACTAATCCAGATGGAGTTGGTTCCGAGTCAAGCAACCATATCTTTCTTTTTGCAAGGAATTAATTTCTTTAAATACTAATCTGAAGTTACCTTCAATGTCGAGTGGGTCTCAAAATTTAGGCATGGAATTATGAGATAGGGAATTAAAGTCTAGAGTTAAACTTAATTGTTCATCTTCTGTGTGAGCTTCTCCATATTAAGAAGAAATCTTATATCTTTTCTTTATCTGATGTGTCATTTTAACCATAATGAATGATCATTATCCGGAAGGTGTCCTTAACAATATTGACTTGTGAACCGACGCAAATTTTAAAACATAACAGTGAATGTCTTTTTCAAAAATATGGGTGTTAAAACACAATGATACCAAAATAAAAGCAACAAATGATGCCTCGTCAACTTATAGGGTTTGGTTATTTCATTCGGCTGGAAGTCTAACCTGCACGATAGAGTGATATCACCAGTGTAAGTTCAATTCCAATGTCAGCTAAGGTCATTATGAAGACACTGCCTTTCAACCTTGCCCCTACTGTTTGAGGTGTGATGACTCTCAGATTAAACTCACCCATCAGTCATCTCTTGCTCTAATGAAGGAGCAAGTCCCCCTTGGATTATGATGATTTGCACATAAATGGAAAATCACAGGATCTTTCCATAAAGGTGCTAAGTCAGTTTCATGATGCAAGTAAACAAATGTTCTGACTTTCAGAATTTGCAGCCTTACTTAAGTTATCCAATTACACTGTGATTCACTCGTGGGCATTTAGTAGCTGGGAATTTCAGTAAGCAGTGGGCAGTGCTGGGTATAGAATCTGGACAGGTCCCTCAAGGGTCAAACGAAATACCAAAATGAATATTCCCTCACACATAACTGCTGGTTTACATGAGAGAGTTGAGGATGATTTCAGCATTTAAATGTGCTTGTTGAGAAATCCACTCAATATATGTTAATGATTTTCCAAATAACTGATGATGTAATAGCTATTTACAGTTCTGTTAGGCAATATGACAACCAATAGGAAAACGTGCACTTAATTACTAGCTACAACGACTTGTAAGTGCTACCTTTAAAGTGAAAAAAGGTGCCTCATGGGGATGCTATAAAATAGGATACAAAAATCAGTTACTGAAGGTTACAATGAGATGGTTACCTAAAACTTAGGCAAAGAGGTTGTTTTTAAAATGTACCAACAGAGGTTAGCAAGGCTCCAGGGGAGAATTACAAAGCTTATGGCCCAGGTAACTGAAAGGCACAGTCATCAATGTTAGAATGGTTGAAATTGGGCATGCTCAAAAGGCCAGAATTAGTTGGTGCAAACACCACAATGACAGTAGGAGTATAGGAAATTGGAGTGACGGGGCATTATGCGGGGCCGGCGGTGCAAGGATATGCAGGGGTTTGAAAACAAGAATGAGAACTTTAAAATGAAGGCAATGCTTGAACAGAGAACCAATGGAATTCATTCACACAGGAGTGATGGGAGAATTGGACTTGGCGTGAGTTTTTGATTATGTCAAGTTGACAGATGTTTAAATGTGGAAGGCCACCAGAAGTAAATCAATTAGTTAATTCTAGACCTAATAAAACCATGGGTAAGGGTTTCAGCAGCAAATGAAATGAGGCAGGAGTTGAGTTGGGTATAAGATCATAAGATGCAGGAGCAGGCATAGGTTCCTCAGCCCACGAAATCTGCTCCACCATTCAATCAGTTCATGCTTGACCTGATAATTCTCAATTCCACTTTTCTGCCTTTCCCCCATAACACTTCATTCCATTACTGATTAAAAATCTATCCATACCAGCCTGGAAGTAGTACAAGGAGATGGAAATGGTTGCAGGATGTGAGTTAATGATATCACACTATTTGGAAACTCATCTTGGTCAAATATAATACCAAGGTTCCAATCATTTTGGTTCAGACTGCTGCCAAATCAGCTTCAACTTTAAGCTTTTGCTTAAAGCACTTGCTTTCAGAGTTACATTGACTTTGATGACATTTCATCCCACATCATTTCTCACAAAGACTTTAGTCCATTCTGCTAGTTCTCCATTTCTATTATATCTGTTCTGGCAATGCCGCTTAGAATCATAGCGTCATAGAGATACATAGCATGGAAACAGGATTTTCAAATGTTGTATTTGTACCAGCCTCCACCACTTTCTCCAACAGTTCATTCCATACACACACCACCCTCTGTATGAAAACATTATCCCTTAAGTCCCTTTCAATTTTTTCTCCTCTCACCTTAAACCTCAAGTTTTGGACTTGCCCACCCTGGACTATTCACCATATCCATTACCCTCAGAGTTTTATATACTTCTATAAAGGTCACCTCACAGCCTCAGATGCTCCAGGGAAAATAGCCCCTGCCTTTTCAGCATCTTCCTATAACTCATACCCTCCAACCCTGGCAACATCCTTCGAAATCTTTTCTGAACAGTTTTGAATTTAACAACTTTCCTCTAGCAGGGTGATCAGAATTGAACACTGTATACTAAAGTGGCCTTACCAATTCCCTGTACAGCTACTGCATGACTCCCCAAACACTAACCTGTCTACCTGTGTCTCCACTTTCAATGAACTATGAACTCCAAGGCCTCCTTGTTCAGCAACACGTTCCAGGACCTTATCACTATGAGTACAAGTTGTGCCCTGCTTTGCCTTATCAAAACGCAACGCCTCACATTTACCTACATTAAATTCCATCTGCCACTCCTCAGCCCATCTGGTCGAAGTCTCATTGTACACTGAGGTAACTTTCCTCCTGTCCTCCACACCACCAGTCTTGGTGTCATCTGCAAACTTACTAACCACTTCTCCTTCATCACACCTGTGTGTCTGAAATGTTCTCCTTTTGCATCAGATGAGGATTTTATTCCGTCCCAATTGATAGAGGCCTAAACCTTTTCATTTCTTCACTAGCATCTCCTTCCATAGTCACATAAAGATTTTTCCTCTGTCCTCAACTTTAATTCCACCATCATCCACATTCAACAGATCATCCTTTGCCATTCTCTCACATCCAACATGATACCACCACTAAACACAACATCCCCTCCCCTCCCCATTTCAGGATTCCAAAGAAAGCTTTTCTGTCACTCCCATCATCCCATTCCCTTCCCACAGCACATTCCCGTGCAAGTACAGAAAATGTAAAGCCTCAACTAATAACTTATCAGTTTCCACAATCCAGGGCCTGCAACATTGCTTCCAGGTGAAGCAATAATTCATGTGTACTTCTTTCAATTTGCTATATTGCATTTGTTACTGATGAGGTCTTCTCCAGGAAAGATCAAACCCATTTTGGGAGTCGGCTGTGTCAAACACCTCTGTCCTATCTGCAGACATCACATCAACCCTATCATTTACCCCCAAAGGAAAATCCAGTAAAACTGACACACTGGTTCAACTCATCTTGTATCCTTCAAAATGATGTTTTAGCATGACAGTGTTCACATTTTTCCCTCTATAATTCTCTTCCCCACTCTACTTTGACTTCTGTTTCCAACGGATGTTCAGCACAAACTTATGGAGCAGCCACTGTCCTTTCGATAAGGTATTTCGCAGCCTCCCAGAACTGATACCTTCAACAATTTCAGATTGTCACTTAGGGCTTCATTTACTCAGACAGCAGTTGCAAGTGAATTCTCTGCTACTCACATTTATACTTGGATTCTGTTTGTTCTGTTACCCTCTCTTTTTGCCATGTACCACTATCCCTTCTACCATTCTTCATCCTGTCAAAGACTTTCCATTGTTTTCTTCCTGTTACATTTCCCAGTTCGGAAGAAAAGTCATGAGCAGAAAGGAAAAAAAAAATCAAAGAAATGTGGATGCTAGAAATCTAAAACTAAAACTGAAATTGCTGGAGAAACTCAGCAGGTCTCTAGGCATCTGTGGAGAGGGTCTAGTGACCCATCTTCAGAACTGTTCTGAAGATGGGTTAACAGACCTGAAACATTATAAGATATGTTGACCTTGTTTTCCTCTTCAGAGATACTGCCTGATCGCTTGCGTCTTTTCAGTATTTTCTGTTATAATTTCAGATTTACAGCTTCTGTAACATTTTCTACTTTTTTCTAAATGAAAAAGTGGCACTGGTTGACTTTTTTTAAATGGTTCAATGACTTCTGAATGATTAAAAATGGAAGTTTAATACTGGCACAGAAAATGAAAGTGAAAGTAAAGTTTAAGAAATCCTTACTTCTCTTGCTACTGGAGTGTCAGTTCCTGTTGATTCTGAATGTTGATTTATTGGAAAATTGCAATCCTCTGCATAGGACCATTCTATGGGCATTCATGTGAAATTAGGGTTGCTCAATATCATAAACATGCCAATTTTTAACCAGAGATCTGAATGTAACTTGCGTCATTGGTATTTTTTTCCAGTTTTAATTAGATTATGCACCAAATAATATGTGCCAATCAACAGGATAGGCAGGCATTTTGTTCTAAAAGACCGAACTAAGCACAAAATGCTGCAGATGCCGAAAAATTGAAACAAACATAGTGTTAAAACATAGTTAGCATTTTGGAGAAATAATCAGTTTATGCTTCGAGTCACGTATGGCTCTTTTACACTGCTCAATTTCAGTTCTGAAGAAATTATATTGAATGTGAAATGTTTCTCTTTCAGAGTGCAGGTTCACAGTTCCTTTAAAGTGGAGTCCCAGGCAGACAGGAGAGTGAAGGTGTTTGGTAAGCATGCCTTTATTGATCAGTGCATTGAACATAGGAATTGGGAGGAATTGTTGTGGCTGTAGAGGACATTGGGTAGGTTAGTTGTGGAATACTGTGTACAATTCTGGTTTCCCTGCTATAAGAAGGATGCTGTGAGACTTGAAAGAATTCAGAAAAGATTGACAAGAATGTTGCCAGGGTTGGAGGGTTTGAACTACAGGGAGAAGCTGGACAGGCTGAGGCTATTTTCTCAGGTGTGGAGGAGCTGTTGTTGGAGTGGGGTGGACAAATTCAGAAGTTACATGACACCAGGTTATAGTCCAATAGGTTCATTTGAAATCACAAGCTTTCAGATCACAGCCCCTCTGACAGGTGCAGTGAGAGAGAACAGCACACAGCACAGAGTTTACAGGCAGAGAAATCAAGGGCAGAGAGATCAAAAGATCATATAACCAGTGAGAGTGCGGTGTCAGACAGTAATTCTCTACAGGTGACCACCAGTGTTAGATGGTGAATAAGATAAACCTGTTGTAGCATAACCTGGTGTTATGTGACTTCTGAATTACTTTACCTGCACTCTTGGAAGCCGAGGGGTGACCTTTTAGATATTTATAAAATCAGGAGGGGCATGGATAGGGTGAAAAGCCAAGGTCTTTTCCCTGGGGTGGACGAATCCAAAACTAGAGGGCATAGGTTTAAAGTGAGAGGGGAAAGATTTAAAAGGGGCCTAAGGGGCAACTTTTTGATGCAGAGGGTGGTGTGTGTATGGAATAGCTGCTAGAAGAAGTGGTTGAGGCTGGTACAATTTCAACATTTAAAAGGCATCTGGATGTATTTTCTGAATAGGAAGGATTTAGAGGGATATGGGCCAAATGTTGGCAAATGGGACTAGATTAATTTAGCATACCGGGTCAGCATGGATGAGTTGGACCGAAGGGTCTGTTTACACGCTGCACAGCTCTATGATTCTATGACTCTAATTCTGTACTTGCAGCATTTTGTTCTTTCCTGTAACCTGTTTAAGTTTGCGTCCATACTCCTTTGTAGGAGTGTGAATTGTGAGTGCGAAAATCTAGTTACTGGTCTTTACAATTTCCCTTCTTCCCCCAGCCTGTGCTAGAAACCTGTACTTAGCTGCATCTTTCTGACTGTGGGAATTTAGCTGGGAAAGAAACCACATAAAGCTGAATCTATATCCTTCTGTATTCAGTATTTCTGCCTTGTGTACAAACATCCCACTTGTTTGTCCTCACTTCCGGACATTGCTCCGAAAGTTCTGCTGTGCGGGAAGACCGAACAGTCTCTTTCCTCACCTAAAAGGAAAATACCGCGGATGCTGGAAATCTGAATAAAAACAGGCAGTGCTAGAAAAAGTCAGGAGGTAACATCTGCGGAGAGAGGTTAACTTTTCGAATCGAGTATGACGTTTCCTTAGAAACTTGTTTATGTAATTTGGACATTGGCTCAAATCAGTCACCGCTTGTTACTGTTTCAATCGCTTCTCCAGCCCTGCTGTAAGATGTATCTTGACAGTTCCTTCTTACAACAATTTCTTTCCAATATTAAATGTGCGTTTACGTCTGTTTAAGAAGCAACATTGTACTCACCAAGTGTCAATTACCTGGAATCGTTACATTTATGTAACTCACTGATCTGATTGTTGCTGGAAGCTGTAGCATGAATTCAGACTCTGCACTGTGTTTGTACACAGCAGCTGGTCCCAGTGCCTTTTGTCTGAGTCAAGCTGATTGGAGTGTTTTATTTGACAGATGCCAGAATGGACCACACAAAAAGCACGTTCGCTTTTCGTCACACAAAAAGGCAGGGCGATTACTAGGAAGCGTCGCGAAATTATGATTAGCGTTGGAAACTAAATCAAACCACATAAATGTCATTTCTGGGAAACAATTTATTTGGTCAGAATATACAAAAATGTCTACTCCCCACTATCTGCAGTTATCCTCGTAAATTATTCTCATCTGCATTTAGCTTGCAGCGTTAGGAGGAAACGTGGAGATTTGGAGCTGAGCCCTGCCCCGTATCAGCTGAGCTCCCAGGTTTCGATTTCCCCGATGAGAGGTAACTGGTGTTTCAGGATTTCAACAGAATCAAAAATCGGGGCGGTACATGTGATCAATTTTGATTGCATTGCCGGTAGTTTCGAGATTGCCACAAATAAGTCGAATTATTTCTTGCAAACAAACGTACTGAAAGAGAAACTGCAGAATGCGGAAGACAATGTTAGATATCAGTTTTACACCTTGGGAATCGAAACCACTCCCGTTTACATTAATTCTTATAAGCCGTGACAATAGTTTACCTTTCTGTAATAGTATACAGGATTTAATTTACTTATTTACAATACACACTATTAATTAGTTTATCTGTTCCAATAATTCTCAGGTTTTGTCTGTACGTACTGTTTACATCAGTTTCACACACACACACTCTACCCCCCTGCCTCCAACACACACACATTCAACCCCAATTCTCTTATCACACACACGCGTTAAGTTTGTATTTGTAGATATATTTTATTTCCTTCAAAAGCACACAATTTGCAGACAGTCAATATGGCATTTTATAAATTCTTCCTTTAGAAATAAAATCGGCCTGACTTCAAACTAAAACACAAACAGATTCTAAACAAGATCCCACATCTAACATGCACTGCCTCACCTAAAATGTTTTCTCTTCTGTGCAATGATAAAACTTTTAGTTCTCTCAGGACCATGAGTTGAAAGGAATTCGGGGATTTAATACATATTAATCAATTAAAACCTTCAAACTGATTAAAGATTTAACAGCATCTTGTTTAGTACATCCTCATTAGTGGTGTGAACCTTTGATCTTTTACTCATAACTATGTCACGAACACTTGAAGAAGGGGCGAGGCTCTGAAAGCTTGAGTTTTCGAATAAATCTGTTGAACTATAACCTGGTTAACAAAGTGAGAAGCTGGATGAACACAGCAGGCCAAGCAGCATCTCAGGAGCACAAAAGCTGACGTTTCGGGCCCAGACCCTCCGATGAAGGGTCTCGGCCCAAAACGTCAGCTTTTGTGCTCCTGAGATGCTGCTTGGCCTGCTGTGTTCATCCAGCTTCACACTTTGTTATCTTGGATTCTCCAGCATCTGCAGTTCCCATTATCTCTGAACTATAACCTGGTGTTGTGTGATTTCTGACCTTGTACATCCCAGTCCAACACCGGCACCTCCACATCTTCATTCATTTAAGGAATGCTTGAATTGATGAGATGATGAGATGGAGCTCATGGTATCTATGAAACATTCCTCATAGCATCTATGAAGCATTAGAATGCAGACAGAGGATAAAGAACTGTGAGTTTCTGAGAGATCTAGCTATACCCCGTGCATGAATTGCAGAACAAAAACTTAGTATGCAGATAGAGCAAGTTGACCTTCCCTCCATCATATGGTCATAAGTGGAAATGTTTGCTGACGATGGCACAATGTGCAGCACCATCAAGGACTCCTCAATTATAGAAGCAGTTCATGTCCAAATGCAGCAATACTTGGACAAAGTAAGTACCATGAAAGTGACACAAGAATCATAAAATCTGAATCAACCCTACAGGTCAGATAGAGGTCGTTCAGCCCATTGAGTCCATAGAGACCCTCCAAAGGGCATCCCGTCCTATCCCTGTAACCCCACATTTCCCATGACTAATCCACCCAGCTTGCACATCCCTGGCCATTATGGGCAATTTAGCATGGCCAATCCACCCAACCTGCACACCTTTGGATTGTGGGAGGAAATCAGAGCACCCAGAGGAAACTCACGCAGACATGGGGAGAATGTGCAAACTCCACACAGGTACCAGGCAACCTCAGCAGGAGAGAATCCAACCATCAGTTTGTAACATTCAATGTCATTGGCATTGATTACATCCACCCACCACCCGCCCCCTGCCCAACCCCCAGGAAACTGAACCAGACCAGCTGTATCAATACTGTACCTATAGCAGGTCTGTAGCTGGGAAGTCTGTTACAAGTAACATACTTCCTGACTCCCCAAAGCCAGTCCACCATCCACAAAACAAAAGCCTGCAGTATGATAGAATGTTCTTTAATTGCCTGGATGATTGCAGATTCAGCAATGTTCAGTAACCTTAAAGCCATCCAGGATAAAGCAGGCTGCTTGACTGGTTCTACTTCCACCACCCTAAGAATTCACACCCTTTACCACTGATACACGGCAGCAGCATTGACTACTATCTACAAGATACACACAGCAACTCACTAAGGCTCCTTTTAGACTCATGACTACTACCACCTAGAAGGACAATGGCATCAGATACATGGGACCTCAGGTTCCCCTCCGGGTCAGTCACCATCCTGATTTGGAACTATATCATGGTCGATTAACAGCTTTCACTGATTTCTCAGCTCAGAAATGTTTAAGGGAAACAACTCAACATTCTATGTTAAATCTCTCGATACTATAAAAATAATATTAATTTTGCAGCATTTTTTCCCTGGATCTAGGGAAGAAAAGTACACGTGTTTTCCTTTGATGTATACAAAACAGGGAAATCCTATTGGAACTGGAGAAGAGTAAATAGAACCCAACATGGAATTGAAATTCAAATCTTCATATTCAGCTGATGCAAGTTGAACAAAATAAGGCATCTGGAGAAGAGATTATATTTTAACCCTTGTTGATTATATTCTGCGAGATCTCAGTAGATTGAGCATCTTTGTTTTTGTTTTTGTTTTTCAGCAAAACAAGAATACTCTACTATGTCTCATAAAATTAATTTATGTTCTGTTCAGTGCAATGTGTTTAATTCAAGAATACTGTTTTGTATTTACAAATATTTACTGCCTTTTCTTGAACAAAGTTGCATTTTGTAGCAGTCAGAATTTATTACATGTAAAATTAGTTTCACAAGTTCAAAAGAACATGACCAACCATGCACATATTCTGGGATGGCCTTTTTCAGCAGTATGGCAGTGGAGAGCCTATCAGATATCATAGATTATTTTCATTAACAGTAGGATGTATTAAACAACACTGGTCCTTCTTTCAATTGTGTAAGTTCTCTTGAAACAGAGAATTATCAGATATTCTGCTCGAATGAGTTCTGTTGTTGAAACTTTCAAGTCCAGCTGTTGATACAGTGTCACTTTCGGCACTTTCAGAAGAATTATCTCGAAAAGGACCATGTTGTGGATGTTGAGAACGTGAAGATAGCTTTTTTACCAAATATCGTTTATCCTTCCCTGTCTAATAAAACAGATGGTTCATAATTATTCACATTTTGCATTTTTGTGAGAAGTCTTGTTACTTTCAAGAGACCTTACCAGCAGGCCATTACTACCTCCAAGCATCTTCAATAAAATATGGAGTTAAAAGAGGGAAGGAAAGACTGCTAACACATTATCTGGTGCAGCACATAAGAAAATTTCCACTGTTTTGCTTCAAACAAATGGCTTTGATCCATTTAAGTTATTTTCACCCTTTGCCAAGTAATTTTCATAGTTTGGAATGATAGTTGTTTCAATAGTTGGGTCACTGATGCAAACTTGTTCTGAACAGTTTTCACATTGGTTTAAGAATGTATTGAACGATGAAAGATAAAGATTCTGTAATCTCCCGCACTGAGAATTTTTAATTCACCAATGTTTCATTGTGCAAATCCTAATGGCCTTCATTAAATCTCAGCTCTTTGCATCTCTCAAGGAGAGAACTACTCAAGTCTCAAAATGAAATTGTTCAAGAATCATTTGGTATTACATGTTTGTAGCTTGCAAACTGAGGATCAACAAATTTGGGAGACATAGCCTCTAAATAAAATATTTGATCATAAATATTAGGAACTACAGATGCTGGAGAATCTGAGGTAATAAAGTGTAGAGCTGGATGAACACAGCAGGCCAAGCAGCATCAGAGGAACAGGAAGGCTGACATTTCGGGTCTAGGTCTGATGGTTAAAAAAAAAACATCTAATTTGAAATAAAATCCTCTTTAAGATTTATTCTTGTTTAACGAATTGAAATCAATTTTTGAATAATCCACCGTCATCAAACTCACGATAACTTGCAATTATATGTTTGGAAGTTATGAGTCTGTTTCATTGTACTAAGTTTATATCAATCTGATAAAGTGCAATAAATGAGTGAGGGAGCCAGACAAACCCAGCTTACTTTACTGAGATTTAATATACAACCATCAATGCAAGAAAAAGCTTACCAGCATTAAATGCTTTTTCAGTTGAGTAATTGTGCCTCTGTTAATTTGAACCAAAGAAACCAAAGTTGTCAACACCATACTGTTGCAAAGAGAAAAAAAGTGGAGGAAATTATATTAAAATTTTTGTGCAAACCATATATATTTGCCACAAAGAATATTGCAGATTCTTAAAAGGAATTTCCACAAGAACAAAAGAAGAACAAAAAAAATGCTAAGCTTTCATGTCTTTTCATATTTGAATGTCCTAACTATATTCTTTACATGATATTTATGAAGGTAGTGGCTACCTGACTCTCAATGATGATTTAATAGAAAGGTAATACCAGTAATACTAATCTTACCAATTCATGGAATTTGATTGAGATAGATGCGAGATCTTGAATGTTGGTAAGGTAAATCAGTGCAGGACTTATACAGCTAATGGTAGAGCCCTGGGGAGTGTTGCTAATCAAAAAGACCTAAGGATGCAGGTGTATAGTTGCTTTAAAGTGGAGACACAGGTAGACAGGGTGATGAAGCAGTCATCTGGCACACTTGCCTTCGTTGAACATAGGAGTTGAGATGTCATATTGTGACTGTACAGGACATTAGTGAGGCCACTTTTAGAATACCACGTTAAATTCTGGTTTCCCTGCTATAGGAAAGATGTTGTTGATAGGTTCAGAAAAGATTTTCAAGAATGTTGCCATAATTGGAGGGTTTGAGCTTTGGGGAGAGGCTAAATAGCCTGGTGCTTTCTTCCCCGAAATACTGGAGGCTGAATCATGACTTTATAATAAAATCCCCGAAGTGTAAAAACAGGCATTCAGCCCATCGAGTCCACACAGGGGTTCTGAAGACCATCCCACTCAGACCCACCCTTTCTATTTGCCATTGCTAATGCACCTAACCTACACAGCCCTGAATACTGTGAACAATTTAGCATGGCCCATTCACCTGACTTACACAAATTTGGACTGTGGGAGGAAACCAGAGCACCAGATGGAAACCCACGCAAACATTGGAAGAACATGCAATCTCCGCACAGACAGTAACCCAATGCTGGAATCGAACCCGGGTCCCTGGTGCTGTGAGGCAGCAGTGTTAACCACTCAACCACCATGCTGCCCCCAGTTTTAAAAATCATGAGGGGCATGTATAGGGGTAATAGCCAAGATCTTTTCCCAGGGTTGAGGAGTCTAAAACCAGACGCATATGTTTTAGGTGAGAGGGTAAAGATTTACAAGGGGCCTGATGGCCAAGCTTTTCATGCGGTACATGGAAATAGTAGCAGGAGTAGGCCATCTGCCCCATCGAGCCTGCTCCACCATTCAATAAGATCATGGCTGATTTTTGCACAGATTCAGCTCCACTTACCCACCCACTCACCAAAACACTCAATTACTTCACCATTCAAAAATCTATCTGTTCTTGCCTTTAAAACATTCAACAAGGTAGCCTCAACTTCTTCACTGGGCAGGGTATTCCGTTTGGGGGAGAAAGTTCCTCCTCAACTCATTCCTAAATCTGCTTCCCTTTATTTTGAGGCTATGCCCCCAGTTCCAGTTTCACTTGCCAGTGGAAACACCCTCCCCGCTTCCGACATTACCTATTCTCTTCATAATTTGGTATGTTTCTATAAGATCCACCCTCATTCTTCTAAATGCCAATGAGTATAGTCCCAGCCTACTCAATATCTACTCATTAGCCAATCCTCAATTCCAGAGTCAACCTAGTGAACCTCCTCTGCACCCCCTCCAGCGCCAGTATGTCCTTTCTCAAGTAAGAAGACCATAATTGTACAAAATACTCCAGGTGTAGCCTCACCGGCACCTTATACAGCCACAGCATAACCTCCTTATATTTGAACTCCGTCCCTCTAGCAATGAAGAACAAAGTGGTGCCTGTATAGAATGAGCTGCCAAGATGAAGTGGTGGAGGTGTGTACAGTTACAACAGTTAAAAGGCATCTGGATAAATACATGAATAGGAGGTTTGGAGGTAAATGGACCAATAGCTCAAACACAGCTTTTTATTCAGTCTGAGATTTTTTATGCAGTCTTCAGAAGAAGGGTCCAGACCCAAAACGTCAGCTTTCCTGCTCCTCTGATGCTGCCTGGCCTTCTGTGTTCACCCAGCTCTATCACCTGTTATCTCATTTTATTCAGTCTTCTGCTTTAGCAACGACACTGGAGTTATATCACAACATAAGGCGAAATTTCATGCAGCTAAAATAAACTTGTTTACATTGACCAAAAAAATCAATGCATGAGTTGTGAAAATTAACTCTTGAGAGCTGCAAAATAATTTGCTACTTTGGGAAGATTACTGAGGCTGAAGTGCAATATTATTACATTATGTTGTGATATATTTAGCTCTATCTAAATTTGCAGTTAAACACTGAAAAGTAATTCATACTTCAGCCTGAAATGTGAACTTGATTTGTCATTGTGATGGTTTTCCCAGTTATTGGAGGGATTAGGAGAATGTGGTACAGGAATTCCAGCTATCTCTCCATCACCTTTCTGAAGAAATGAATAATTCTTCGTGGATAGTTGCTGATAACCTACCCTTCAAGGGTTAACTTCCTCATTGTTTATCAAAATAAACACGGCAGTTAGTTTTCTCATTATAAGCACTTGCAAATGTAAGATTATATGTTAAGATTTAATTAAAATTATTAAATTGTATCATATGTTTTGTACAATTGCACTGCACCATCAAAAAGCAGGAATATGTTGTAGTTTCACAAATCTCTACTGGACTGCTCATTTGTTTTATGTATGGTTTCAAAAGTCAAATTACAATCTTGTTTCTGAATCACAAATTCTCCGATTGTAATGCAATGCAATCCTTACCATAAAATGGTGATCACTAAGAGGATAAAGGGTTCTGATACGATGTACTTCAAAAATCTCTGTGTTTCTATTGGGAACGTTGAAACTGTTGCAGGAATAATGTCCCAAGCTGATTCATAGTATTGAAATGGTCCACAAGACATGGATGGATGGACCCTGAGGAATAATCAACAGTGGCATGGAGCCTTTTCAGTGCTTTCTTATAAACCAGCTAGATTTGTACAATTGCCATCAGAAACAGCATCACAGGGGTGAACAGCAACAAATTGTGGAGGCTCATCAAAAACAGCACCAAGTTCACTTAACCCTTGAATATGATTCATTATTGGAAAGTGTCCTGACACACTGTTATGGGTTGTACGTGTAGGTTGGTAATTCAGACGATGTAAACGATGAGGTCTGCCAATGGCCACATGAGAGCAGCTGCCTCAACTGAGAGAAAAATAGGAAGGAATCGGGGTATGGGGGTGGTATGGGATGGATGTCAGGGATAAAGTTGAGAAATGTTTATTTACTGTAGCACCTGCATCAGCCACCAAGCTTTTAAAGCAACAGCTGGATTTTGCAGGTAGCACTAATACTGAGTGCTGACTTTGAATAAAGTTACCCACAAATGTCTACTTTTTTTTTAACTTTTCCCAGAAAGAGTTCAAAATTGGTTCTCAGTCAAGGAGATGTCTTGCTCAACAACACTGACATTGGCAAACTGTGAGATAGCCAATCTTTTCAGCAGGTCATTTTTGCACTTGGGGTTTGGAGTATAGTGAGCAGTTTTCATCATGCATCAGGAAGGATGGAATTGCACTGGAAAGGGCACAGAGAAGATTTATCAGAATGTTGCCAGGACTGGAGAATTATAGTGTTGAGGAGAGATTGGAGAGGTTGGGGTTGTTTTCCTTGGAATAGAGAAAGCTGAGGGGTGACATAAGGCCATAAGACATAGGAGTGGAAGTAAGGCGATTTGGCCCATCGAGTCCACTCCACCATTTAAATCATGGCTGATGGGCATTTCAACTCCACTTCCCTGCACTCTCCCCGCATGATTGAAGTCTACAAAATTGTGAGGGATGGAAATAGTGTAGACAAGAGGAACCTACTTCCCTTCGCAGAAAGTTTAGAACCTGAGGTCATGGATTCAAGTTAAGTGGCAGAAAGATTAGAGGGGATGTCAGGAAAAATGTTTTGACACAGAGAGTGGTGGGTGTCTGGAATTCATGCTTGAGTTGGTGGTGGAGGCGGAGGCCCTAGACACTTTTTAAAAGTACCTAGATCTGCACCTTAAATGCTGTAATCTGCAGAACTACAGGTTGTGTGCAGGACGATGGGATTGGAAAGGGCAGCTGGGTGTCTTTGGGTCAGCATGGACAAGATGCATCACCTGGCCCCCTTCTGCACCTTCTCTATCATTTCTATGGTTCTGTGGTTCTAACTCACTTCTAGGCCTCTTCTGCAGTACCGTGTCCAGTTCTGGTTGCCCAGTTATGGCAAGGTTATTGTTAAGCTGGCGAGAGTTCAGAGAAGATTTACCAGAATGTTGCTGGGTGTGGAATGCTTGAGTTATAGGAAAAAGTTGGATAACATTGGGCTTTTTTCACTGTAGTGTAGGAGGTTGAGAGGCAACCTTATAGAATTTATAAAAAATGAGTGGTATAGTCAGAGTTAATGGTAGTTTTTTTTTCCCCAAGAAGGGGGATTTAAAGACTGGACAGTACATTTTAAGGTGAGGGGAGAGAGGTTTTGAAAAAACATGAAGCGCATTTTTTTTTGCACAGAAAGTGCTTTGCATGTGGAATGAACTTCCTGAGAAAGTGGTGGATGTGGGTACAATTATAATGTTTAAAAGACATTTGGGGAGATACATGAATAGGAAAGATTTGGGACGATATGGGCTGGAAGCAGAAGGGTGGGGCTAGTTTAGTTTGGGATTATGTTTGGCATTGACTGGCTGGACCATTGGGTCTGTTCCCAAGTTGTATGAGTCTATGACTCTATTGTCTACGTCCAGAGAAGCATTTTGCTCTTGTTGCATAAAACATTCTAGTCAATCCAACTCCAGGCCTGAAAACAGCTTTGCATTACTGCACAAAAGCAAATAACTATTCCTCGTATTACGAGGTATTCTAAAATTAAAGCCTGTCACAATAATTGAGCCATAGAGACATTAAGGCACAGAGAGTGCACCATTAGCCCATTGAGGCAATATCCACTCTCTGTTGAGAACAGTGACATTCCCCAAGTCCCTCCTTGGCCAATTCCCTCTCCCAGAAACAGTAAAAGGGATGTACAAACTTTCCCCACTTGCGCAGCGATACTTACGTCACTATGTTGACACTGACAGGAACAATTGCTGTAACCAGTCCAAACAGCAATACCAACTGAAAGAAAATCTTAGAGCTGGATGCTCGAAACAGTCTTTTTCCAGGACGACAGTAGTTGTACAAAGAATGCTGCAGGTTAAATCGAAAAGAGAACCCATTGAACCCAAGCACTGACTGGTGTTTCATTGGCTGACTTTCTTCCACAACACAGAGGAAATGGGCAATAAGTAAGTAGCAAATCTGTGCTTATGAAAGATACAACTGCATTTGGATATCTTACATTTCAAGTATCAGCTATTCACCATTACCCAGTTCTATGCAGATTTTCTGGCATTTTCCTGTTGCTATTGTGTTAGCTTTGCACACAGACTGGCTGCAATGTTATTTCCTGCCTTACGACATTAACTGCAGTTCAGAAAATATTTTAACTTGTTGCAACAACTTCTGAGAAAACCTGACATCATGAAAGACACTGCAGAGATGTAATTTTGTTTCTTAGAGTTATTAAGCTGTAGAGCATGAAAATAGACCCTTTGGTCCAACTTGTCAGTGCTGATATCCTAAATAAATCTAGTCCCATTTGCCAGCTTTGGCCCATATCTCTCTTAAATCCTTCCTGTTCCTGTACCCAGTCAGATGCTTTTAAATGTTGTAATTCTACCAGCCTGAACTACTTCCTCTGGCAGCTCATCCCATACAACCACAGCCCTTTGTGTTAAAAACTTGTCCCTTATGTCCCTTTTAAATCTTTCCCCTCTCACCTTAAACCTATGCCCTCTAATTTTGGATTCCCCTACACTGGGAAAAAGATTTTTCTGTTCATCCTATCCATGCTCCTCATGATTTTTCAACCTGTATGAGATCAGCCCTCAACCTCCATCACTCCAGATAAAGTAGACCCAGCCTATTCAGCTTCTCCTGAGCGTTCAAACCCTCAAACCCTAGCAAATTACTTGTAAATCTTTTCTGCACCCTTTCAAGTTTAACAGCACCTTTCCTATAGCAGACCAGAACTGAATGCAGTATTATAAAAGTGGCCTAACTTTTGTTTCCCTATCAATACAAAACATTCATGGAAGGGTTGGATGTTGCAATGTGCTGTATTGTCATTTCAGCTGTTTGGACTGGATTTGACTGATTCACTGAGTGGCAGGGAACGTGGTGAATGTGACGGTGATGTTTCAGAGTGCCCCACCCCCGCCTTGGAACGTAAGATGGAAGGTTGGATGGTGGTGAGTTACTGTATGGTGAGTCTTCTAAACATTGTTGATGTTTAGAGAAACACATCCACGTTTTCCTGCCTACAAGAATTGCCTGTAAGAGGCTACCAGGGAGGGAGGACAGCGATATGCTCTGATTGGCAATGATTTAAACATCAATTTTGTTTCCTGCAGTGGGAAGAACAACCTGACACCAAGTTCCAGTTTATTCAGTGGTTTAGGATATACACAAAAACAGTTAATGGGTCAACATTCACCTGTGCTAATATGCAATCATTCACTTTATTCCCCCTGCAGGGATTGGATAGTCCTGTCTTTATCACTCGGTCCCTCCCGCTACTTTTTCCTGAGGCTTCCACAGGAACAGAGCAAGCAGGTGGGAGTCTGATTTGAATATGCTAATTGGGTTTGCATGATAAACGCGTACAAAATTAATCTGATTATATGCTCAGGCTCTTTACAAATGAAGCAACCAGACATTTTTCTTTCCAATTTTCACTGTTTCCAAAGGATCAGGTTCACAGGTGGGAAATTGCCTTGAGTTCTAACATAAGCTATTACCGACTGAATATCTTTAAATAAAAACATTGTAGCTATCGACTTCTTTATTTTTCTCAAGTCTACCTTTTTTACATAGAAGGTGATGAAATACTTGATGATGTTGAGAAGAGGCAGTAACGGAGAATAAAACATTCCAATCCAGACAATAGTTTGTCCATCAACAATATCCAAAACATTCTCTGGAACCAGAAATTGCTGCTTCTGCAGCATTTTAGTTAACTTAAAGGGAGCATGCTCGACGATGAATCTAAACAATGGAAAAAAATGTTTCAGTAGCCTCTTCCCTTGCTTCAGTGCAAAGAAATATTACCCATTGTTTTCAGGTCTAGGCAGATACACATAAACAGCTCACGTACAATAACATTTGATGGAATAAACATAGAAATACATTTATTTGAACTGAACAGACAGACATATTAAACTGCAAATGAAATCTGTTTGAAATTTAAAACTAATGTGTTTTTCATGATGTTTTTTAAAATTCACTCAATGAATGTGGGCATCATTGGATGGGCCAGCAGATAGCCCTTTTCCCTCAGTGTCCTTGAGAAGGTGATGGTGGTGAGCTGACACCTTGAACCACTGCAGTCCAAGTGTTCATGCGTAACTGGCAGTTATGCCGCTTTATAATAATGATGGATGTTACAGTGTACTTAGAGGTCATTCAGCCCATCAGATCTGCAGTAGTATTCTTTTGCTAGCTATCCATTTAATATTCTTTTTACTATCACAACATTTCCACTTAAAATAATTCATGTTTTTACTTAACAGCTTTCAGGGGCATTCTATTCTAACCATTCCCTATAAAAAAAGGAATGTTTTCTAACCTTATTCTACTTTGTTTTCATGAGAATTTTAACTTTGCACAGTAATGTTACTGTTATACCATCAGTAGAAGTAAGTTATGGCCTTTTATTCTAACATAATTTTTCACTTAATTTAAGATATCTGTCATGCATCACTTCAATCCACAGCTCTATTGCACATGGAAATATCTTTTAAATTGCTTACTTCCTTGGAAGTTCCACACAGAAGGTGACAGCAATGCAAGATAGAAAGTCAAATAACATTAGCTTGTACATTTCCTGTCCAATTTTTGTCTCCCAACACTGGAGGATGAAACAGAAATAATATCAGCAAACATACAAACAGCAACTCTGATTGGTTCTCTGAGAAGTGTATCTGTTTAGTAACAGGTTGGTCAGAAACAATTACCTTCAGAATATTTTTATGTTCATAATTTTAGTCATCATTATTTATTTACCTTCTTTCTAATGAATCACCCAAAATTACTCCAAGTGCCAGTTTTTAAATTTGGTAGCATGTGTACATATAGATCTTCTTTAGAAGATTGATTGATATATTCAATCATGTTTAACATACTTAATGGGTTTTGTTTTGAAGGGTAACAGAAAAGCTCAAAGAGGGTAACGCTGTTGATATGATACATATTGGTATTTTGCTTTGGAAGAACATTGAAAGAGATCATAAAACGGGGAGTACAATTCTAAGGGGGGTGGAGGAGCATATGTGCAGAGATCATTGAAGGTGGCAGGACAAGTAGAGAGTGCAGCAAGTAAAGCATACAGTAACCTTGGCTTTATTAAAAGGCATAGATTCTAAGAGCAACTTAAATAAGTTTTTAGACCTCAGCATAAGTACTACGTGTAGTTCTGAGTATGATATTATCGGAAGAATGTGAGCACCTTGGAATGAATAAGTAGTTTACAAGATGGTTCCAAGAATGAGAAATTTCAATAAGGATAGACTGAAGAAATTGGGACCATTCTCCTTGGAGAGGAGAAAACTAATGGAAATCTGATGGAAGCTTTCGAAATCATGAGCAGGAAGAATAGAGTAAATATAGAGGAAGTGCTCCCACTTGGGAAAGGAACAAGAACAAGAAGGCGTAGATTTAAAGTGTTCTGCAAAAGAAGCAAGGGTGAAGTGAGGAAAAACTTTTTCACGGAACAAGTTGCTAGGATACAGAATACACTGCCTGGAAATGTGATGGAGACAGGTTTAATTGAGGCATTCAAAAGGACATTGAATGAGTATTTGGGTAAAAGTAATGTGTAGGGGTATAGGAAGAAAGAAAATTGGCATTTGGGAAATGACGCTTATTTTAAGAGTTGGTGCAAGCAAAATGGGTCGAATGGCATCCTTTTGCAGCAAGACACCTCTGTGATTCTGAAGTGACACAGAAACTTCTACATGTGATCTGGGCTGCACAATGGGAGATTTTTGTCTTTCAGATAAGTCTCCCTTTACCAGTGTGCAGTAGATATTCCAAAGCATAATTTAAAGAGGGCAGGGAATTTTCACCATGTCATAACCAATGGCTCTCTCTCAATGATTGCTACCAGAGGAAAAAACAGATTAATTAGACGCCTATTTATTTCTTGTCCACAGGCCAACTGGCTTCACATTCTTGCATATTCAAATTAGTTCATGTATGGTAAAGCACTTTCGGGCACCTGAGGGTGATGTAAAAATCAATGGTACTTACACCCTCAGGTTAGTGTCTCTGGCAAACTTGCTGCCATCGTGATCCAGTGAGGAATGGCATATCTAAAATTCCCCTTCCTGCCTATAACAATCTCTGATGCAGACAAAATCAGACACTATCCACCACTGATGTCTCTTATCTCTTCCTCACTCACCTGATAGTGTATGCTATGGCCACAGGCTTTGCAATCCTTTTTACTTTCACTGTCAGAGCAGGTGATGTGCTGCCACAGGGAGAATACCAGCATGCTTAGATTGGTTAATCTTAAGATTACACTCCTGAATTGAAATGAACGGAGAAAATTAAAGATATAGAAATTTTATAAATCACAGCGATTATTTATTTTTGCCCAGATACATTTTCTTCCTTCTCATCCTCTCATTGTGTTTGCTGTTCTATACAGTGCATGAGTTTTTCATGGTAGTAAGGCAGTGGGCATTAAGGAAAGCTTTTCTTGTGTTCCTGCTGAAAATTGTGGTCATTAGGTCAGGAGATACATTTTGAAATATCTATCTATGTTAATGAGACCTTAAATGTGGCGATTAGGCCCCAGTTCTATCCTTCACAGCCCAGCTTTCTGAAATAGAGCATTAGGGCGCTACATAACAATTTCCTGTTTGTAAGTTATATCGCATCACCCACTATCAGTTCAGGTCTTAACTATCTATGTGATGCTCTAGTTTTTACAAAGGATGGTATTGCAATGCAAGCCAATGATCTACCATGTTACAACCTGATGCTAAATTTGTATGAGATTCTACGCTCAGCTGTCAGTTTATGCACTAGCAGACTACATGTTGACTAAGTGCTGAATGAGAATACTGCATTGATAATTGTGTAAGTGTGGAAAAATGCATGGCATAGATTCTCATCTGACCATTTCAAGGCCAGAGAACAAACAGCAACAGAGTACTGAGGAAGTATTCCAGATATTTTCTTCTCATCACACCAAGAAGCACATGAGGAGCTATAGTGCAAGGTCCACTGCTGTGTCAGCCTAGAGAAGCAAATCTTGGGCTTTTCATCTCTGTGAAAAGTTAAAACTAAGACCCATCAAACTGTTTTTTAATTGTTTTATCATAAGATGTTGATGTAGCATTTGGTCCCCATCCCTAAATGCCCTTGAAGTGATTGATTGACCATGTCAGAGGGCAGCTAAGAATCAACCATATTGCTGAGGGTCTGAAGTCAACAGATTTCTTTCCCTAAAAGGACATTTGTGAACCAGGTGGGATTTTATGAAGGTGAGTTTTGGGTTCACCATTACTGACACCAGATTTTCCTTAATGGATTGAATTTAACTTCTGCCTGATGCTATGGTGGGATTTTAGCCTGTAATCCCAAAGCAATAGCCCTGGCCTCCAGATTAATACTCCAGTGACATTACCACTATGGCACCATCTCCCCATTTGGCAATAGTTTGAAGAATAGCATGGCAAGACTGTCATTATCCTCTCCAATACTTCTTCATTAATCAATAATACCACAATAGATTGTCACATTGATCAAGGTACAGCAGTGACTTAACTTCAAAATCGATTCAAAATTGAATAAACATTTGGATATGTTTGACTTACATGAAGGTGTTTACAAGATCTACCATACAGTCAAGCAATAATGATAGAGAGGTTCATGCTTGAGTTATTTCAGGCGCAGTCCAGACATTAAAACATCCCTTTATACTGACAGTGGATGATAATGTAGCAAAGTTTGTGTTTTTTTTCAATTTGCAGATTGTTCTCTGCCAAATATAACACCAGCTTAGAGAAGCTAACAACTTTATAACATTAAAAGCAACTGAAGTAAAATTATTTCATGTCCACTGGGGAAGAAAATTATGCCAATCTCTGGAAAAAAAACCCAATATATGAAGCCTAATAAAATTAATCTTAAAGCACTGTTGACCTTCCATTTAATGAGCGACAAACTGGAAATAGACACAATATCACTAAAATATTGTGCCTAATTTATCATTTAATAAGATTTACCTGATTAATATTAAATTGATTTCAGTGTTTGGTGGATATTCTTCATATCGGACAATTATCCGAAATAGGAATGGCAGGAGAATATTACTAATGGAGATGACAATGGGTGGAAGATATTCCATGAAGAATTCGGTGACAAAATATATTTCCTTACTTCCACTCCCCTAGACAAAAAAAGAGTAGACTGGGTTATAAATATAAAAGGTATACACTATGGCCTCATACTGAAGGGCCAGATTTCATCCAGATGTGCTAGTTTACCCTGCTTTACCCCTGGTTTTGAATTTCTGGACCAGGACTTTTTAACACAGTGGGTTGTTCTACACAGGCACTTAATTAACTCTATCCTTGATTGTTGGTCTGAAAGCTGGTATTAGACCATATTGATGTTGTAGATAGGCCTAGATAGCCTCACACAGGTCTATATTGCTGTTTTGCTACCTACAGTGAAACTGGTGAGATAGGTCACACCCACCACGCCCCACACACCGATGCAATTACAAAATAACCTGGGCGGTGAGCACAAGAAGCACTTATCTCCTCCAAGGTAAATGTCACAATTTATACAACATGGCACATTTCCCACTCCCACCAAATTTACAACTGGGTACCAACCTTCACAAGCCCATGAATTTCAAGACCAATAACTTCCTCTTGTTCATCGTTAGGTTGGTAATATTCTCATTATGCTCTGTTAATGATTATTTGGCATTTAGAAAATTCATCAATTTTAATATTAAATTGAGCTTTTCCAACTGAAAAATGTTGATTGTTGTATCCATTAATTAACATAATCCAGTGCTATCTTTGACTTTGCACTAACAGCAAACATTTGCTAAGCTAATACACTTTTTCAAGATTTAACCATAGCTTACTTTTTTATTAAATACTTCTCAGTAATTTTAATTGCCACAAGAATTACCTATCCTCATCAGTGTGGTTAATACAATTGAATGTGTATTTACTGTATTACTGGGTACGTAAATTCAATGTGCAACAATGTAATATTATTGTTACAATAATATTTTTATACAATGTCGAGATTGGAATAGCTCAACTCCATCCTAACTGTTGGGAAAAACAATCCTTTCTCAAAGCTACTATGATGGGTTTTGGAGCAAATAGTTTCTAATCACCTCACTGAAATTATGGTGAGCTGCTTTTTAAACGTCAGATATCATTCATGTCTTAATTGTGACCTTTCTTCTGAAGAGTTAACTCTCACAATTTGATACTAATGAAAAATTTAGAACATGTACCTCAAACGTTGTCGATATATATTAAACAGTGTATACTCTAAATGTAGTTTCTGGATTATTCCTTTTTCTGTAATATTGACATAACTTGTAACAAATTGAGCACAGAACCCTGCTTGAACCCACTCATCATATCCTGCCAATCTGAAAAAGACCCATTTCTGTGCACCAATATTCTCTCCACACTCGCATTTTACACCCATGTGTATCTAGTTTGTGCAATAACCTTTTATGCAGCACCATACCAAATGCATTCTGGAAACCCAGGTACAATGCATCAATGGGGTTCTATTTATCCACAGCACATGTTACTCAGATCTACATAGAATCCCTATAGTGTGGAAGCAGGCCATTCGATCCATCGAGTCTGCACAGACCTTCCAAAGAGCATCCCACCCTATCCCTGCATTTCCCATGCCTATTACACTGAGCCTACACATCCCTTAACACGACAGGCAATTTACCAAAGCCAATCCACCTAGCCTGCGCATCTTTGGATTGTGGGAGGAAACCAGACCAACTGGAGGAAACCCACATAAGCATGCAGAAAATATGCAAACTCCACATAGACAGTCACGTAAGGGTGGAATCAAACCTAGATCCCTGGCGCTGTGAGGCAGCAGCGCTAACCACTGAGCCACTGTGCCACTAAACATTTTGCATTGGTCGGGAATCGAACAAGGGCCTTCTGTGTGGCTGGCGAGAAATCTACCACCGAGCCACCAGTTCATCAACCACCAATTCTTCTTTAAAGAATTCCAATAAATTAATAAACCAGGACTTCTCTTTCAGAAAATTGTGCTGGGTCTTCTTAATTATCTTGAGCTTTTCCAAGTGGTCAGTTATAACCTCCCTAGTGATCAATTAAACCATCAGGGTCCCTTATAGCCAAATAGCCCATCAAGTCTGCTCTGCTATTCATTCATGGCCAACATGTTCTAACACTTTCTGAAACTTGCAACCACATGGAATAATTGTGGCAAACAGCATGGGTGCATTAAGTTTACCAACTATGTGAGGGTGAAAGATAGAGAAGGATATGTGGATGGAATTAAATGAGGTAGGGTAAGTGAAAACACACATAGAGTACAGGGATTGTCGTAGATTAGATGGCTTGAATGGTCTGTTTCTGTGCTGTACTTTCAATGCAATTATATTGTAATCTAGTTATCCAATGTTCTGTAACTTGAACAACAGTGCGGATGCACTGACCTTCTGCTGAAACCGCTGGGATGTTGCAGTTGCTTGATAAATGCAGTAAAAAGCTCCAGTCAACAAAATCGTGATGAACAAGTTAAGCACAAAACGTATGAAGTATAGGAATGTTCTGTCCTTGTTGCCTCGCTCAGCTTTTCTCCTCCTGCACATTTGTTCTTGTAAATCAATCTGTTTAAAATGCAAAGCTCAAACCATTAATTGGGAAAGTAGTTTCAATTCAGATCTTGAGATTCATTCAGCACAGTTAATGTCAATTTACATTCAGTTGCCAACTGAGTCCTAAACATTGAAGGTGTTGTATTTGAATCAGTGCTTTAATTATCATTTTGGATTGTGATTTTTGAGAAAAAAACTAGCAATGGAGTCTTCCAGAAATTGAAAGTCAAATTCCAACAAACCATTAACTGAAGCCATAATCCAATCAGAAGAAGCTGATCTGGGTGTCATATTTTGTTGATTAGCTACACTTGCCCCGAACAACAACCCAGTTGTTTGAAATACTTACTTTAAAAAATGCCAACTTCATAAACCATCAACATTATGTATTTTTTAATCATGTTGTTCAGAGACGTTATGATACACCTCTGTGGCAGGAGGGACTTGAACCCAGACCTCCTGGCTCAGAGGTAGGGATTCTACTGCTGCTCCACCACAGTCCTAAATCTACACATGTGAAACACAGGTCTGCCTAGATATGTGATGATGCACCTCTGCAGTGGTGAGATTTGAATGTAGAGGTCATGGCTCAGAAGACAGGAACACTATCACTGCACTACAAGAGCCTACTCAGCATCATGAATTTGATATTTTCCTAATTCATCTGTTCGGAGACACTATTACATCCTTGACTGGTACAGTTGGGACTTGAACTGAGTCCTTAGACTTAGAGGTAGGAATATTACCACTTCACCACAAGAACAGTAGCATCTGGAAGTAGTTATGTCCTAATTGAGGGCAGGTGGAAGTGATGGCCTAGTGGTACTACTACTGACTGTTCATACAGAGACCTGGGTTCAAACCTCACGATGGCAGATGGTAGAACTTGAATTCAAGAAATATCTGAAATGAAAAATCTGATAGTGACTGTGAATCCATTGTTGATTGTCAGGGAGGAAACCCCATCTAGCTGACTAACAGGCTCTTCAGGGAAGGAAGGTACCATCCTTATCTGGCCTACATGTGATTCCAGACCCCCAGCAATGTGGTTGACTCTTAACTGCCCTCTGGGCAATTATACACCTCATCCAATGGATAAAGGGGGAAAAAATTGACCAGTTCTAAAGCTATTATTACACACCTTTGGAGTGTGGGACTTGAATCTGGGCCTCCTGGATCAGGGGTAGAGACATTACACTGTGCCACAAGAGGCCAAAAACATCAGCAATTATTGTTTTCAAGGAGATTTTGTTTATTTGAAGACTTATAAATCACCAGTACACCTGCTGCTTGCATACTGTTCCCAAATCTCAACATCACTGCAGGAGGGGCTTTAAATTGGGTGTGAAAATATTTAAGGGCATCATGTCATGATTGAGGGTCTTTAGCTGTTTAGATAATTGGGAGAAGGTTGGATTGTTCTTCTCAGAGAGGAGATGTTCAAATCATAGAAGTCCTACAGTGTGGAAGCAGATCACTGAGGTCAACACCACCCCTCCAAAGAACATTCCACCCAGCCCAAATCCCCTTCCCTTTCCCTGTAACCCTTCATTTCCCATGCGTAATCCACCAATTTACACATTCGTGGTCACTACAAGCAAGTTAGCACAGCCAATCCACCCAAACTGAACACCTTTGGACTGTGGCAGGAAACCAGAGCACCCGGAGGAAACCCACACAGGCATGGGGAGAATGTGTAAACTCCACACAGGCAGTTGCCTGCGAGTGAAATCAAACCCAGGTCCCTGGGGCTGTGAGGCCATGCTAACCATAGAGCCACTGTGCTGCCCCAAACATTTTCAAAATCAAGAGATGACTGGACAGAGTAGATGTGAGCATAATAGTTCCCTTTGCTGGAGAGCCCTGAGAACTAGAGACAATGAAAGAACCGAAAGGTGACATGAGAAAACAATTTTTATGTAGCTAGTGGTTCGGATCTGGACTGTGCTGCCTCACATTCTGATGGAGACAGATTCAGTTGTAGTTTGAAATGGAAATTGGATCAGTCTCCAAAAGAGAAACTCATATGTGAGCTGTGGAGAGAGACAAACTGACTTTTCCTTGCAGTGAGCCAATGCTGGCTTAATGGGCTGAATGGCCTTCTTCTTTGCTGTAGACAGTCTTTTATTATATTGTATGAGTCTACTAAATGCTGCCTCAACTAGTTTGGAGGCCCAATCGTTGAAATGTGATGCCAATCATTGGAATATCATGGTGAGGGTGGTATTTCAGCTGAATAGTTATGCCCAGCTTTGTGATGCTGATTCTGGATTGGATATCCGTCATTGCTTATAGTTTTAACTGCTTCTTCTTATGGTTTATGGTTCAATTCATAAAACCATACGCATCAGAAAAAAATTCAAAAAGGGGTAGAAACGAAGTTTATGAATATAAAGTTGAACGAAATCTACAGTCTTCTCGATAAATGATCTACTTACATTTTGAAATAAAGCTACAGCCTGGTTAGCATATTTGATGCTTTCATATTCCTCAGTCCATGTTTTTTCTCCTATATTCTTGGGGTCAACAAATGTTAAGTATTGCTAACTGATAGCTATAAAGGTCACAAACTGTAATTCACAATCTTTTAGTTTTCTTTTAGGTTGATCTAAGATTTGCTAAGGAAATAAAATTCTGCAAAATGACATTTTTCAACAGATGGAACTTTTACAATTAGGTATAATTCATCAGTCTCATATTGAGAAATCAAATACAGTAGAACCTCTATAACAATACCATCAGAAACCAAATACAAATCGGACAGATTAGGTACAGTAAATTAAATGTAAATTAAAGAGCCGTATGAGAAGCCCTGTTACAGTGTTTCAATGTGGTTTTGTTTTTGAAGGACCACTGCGGTAAAGATAAATATTTACACTATTTACAGTTATAATACCTTCAATTCATTTACAATGCTCTGTTTCTTAAGTGTGGCCATTGTGGTTTCCTTGATACAAAAGTCCCAGAGAGTGAAGATTTTGGCACTGTGTCTGGTGCTGTAATTCTTCTCATGCATGCATTCCTGTTTAAATCCATTCACTATCCTGTATGAAAGAAAAAGACTATTTATTTTAAGGAACACTAATTTCCCACTACTAGATGCTTTATCCCAAGACTACTGTAGCATGTCACCCACACTGACCTTGTCTGCTTCATTTTCTAGCATCTCTTCCTCTTCCAGTCCAATCTAAAATCAGCCTGTTCTACACCCCAATTTTTATATTAATCACTGAACATTTTAACTTCAAATTACACTTTTTTAAAGCACATTTTGCAACATCAAAGGTGCTAAAAAAAACTCCAAGCAGTTGTTACACTTTACGACTGCCTGCACTTTGATGAGACGGATCTGAACTGTTCAAAAGCAACTTCAATGACTTTTGCTTAGAAGCCCTGAGGATATGGTATTGTCTACAATGTTTTCCCAAGGTTTCAGTGAATTTCCATTGGAGCCATTGATGATATGGGAAATACCTACAAAAGTTCACCTCCCCTCGGCTTTAGCTCTAACACTCATTCCCACAAACTGAGGGTGTTGTTTCATTAACTTCCTGTGGGGGGGTTTGGTGGTGGGGAGCGGGGTGGGTGAGACCTTGCCACCTTCTCACCTCCACCGTACAGACAGCCTTCCTGCCCCAACACAGGTTAAGGCCCCCAGTGAGCAAGTGGTGTGCCCCATCTCAGTTTGGTGCCTGTGATGTGAAAAATTTGAATGATAGGTCCTACTGGATTTATTTTATCCATGAAAATTACTCTTCCAGCGGTTATTCCATTAAACGCCAAATAATTTTCATATATGTCTCCTGAAGTTGGGCCATGGCAGATACAAAGTGTACTAGCACGGAGGTGTGGGGAACATTAGACTGCGGGAGGTGAAGGATATGTTGGCAGTAAGCTGGCATAAGGGCTACAAAGGGCTAATGGAATAAATGGAAGGCATGCTTTGTTATGGGAGCATGGGGAATGAGAACATGGATGTGTTTACTGGGGCTTAAGCTGGTGGGTATATGGGCAACATGAGAGGTGGATACAGAAGGATAAGGTGGCATGGATTAACATGGGTGGGGCATGGGGAGTGTGTGGTGGCAATTTGAGGAGTGTGGGCTGGAGGGTTGTTTTGGATCGATTAGATTTTCACTAATTGTCCATATTGTGCCACGGCACATAGGCAAGCCTTGTGCCCAACTCACACCCACAGCTGTCAGCCTCCACTCCTGTTCTATTGAGCGCCCAGTCTGTCTTCCAGGCAACTCTACTACCTCAGAATGAATATATAACCTCCTGGCCCAGTTTCTCCCCGGTCAGATTGCAGAACAGGGAAATATCCCATCTCTGTGCTCTTGACCCAGGAGCAAACATTTGGGATTCTTGCATTTAAGTCAACAGAATTGAATTTAACATGATGAAAATGCTAAGGGCAGTGAAAGTTCTAACCTTCCAATAATCCAGCAAAAGCAAAGTAGAAAGTAGAGGAACATGCTCAGGAGGTAGGCTAGAGGGAGCTTATAGTTAACATCCTGGTATACATCAGATTTATAATACCCATAGAACATGTAAGAGACTTCCATGAATCCCTGTAAATTAAAAAAAATCAAAATTAGAGAAGGAACTTCCATAACTTTTCAAGTTATAATTAAAAGCAACAGCTCATGTTGATTTTCACTTTCAGCTCTGAAATCACTGCATCCTTAATAACACTCTCGCTAATTGTTCTGCAATTTTAGTTTGAGCACTAGATAGACATCTACCCCCATTCTGTTCACACCTCCCCCCACTACAGACATTGTATCTGAGTCTCCTCCCACTTCACTTCTGGTTGATCCAATATCCTCACCATCACCACGATCACCTCATCCCTGTCCACATACATTGTCCTCCTCTTTTCCTGTTACTGTCTCATCATTGTTGAAGCCATTATCCACATTTTGGGGTTTCATTTCTCTATTGTTCAGCTTTTGATAATCATTTCAAAACTTCCACTTTGTGCCAAACTTCAGTGTCCAGATGTAATGTCTTGCAGTCTCATACTCACTTCCTGAATTTATTGGATGAAGTTCTGGCTGATACTGGAGAGCCTACCAGGTGTCAATAGTCTATCCCCTAGTGTCTCTTGCTTTAGTTGTCTGCAATGCCTCATTGTGAACAACACAATGGCCCTCGTCAAACAAAAAAACCAAAGCTGAATTTTCTCCACTTAAAGGAACATATGTTGGTGTCAATTAATTGCCAAGAACTCTCAAGAACTTGGAGTCCAGGGCTCCTTCTGCCCTCAGCCATTGATTGACACACATGTACATATACATTTGTCAAATCTACATTAAAGAATGTACCAAGTAAATATTTATAATATATTAACTGCAGATGAATAATTTCATCTTCTTCAGACAGTCTCTGCAATAAAGCAGGTTGCAGAAGTCTAGATGTGATTATAAAGAAACACGGCATTCCTCTCTAAATTTCTTAGATTTATTGGCCATTGTGACAGACTCTAGTATTATTTTTTGTCTGGAATTCCACATGCAGCAATGACCTGCATCATATCAGTGTAGATTGAAACTCAATTACAGGTGCTTTTTCTGCTCTCTTGACTGGGAGGATGGTGAGATGAGGAACTCAAAGGCACAGTTATTTCAGTGAGAGCAATAGAATTAAACAACTAGCATTTTTCAGTGTGGTGATAAAAGGGCAGTGTCAACTTTTTGACTGGTGTAAGTTAATTAAATAAAACAAAGAACATGCTGCCATCTTGTGGGTAGATGTTACAGTAACATTACATTTAGTCAATCTCTGGGAAGGTAAAACTTGAATCCCAAGTTTCTGTCCCCGGGATGGAGACAACACCACTGAACTACAAAAACCTTGTTAATGTTAGTGTGGGCAGCACAAATCTGTCATTATAGTGTTGATGAGAATGTAAGTAGACAGAGGATGGGACAATTTTACTGTTTTATGGTAGTCATTATGAATATTGCAATCTACATTAAATTGTCCAAATTCTTTAAACCATTTTTCACAAATAATGGTTCAGTGGCTATTGTAACAGTGGGTTACTTTCATGCTGTGAATGAAAAAAGAAAAACTTGATTTGCCTTTTGTACTTCTGACATTTACGTTTAAATTTTTTTCAGCATTTTCCACATTCTGCCTTTTGTCTTTTTTGATCATACACTGTAATTTTAAGTGGAAATGTGTGTGATTCTAGTTTTGAAAAAAATTCACACTTTACCAGTTGCCAATGTATAATCCCCGGAGATTATCAAGGGGCTGAGAATTCTAGCGAGGAAAACATCTAGTTATAAAATATTGACAGCCTTAATTAATTCTGTGCACCAAATCAATCAGGATGTCCATTATTCAGTGATTCTGCATCACCAACTGTAAATACGATACAGCTTTTTGATTTGGAATGTCAGCTCTCATTAATTAACTGAACTAATTGACTAAATTGCAGTTTACTGAGACCAGTAGGGATGTTTTAGGGACAATTTCTTCCAAGCCTCAATTATAAATTAGAGCAGAGACCAAGATGGCAGTTGCTGAAGTAGATATTTCTGTGCCTAACACAAACATGTGGTACTTATTGAGGTTATGTGGTTATACTACACCTCCATTTCCACGGTGTATTCAATATAAGTTTTCTTCTGTTTTAATGACACAGCTCTTGTGCGAGGAGGTTTCGTTGCATTCGTTCTTTTCCTGAATTACACTGGATAGGTCACTGGACCAACCATACAGAGTTCAAATACAGTTGTAGTTTGTTGTCAAATGGGAACTGACAATCACTCAACTGGCTTTAAATAATCCCAATGTTGCGCTAAGTGTTTAATTTTGATCATATTTCTAATTTTAAATAATTACATACCGTTCCAGAGAACAGATCCAAGATGTACGCATAAAAAGGAACCAAGCCCTGAAGGTATGGATTGTACTTGAAACACTCAGGTGCTGAAGAGGAAACTGGAAATATAGATTATGAGTGATTTTTCGGCTGTTTTACTGTGTAGTCTTCAGCATCTCACTCGACAGTTGAGTAATGCAATGCGAGCTGGTACAATGATAGTGCAAAGGTGTGTTGAGCACCAAATGCTAAAGTTCAATTGTAAAACAAGCAACAGTTCTGAATCTGGCTGGGAGCAAAGTAATCAAGACCCCAGGAAGGGGGACAGCAGCCTCACACCAATGAGGTGACACGAGACAGGAGCTCATTTCAGCAATATGGACATTTTATGGTGGTGGTGTAATCATAGTGAAGTCAATGGACTAGCAAATCCATAGGTGCAAGTATACTGCTCTGTCAGCTGATGGGGTCTGAAGCCATTCAATAGGAACCTGGAAAGCTAGTCTCTGTCATGGTGACTATAAATGTGGCACTTTCTTTTGTTATTGAAACCCAGGCGGTTCACTTGACTTTAGGAAAGGCAATCTACCATCCTTACCTGCTCTGGCCCTACATGTGAGTCCAGAACAGTTCTGAAGAAGGGTCACTGAGCACAAAGCAGTAACCTGCTTTATCTCCACAGATGCTGCCAGACCTGCTGAGTTTTTAAAAGCAATTCCTGTTTTGTTTCAAAAGATAACATTTGATGCTGTCTAAATCTATCAACAATTTTATAAATGAGGCACTATCAAGTTTAACAATGGCAGTGACAGTGTAAATGAGCACTGCTCAGTTTAAAAATAGCAGTGACATTCTAAGTGGGCATGCACAGTCTGGTAATAGGAGTGGCATTGTAAATAGGGCACTGCTCAGTTTAGAAACAGCAGTGATAGTCTAAATGGGACACTGCTCCTTTTGAGATAGCTGCTTGTCTGAAGATCTTTCGAATAGAACTTCATATATGCATTACCTCCTGTGCCCTAAAGACTGAACCAAGCGTGTGTTTGTTCTATTCTAAGAACTATCTGGCAAACACATCGATTTTCTGGTTCCATGGTCTTCAAGATTCTAAGATTCCAACTACCAGACAGGACAACTTAAGATAGTCGTAACAGGGATAGCTGTTTCACAAAGTTTCCTTGTTAATTAAAACACAACAAACAGCAGAGACATTTTTAAAAAATTAGCACCTCAGGAATTAAATTGACCTACAACAAAGCTTAGGGCACCCAATGAAGGAGTAAGAGGGGTGTGCTTATTCCAGAAAGAAACTCTCAAATACTCTTGTAAATCCCCTCCCCCAAAACAAATACTGTCCTTTATGGATAGTTAAACAAAATGTTGTAAAGCTGATCCCCTGAATTTGCAATACTGCTCACCATCTGGACACCCATTCCTGCATTGGTGGTCAAATGGATGGCTAATAGGGCACATTCCTTGAGCAACAAAGTTGTTAACCTGTCAATTTAACTGGTTAATCCCATTTTGCAGCTAAACATAGATACATAGAAAATGCATTCAAAGTGACTTGTGTTTATGGTCTGCTTTCACGATACATAACCTCTCGCCATACTCACTATTCCTCAGTTGTTCTGTGGCTGTCAGGTTGAGTTTCATTTTGCTGATGTGGATGAATGGGATGAGCACAAATCCACTAACCAGAAGAAAGGCAAAAAAATTCAGGAAGATCAAAAAACGCAGAAAGGTGAAGTATGACTGGATGCCGGTGCCATATTGACCTAATCCGCAGCACAGAACAAAATGGCGAATTAATACACCTTTCCAGCCCACACACTCTCACACTTCTAAAACTAAAATAGTTCAATCTCTGTTGTACTCAAAAATACAATTATTATTTCATTTCATGCTCCAAAAAGACAAAGCATTTTCCATTCTCTAGCACAGAAATCCTGTGTTATGTGTCCCCTATATTAGTCATGTGCACATTTATTAAATATTACAGTGAGGAGAAAGTCTGTACTTTTATAAATTTGGTATAAAGCAGGGTGTCCAAACTATGGTTGGAAGGCCACAAAGGGCCTACAAATTCCATCAGTCCAGCCATAACATATAGCTCTAACTGCCCTTTCATTTCTTGCTGTTTGGTTTGCACTGTTTGAAATTGATTTACTTACAGATTTGCACAAATCAATCGATGGATAACTCTCAAATCTAACACTAATCTCTGTTGGTATGTTACAGGTGGCACAAATTGTCATTAATATTCAATGAGGAATATATAGATTGTGGATCCTAATTTACAAATACAGGTGTCTTGGATGTTCCAGCTGTTTGGCAAAATGTGAGTATAAGGAAATCATTCTGCTCCAAACTGTGGAGACAATCGTCCTTCGTGTGTTATTGATCAATTACATTCAGGGAAATCAGAGAATGGATTCATTGCAATATGGTAAATATCAACATTAGAGGCAACAAGCATTTTCCCTGTGTATGTTTGTCACATGACACAAATAGTGAGACCCAAGTTCCGAAACCACTGACAGAAGTGCTCACCTGGGAGGAAACAAAAAAATACGCTGGAGAAATAATTCAGCAGGTCAGGCATTATCTTGCTGCTGATCCCACTGTTTGCCAGGCACAGAGATGAGTGGAGAACTAGCTATGATGCCCACTCACTGCGGAGATGGAAAAGTGACCTGTTCTGGATGTGAGTTTCCTCACTGAGCTGGAAGGCTAGTTTTCAGACGTTTCGTCACCATTCTAGGTAACATCATCAGTGAGCCTCCGACGAAGCGCTGGTGTTATGTCCCGCTTCCTATTTAGGTTTCCTTGGGTTGGTGATGTCGTTTCCTGCGTGGGTGATGTCATTTCCTGTTCTTTTTCTCAAGGGATGGTAGATTGGCTCCAAATCAATATGTTTGTTGATGGAGTTCCGGTTGGAATGCCATGCTTCTAGGAATTCTCGTGCGCGTCTCTGTTTGGCTTGTCCTAGGATGGATGTGTTGTCCCAATCAAAGTGCTGTCCTTCCTCATCTGTATGTAAGGATACGAGTGATAGTGGGTCATGTCATTTTGTGGCTAGTTGATGTTCGTGTATTCTGGTGGCTAGCTTTCTGCCAGTTTGTCAAATGTAGTGTTTGTCACAGTTCTTGCAAGGTATTTTGTAGATGACGTTTGTTTTGTTTGTTGTCTGTGTAGGGTCTTTTAAGTTCATTAGCTGCTGTTTTAGTGTGTTGGTGGGTTTGTGGGCTACCCTGATGCCAAGAGGTCCGAGTAGTCTGGCAGTCATTTCGGAAATGTCTTTGATGTAGGGGAGAGTGGGTATGGTTTCTGAGCCCGTTTTGTCTGTTTGTTTGGGTTTGTTGCTGAGGAATTGGCGGACTGTGTTCATAGGGTACCCATTCTTTTTGAATACGCTGTATAGGTGATTTTCCTCTGCTCTGCGTAGTTCCTTTGTGCTGCAGTGTGTGGTGGCTCATTGGAATAATGTTCTAATGCAGCTTCGTTTGTGGGTGTTGGGATGGTTGCTCCTGTAGTTCAGTATTTGGTCCGTGTGTGTTGTTTTCCTGTAGACGCTGGTTTGAAGTTCCCCATTGGCTGTTCGCTCTACTGTGACATCTAGGAATGGCAGTTTGTTGTTGTATTCCTCCTCTTTTGTGAATGTTATGCCAGTGAAGGGTATTATTGATGGTCTTGAGGGTTTCCTCTAATTTGTTTTGTTTAGTGATGACAAAGGTGTCATCCACATAGCGGACCCAAAGTTTGGGTTGGATGATTGGCAGAGCTGTTTGTTCGAGTCTCTGCATTACCGCCTCTGCTAAGAACCCTGATATCGGAGATCCCATGGGTGTACCGTTGGTTTGTCTGTAGGTTTTGTTATTGAAAGTGAAGTGGGTGGTAAGGCATAGGTCCACTAGCTTGATGATGTTGTCCTTGCTGATGAGGTTGGTGGTGTCTGGTGGATGTGTCTTCTGTTCTTCTAATAGTGTAGTCAGTGTTTCTGTGGCCAGGTTGATGTTGATGGATGTGAACAGGGCTGTTACATCAAAGGAGGCCATTATTTCATCCTCTTCTATCTTGGTGTCTTTGGTGTTCAGGAATTCTTGGGTGGAGCGAATGGAGTGGTGGGAGTCTTCCACTAGGTGTTTTAGTCTTTGGTGTAGTTCCTTGGCTAATCTGTAGGTTGGTGTTCCAGGTAGCGACACTATGGGTCTGAAGGGGGCTCCTGGTTTGTGAATTTTTGGTAGTCCGTAGAAGCGTGGTGTGTTGGATCCATCTGGTTTCATTTTTTGGAAGTCTCTCTTGTTTAATTCCCCAGATTTTTGAAGTTTTTTGAGTAAGGCTGTGATTCGGCTCTCTCGTTGTGGGGTCGGGTCTATCCACCTGTTGTTATCTACCAAGCAGATACCACCAACCTCATCAGCAAGGACAACATCATCAAGCTAGTGGACCTATGCCTCACCACCCACTTCACTTTCAATAACAAAACCTACAGACAAACCAACGGTACACCCATGGGATCGCCAATATCAGGGTTGTTAGCAGAGGCAGTAATGCAGAGACTCGAACAAACAGCTCTGCCAATCATCCAATCCAAACTTTGGGTCCGCTATGTGGATGACACCTTTGTCATCACTGAACAAAACAAATTAGAGGAAACCTTCAAGACCATCAATAATACCCTTTACTGGCATAACATTCACAAAAGAGGAGGAATACAACAACAAACTGCTATTCCTAGACGTCACAGTAGAGCGAACAGCCAATGGGGAACTTCAAACCAGCGTCTAAAGGAAAACAACACATACGGACCAAATACTGAACTACAGGAGCAACCATCCCAACACCCACAAACGAAGCTGCATTAGAACATTATTCCAACGAGCCACCACACACTGCAGCACAGAGGAACCACGCAGAGCAGAAGAAAATCACCTTTACAGCGTATTCAAAAAGAACGGGTACCCAATGAACACAGTCCGCCGATTCCTCAGCAACAAACCCAAACAAACAGACAAAACAGGCCCAGAAACCATAACCACTCTCCCCTACATCAAAGACATTTCCGAAATGACTGCCAGACTACTCGGACCTCTTGGCATCAGGGTAGCCCACAAACCCACCAACACACTAAAACAGCAGCTAATGAACTTAAAAGACCCTACACAGACAACAAACAAAACAAACGTCATCTACAAAATACCTTGCAAGAACTGTGACAAACACTACATTGGACAAACAGGCAGAAAGCTAGCCACCAGGATAGACGAACATCAACTAGCCAAAAAACGACATGACCCACTATCACTCGTATCCTTACATACAGATGAGGAAGGACACCACTTTGATTGGGACAACACATCCATCCTAGGACAAGCCAAACAGAGACGCGCACGAGAATTCCTAGAAGCATGGCATTCCAACCGGAACTCCATCAACAAACATATTGATTTGGAGCCAATCTACCATCCCCTGAGAAAAAGAACAGGAAATGACATCACCAACGCAGGAAATGACATCACCAACCCCAGGAAACCTAAATAGGAAGCAGGACATAACACCAGCGCTTCGTCAGAGGCTCATTGATGATGTTACCTAGAATGGTGACGAAACGTCTGAAAACTAACCTTCCAGCTCAGTGAGCAAACTCACATCCAGAACCTCAACCTGAGCTACAAACCTTCTCAAAACCCGCTAGTGACCTGTTCTGACAAGACATCACTAGACTGGAAACACTGCTTTTCTCCCTACAGATGCTGCCAGGCCTGCTAAGTTCCTCCAGCAATTTCTGCGATTGTTAGTAAAAGTGACCTGCTGTAGATTTAAATCTACCTCACCCTGACCCCAGAAGCATTTTGATGGTATTTTGTGGTAGCAGAGTTGCATTTAATTTGCTCCTTGTTTGAAATAATGCTGTTCAATTCTTCTTCAGGTCACCCAGATAGGCTATTTTCACAGAGTGGTACATTTAGTGGCATAAGGTGTTTCTCTGCTATTCCAAAACCAGGTTTTCTTTGGGGGGCACGCTTGTTGGGTGTCCCTGCCCCTCCCATGGCCTCTTCTATATTTTGGCCTTGCTTTGTGTAGTTACAAAGCTCCATTCCTAACAGGTCATCCCCAGTGACAGGATCTGGGTCCCAGCCTAATTGCCAATCTTTCTGGCATTTTCTTACTAAAGTAACATTGGGAAGATGCCAGAGGAATACAAATTTTCATTTCATGTTAAATATTATGGGAACACAATAGTGAATATTATTTTCTTCACAATCGTCAAAACTGACAATGCATTTTAGATGAAAGACATCATAACTTCTGAATAAATTTTAAGCTTTAAAGCCGTGTAGTTTTGTGTAGTGTTGATGTGAACTGTAAAAACTAAATGTACCTTCTAGTCATACTACTGCCCAGTACTCAACATCAGCAAAACTCCATCATCATTGCCAATTTTGGGGCCTTGCTGTTCACAAATTGATTGGTGGTTTTACTTACATCACAACAATTAATGCATTTTAAAAATATTTTCTTAGCTTGATGATGGTTTGGGATATTCTGGGATTGTGAAAGGCATTAGCATAATTTACTCCTTATGCCTATTGCTATCTATTATTATCTGGTTATCCTGAACGAGGTGTTCTAATTAGCCCCCAGTCACTATAAATTGTATGATTCACTAACTACTAAATGACTGGTCGCTTCCAAATGCCTATTATTTTGTGTTTGACACCAATCTTCTTTTTCATCAATTTCTTCGACGAAAGACATTTGAAAAAAATCTTACTTCGTATCAAATTTGGTTAGATACTTGAACAAAAGATTTTTATTTTGACTGAAATATGTCTCCATCTCCTCCCAATGGAAATACTTTCTGAAAGCAGTTTCCACCTAAGCACTCAGCATCTTGATCTTTGCTGTGCTGTGAATGTTATTCCGCACCAAAGAAATTAGTCGCACCTTCTATTTCATTCAGAGAACTCTTCCACAGTTCAAACCAGGAAATGACATCTATCACTTCTTCCTTGAACTTTGTCAATGATTTCTGTTGGCTTTGCTTCCAGCTCCCCCAGTTGCTGAGAGATCCAATGTCACATTTTCTCTTCTCTCTGTACATAGGTTGGATAAAAGGATGAGATCTCTTATTTATAAGTAAGTGCTGGATTATATAGAAATGAAATAGATTTTTAGACCATTCTTATTATAGGGATTGTTATGGTAGATTATAATGAACCCAAAATATCCTAAAAATTAAATCAGTTGTAAGAGATATTTAAATTGTATGTATCTGAAAGGTTTCCTTTGATTTGTAGACACTTGTTCGATCAAAACCATTCGCCGAGTTTTTCTTCCCTCCTATGACAAATGGAATAACAATTGCATCATTATCAATATGGAATTTAAACACATCCTGTAGAAAATTCAAAATGTGCTCTCAAATGGACAATGATAGCTAGGATGTGACCTCAAACAGGCAGGAAAGTAAAAGGATTCTTTTAATATTCAGTCAGCTGAATGTCGGAAACACATAGAAATGTTACCATGTTGCATTTGGCATGAGCCCAGTCTGGAATTGCGATGATATTACAGTTAGAGAGTCATAGAGTCATACAGCATGGAAACAGGCCCTTCGTTCCAACCAGTCCATGAGGAACATAATCTCAAACAAAACTAGTCCCACCTGGCTCCTGGCCTATATCCCTCCAAACCAAAGTGCTTGCTTTGTATTTCAAGCAAACAGGTGTTCCTGCAGGATCCATTCATGGAGCTTCCCATTTCATTTCACTCCATTTCATCAAGCAGTTATTTTCAATTGTTGTTGAATTACAATCAATAAGCGAGTACAGTACATAAAGCATTCTCCTTGATAACTATTGCTAAGAATTAGATTAGGAATAAATTACAATCGCAATGTGAGGTGGCATTAAGTAGACATATGAACAGGCTGGGAAAACAGGGGTAAGGACTATATGCAGGCATTGTGGTTAGCACAGGCATGATGGGCCAAAGGGCCTGCTCCTTTGCTGTGCTGTTCTGTACTGTAAATCTACCAGGTTGTTTAAGCATCTTCAAACAAAGGCTAATGAGCAACTTCCCTGCAGCAAATTTCTGTTTGTCTGAAAAGGGTTGCACAAGCTCTCCCTACAGGGATTTGGACACACCTTACTTACCTTGGTGCAAAGAATTTTGATGCAAGTTGTATATGTCAAGGCTTTCAACCAGCAAAAGGATTAGCTTGTGATAGCACATGTCTCCTTCTCAGGGTCCCATTCATAATCCAAACAGTACCCTGAGACTGGAAATTTGCATGATTACACTCAGCTCACAGGCTACCCAGGATGGTAGACTGGCTGACCCTCAAGTTCCATAATCAGAGGTTATCATCATAGAGGCTATTTAGCCCCAAAGGCAGTCTGCTGACTTTCCTCTCCATTGCTGTCCAACTCCCCTCCAAGTAAATATTTGCCAAATAGTTGCATTTATATAAAACCTGTTTAGGCCCTACTTGCAGCACCGTAAGCAGATCTGGGCACTACACCTTAGGAATAATATATTGGCCTTGGAGGGAGTACAACACGGGTTTACAAGAATGATTCCTGTTAATGATAAGTTATGAGGGGAGATTATACAAATTAGACATATTTTCTCCAGAATTTAGAAAATTAAGAGATGACCTAATCAAAACTTTGAAATGTTAACAGGAAAAGACAGCATGGATAAAAATAAATTATTTCCACTGCTTGGGGATTTTAGAATGTGGGAGCATGGTCTAAGAGCTAGGGTCAGACCATTCAGGACAGATATTAGGAAGCTGTTCTACACACAAAGGGTGGTAGATGTTTGGAACTCTCTTCCACAAATGGCAGTGGATGGAGGATCAGTTGTTAATTTTAAACATAGAAACACTGAAGGCAGGAGCAGGAGAGGAGGCTATTTGGCACTTTGAGCCTGCTCCGCCATTCTTCATGATCACGGCTGATCATCCAACTCAATAGCCTAATCCTGCTTTCTCCCATAACCTGTGATCCCCTTCGACCCAACTGCTATATCTGGTCGCCTCTTGGATACATTCCTACTTCCCGTGGCAATGAATTCCACATGCTCACTACTCTTTGGGTGAAGAAGTTTCTCCTCATCTCCATGCTAAATCATCTACCCTGAATCCTCGTTCTGTAACCACTAGTTCTGGACACATCCACCATCAGGAACACCCTCCCGACATCTACCCTGTCCAGTCCTGTTAGATTTTGATAAGTGTCTATGAGATTTCCTCCTCATTTATCTGAACTCTATCAAAAATAATCCCAACCTAGTTAATCTTTCATCATACATCAGGCCCGCAATCCCTGGAATCAACCTGGTAAACTTTCGCTGGACTCCTTCAAGAGTAAGTGCAGCCTTTCTCAGAAAAGGAGATCAAAAGTGCTCACAATATTCCAACAACACATCTCTGCTCCTGTACTCAAAACCTTTTGCAATGAAGGCCAACATATCATTTGGCTTCTTTACCATCTACAATGCCTGCATGCCTACCTTCAGCACAAGGACTCTCCTCTCCCAATTTACAGCCAATTTGAAATACGTAGAGTTTTGTTGAACCAAGGTTTTAAAGGATATGGGCCAAAGGCAGGTATACAGATCAGTCATGATCTCATTCAATTGTGGAATTGACCTGAGCAGCTTAATGGATTACTCCTGTTCTTACGTTCCTAGTCGCCAGCTATTGATCAGATCATGGGAAAATATGGAATTTAGTTCTGGCTCAGTACACAAAGTACTAGGAGTCATCTCATGAGCATCACAACCCATAGTGAAGTGCATGAGTGCAAATCAATCCTCTACTCATAGCATTGGCATACACTTCCTGGGCCAGTATTACAAATGCAGTGGTTACAAGAAACTGTTCAACTGCTGTCACAAGGCACCCACCTACTGTCTCCCCAAAATTTGCCACCTACAAGGCCGGAATATGAGGAACTACGCTTTGTTACACTATTCCACAAATTGTGCAGTCAAGCAACTCAGCATCATAGAGCACAAATCACCAGATCTGACTGGTAATTCTTTCACCATCTGAAACACACACTGCCTCCAGAACAAGAGCAGGGCCCACTGCACATAGCAGCAAAAAATGCAAAAAACTGAACAATCTATGGATGCTAGAAATCAGAAGCAACAACAGAAATTGCTGGAGAAACTCAGAAGGCCTGGCAGAACTAAAAAAATGCTTCAACAATTCATCGAAAGCCTCATTCAATAGTGTCTTTCAACCCTGGAACATCTAGCACTGAGGAGGACAAGACAGATAATGTACAGGAACATTACCACAAGCGCATTTCATACCAAACCACAAACTATCCCTGGAACTTGGAATTGTATTAACATTTCTTTGCAATTGGTGAATCCTAAACATAGAATTTCCTCTTGGGCACCTCCTTAGATGTACCTGCACCACAATTAATGTCGTGGTTCAAGTAAAAGCTTTTCCACCACCTTCTTAAGAACAATTGAGAAAGGGCAATGAATTCTGGTCTAGCCGATGGCACCCACATCCTAATGATATGGTAGTTTCAGGGCCTTGAGAGACAAAGCTTCCATGATAACATGGAAAACCTGAAACATATGAGCATGTGATCTCCTCTCGTCAATATCTTCCAGCAGCTGTAATCCCAAACTGGGGAAACAGGAATGGTTCCTACTTCTGTTCCTAATTTGTACATTCATATCAAGGGGAGAGTGATCAGATAGAAGAGAAACAAGAAACGCACCGGACCTAGGTAATAATAGAGATCAATATGGCAGGCAACGCATTAGGAACAATACCATTCAAGTTTTCAGAGATCTTTTCATTGCAGCATATAGGTTGGGATCTTTTGGATAACCTTGGACCTCTTAAAGCTTTTTTTCATCTATTCCTTACTGTGGGAAATACGATCCAATGCAAGTTCTATATAAAATGGAAGGACACTACAGCTGGTTATATTTTACCAATTTTACAAACATAAATACAAGGCATTACTGCAAAGGTACAGAACTGACCTCACTTTTCTTTTCTCTGTCAAATTAATTGCAAGTTCCCTCAGAGGTCGTCTACTTTCAAATAGCTGCATCTCTTCATATATGGACTGCAAATTTGACATCTCATTTCCTGAGCACCAAACTGAAGAATGCTCTTTATGTTTGGAAGTAATGCATTTTCTTCTTTTTGCCTCTGTCTTGTAACTTGGCATTTCCTGGGACATGTTGGTTTCGTGGTCAGGTTGCAGAGAAGCACATGATGATGCATTCTGGTCTGTTTAAAAAGAGCAAAAATCGATTTCTCCAACCAGTAAATGTCCAGATAGGTTTATTTTTGTCATTTTAACCAGTCTATTCACTAACTATAGGTATCCCCAAATCATAATTGTTGCAATTTAATGGTTCATTGGAAGTGGCCCATAAAGACGCACCCAAGTCAAAAACTGTCAGCCTCTGGTAGATAACAAGGTGTGGAGCTGGATGAACACAGCAGGCCAAGCAGCATCAGAGGAGGAGGAAAGCTGGCGTTTTGGGCCTAGACCCGACTTTTCTTCAGGTGGCAGGGGCTTTGACTGCACTTGCTGGCTCAAACAGTTTGGTGTTGTGGGCAGTGCAATGATGTTTAATTACATCATGTCTTAAATGTACACAACATCACAGGGCAAGTGCATATTTGTTTTTCGACTCTGGTATAGTGGAGAGTCAACTGCACGGTGTATAGATGACAGACCGGGTCTAGACCCGAAATGTCAGCTTTCCTGCTCCTCTGATGCTGCCTGGCCTGCTGTGTTCATCCAGCTCTACACCTTGTTATCTCAGATTCTCCAGCATCTGCAGCTCCTATTATCTCAGCCTCTGGTAGATGTTCTATTCAACAACATTTTGCATTTACATACTTCATTTATAAACAAGCCAGGGCACCTCACAGCAGCATTGCCAGACACAATTTAAAACTGAACAACAATAGGACAAGTGGCCCAAAGCTTGTCAAAAAATTCAGACCGAAGCAACAATTTAAAGGAGGAGAGAGAAGCAACGTACTACAGAGATTCATGAGGGATTTCAAAGTTCAGAGATAAGGCACACCCATTCACAACAGGGGAAAATGTATTTAGGGAGCACTTGAAAAAGCTACTGGGTTACGGATAGAGTGGACCCAGCAGGGGATTTGAAACAAAAGGATGAAAGGCTATCAGGTCAGGAGACATTTGTAGGTGAGTAAGCATGAGAATCAAAATTGGATAGAACTTAGTGCATATTAGTTCGGGTATGGGCTGCAAAGATTTGGATGAGCTCAGGTTCCTGAAAGAGGAACTGGAGAGTGCACAGCTGAGGCAAGCTATCTTTCCACAAAGCCAAAATTAGCTCTCCAACCAGCTTTCCAATAATTCCACATCATAACATGTCCAGATATCCATAATAAACAGAGAAGCTTGTTCATACAAGGTAATTTTAAGGATTTTAGTTTAATTCATTCGTACCATGTAAGAGGAGCAACTGAAATGTAAGCAAAATTAAATTTAAGTAACTACTACTATTTCAAGTTTCAAATAGTAATAAAAAAAATTAAAAAGCTTGTAAAACCCTGGTTCATGGACAAACCTGGAAACAATTTGTGGACAGGTAGTTTTTATCTCCAGAATCTCGACTGGGATTTTTAAAAATTCATTCGCAGGATGGGGGTATCACTGGCCAGGCAGCATTTATTGCCCTAATTGCCCAGAGGGCAGTTAAGAGTCAACCACATTGCTGTGGGTCTGAAGTCACACATAGGCCAGACTAGGTAAGGATGGCAGTTTTCCCTCTCTAAAGCACAATAGTGAACCAGATAGGGTTTTCCCAACAAATGACAATGGATTAAGAGTCCTCATTAGACTCTTAATTGAAGTTTTTTTTAGTTCAAATTCCTGCCATGGCAGGAGACACACCCAAACATCCTGAGGATTATCTCGGTCTTCAGCCATAATACCACTGGGCCATCACCTCCCCTGTTACATAATGCTTTGTTATTTGTTTAACAATGTCTGTCATCTATACACTATGCAATTGATTCTCCATTAGACCACAGTTGAAAAACAAATTTGCACTTGTTTTGTGATGTTGTGTACATTTAAGGCATGATGTAATTAAACTTCGTTGTACTGCCCACAACACCAAACTGTTTGAGCCAGCAAGTACAGTCAAAGCCCCTGCCACCTGAAGAAAAGTCCAAACTTAACCTTATTTTCTCAGTTCAGCACCGTAATTCCTTGACAGATAATTGGCAGTTAATTTAAGCCTGTAAATCAATCTCACAGCCGATGTCTAAAAGACAGTTGTGGTGTCCTCAAAGCCACAATATAATTCTGGTGTAGTACTTCAACAGCAGTAATTTATTATCCCACTCAAAATTATATACCTCTGTGAAAACCAAGATGGTAATTAGACTGTACCAGTAAATAGCACATCTGTTAGATTAATGCTATGATCTATTTCTTCAATTTAGCAAATGCAACAAAACCTTATGGCGCAGTTTGACTTCAGATCAGAAAATCATTATTCCACATTAATTCATGATTATGAGACATTTAAACCACATAATTGATTCTATTAAGCATGTGAAATTAACTCACTAAATCCTCGAAAGAAATCTTAAGGAGCTGTGCTGTTTATCCAGAATTGGCTTTGGGGGTGACTCCTTAGGGATCCTCATGAAAACATTATGACACTGGGGATTGTGAGGTCTTGTTGTGGACAATCCACACAAGTCCATCACAAAAGTCCAAAACTCTTTGCAACTACTTTGCAACACCCTGTTGTTGTGGAAAGTATTACAGAAATGCAATTTTGTTCTCTGACATTTGAATGCCAGACAAAACAAATGTAGTTAGGAACATAATTTTGGTTCTGTTAGGATATAAATTGCCTTTATTGTTATCTCTCTTCAACAACATCTTTATTTTTTGCAATCTAACAGGTTAGAAAATGAATAATTAACAACTGCACTGATACAAGTACAAATCTGTGGAAAGATATATCCATTAATCAAGTTCCTCAAGTAGGTTGATGCTATGAAACTTGTAGTCTATTATTTAAATGATCAATCCAGGAATTTCACCATGATTCAGTCAGGGGATCTGTCTGACTGCAATCTGGGGAGCGGGCAATGAGCATCCCTATAGGACCAGCTGCAGTAAGAGGTATTGCATATCAGTCAGGGTCGAGATCTGGTCAGGCTGCTGTTGAAGATGGTCAGAGTCTTGGGTGAATACAATCCCAGGTGCCAGTCTGTCAATCTTCAAGAAGAATTCAAGGTGGTCCTCATTGTCAATCGGGGGTAATGAGCATTTTTTGAGGTAGAAACATGGACTGTACTGGGGGAAACACAAAGTGTTTGGTGGGGAATATGCAGAGCAGCATCAAAGTAGAGTACAGGAAGGTGGGCATTATTGGCAGTGACCATCACAGTCATCTCCAGCGGTGGGGACATGAAGGAGCAGGGTGGGCATCATTATTAAAGTGTAATGTCAGGATTTGGGGCCTCCAAGGACAGTAGGAGGTGACATTCAGCATGATGGGCCTCCAGACTGCGAAAGGGGGATGTGAGTGGAAATGGACTGTTACGTTATGTGAGGTAAAATGCTGTGGGGTGGGTGATGGCCTAATGGCTTCCCACTCTAACTTGGACAGACTATGCCACTCTATCCTGGCAGCTGTGCTCTGCACAATTAGAGTGGGCAATGAGGCTATGTGATAGGTGCTGAAGAGCCAGGCAAATAGGAGCAATCCTCCAAAGAGAAGGATGAGGACACTGAGCTGGAGGAAACTCTCCTTGTGGGTGAAAGAGCTCAATTGCATCATGCACTATAAACCAGACGGGACCTGATTTACACCTGGTTCCACTACATGGTGTAAAAGACCATCATGGATTGTCGAGATCAAAATGCCAACATTTGATATGCATCGTTGCTTCAAGCTGCAGCCTGCATGCATTTCCTTTATCTTCCCATTTGCCAGCTATCTATAAACGTTCATGTTTAATCTCATCCAAATGCTTACCTCCATGTCATGTTTGCCTCACGGACAATGACAAGATGTGGGTGACCACTGGGACATTGGGAAAGAGTAGCAAAGACTCACAAAGGTTCTTTAGATGGGATGTCTGTTAGGACAAGTAAAAAGTTTGGTGTGGAGGCTGATTAGTATCTAGGCCTACATGTGTGCAAGACTGTCAGCCATAACAGTTATGTGCCATGGTCAGTGGGCTTTATGGCTACTGTGCTATTACGCTGCTGGCGAGGGCAACGTCAGATTGCCAATGTTTGTCTGTTGCCCAGCGGTATCCAATAGATGGCACAGGTACCTACGATGCTGGTGATTCAGCAAATATCTGTTGAGTAAGAAGCTGATCTGGGAATGTTGCATGATAAAATGGGGATGAAATTCAACATGAGGGATGCCATAGGAGTGAGGTGCGTGGTTAATGAAACATGTTTGGTAAGATACCGTGAAAGATCTCGTTTCTCTTCTTGGTGATAATCCCTCCAAGAAACTTGATGCAACCTGTACTTAGTCAAAACTGCATAAAATTCAGCACAATGAGGAAATGGAGGCAGGAAAGCAGTGAAAACAGAATCACACTTATGTATGACAGACCACAGGTCAGAGAATGAAAGGGGCTTAGCATGGAATTAACAAATACCCAGGAAGTAGTGACTCATGGTGTCCATGGGGAAAACTGCAGTTACAGATAAAAGGGCAGAAAATATTAACATTCCTAGAATGATACAGGAAAATGTGGCCAAGTGATAACTTCTTTCTCCAAAACCTGATCAGCCAAGCCTGTTGAAAATAATTTCCTTCATTAAGCTGCTGGTGAGTGTATTTCACATAAATAAATATCTGCAGCATTTAATGAAATAAAACAAAGTTGCATAACCTGAGTTAAAAAGTTATATCTATGGATATTGTGTTTATATTTTGTACTTTTGAAAAAAAAATGAATGTACACAAAGACGCTGTCAATTATAGTGCAGGACAATTGAGGCACAATCATACATTCGAACATACCCTGTTGAGGCCCAGAAAAACCACCCTTCTACGTCTCATTTTTATGTAGTTCACAGTTCAATGCTACAAGTGTCAGTCTCACCTGAATCTACGCCTGCTGAATACACAGTCACTTGCTCCATGTTTTGCAACTGCTCCCATTAGATATTGGGGATACGAGACAGAATCCTCATTCCAATCGCAAATTTACATTTCAGCCTTTGCTCGAAATAAAAGAGACCAGTTTTATCCATGTCAGAGCCCAATTCAATCATGTGACAGGAAACTGAAATACCACACAACTTCCTTAAATGAAGATGCAACTGTTGCATGAAACTCATAAAACTGCACAGAAAGCTGCAAACAGCAAGCTGGAAGGAAACCACAGAGCTTAAAAGCTACTATTTAAACTAACAACCTCATTTGACTCAATGTGTTGCCACGTTATAATGATGACTTTAAAACATTTCAACATATTTGACCTTTTTACACTGTGGGAAAGCACCACATAGGACACAAAGCATAATTATGCTTGATAGTGCATTGCTACCAGACCAAAATGGTTCAAAACATAATCTTCTAGAGTTACATTCAATCAAAGGAAAGAGTTGTCAATCCAAAGAATTCGACACTTAGAAAGTATGCTAACAAAGTGACCAAAAGCAGTTGATTTCAAGAAGCATCTTTAGAAGGATTCACAGATAAGAAATCAGTACTTCAAGTCGCAGTGTGGAGGTGACAGACATGTTCATTCTGTGCTTGTAAGAACACTGCCTTCTACTTTGGTACAGGCTCCCCTATTGGCGTCTGAGGTGTATTCTTGAGAGGTGGATATTTAGCCTCTTCACGTATGCAAACTGGGGCCTAGTATCTGGTTGAGGTCTCTCAATAAAATTAGTCTACAATTGACTGCAGTATCTTGCCTTTAATTTCTTCAGGCATTGGACTGGCAAACTGTGGCACTTATAAACAAAAGTCCATTGACAGACTAAGTACATGCTTTACTAGAAAAGCAAAGTACCTTAATGGACAAAGATTCAGGGTCTCAGAATGTGCTGATTCAGATGCAAACCAATTCATTGGCTATAAGTTCTGTGATTTGTCTTTGCTACAAATTCAGACACTTTATTTGTATGAGCAGACACAGTTGGTGACATAATATTTACTTCCAATTTGTACTGTAAAATAGAAATTATTTTGCTGTTGTTGTTCTTTGGAAGAAGATTTGAAACTTTAAATAATGGACATTTTATTCAGTGATATACAACAAATTCAGAAATTTCAAAACTTCTTGCAGTAAACAATATTAGTTTCTTGCTAGGAAACAACCATCCTTCATTGTTGGCTGACCCTCAATTTTAAGATGTTGTCTACTCTGGGTCCCAAATTACTGCCAGTTATCTTCATGAGTCTGATGAGCCTGATTCTGACCAATGAATTTTGGGGACCTTTAGTACAATGTCCTAAGAAGTGGTGAGATCTGGATTGCAGGATTTCCTTCATTTTTATCCCTTCCCTGCTTCCATTCTATCTTATCATTAAGACGTGATGGCTTAAAGCATGAAGAGCAAGATGCTACCGTTCTGAACGATTGTACCAAGTTCCTTCCAGTCACTATATCAATCTGACTGTGCTTCACGGAGAACTGCAGAGTATCTTTGAGATCTGTTCTTTGTCCTGCTGGCCATACAACACTGGCCATTTGATAGTAAAGAAAGTGTAACCTGACAGGAAATATTTTCTAACCAAACAGACACAGCGTCCAGTTCATAGAGATTGAGTTTGCAGTTCTGCTTGAATGCTTGTCAACATCTTCGGGAAGACATGAGTGTTTGTACGATGGTGTTCTCATTGAAAATGGATGCAGCAGAAGCATTGCTGATGGAATTTCTCCAGCACTCCAATATGTCCCTGATACATATCCATGTCCCACTTCAGGACTGAAATGTAGTGAGGTCGACCATTCTGTACGCTTGGCCCTTTGTTTACTTGCAAGCATTTGTTAGCAAACACTTAATGTTCTAGTTTTAAGAAGGCTGAGCTGAAGCAGTTAACCTGGCATAGGATCTTTTGAGAGAGGTATCTGTCAAAGCATGGAAAATTCACAACTTATTCTGGAGCCTCTCTTTGAACATATCTGGAAATTGAAATATTTGGATGACTGGGTTTGGAGTGATATTTTGGCCAACATTCAAGGGCAGGCCACATTTTGTGTTTGCAAATGAACAAGAGTGGCTCGCAAATGTGGTGCAGAGTTTACAACAATACTGCAGTTATCTGTAAACTGAGGATTGCACACTCTTCTTTTAACTGAGCTTTCCGTCTACAGATACAAGACGGCAGTTGATCTTTGATGAGATGAGCTGTCAGTTAGACCATAAATAGTATGGGGACTTTCACACTTCTTGCTAGAATGCTTTTCAGATTTTGAAGGTGTCTGCTTCAGATCTCACACTCATGCAATTTCAGGATAGTAATGAAGTTTCTTGAACATTCAAATCTTTGGACCATGATCCCAGCCGTACATGATTTTGAGCCAAATGCTTTGTCAGGTCAATAAGTTAAACAAAGTGGTCCTTGTGTTTCTTGGTATGTCAATGGAATTCTGCTGTTTTATTTACAATTATGCCTGCTTTTATTGCTCAAGTAGAAATTTCCGCTTTAAGTCTTAATGTCTTGCTACTTCATGACTGGACTGTCTGTATTTATACTGGTTCTCAGAGGGCTCAACCTCTGTATCATAAAAGTTATTTGAAACATTAGTTCTTGGAGATGTTTAGCCATTGTGGGCATGAATGCTTACACAGCCTCAAATTTTTGGTGTGATATCTTATTTGACTGTACATTGGGCACATGAATAGCAGGATCATATGTTTCACTGAGCAATATCCATAAGCTGCGGTAGGCAGCAAAATACTTGCAGAGACTTAAAAGCTTTCCATTGTAAATAAAATCTAGCACAAGCATCAATGTCCACCTATTCCCTTTGCAGCCTCCTCCTGTCCAAATGTAAACTCCCCACTGGGCAATAAGACTTATTTTATTTTCTGGCTTTTTACTTTGAAAATTGGCCATCAAATTATGCTAATAGCCAAACAATTAAACAGACTAAAAGCACTGCACACCAGGAGCAATGCAGCAACGAGTAGAATGAAGGAACATAAGAAGAAGGAAAGGGCTAAATTCAAATGGAGTTGGGAGAAGAAATAAGGCAGTCTTGCCCCCTTGGTTCCACTCGTCGCTAATGGCTAAGAAGGAATAACACAGCTCTTCAATACAAAATCCAATAAGCATCACTTGCTTCCAATAAAATCTGGGGCAGTTCTCATTGATCCTCAAGTGGAACTGCATTTCTAACACTGATATCATTACTGTACATTTTACTATAAACGCGAAAGAAATAATTTGCATTCATACGCACTATCATGTCCTCAATCATTCCCAAGGCTTCAGAATTTCACAGCCAATGAGATATTTTCAAACTGTATAGTCACTTCTGTAAGAAAGTGCAGCAGGCTAACTAGCTCACAGCATTAATATAACGGACCAGATAATCCAGTATTTAATTGGTTAAGGACAAATGTTGGTTCTGTACCATTCACTGCATGATGGCATGGAATCTTTGAAATCTGCTCAACACCAAAGAGAAGGTTTCGTGCCTGGAATAAAAAGCTGAACCACTGGCCACACAGAACCACCTCATTAAACATCATTTAAGCATCAGCGTGAATTATGTGCTTAAATCTTGAAACCACAATTGTCTGGTTCAGAAGGAGCTGTTCTGCAGCTGAGTCAAAACCTGATCTACACAATCAGCATCAGCTGCAAAATGATTTGAGCATATGAACTATATCCCAAGTCCTAAATGAAAGGAGGTCAGAAACAGCAAATGTCACACAGAATGAGAATCCTTAAGAGGCTTACTGACTGAAATTTGGCATCATAGGTAATGTAGCAGTATATCGGACTGAATCCAATGGCCTGGAATAAATATCCAAACACATACGTTCAAATTCTATTACTACAGCTGAGGAATTTAAATTCAATTCATAACATGAATCTGGAAGGAAGAAGCTATATAATCGTGACCCAGTTTGAAGAGTAATCTACAAATCCTTCTGATATGCCAGTGGTAAGCAGTAAAAGATGGAGTTTCCTGATCAGCTAGAACTGGGTGGTAACTGCAGCATAACATCCTCCTCCTGTTAAAACATTTCCTGTACTGATTCTTGGAAAAAGCAAGTATCAAGCTCATTCCAAGGCCTAGCACACATGCATGCACAATGGTGACTGTGAAACTCAAGTTTTTGTCAAAGCCTATCCAGCTCAATCATGTTCTTTAGAGAAAAGAAATTGGTTCCCTTTTCATTGATTTGGCTTAAATGTATTTCTAGACCTCCAGCAATGTGATTGACACTTAACTGTCCTCTGAACTGGTATAGAAAGCCATTCAAATGTATCCAAGAAACAACTCACCACTATGTTTTCAAGGAAATAAGGGATAGGAAATAAATGCTGGACATTTCAGTGGTACCTGTGGCATAACAAGATTCCTATTGATGGTATTGATGATGTGACTCTAGCATCAATAAGACAGAAAGCACCAGTTTGGAAGAATCATGTAAAGAGAAAGGTCTTAGACACTACACTAGAGAATCTAATACAGCAAGGAATAAATAAAGGAGTATAGCAGCACCTGTGGTATTGGGGAACCTTACTTAATGGTAAGGAACAAACAGCCTCAAAGACAGTTTATGGGTAGATACGCATAGCTTGAGACACTGCAGACATGCATTTCAATGTGCAGATAACAGCATGGGCTTAAAGCAAAAAATAACGCAGATTACATCCTGTCATTGAGTTTTTAAAACAGTGAAGGCACGATTTGAGATCATCATCATCAAACCCCATATGCACTACTCAAAAGAATATCGGAATGATTTATCCAGTGAAGCTGGATGGAAATTTTGATATCTGTTGAAAACTATGAACAAGGCATGAGATGTTCAAGCAGCTTCAGCTCAGAGTTTGAGTGAGAGGCTGTTCTACAGATATTGTGACTCAACAGGAAAGGGAAACGTTACTTGGAATCTTTGTACTGAGAGGCAGCCTCACTTCTTAGGGTTGGGTCATCTGGTTTGGTTAATGTTTGGAGACAGGGGAGTGTGACTGAGCGAGGAAGGTAAAGCAACCCAGAGGGCGGAAGCACAGGAATCTCAACCTGTGCAATTGTCCAGCAGGTTGAAGGTACTTTTAGCTGGTCTGGATGGGAGTGAGAACTGTGGAGGAGAATGAACTAACTGACCTTGGCACTGTGGTACAGGAAGCCACCCAAGAGATGGTTGGGGTGGCGGAGATGTAAGAAGGAATACAGTGGGAGTAGTGGACAGTATAGTGAGGGGGATTGACAATATTCTCTGCAGAAAATAATGTGATCTAGATGGCTCAGTTGCCTAATTGATGCCAGTTTCAGGTGCCATGTTCAAGGCTGAAGAACAACTTGCAACGGGAGGAGAAGGATTCAGTTGTGGATGACAATGACATAAGCAAGAAATTGAGTTCTGCCTAGTTCATATAACGAGTTAGATACCAAATTAAGAAACAGACATTGAATTTGAACCGTACTGGGACTAGCATTCTTGCCAACCACATAACTAGGCAAGCAGAGATGAGTTAAAACTGAATACTGGAAACACAGGTTCAAATTTGGGAAGATGTATTAAATTAAAAAGTAGAGGCAAAACCAAAGAAGAGGGTATTAAAACAGAAAATGATACATAGACCATGATGGGAATGGATGGATCTAACAGTCAAACAATAAATAAAACAAAGAGAATAAAAAAGATATCACTAAAGATCTTGTATCTGAAAGCATGTAGCATTCGAAACAAATAGATGAATAGAGATTACAAATAGAAATGAATAAGTCCAATCTGGTAGCTATAAGAGAGATATAATTGGAGGATGACTAGGATTGAGACATTTAGGAATAGCCGGAAAATAGGAAAGGTTGGAGGGGTGGCTCTATTAATTAATTATGGTTTTAGTGCAAAACAGAGGAATGAGTTAAGTTCAGGAAACTAAAATACAGATAAAATAAAACTAAGAATTGCAGATGCTGGAGATCTGAAACCAGCTCAGAAATTGCTGGTGAACTCAGCATCTGTGGAGAGAAAGCAGAGTTAACATTCCAAGTCCAATGAATCTTCATCAGAACTGAACTCCATTCTGTTGAAGAGTCACTGAACTCAAAATGCTAACTCTGATTTCTTCATTTAGGTACAAATGAGAGACGATAAACTAAGGTGTAATGTATTGGATTGGAGTACATGCTCCCTAATAATAACCACCCAGTCATGGGAGATTTAATCTATATATTGACTGGAAAAATCAGATGATCAAGGGTGAGGAATTCACAGATTTATTTCAGATGGTTTCTTCGAACAGCACATTCTGGAGCTGACCAGAGGACAGGCTATATTAGAAATGATATTGTCCAACAAGACAATATGAATCAACAACCTCATAAAGAAAGCACCCCTAGGTAGCAGTGACCATAATATGATTGAATTTTATATTCAGTTTGAGGGAGAGGGTTGTGGGTCAGAGATAAAATTTATAATATTTAAATAAGGATAATTTTGAGGGATAAAATCAAATCCATCAAACGTGAATGGGCTAATTAGCCAAGAAAATGTCAATGGAGATGCAGTAGCAGATACTTAAGGGGATACTTCCGAATACACAGAATGAAACAGAATACACATTCCAATGAAAAAGATAAAATCCAAGGGACAGACCCATCATCTGAGGCTAATTGAACATCTTAGAGATAAAATCAAACTTAAAGAGTAATTATATAATTGTGCAAAGACAGGTGGTAGGTCAAATATTTGACTGATTTTTTTTAATGAACAAAAATATTAACAAAGAGGGAAGAATTAGAGTATAACAGAAAGCCATCCAGAAAGATTGAGCTGAATCTTACAGAATCCTAAACAAGAAGGGCTACGGCGAGAAACCTAGTGGAATTGCGTGAGAAATCCTGCAAGCCTTTCTCAATTACAAGAGAAATTGCTGGCGAAACCCAGCAGGTCTGGCAACATCTATGGGAAGAAAGCAGAGTTACCACTTCAAGTCCAATGACTTTTCATCCTACCTGATAGCAGTCAGAAAAAGATGGCATTTATGCTAAAGACGATGTCAAGTTTGGGGGGTGGGGAGAAGTGGGGCAGGAGAAGTAAACGGATAGATTAACATGGGGAGCAATCTGTTGCATTTTTCAAATAAGTTCCAGACAAGATGAGATTTTTGCTAGGTAGCAGCAAATTGCCTGTTATGGGGCATTATAACTTATTAACGTTTTTATCAACAGTGAGCCTTGCATCATTAATATGCAGCTTTCTATCTGATAACTAACACCAGGGAAATTGGAAATTGACAATTCTCAACATGAAAGGGAGAGCAAGTGAACAAAGTGAGCATTTCTCATTTGAAAGTGAAATTGGAGACTTAATAATGGAAAATGAATAAAACCACAATCACCAGAGAAGTGGTGCTGAGGAAAATGTTGGAGCTTTGGCCTGACAAAGTGCTTGGATCCTAATGCACTTAATCCCAGGGCCTTAAAACAAGTAGCAAGTGAGATAGTTGGTGTGTTGATTCCATTTACCAAACATTCCTTGATTCAGGGATATTGGAAGATAGATTGTAAGATAGAAAATGTAAGTGCCTTCATCTAAGAAGGAAGGAGACAAAAAGCAGAAAACTATGGATCAGTTCGCTCAATACCTGTCATAGTGAAAGCATTAGGCACTGTTGTTAAATAAGTCATAGCAGGACACTTGGATAAGCTCAAGGTAATAAGGCAAAGTTAGCATGCTTTTGTGAAAGGGAAATCATGTTTAATCAGTCTATTGGAGTTGTTTCAGGAGATAAAAGTGGCTTATGGTTAAAGGAGAACCAGCGGATGTACTATACTTAGATTTTGCAGAAGACATTGATAAGGTGCCACATCAAAGGTCATCGCAGAAAACAGAAGCAGGTGGTGTTGAGGATAGTACATTGCCTTGGATAGCAGACCAAAAGAAAGCTGAGAGTTTGTGTAATTAGGTCTTTACCAGGTTGACAAATTGTAATGAGTGGTGTGTCACACAGATCAGAGCTGGGATTTCAACCATTTACAATTTGTTTAAATTACATAGATGAAGAGACAGAAGGTAAGGTTGCCACATTTGCTGATGACATAAATATACTTAGGAAAGTTATTTGTAAAGGGGGCACAAGAAGGTTACAAAGATACTGATAGATTAAGAGGTTGGCGATGATGTGCTAAATGGAGTATATTTTGGAAAAATATGAAATTGTTCATTTTGGCAGAACAAATCAAGAGAACTTATTATCTAAATAGTGAGAGATTGTGGGGCTCTGTGATTTAGAGGTCTCTGGTTGCCCTTGTGTATGAACTGCAAAAGTTTATATTCAGTTACAGCTAAAAAAAAATGTAAGGTTAATAGAATGTTATACTTTACAGCAGGGGAAATTGAATACAAAAATATAGAGGTTGTGCTTCAGTTATCCTGGGTATCACTGAGACTGCATTTGAAGTGCTGTGCACAATATTGGTCACCTTATTTAATGAAGAATGGAAGTACGATGAAGGCAGTTTAGAGGAGCTTTACCAGATGAAAGGGTGAGCTGTCTTATGAGAATAGGTTTGGAGGGCAAAAGTTTGTATCACCTGGCGTTTAGAAGATCAGAAGTAACTTGATTAAAATATATAAAATCCTGAGTGGTCTTGACAGGGTTGATGTTGAGATGATGTTTCCTTTTCGGGGAGAATCTAGAACTAAGAGGTCATTATTTAAAAATCAGGGAGTACCTATTTTAGGAAAAAGATTCAGTGATCTTTTTTCAGTCTCAGACAGCTGTGAGTCTTTAGAACTTCCTTCCTTAAAGGCTGGTACAAAAACTAGGCAGAAATGTAGATCTAAGATTACATTCAAACTAGCCATGACTTTATTGAACAGCACAGCAGGTTCAAAGGGCCTCCTGTTCCTGATTTAAATGTAGCATGAAGGCTCAGGTTGCATGGTAAGTCTTTTTAGGATATTGATCATTAATTTGAAGATTGTCACTGAGTTTTCGGAACTCAGAAAAACAAAATTGTGAACAATGTCATTGTTTTTATTTACATTTGTTCCTCAACCACTCAAGAGGAAATTAAGAGACAAGTTATTGTGTTGTGTCTCACAGCTTGTATGCAATATACCTTTACGGAACATGTTAATGATGTAAACACCGAATGATATGTGACATGATGTAAAAAGATTTTGGTTTCCATCTTACTAAGGCCTCTTGCAACAAGACATGCTTTGACAATTGTGCTCAAAACAAAATACAATCCCTACAAAGTGGAAACATGTCATTCAGCTCAACAAGTCCACATTGACCCTCCGAAGAGCATCCAACTCAGAATCACCTCCTACCTGATCCCTGTAACCCTGCATTTACCATGTCTAATCCAGCTAATCTAAACTCCCTTAGACACTAAGAGCAATTTAGCATGGTCAATCCACCTAACCTGCACATCTTTGACCTGTGGGAGGAAACCTCACCACCTGGAGGAAACCCACACAGACTCAGGGAGAATGTGCAAACTCCACACAGACAGTCACCCAAGGCTGGAATTGAACCCAGGTCCCTGGCACTGTGAGGCAACAGTGATAACTACTGAGTCATCATGCCACCCCACTCTGTGATACAGATTACATCCAAATTGCCTATCTTTGGCTCAGACACGCAGTGCCTATGATAAAAATGTCAGAAATTATACGACACCAGGTTATAGTCCAACAGGTTTATTTGAAAACACAAGCTTTTGGAGTCTTACTCCTTCTTCAGATGTTAGTCAGTAAGACTCCGAAAGCTTGTGTTTTCAAATAAACCTGTTGGACCATAACCTGGTGTCATGTAATTTTGACCTTGTCCACCACAGTCCAACACCGGCACCTCCACATTATGTTTATAATGTACACATATACCAGGAGCTGTAATAAAGGTTTTGGAGTAGATCTGTAGCTTGGGTTGTGACTGTTGATGTTGGTTAGCTCACCAAACTGGTTTTTGTTCCGCAGACACTGCATCGGACCAACAGGAAGGAAACTAACAACAAGAGTACGTGATCACCATCTGGCTACAAAAAGACACGACCAATACTTGCTCATCTCGATCCACATGGACAAGGAGAACCACGACTTTGGCTGGGACAACACCAAGATCCTGGGACTGGCTAGGCAGAGACAAGCACGAGAATTCCTGGAAGCATGGCACTTCACGAAGCAGGCTATTAATAAACACATTGAACTCGACCCCATATGCATACCACTATGGAGGAAACCCGGACGAGAGGCAATCCATCGCAACAGACCCCAGAGTTTAAAAACCAGGTGGGAAATCACACTGACGCTTCAACAGAGGCTACATGAGGACGTCACCCAGCATTGTAACGAAACATCTGTGGAACAACAAAACAGCCCAGTGAGCCAACAAACCTCAACAGCTATAATAAAAGTCCACTGAACCCTTCAGTCCTACACTACCTAAATCTCGTTCTTACGTTCCAGGATCTAACACAAAGTTCACCTCTTCAGGTATGAAGGCCTATCACTGCACCCACAGCAGATCATCAGGGCAGAACAGGGTGAACAGCAATGGCTATTTATAAAATGACTCGCAAATTCCTGATGCCAGATGTCACAAATCACTGAACATTCCCAAAGAAGCTGGGCACAAATCAAACAGAATATTTAAAATAAAATATGACAATATGACAAAATGCTATTTCTAACAAGATATATTAATACAGTTATATAATAAACTAGACTCCAACAATGTTGAGTTCAATAATTTTAGGGCCTAAATGCTCCCATGTCCTAGCCCCTTACCCCACACACCAGGACTTGTTATCACATCACCTGCCGCTACACAATGTTTTTTGTTAGTCATTAACGGTCCCCTTTAACAACTATTCACTCTCCTCACCAGGTTGTTATCAACTCCTTTGTCTATCCAACTGCTCTTCTCTCTCTTCAGGTTTGTCCTATCATTTACTCCCTACCACATATGCTTCCCTATTTTCTGCATATAAACTGACATTTTCCCAGCTACCATCAGTTCTGAGGAAGAGTCACTGGACCTGAAACATTAACTCCTATTTTATTTCTCCACAAATGCTGCCAGACCTGCTGAGCTTTTCCAACAACTTCTGTTTTTATTTTAGACTCCATCACTGCTCGCTTTTTATACAGTACTCTTAATATAATAAAGTGTCCCATGTGAGGTCTAATCAGGCAGCAAAGATTAGCACCAAGACAAAGAAGATGTATTCATCTGGAGAATATTGGTTTTCGGAAGTGTCTTAAAGGAGAAAGATATTAAAGCAGAGAGGTTTAAGGAATGAATTCTAGAACATATAACATAGACTGCTGATGGCATAGTCTTCTATAGAGTGATGATGTTAATCCAGTTGTCTGAGCATTGTAAGGTTAAGGGAAGTCACAGATACAAGGACCACAAAGGTGAGAAAGATTTGGACATAAATTTTAAATTTAAGACATTGGTGGGCCAAATGCCATGCAGGCCAATGAGCTCAACAGTAATACAGGGGTGGAAATTGGATTGAGTTAGGATGCAGACAATAGATATTTTGACCAAATGAGGGTGAAGAATGGAGGCCAGTCAGAAGAGCACTTGAGCAGTTGAGTGAGGAGGTAACAATAGCGTGTATGAGGGTTTCAACAGCAGATGAGTTGATGAAGTGGCAGAGATCTGTAATATTACGGAGTTGGAAGTTAATGGTGTTTGTGATGGACAGGAGCTGTGGGCTAAGTAGAACATTAATGTTAGAGAGTTTGGGACAATAGGCAGAATGATTGGTGCCTAGGGAATAGAGTTTGTCGCAGTACCCCAAGACAATGGCTTTGATTCTATCAATAGTGATCTTTTTTATTGCTTCAATGGATTGAGTGTTGCTGGCAAGATTATTCTCATTGAATGGCTTGCTAGACCCTTGCAGAGGACAGATAGGAGTGTAGTGATTATAATGAGATCAGCCAGGTGGGCCTCATAGAATATTAGTTCCCTGATTGGGGCTCTTAATCTGGTCCAATCAGGAAGCCCTGTTTGAAAGGTAACAGCAGAAGGGTCAGACATCCTGTTAATTATGACAGCTGGTTCTGATGGAGTTGGATCAGTCTCAAGGACTCTCCCTGTGTAAGTAAAGGGTGGCTTGGTGATGGGATGCCTCTGCGGAGTTATGCCAGCTGATATCACATGTAGGCCAGGCCAAGAGAGGATGGCAGATTTCCTTGCCTAAAAGACATTTGTGAAGCAGAGAGGAATTATAACAATTATTTATAACCCAGTGGTATCACTGCTGAAATTTGATTGAATTCTGGATTTTATATGAATTAAATCTGATGACATTTTGGAATTTGAATTCAGATCTTTCAGGGTGTTAGATTGAGTCCCAGTACTACTAATTCAGTGATTTTCACATTGCTTCAAATTTCCAGGAGGAAATTATGCTTATTTGGTCTTAAATGTCAAACAAATGCCCTGGCAACATGGAGACGGTGCAATGGAAAAGAAATGTCATTGAGGTGCAATTGGATTTTTTTTGAAACCTGATCTATTTTGGTCAATGTTGAAAATGTACTGCACATAAAAGCCATTTGGAATGTCAAATATAAAAAAGAAATTCTCCAACTTTGTTGCTTTATGTAGGCCTGGGCACATACTCAATTATGATTCTTGTTAAATCTAAATTGTTCTGCCTCCAGCCTTTATCAGTTATAGTAACCTGTGTATGCTGTACATATCTACATTAATAAGCCAGATATGATTTCTCACTGTAATTTAGCCACTCTCACAAACTGAATTAATCCCCTCACTTATTTAAGCTGAGAAGTGATTCATTTTTAACCTGGAATGTGAATTCGGGCTAAATCTAGTGAAATCAGAGGAGTTATTTAAAATAAAATCATGCAGTTTGCTTGCATAACTACAACTATTACAAACAAGACTTAATGCAGTCTGTTTTATTTTTCTTTCCCACAAGCTGCTAGATCCTTGGAGTACACATAAAAGCTGTTTTCAATTATTAAATCGTAAATCCAATAGGTTGACTCCAGTGCAATAATTGCCTCCTTTAAACTGGGTTAGCATTCAACCCAAAATAAGTCCATACCTTCCACTCCAGCACAATTTGTTTTGTGTGCTGCTCAGAGAACTACTTCAGGATGGGTCTGCTGAATCTCCAGATGCTGACAGGTGAATTGGTTACAGAGACCAGCTCTGCAAAGTCCCAAAGCTACTGATGGTTTTTTTAAAAATATTGTGTTCAGCCCTGACTGCTTCCTACAACAATGGATTATTCGCTTTTAAAGTGGTCAGTATTCTACTTAATTGACACAACGCACATGAATATTGTCAAAAATTATAGTATAACAATGATTGAATGATGTATCAGTTTCCCTGCACCTAACATTTGCAAGAAAAATTCACAATATGACGACATGTATGTGATATTCACATTAAGTAAAACATTTATAATAGAATACATTTTACAGTGCAGATCAATTTATAATGATGTTAATGTCACAATTAATTTCATTTGATTTCTACAATTTAAAATGGTAAAGTACACAATATAATTTTCCTAATGCATTATTCATCTGAAACAAGTTAAATAGTAACCTTGGTTTCCTGTTACAATCCCTGTACAGACTGATCACTTTTAAAACAAAATCTGAATTTCCAAGTAATACTGCAAAAGATGATATGACATGATACAATGTTTCAAAACCTTCACTGTAATAGGCAGTCTAAAAGCACTATTCACCTGTCCACAAATTCCGTGACCAGGTAGTTGTTACTGTGAGGAATACTGAAGTTGCATGTTGGAACCATGCAGAAATTCTACTGAGGTGGATTCCACAAGAATTGTCCAGGATATTGAAACTTGCTTGGACCTTCCTGGATATCTGGAACCATGTGAAAATGTCTGCAACTTGAAATAAGAATTGAAGATTTTGGAGGCTTTTCACTCATTGAAGCTTAATATGCACCCAGTAAAACTTGGAGGATTAAAATCTACTCTAAATCCTGGGTAACTTTTAAACTAAAACCCTGTCTCATAACTACCCCTCCCAACAATAATTCCTGCCAATCCTCAGAACTTACATATTCCACCTAATCAAACTGACAACCCCCACTGATCCAATGCTCTTGTATGGGTCATTCTACATAATGTGATAGGACATCCACTCGAACCCACTGGATGCAAGGCCTAAACACTGAAGCCAACATCCCTGATCAGACAAACCCTATCCCTGGCCCAACACCTCCCAGCCTCAAGCTGACCTCTCGACTTACCCTAAGGACTCATCCACTTACCTGATGCCCTCGAACAAACCTGCCATGTTATCAGGGTTCACCCACCTGCCACCCTACTCTAACTCACCAGGCATGATAGCCCTCTCATCCATCAGTCGCCTTGCCCAAACTGTTACTTTGCACAATTACCTTTCTTCAGCAGCTGTGAACGTAGCTGTAAGGCATTTGAACTACTGAGTGCGGTACTCACTGCTGAAAACTAGGGATGGTTTCGAATTTGCTCCATTTGCAAGTGGCTGGCTGTGAGCTTTTCTGGATTTGTCTCCACTGGTTCACAACATAAGGCATCTATTAGTAACTTTGACAGCAGAACGGATCAAAATGTAAATGTGTAACTTTTTTGTCAGGTCAGGGTTGGAAATAGGGTTCCATTTTACCAAAAATTGGCCAAGTGTTAATTTGTGGAAGGTTTCTGTCTGTGAACTCTAGTGAATTATCTCACACAATTCCTCTCTACTTATCTCAATATGGTAGCACCACATCCCTGTGGCACTGCACTGATGATACCTTGGGCTCATCACTGGCAGATTTACCAGCCACTGCTCAGACTTTTTGTGATTTCTGCCAACAGTAACATATTTAAATCTCAGATAACACAGTGTAGAGCTGGATGAACACAGTGGGCCAAGCAGCATCAGAGGAGCAGGAAAGCTTGATGTTTCGGGTCGGGACCCTTCTTCAGAAATGGAGGAGGGGAAGGGGATTCTGAAATAAATAGGGAGATGGGGGCGGCGGATAGAAGATGGACAAAGGAGAAGATAGGGTGAGAGGAGACAGACAGGTCAAAGAGGCAGGGTTAGAGCCAGTGAAGGTGAATGTAGTTGGGAAGTTAGGAGGGTATAGGTCAGTCCAGGGAGGATGGACAGATCAGGGGGGGTGCGGCGGGATGCGGTTAGTGGGTAGGGGATGGGGGTGGGGCTTGAGGTGGGAGGAATGGTTAGGGAGGCGGGGATTAGCTGGGCTGGTTTTGGATTTCTTCCCTCCCTAACCATTCCTCCCACCTCAAGCCCCACCTCCATCCCCTACCCACTAACCGCATCCGGCCCCTATCTTCTCCTTTATCCATCTTCTATCCACCTCCCCTGTCTCCCTATCTATTTCAGAATACCCTTCCCCTCCCCCATTTCTGAAGAAGGGTCTCAACCTGAAACGTCAAGCTTTCCTCCTCCTCTGATGCTGCTTGGCCTGCTGTGTTCATCCAGCTTCACACCATACTATCTCAGATTCTCCAGCATCGGCAGTTCCTACTATCTCTGTGACATATTTAAATCTCAGTTGATCACCAGGCCGAATGATGAGAATCACCAATAGCCTTTAACAATGCATGTATTTGGAGAGAAATGATAAAAAATATTCTGAGGGGACATAGATAACATTTCATTGCAACTAGAAGACAGGACAAGCTGCCTGGATTTGTGACTATGCTAAGAAGCAAGGGAAGACACCGTATGGTGGTATTGTAGGTTCTGAATGAAGCGACAATGCACAACAAGGCAAGGCATGGTCGAGGTGCTGTGAGCATCCAGATAGATGCAGGCTAAGTGTATGCTCAGGGAGCAAGCTGAGATAAGCCCTGAAATGCACTCTGCTCCAATGCATCAGATGGTTACCTATCCATGCACACAACAGCCTGGCAGCAGTTATTGAAATGTAAGGCATTTCTGTGCTCCAAATGAATTGGAGAACTATATTCCAAGTTAGTCTGAAACATGCTCTGATGATGTGATGAGGCTGGTGTGTGTCCGATACCAAACTCCATGAACAGGGAATACAGACAGTCACTACCCATGGAGCAACACTGTGATCTTCGTGACTACTGTCCAAGACTGAGGCCTGAGGAAGAAGCTGCAAGCTTAAACCACCAGTACCCATTCTGACTTTCACACTGGGATTTGTCACTATCCAGTTCCTCTATGCCATGTGGCAGAATAGGAAATAGCATACAAAAGAAGTGAGATTAGGTACTAATGAGATGTAAGTTTACAAAAATGGGGCTGAACATGCTCACTGGTGAGATTCTCATCCAGTCATTCCAAACTTGAGTGGAAAATCAGACTATTTTCTCAACATTGAGAATTTTTCTGCTCTCACCATATTTTCCCAACTAACTTGCCTTTGCCCATTTCTTTTAGGGGCAATATCTGGGCCCATATAAGTAGGCAATTTACAGACTACAGAAACAAACCCTCCTGTTTTAAGTGATAAACAACCAAACACTCCATTCTCCTGGTTCCGGTCCAAAGTGATGCTTAGCTCCTTAGGAAAACAACAAATGCAGTAGATCGTAGCAGTTCAGACAGCAAGCTCACTCTCTCTGGATGCGGTCTGACCCATTGTGATCTCCAGCATTTGTTATTTTCAGGACAGATTCCAGCATCTGCACTAATTTACTCCTATGTAGCTCCCGAAGATTGACTTCCATTCTTTTTCTTTCCCAGCCTGGTGACTTTAACACCAGAACTGCCCTTGACAGTGAAAGCATTCTCTGGAGTTCTTGCTCCAGTGAATCTTACAACCTTGTTTCAAATTCTTACAAACAGGTCTTTCCAATTTGAACATGAAGTCTCACGACATTCCTGTAAGGTGAACAATGGAGGCTTTCAACCTTAGTTGCTCTCTTTCTCTGACAGATCATGTCCCAGTAACTCTGCGTATTTCATGGATATCTTAGATATTCATCCCCTTTCAAAGCCCACCGTCATGGCAAGAAGAATCACATGAACCTTGTATCCAGGTAGAAGTGCTCTTTAGCTATTCTTTTGACACAAATTCAATGCTATCTTTGAATTATATGAACAGTTTAAAGGATTGTTTAGAGCCTGACATTTTCAACACGTTTGTGCAACTTTGGAGTGTAAATACTGGTGCTACTGCCAGTGTTCACAATTAATTATGTAGAAGATTTTCAAATATTTCAAAGTATTCCCACAAGTTCTGGAAGGTTTTCCTGCAGTTGGGGAAATTTTTTTTGGCCATTGCTTTATAGTAACTTTATATTTTAAAAAAATAAATATTAGCCTTGAAAGGATAGACATTTCAAACATAACACAGTGTGGACTGGGAGAAACACAGCAGGCCAGGCAGCATCAGAGGAACAGGAAGGCTGACATTTTGGGTTAGGACCCTTCTTCAGAAATGGGGGAGGGGGAAGGGAGCTCTGAAATTAATAGAGAGATGAGGGGTGGGCTGGGGAAGGTAGGTGGAATGCTATCACAGCCATCCCTTCTTAAACAGCTGCAGTCCATTTTGTATAGGTACACCTACAATGCTGTTTGGAAGAGAGTTCCAGGATTTCATTCAATGATACTGAAGGATTTGCAACATATTTCCAAGTCAGGATGGGGAGTCGCATGTAGGGAATCTTGCAGGGATGTTGTTCCTATGTTCTTCCAGCTGGTAATGTTCATGGGTTTGGAAGGTGTCATCTAAGAAGTCTTGGTGAATTTCTGCAATGCATCTTGGGAAACATCTACTACTGAGCATCAATTTAGATTTATTGCATGTTCTCTGCAGGTGATCAAGAGTCAGATGGTGTGAGTAAAGTGTTAACAGCTGAATAACAACTGAAGAGATGCCCTCGAAGCTGAGTAAATGGGGCAGAGAGGTAATTACAAAAAAATTAAAAATAAGATGGTGCTGGAAACAAGTTAAATGGCTGAAATAACATGATAGGTATGAGGGTCGCACGCTAAGGGTCTATCCAAAGTAATAAGTAATCCAAAACTGTACAATTAAGGTAGAGCGAGATCATAACAGTTTATCAAGGTGGTGACCTTAATTGGTTTGTATATTTTTAAATTACTGATTACTTTGGTTAGATGCGACTCTCATATCTATTATTTTATTCCACTCATTTGGTTTGTCCCCAGCGCCATCTTATTTTTAATTTTTTGTAATTATCTTTCTGCCTCATTTAATCAGATTTTAGTTCATTTTTATTCAGCTGTTGACACTTACACTGTCTGACACTCTTGATCACCTGCAGAGACCTATCATTCAGCCTGTTGACACTCCACCATTTGTATGATCTTTTGATCTCTCTGCTGATTCATCTCTCTGCCTGTAAACTATGTGCTGTGTGCTTCTCTTTCCCTTCACCTGATGAAGGGGCAATGCTATGAAAGCTTGTGATTTCAAATAAACCTGTTGGAATATAACCCGGTGTTGTCTGATTTCTGACCGTATTAAATGTCAAAGGGATTCTGTTTCGAGATTGTCATTACCTGGTTTTTTCTGCACTTGTTGAATGTTTCTTGCTATTTGTAATGCTGGGATAATGTCCAAGTCTTGCTGCATTTGGACATGGATTATTTCAGTATCTCAGCTGTCCACACCAAAATGCAGCAAGACTTGAATTGCTATGTACTGTGCATTGCAAAAGTAACTATATTTAATATGGACTTAAGTGCTGTAAAATGCTTTGAAACATCAGGTAGAAGTGAGCATGCTCCATAAATGCAACTCTTTTCTTTTCCGTATCTATTGTTTTCCAGCAAGAGTATCATGCATCATGAAAATTAGAATCTAGCAGAGATGATAAAGACAGTTTTGGTAATTTTAACAGAGAAGCAAATACATTGGGTTCATTCCACGATGCCAAAACCACAGAACTGAAAAATATTAAAGTCTGAAACTCTATTCTCTTCCTATACATGGCAATGTTAATCCAAATGCTAACTTGGAATGGAAGCAAGAAGAAAATTAAATTGGTGGTGGCTGTGGGGGTGTGGGGCAAGGTCTGTGCAGATCAAAGAGCTTTTTTTAACGACTATTCAGAGTCCGTTTTTAATAACTATGGGAAAACAGTGACATTGAGTTACTCAAGATTAAATAAGCTGCTAATGAAGTTTAGAAACCAACTATCATTTTGTATTTGGAAAAGAAAGCATTTGTTTAACTGATAATTTGTCTTTGTTTCTTTCCCTAAAAGTGAATCAAATGGATTTTTCCCCAACAATTAACAATGAATTCACAGTTATCATTATACTTTAAGTTGGATTCAAACCCGGGTCCACAGAATGTTCCCCGGGCCTCGGAATTAACAGTGCAGTGGTAACACCACAAGGCCATCACATCCCCTTTCCTTACATGCTTCAGAGAAAAAGTCAACAATGATCTTGAACTTAGTTTCTGAGGAAGCAGCAGGCATTACATATGTACACTGGAGCTTAATGGGTGAAGTTGGAGTGATTGTGGTTTCGATTTGAAGGCAATGCAGCTAATATTTTCCTGTCTAGTTCTGTAAATTCTCACCAGGCCTCTGAGTAATTTGTTGGAAAGGAGCCCCAGTGTAATAGCCAGGAAGAAGGACAATTGTCTTGGTATGATATTTCAGCATCCTAATTTTCTTCGCAGTGATAGAGGCAGCAGTGGTGAGGATCAGCTTGAACTGAGAGCATGGTGACGAATTTCTGTGGGCAGCCAAATTAGAAGAGGATACCCCAAAATCTGTGGAGGTTGACAGGCTTTAGTCCTAAACTGACACTCTCTTTATACAGGTTTTCGATCTGAAATAGTCTGTGGACAGACATTTGTAAAGTGTGCACTGGTGATGGTGAGGTGGAGGAATGTTTGAGGAAACTCGTTAGCAAGCAAGTGAACTACATCTCCCAGAAGGCTGAGGGGGAAGCTATTGCAGAGTTCCACTGGCGGTGATACAAGCTGGTGCATTACCGCAAAGTAGCAGCAAGAAGTCACAGCCGAAGTGGAGCTGAGAACACGGAGAAATACTGTCCGTCCGGTAAGCAACTTTGTTTTTGGATGTAGTGTTCTCGAGTTGGTTCTTGCTATTCAACAATGTTTTTAAAAAAGTGAATTCAGGACGGGAAGGGTTCATTTTGACCTCGCTCCGGAACTTCGAAGCCGTCTCTTGTTATCAGGACGTGTGTTTCGTTTGTTTCAGTGCAATCCGGTTACCTGGGTCCTTACGTCCAGGAAGATCCGAAGGGGAAATACGGTCGCTTTGAAAATCCAATTAAGAGTATAAGGGTTAGGTTCCAATTTCCCCACTATGATATACAATCCTGTATCATTACATTGTTACAGGCATCTTTCCCGGAGCAGGGAACATTGAGATGGAACCGCCTGCAAATAACCCCCTAACGTTTGGAGACTCGACAACCTTAACCGAGCAGTTAAACCCTGTTTAGTCTCGATTGGTGGGTTTTGAGTTTGTACAGACGGGGAAACGAATTTAAACAAGGGGCTGGTAGCTGGTTGGTAACAATGTTAATTTTCACCTTGCGGCAAGAATCTAGAAATGTTTGGATTTTAAACGCAGAATATTGATACACAGAAGTCGACCGTTCGGCCTGTCACAGTGGTGATACAACTTGAGCTGTCGCCCAATCGTAGTTCAAGCAAACAAAATGAACATGTTTCCTTAAGTGAATTTATTCCCAAATAGAAGTGGTGGAGTCTGTATCCTTCAGCTTTACATAGACATCGTGACGGTGTCGTTATTGTAAAGAAAAACAGCACTTGTTTGAAAAAAAGGGGTGTCCACACTTTGAAATAACTAAGTATCCTATTGTTTTGCGCCTTATTTATAAACATTGCATAATGTTTTCCACGCAATTTCACACACTTCCTTGAGCGTTAGAAAAACCAGGTGTTTTGGCGGAAAGTTTGCTCTGTGATATTGAAGATTCTTTAACTGCTGTATCTCAACAAGAAGGATCGTTTTAAAAAAAAAACTAGATTAATCTCAACCAGCCACACACTTTTCCGGCTGAAAGAGCTGGCCCATTCAGTTTATCTTTTTGCTTAACTCACTTGTTCTGACCCCTTGAATACGGTTGAGTGAAAATCCAAAATTGGACACTTCCTATAAAACAGAGGCTTGGCTGTTCGCTTTCCTTGAGATTTTTCCCCATAATTCAGCCTCTAGTGCTTGACCTATTGAGATATTTATTTACTACTTTGCCGAGGGATGAAATAGATATGATAGTTGGCCACGAAAATTAGGTACGTGTCACGATTGGTTACAATTGCTTCCAGAGGCTAGAGACGTGGTTCACGTGGCCTGTTGATTATTCAAGCAAGTCCGGCATTTGTCACGTTCATCATAATGGTTAACTTTTTTTTTAAATGCACACACTTGCACAAATGTGCTTACAATTCATTCATGAAGCGATTTTCGCTCTGGAAGAATCGTACTTTGTCAAATCGGTCAGCTGATCAGTCTTAAATGTCATTTAAAACCGCGAGTTGGCAATGAAGTTGAATGAACAGAACCAGCTAAAAGCAGTACGAGTTGTTTTCTTTACAGTTTCACATTGCATGAATGTCTTCAGAACATGTATTGTTATATCACAAAAACAAACGTTCATCGTGAGACCCATTATTGAATACATTAAGACACACTTCTTTAAAAGTCTGAGTAATTTTAAACAATTTTTTTGATTAGATGTAACTGATCTTTGAATTTCTAATGGTGTTGGTTGACAGTTTTAATATTATTTCAAGTCTTGCCGCTGATCCCTGGTAGATCTTCAAACGCGAGTTTGGCATGGGTCTGAATGTGTTGATGTCCAGTATATCAGGCCAAATGTTCACTATCCCACCATAAATATTTGGATGCCTGATGGAGTTTTTCCATGGCCCTGTGATAACACTTCACCTGAAAAAAATAGCCTGCACGCTTTGCCTGTGTTATAGAATGGAACGTACTCCCCTACATAGTTGAAGTGGATTATTGGTCAAAGTCCTGATGAGAAATTGTGTCAGGTCTCAGCTTAATCAAAAAGGACACTTTAAACAAAGCTCGTATCTGGGTGCTGGGCAGTGGAGCTGGAAGACGGAAATGATGGAGGGGAGAGGAGAGAGAAGTGCAGAATTGTCAGTTCTGGAAAATGGATTTGGTAATGGGGTCTCCACAAAACCTACCCGAACAGAGTTTTTGGCAACTCTGATCATTTATAACTGACAAGATGTTCATATAAAATCAATACATTCCTTTGTCACTTTATCAACACCTAAGCACCTTGGTTTACGTACAGTCTGAATGACAGGTTCTTTTTTCACTTAATAAAAAACTAGCATCGAATCATAGAATCCCTACAGTATGGTCTGACTCTGGCAGTCAAGGTATTGTTGTGATGTTGTAATGACAATTCTAAGAGGAAGGTACACACAGTTTGCAGTATTGCAGACATCACAGTAAGTGCATCATTGCATTGCATTTACATATGCAATAAGTTTCTAAATTTGTGAAGGCAATTGCCGAATATCTGAAATTTTGAGTATCTGTAATTTTTTCTCCACCAGCAAATTTCTCCATTTTGTTTTCACTCCAGAAGGGGCAGAGTTTGCATGATTTATGATAGTAACACTGGTTATAATTTGTCCAGTTCTCTTCCACGCACTTGAGCCATTCCTGAGTGCCAGTAGAGATGCTTGACCATTTCCACCACAGAGATCTGCCTTAAAGCTCATGTACATGCATTGTTTTTAGCAAATTGTAATGATAACTGGCCCTAAATGGCAGCAGTGAATACACCTCACAGACACTTAAGAAATTTAAGATACCCAATGGTTGCAAAAAATGCTATACAAATGCAAAGTCTTTTTTATCCCCTCTCCAACTTGGTTTATTTTTCTGAGAATATGAGGGAAATCGTTGAGATTCTTCGCTGCACCAACTGAGACTATCTTACTCAGTGTAGCCTGAGACTGAATTGAGAATCCTTTCCATCTATATCGTCCAGTTGTCAACAAACTCCAAATTTATGCATGACCCACCCATCATGAACTTTTTTTTGAAAAAGAAACTGCAAAACTTAACATGACACGTTGGAACAACATTGCAAATTTATAAGCAATATTTTCTGTGTGGATGCTGTTATCCATTACAGAAATTGAGTTGAAGGTTTTACTAATGCTTTGATTTGTGGCCACTGTTCTGGTTTTGCAATCTGAATAGATTTGCAACAAACAATAAACCATACATTATTAAGTTTTTAAAAACTACCAACTTCTAATGATCTCTGATATCCAGCAAATTAGTAATATTGGTTAGTATTCAGACAGCCAAAATGAGGTGATCAATGTGTAACTAGTTATGAACTTATTACAGTTCTCATCCCCCGAGATAGATTGTTGCTAATTACCAGTGGCAGTGACACCCTAGTTTGCGATGGATATAAATTTCAATCACTTTATCATTTAAGTAGTATTAACAACCAGTTGATAATTTGGATGTTGAACTTTGCATCACACAAGTTAAAATAATTCTGTTTATGGATTGTATGCTATTGCTACCAAACTGTCCTGCTTTCAACCTTTGAAACAACCTTTGAAGCTTTGATGCCAGTTGCTTTCTGAAATTATAAAAGCAAGAAACAGCACCCATTGTTCAACTAGGCTGTGAATTAATTGTCTGAATGTGGCCTCGTTTCTCGGGTCTTGGTTATTCAGAAATAGATGCATAGCCCTGTGATGGTAGAGCAAAACATAAATGACTGAATCAGCTCAATTGTTCATAGTTCAGTGGAGCTTTGTTCACAATCACTTGTTGTAAAGTAAAAACCATAATTTCAATCTCTCTGAGAAGAAATGCTTATGTCATTTTTTTCAGCTAATTTGTAGACATTTGAGCTAACAGTTGTTGCTTCTACAAAATAATAAATTGAAGTGTTTCAGTTTGACACTTGACAAACAATTCCCTCATGCAGCAGGCTGTTACATGTTTTCCTTTGATCCCACTTTTGGACCCATTGTGAAGAGATTCATGAGGAGAGCCTGATTTTTCTGGAACATAGGAGTGGGAATTAGGCGCCTTGAGCGCACCCCACCATTCTAGATTATGACTGATTATTTACCTCCATTCTATTTTTTTCTGTGCTATCCCAATATTCCACAAGATCATTAGTATCTACAATCAGTTATTTGCTGTCTTAAATTTACTCAAGTATTGAGCTTCCTCAGCCACAACTACCGAGTTGCGTTACTACTGGATGAAGGAATTCATTTTCTTCTCAGTCCAAACTAGAACTGTTCCCCGGTTCAAGACACCTCCCCCCACCCCCTCCATAGAGCTTGGAGAAACATCTTTCTTTCATTGACCCAGTCTTTTAAGAACTTTGTATGTTTCAGTGAAATCACCTCTTGTTATTCTAAACTTGAGAAGCACCCTCATCTTAATTTTTCCCCCGTGGGAAAGCCGCACCGTTCCAGGAATTAGTCTGGTGAACTTCCACAGCACAAAGTCCAGATGCAGCGTCATCAGTGTTCTGTACGACTGCAACAAGACATTTTTTGTTGCGAGAGGATTGAATTACAGAAGTGAATGTCAACAAGCCATTTGCCTTCCTAATTGTTTGCTCTGCCTACCTGTTAGCTTTCAGTGCTCCATAAATAGTACATCCAGGTTCTTTTTGACATCAATATTTCGCATTCTCTCACTGTTTTAAAAATACTCTGCACCTCAGTTTCTGTCACCGAAGTGAATAACTTCACATTTAGTTACGCTATACTCCACCTGTAAGGTCCTTTTCCACTCTCACGCCCTGTCTGAATCTCCTTGAAGCTTCTTTGCACCATCACTGCAACAAAGATTGCTGCCTAGTGTCATCAGCAACTTTGTAAATATTATCTTTGATTCTTATATTGAAATAATTTATTTTAATTGTGAAGGCTGGGGTGCAAACACTGATCTTTGATATCCTTGAAGTCACTGATTGCTGGTCAGAGAACAACCCATTTTTTTGCATTCTGTTTCCTCTCCATAACTCTTCAGTCCATGCCAATATATTTTTGAGAGCCAAATTTGTTATCCTCACCTGGTCTGGCCTACACGTGACTCCAATGTATTTGACATTTAACTGTCCACTGAAATGGCCTAGAAAGCTACTTGGTTGTATCAAAACCACTCCAAAGTCTAAAGAAAGGAATGAAGCTGGACAGGCCATCAAGTGGTCAGTTTTGGTCACCTTGCTGTAGAAAGGATGTTATTAATCTGGAAAGAGTGCATGAGAAATTTACGAGGATGTTGCCAGGACTCAAGGGACTCGGTTATAGGGAGAGGTTAGACAAGCTAGGACGTTTTTTCTTTAGACCGTAGGAGACTGAGGGGGTGTCTACAGAAGTGTATAAGATCACGAGAGGCATTGATAGGGTGATTGCATTCAGTCTTTTACCCAGGGATGGGGAAATCGAAGGCAGAAGGTATCAGTTTAAAGTAAGAGGGGAACGAACGTATGGGAACCTGAGGGGCAACTTTTTTACGCAGAGGGTGGTTCGCCTTTGGAATGAGCTGCCAGTGGAAGTGGTTGAGCTGGGTGCATTAACAATATTTATAAGGCATTTGGATGAATACATGGATGGGAAAGATGTAGAAGGATATGGGCCAAAGGCAGGGAAATAGAGTTAGCGTGGATGGATATTTTGGTTGATGTGGACCCATTTGGGCCGAAGGGCCTGTCTCTGTGCTGTAGGACTCTAAGAATTGATCGAGGCACTACAAATGAGAATGGCATATTGAACCCTGTCATCACCACAGTATTGTCCTTGCTATTATCTGGGGATTTATGCCGAAATTGGGAGTGCTGTCTCAAAGACTATTTGAGCAACAGCCCTCTTTCAGAGCATTCATGCTGTCAGAATCATACCTTGTAGATCATGTCCCAGACACCATTAACCACCATTGCTGGGTATCTTCTGTCCCACCACAGGACATACTCAGTAAAGATGGTGGCACAGCAGTACACAGGCAGGAGGAGGTTCCCCTGAGAGTCCTTAATGTAACTTCAGACACAATGATGTCTGGTCAGACTTGGGCAGGGAATCCTCCTGCTGGTTTCCATGTTCTGCACTTCCTCAGTTGATGAATTAGTACTCCTCCATGTTTACCACTAGGAAGAAGTACTGAGCTTGATTGAAAGTCAGCTCATCATTCCATACCTTTTGCTTGATAGAACAACAGTTTTGTTGATTCCACTCCATTTTGTTTTGGTCTTTGTTTCTCGTTTTGTGGACATGAAGTACATGTCAGCTGTACAATGTTGGTTTAACAATCAACCTTTCAAGTGTTTTTCCTGAACAATTGGTCTGAAAAAAAAGTCAGTTGACCACATTTTATTGCTTTTATTGGTGACTACTGTCTCAAAATTGAACAGCTTCTACCCCACTTCCCACACCAGGAGAGAAACCGGTGTTATTGGCAGCCAAGAGTCACATTGTAGGAAAATGTCACGATGTTGCCCCCATCACTTAACTGAGATTTTGACCTGACACTGGCAAAACCCCTCCTCCCCAGGAAGGCTGAGGGCAATGGTTGAGGACAGCAGGTCTGCTACTAATTTATTCCATCCTGATTTTTAATGATTTGGAACGTTTGATGTGACTGGAGAGGTTATACTTTTGGTTTCTTAAATTTTTTGGCTTTGATCCTGAAAAATTTAACGAAGAGTTTCCATGAGATTAACTTTACTCTGTTCTATCCTGTTTCTCGTGCAAAGGGGTGTTGTCACAGTGGTTCTGAAATTTTGCGTTCAGACAGGCAATTGATAAACCGCTTTGGGTTCTCTATGGGTCTTTCTTTTTGAAGACAAAGGGATCACGAGTGGGTGGGGGTCAGGTTCACAAAGACACAAAATGGATTTTGGCTTTGCTTTCAGTCAGTTGGTGGGTTTTGCTGGCTGCTGGATCTAACAGCTTGAGTTCTCCACTGATCGAGTGAAGAAACCACTCGTGAGGATAATACCTGTTTTGCTGAATTGTATTTTTGCCAGAAGATGTGTTTATGGGATGTTGCTTACGTTAGACGATTAGTGGTTAACTAATACATTTACTTTGTTAAGTTGGAGCAAAGTTATGGCAATTCTTTTTATTGTATTTTCATTGTGTTGTAAAAATAAAGCGTGTTTTGATTAACACCGAAAGAACTGCGGATACTGTAAATCAGGAAAAGGCCAGACCCAAAACATTAACTCTGTTTTCTCCTTTACAGATGCTGCCAGACCTGCTGAGCTTTTCCAGCAACTTTTTTTATTGTTTGTGTTTTGATTAAGCTTGGTAGTGGACCAATCAAATCATATCTGGAACACAGTGCCCTTATGCTTGCCTTAACTTTTAAATTATCCTGTGAACAGCTTCTTGTTCATGTGAATGTACAGACCTATCAAGGAGCATAAGAAAGAGACTAGACAATAGGTCACCTCTACCTCAAGTCAGTCATAATGTCATATATGATCAATGATGGGAACTCATCGACCCTCTTCATCAGGAAAGTCTGAAGATCCATAGCGATCTTCAGTGACTAAGTATCTCCTTGTCTCAATCCTAAATGTCCAGCCCTCATCATGAGACTCTTTCCTGTAGTTCTAGACCTTCGGACCTGAAGAAAAATCCTCTGAATCTTATCTCTTTAAAATGTAATGATTTCTCATTCTTCTAAACAGCGGAAGATTGTCTCATTCTACTCAATGTTTCCTGGTAGGGCAACACTCTTTTCTCAGAAAATCACCCTCATGCATAAAATCCACAAAATGTAAAATGGATCAGAAGTTGTGCACTTTAGTTAGGGGAGGCAATGGCTTAATGGTATTATTAATCCAGAGACCCAGACAACATTCTGGGAACCCAAGGTTCGAATCCCGCCACGGCAAATGGTGGAGTTTGAATTCAGTATATAAAAATAAAATTAAGAATCTAATAATAATCATGAATCCATTGCCAATTGTCGGAAAAAACCCATATGGCTGACTAATGTCCTTTAGGGAAGGAAACTGCCATCCTTACCTGGTCTGACCTACATTTGACTCCAAACTCTCAGCAATGTGGTTGACTCTGAACTGCCTACTAGGCAATTAGGGATGGGCAACAAATGCTGCCTGGTCAGCAGTGCCCTCATCTCGTGAATGAACCAAAAGAAGATTTCACAATGGCTCTACTTGATCAAGAAATCAAATGTGTTGTGCAAGGTTTTCTGCCATTGGTAACATCGCACTTGACATTGTGTAGAATTATTGTTACAACAAAAAAATTTCTGTTTAACACGGTACATCGAGAGCCCATTTGCAGCCTCTGCAAGATCCTGTTTGAAACACATGAAATTGAATAGTGGCTGGTTACGGCTTCAGCCAACAGTATACAGCTCAGAATGCTTGTCATGGTGTTATGAATTGGAATTTTGCCATGATATTGCAGCATTGAAACAGTATTATTATGCAAAGATTGTGAGCCCTATGCTGGGCAATCAGCCAAGGTGAAAACTGCAACATTGGGCCAAAGGGGACACTAGTTTAAATTCTTTTAGCCTTTAGCTGTTTACAAATGTCCATACGATGTGGATATTAATCAATCCAGAGTTATGGAAAGTTCTTACTGGGTGAATGCAGCTGTGTCAATATTTCCATTGATCTTATTGTGCACCAAGATGTGAAGCTAAATAAGCTCACTTCAGAAAAACAAATTTTCAGTTACTCACCATTATCGAGAATCTATAAATGACATGTGTGCCATGGTGTTTTGAGAAATATTTCCTAAAAATAAGCCTGTGTTTGTCTGAGATTAAAAAATCCTGTGTAGTGAAAAGCGATTATTTGCTGTCATTTAAAAAACAAAGCTCTACTTTCATCTGAGATAATGGGAACTGCAGATGCTGGAGAATTCCAAGATAATAAAATGTGAGGCTGGATGAACACAGCAGGCCAAGCAGCATCTCAGGAGCACAAAAGCTGACGTTTCGGGCCTAGACCCTTCATCAGAGAGGCGATCTACTTTCCTCTTGTGCCTGCACAATATGGCTTATTTCTGAGTCAACGAGGAACTTTCTTCACCTAATTTTAATCGTGTGCTTGTACTTTGGGTATACTATGCTTAAATTGCTCAAAAACAATGGAAAATGGCTTTGAATTCATATGTTTTTGTTGCACTAATGTGTTTATAATTGCTGAAGTTATACTTATCAAATTCATTCCTGAAATGTGGGAATTGCTGGCTGGGCCAGCTTTCATGGCCCATCCCCAATTGCTGGTAGATCTGAGTGGCTTGCCAGGGCCACTTCAAAGGGCTGTTGAGAGTTAACCACATTGCTGTGGCATTGGAGTCACCTGTCGGCCAGACTAGATAAGGATGACAGCTTTCTTTTCCCTCCACACGTTGCCCCACCCCTCCCCCCAACACCCACCCTGATGCACCTCTCCCAGTGCATTGAAATATGATGCAACTTTGAGAGCAATGACTTTGAGAACAGCAAAAGCACACCACAGCGTTGTACTGAGATAACAAGGTGTAGAGCCGGATGAGCACAGCAGGCCAAGCAGCATCAGAGGAGCAGGAAGGCTGATGTTTCAGGCTTAGACCATTCTTCAGAAATCCCAAAATGTCAGCCTTCCTGCTCCTCTGATACTCCTTGGCCTGCTGTGTTCATGGGTCTACACCTTGTTATCTCAGATTCTTCAGCTTCTGCAGTTCTTGCTATCTCCATAGCATTGTACTGCCTTATTCGGGTTGTAGTCTGCTCAGGGCTAGTAAATGTGGTAGCTGAACTTTGGTTGAAACATCCTGAGAGGTCGGTAAGATGCATCCCTGCAGATGTCCTTTTCAAATGGGGGGGGAAAAAAGGTTTTAAAAATGCTCACTTGTTGTAGTTGCTGTGAAGTCTGTTAAAAGTTATTTGCAGAATAACTAACCACAGCTAGTACTGAATTTAAGTAAATGCTCTACTTTTTACAACTATACAATCTCAACATTGTGCTGAGTCAATGTGCTATCTTTACTAAAGCTGTTTTGTGTAATCCTTTGGTAAATCCCACAGATGCATTTCTTGGTGATTTAGAGAAGGTGGTAGAAGATACCTAGAGAACAATGCTAAATCTTTTTGTATGGTTGCTTCATTACAAATCAACTAACAAAGACAGCAAAGCTGCAACTTTAGTTCAAGTTATCTTTGAAAATGATAACTTTTATTAGTATTGCCTTCTCAGGAAAGAATCCAAATGCCATGTTGTAAAAACAGTTGATATTTTTCCAGGGATGTTGCTACCCTATTATTAAGATCAAATGTTACTGTACTTTTTTCTAGATTGTGATGGTTTTTCACTTGATTTGGCTGGCAATCATGACGTGAACTACAACACGCTGTTTCAGAGGGAGCCACACTGTGGGTTTTCAAGCGTTCCCTTCTTTGAAATGAAGGGTTTCTTTTTGTCAATCTTGAAGTTAGTTCCTATGACTAGTAAATGACTTTGCAGACATTTCTTTTTAAATTTGGTTTCAAACAGGAATTATCTTGCTCAGGGTTTGGTCTGATGAGGTTCCTGGATTCTTTACACACCAGTCAAATCAACAAGTATGCACAAAATGAAAGGTGACCAGGACGCTGAACGTTGATGCAAGTCTTGCCTGTGAGTCAGAAGGTTGTCAGTTGAAGACTGCTGTGGGAATTGGTCAGAAGTCACCAGGTTATATCCAGCAGGTTTGTTTGAAATCACAAGCTTTCAGAGCACTGCTTCTTTGTAAGGTGACCTCCACTTTGTGGGAATCGGAGTGTGTGTCTTGACTACCGCTTCAATATGGTATCTACAAGAGCAGCAGTACATTGAGCACCATTTGATGTTCATGTGCATAAGTCCAGGTTGACTGGTCAATCAACTCATTACTCCTTACAGGGAACTGTACTGAAATCACATTTCAAGAATAGGTCATTGGTTACATAGCTGGACTGCACTGCAGTAACTTATCATGGCTCCTTTGCTAGCATCTCCCAAACTTGCAACTTCTAACACTGAGAAGAACCAGAGCAATGACTGATGGCAGAGCACTGAGCGATATTTTCAAGTCACACATCTTCCCAGCTTGATGCTGTATCCCTGTTCCTCCATTGCTGAATCTAAATCTTGGAACTTGTTTTTATTCATTCATGGGATGAGGAGGTCACTGGCCAGGCAGCACTTATTGCACATCCCTAATTGCCCAGAAGGCAGTTCAGAGTCAACCACATTGCTGTGGGTCTGGAGTCACATGTAGGCCAGACCGGGTAAGGATGGCAGTTTCCTTCCCTAAAGGACATTAGTGAACCAGATGGGCTTTTTCCCGACAATGGACAATGGATTCATGGTCACCATTGGATTCTTAATTCCAGATCATGTTTTTTTTTATCTTTGAAGACAGATTCCAATCTGGGTCTGCACAGTGTTATCTGGTCTCTGGATTAACAGTTCAGCAGTAATACCAGTAGGCCATCGCCTGTCCTAACTCCCCACCTAACGGTGCGTTGTAACATCATTAGGACCAATAGGGTTCAACAAAGTTTGTTGCCTTGTTCGGTATGGTTTAGAATGTGCAACAAATGTTGGCCTTGACGGTGCTACCCACGTTGTGTCAATAAATTTTAGAAAGTTCTACTAATAATTGAGACTATCAGCAAAAGTAAATGTAATCGAAGCAGTATTTTCTAACATCAGGAATTTGTTTACTCACTAACTTTTATTCATTGATTCTTTGCTTGTAATTTTGCGAGTTCAAGACATGCCTGAAGCACAGTTAATGTATTTCTTCAGCCTGCATTTCACCCTTAATTAGAAATCTGTCTCAAGCTGCGAGCATATCCAGGAAATGAGCTTCTGCTGATGTAGGAAGTTCCGAGTTGTGCAGCAGTCCTAGGAGAAAACAGGGGAGTCGAGGCACAATGTTGTGGCAGCTAATCGATGTTGCACTTCATGTAGGAGTAGCTGTTACTCAGAAAGGTAATCACTCCCTAATTTTATTATCCATCTTCCATGCAGGTAGTGCATAACATCAAAATAATGTCATCCCTCTTTTCTATATGAGCCTGTGATGTTTTTTCCTTCACTTATGGCACGTGGGTGGCGCAGACTGAGCCACTTTTGAAAGGAATGGAGATAGTGGATTTAGACCCAACAACACTGAGGGATTGCTGATGTAGTTCCACGTCAGGATGTGATTCGGAGGGGAACTTGCATATTATGGTGGTGCTCCCATGCATTTGCTACCCTGGTGCTCTCTCATTGGTAGTGGTTGTGGATTTGGAAGGTACTGTCTAAGCATCTTTGACGAATTTCTGCAATGCATTTTGTAGACAGTGCACGTAGCTACTATTGAACATTTACTGTTGAAGGGAGTGAATGTTTATTGACACGGTGCCAGTCAGTGTGGGCTGTTTTGTCCTGAATGGCATCCAGCAGTTGGCTGAGTGCCATTCCAGCAGCATTCAGGCAAGTGGAAGGAATTCCAACACATACCTGACTTGTGTGGACTTGCTTTGGGGAGTTAAGAGACGAGTAACTTGCCGCATCATTTCTAACCTCTTACCAGCTTTTGCAGCCACAATATTTGTGTGGCTGAAGGAAACAAAAAAAAGAGCAGGAGAAACTCAGCAGGCCTGGCAGTATCTGCAGAGAGAGGAACAGTTCACATTTCAAGTCCAGCGGGTTTTGAGAAGATTTGTAGCTCAGGTTGAGGTTCTGGATGTGAGTTTGCTCGCTGAGCTGGAAGATTATTTTTCAGACGTTTCGTCACCATTCTAGGTAACGTCATCAGTGAGTCTCCGGTGAAGCGCTGGTGTTAACAGATATATAGAAAGCGGGACATAACACCAGCGCTTCACCGGAGGCTCACTGATGATGTTACCTAGAATGGTGACGAAACGTCTGAAAACTAACGTTCCAGCTCAGCGAGCAAACTCACATCCAGAATTTCAAGTCCAATATGAGTCATCTTCAGATTTGAAAGGGATCAGAAAATTTGTAGTTTCAGTGCTGGAGACAGAAGTGGGTGGAGGAGTCTGAGGGTTTTCAGAACCAAAGACAAAGGGGTTGCTAATTGCAGTGAAGGCAACATCTCTTTAAAATCTCTGGTTGTACACCACTGTGCCACCACTTCTGGATCTGTCTTAGGGTTTGCAGGGAAGGTGGTGATATAATCCGGAACATTTGCATGTAAGGTATGACCATTGATGCTTGGCGTTTTTTGTAAAATAGTGCTCCCAATTTTGGTGCAAGGCCCCTTCAACGATGGCCCCCACCTCCCAAAAGTAAAGAATGTTTTTCAGACTCTTGGAAGGCCCTTTACAATCTACAGTGCAGAAAGAGGCCATTCAGCCCATCGAGTCTTCATTTACCCTCTGAAGACCTTCCTGTCCACACCGCTACCCTAAGCCTATGAGTAGTAAGTGCACTCCCTACAGTTGCGGTAGTAATAAATTGATCCAGAACGAAATCTTGAAGGCATTTCACTCTGACGGGTTTGATTTTCGTTTATGTTGCGATTTAAGATGTGATAGATATTCAGCAGCATCGGGGGGAGAAATGAAACCAGCTGCTAATTTTGGCAATCTAAACTCTGCATGATGGTCAGCCGTTGAGCTTTTAGTTTCATATCCATTGTAGCTAATTCTTATCTATCTTGATATCACTCATATTTCCATACTCTGGATAAGAATCTGGAGAGGAGATGTTGGCTTAGTGTTTCCCGTTATTCTAAGAAGAATTGAAACTGCTGTCCTACTGCTGTTTTATTATCTGCAATCTAGCAATTTGGCAGTGGCCAGGAACAAATATTGAGTCATTGCATTGAATCATCACGTTGGCATATTTCGTTGAAAGAGATAGGGATGGGCAATTATTTCCTCAGCCATAAAGTTAATAAAACTGGCTTTGAGACATCATGGGTTTTTTAGATAAAGTGCAAATTCATTTATGGTTTGAGTGTACATTGCTTGATTTATTGATTGAGAATCTGGATTAATAGTCATTAATCTCTCCTGTCCTGTTGTTTCTACAGTAAATACTCCATTTGGTTTCTTATTTGGTAATTTTTCCAAAAATATTTTAGTCATATTTTTAAAAATTGTATTTTAAATTGGATATTGCAGAAGGTAATTTTGCTAGTGTCTAGAATAGCAGATGTATCAGCCCACGTGCCTGTAAAGTAGTGAGTAAGCAAAGTGACGTGCGATAAGAGGTTTTAAAAAATCGCTGTGGAATGTGGGAGTCTTTAGGCGTGGCCAGGATAAATTGCTCATCCCTAATCTCTGTGGCGAGCTAGACCGCATCAGTGGGGTTAAGAGTCGACTGCATTTTGTAGGTATGGTGTCCCATGTAGGCCAGATTGTCATCCTTCTAAACTCCATTGTGTAGAGACTCAGAGCCCTCAACCACTCCATATATGACAAGCCCTTCATCCTCAAGATCATTCTTGTAAATCTCTTCTGGACCTCTTCGAACGCAGTTCGTCCTTCCTTTGGTACGGTGCACAAAACCACTCATAGTGTTCCTATTGCGTTCTGACTAGCACCTTGTACACTTTGAGCCTTGCTATGCATCTCTGCTCTTTGTATTCTAGCCCTCTTTAAACAAATGCAAATATTGCGTTTGCCTTCCTAAATGCCAAATGAAGCTGCATATTAAGAGACTCCTGATCTAGGACATCTTAGTCCCGTTACACTGCAAATTTCTAAATCCTTTGCCCATTTAGAAAAATAGTCCATGCTTCTGTTTTCTGATCCAAGTGCATAACCTCACACTTTCCCACACTGCATTTCATCTGCTACTTTGTCCACTGTTCTAGCCTATCCAAGTGCTTCTGCAGCCTTCCCACCTCCTCAACACTATCTTTGTGTCGCCTGTGAATTTAGCAACAATGTCCCCAGTTCCTTCATCCAGATCATTAATGTGTAAAACGGTCCTGCCACTGATCCCTGTGAAACTTCGCTAGTCGCCTGCTGCCATCGCAAAATAGATCACTTTGTCCCTACTCTCTGCCTTCTGCCATTTAGCCAATCCTGTATACATGCCAGTACCTTGCAGGAACACCATGGGCTCTTATCTTATGTAGCAGCCTCCTGTGGGGCACTTCTAGAAATGCAAATAGATCATGCCACTAGCTCTCCTTTGTCTAACTTGCTTGTTACCTTCTCAAAGTATTGTAACAGATTTGTCAGGCATACCCGGCCTTGCCAGACTGTGCTGACTCAAACCTATTTTACCATACACTTCCAAGTCCTCTGAAATCTCATCCTTAATAATGGACTCAAAGTCTTACCACTTTCAAAGGTCAGGCTAACCTGCTTACTGTCTCCTGTCTTCTGCCTCCCTCCCTTAAACAGGGTGTTGCATCAGTTCAGAAAGAAGAACTGCTATGCAAATTGACCTCTCTACCCTTGAGGAGAGCTGTCTTCTTGCAGAGGGGCTGCTGAAAGATCACATCAGAGGATACACCTTCTACTTCAAAGGAAACACTTATTGCAACCCATGTGTCCATACAGTTGGTTTTGCCAAATTGAATGGGTCTTGATGCTCTTGCAGAACTCCCCAATTGTATAAATGAAAGGCTTGTAACGCTCAGCCGTATCCAGTACACTTCCAAAGTCAGAGCTTATGCCTGACCCATGACTCTAAGAAAGATATTAAGGAAGAGTTCTATTGTGACCTTGACAAAATGCTCAATGAGAACCCAAAATAAATGTTTCTGGAGAGTTTAATGCCAGTGTTCGATCTGACTCTGCTGTGACAGTGTGCTCAGCCTGGCCTCATTGTAAAACCCTCCTCTTCCAACAGACGGGCAAAATAAAGTCTGTATCTTTTATTTTTGTATAGTTTTGTTTATGGCCTGAAATGGGTAAAGGACAATTTTAGAAACTGGATGTGAAAGGAATGACTGCACATCTTTAAAAAGCAAGTCACAATAACTCGTTATAGGTCGTGTCTACTGCCTCTTTGACTTGTCAGGGTTGGGGGTGGTGCAGTTTGCAGATGGGTTGGTACTAGATGTGAGGACCCAATGAGATTTGGCAGGCAACATGTAGCTGATTGATTTAATTTGTGCTCAGCTTTGGATGACAAAGGCCACTTACCTGCTTGCCAGCAGTTATATGATTGGTTCCTGGGTAGCAGATCAGCTTGTGGGTATGAATGATATTGCCAGAAGCATTTGGACCTCTGGAAGAGGAAGTGATGTCTTTCTCTCTGCAGTCAAAGAAACCTAAGGCATGAAGAAAGCCACTTTGTTTTCCTTCACCAGTTGCTGTAAGGTGTGGCTTTTAAATAATAACTGAATCACTTTGCAAGTAATGTAGCAGTTATTTGTGTCTTCTGAAAAATAGCAAAGAAAGAATCTGAAGAAAGAAATTAGCAAACAGCAAGCCATGGCAAATGAAATGATAATCTCAGCAAATTCTCTGGACCATCAAACTACCTTCCTGTATTTTATTTCCCTCCACCCTTAACACCAACGTCTTCTGAGCATGTCTGCTTGTCTGCATGTGTGTATGGGGAGTTTCTAGAAGGGGGCTAGAGTTTTAACTAGTGGAGGTAAGTGTTCATAATTATAGTTGATTACATGGCTAGAATCTATTTTATTTATAATAATTCTTGTTAAGTAGAGAAGTCTGATCCATGCTCACTGTTTGCCTGGGTCTTAACAGAAATAAATTGGGGGATTTTTGCAAACTTTTATTAAAATCTTTTGTGATGACTTTGGGAATAGCTGGGCTTAATTTCCAGCAGGGTATAGCAATATGAAACCATATAGTGCCATTTTAGAAGGAAGTCAGCATTGGCACTTCCTGGATTATATCATTGCTGATATCAAAGATCTAAGTGATATCTGTTTCACCTAGTTCCATGTGGGTGACTTGTGCATGTTGGACAGATTAGCAATTTGAAATGTCTTTGTGCTAGGTGAAAGTGTAAGAGCCAAAGATTTGGGAACAAGAAGAAAATTATTAACATTGCCTGCCTTCATTGGTGAGTGCATTGAGCACAGAAGTTGGGATGTCATGTTGCAGCAGTACAGGACATTGGTGAGGTCCCTTTTAGAATACTGCATTCAAATGTGGCAACCTGCTATAGAAAGGATGTTGTTAAACTGGAAATGGGTCATAAAAGGTTTATAAGGATGTTGCCAGGATTGGAGAGTTTGAGTGATAGGGAAAAGCTGAATAGGCTGGCGCTTTACTTCCTGGAACATTGGAGGCTGAGGGGTGACCATATAGAGGGCATGGATAGGTTGAATTGCTAAAGTATTTTTCCCAGGTAGGGGAGCCTAAAATGGCAGGGCATAGTTTTAAGGTAAGAGAGGAAAGATTTAAAAGACATCTGAGGGGTAACTTTTTCACACAATGGGTGGTACATGTACAGAACGGGCTGCCAGAGGAAGTGGTGGAGGCTGGTACAATTACAACATTTAAAAAGCATCTGGTTGGGTACATGAATAGGATAGGTTTAGAGGGATATGGGCCAAATTCTGGTAAATGGGGCTAGATTTATTTAGAAAATCTCATTGGTGTGGACCGAAAGTTCTGTTTCTGTACTGAATTACCCTATGACTATTTCAGCCCTAAAGTAGTCCAAAGAAGAGAGAAATTTCAAGTGTAGCTATGACCGATCTGGAAAATTCACAATCCAACTCAGTTCCAGAACAGGGAGATGAAATAACGGCAGCTGTACTGGACTCCCTTTGATCGGGCTGCTGGGTTCGAGCATTGTTATCAGCTAAATTTGCAAATTTTGATAAAATCTTTTGTGACTGGTTTAATGAAAGTACTGAACCAGGAGACTGCCTGGAACAAAAACAAGCATCCCTTACAACCTCACAGAATGACTAAGGTCACAAGTCAAGAAAGCAACATTCCAAAAGCTGAAGTCTGACGTCCAAAACAAATCTGGAAGGTGAAGGTCACACAGTGGGAAGGAAAAGCACAAGAGGGTAACACGATAGCTCAGTAGTTAGCACTGTTTGCTCACAGCACCAGGGACCCGGGTTTGATTCCACCTTCAGGCAATTGTCTGTGTGGAGTTTGCACATGCTCCCCATGTCTGCGTGGTTTCCTCTGGGTGCTCCCATTTTCCCCCCACAGTTCCAGAGATGTACAGGTTAGGTGGATTGACCACAGTAAATTGCCCATAGTGTCCAGGGAAGTGCAGGCTAGAATGAAAAGCCATGGGAAATGTGGGGTTATGGGGATGGGGACGCAAACTCTTTGGCAGGTCAGTGCCGGCTAGATAGGCCAAATGCCCTCTTTTCATGCTGTGGGGACTCTACGATTTAGAGATCCAACAGTATGTTGAGCCTCCTAAGCAAACCAGGGCTATGCAAAGACAAAGACCAACAGACAGAAGATGAAAAAATTTCATGCTGGCTTCGGAAAAGTAGCAATTGTAACTATCAGCACAAAGAAATCATGCAGAATTACTGAGGATTATTTTCCTATGGCCATAGCATAGAATATTATAACTTAGATTCTTCCAAATTCCCTACTTCCTGTGGCTGAGGAAATTCCCCCAGATGAGGGGTATTTAATGGACATAATAGGGCCCTCATCCTCCAGTTGGAGATAGCCTATGCCTTCCCCTTAGCTGTATCCACTTTGTTTGCTTCAACATTCCTTGTGCCTCCAGGGTGCAAGAACACTACTTCCAAATTACTCAGAAGTGTGGCTGACTGATAATGAGTGTCTGAAAGCTGTGAGGCACAGAGACAGAGATGAAGCAGACAGGTTGCTACAGTTTTGGGTAACAGCAGGAAGGCACTTCCTGTGTGTGTCAAGTTGTCAGCTTGTTAGAGTGGGTGTGTAGATGCAAGTTCTCTGAACAATTCTTGACTTCAAGAAATTTGTGTTCAGCTTTAAAGTGTTCACACTTCTGTAATTGATTTTAAAAGCCGAGCCACTAAAACTGGGCTAACTAGAGGGAAGAGAGACGTAGATGAAATGTGAGACAGAACTGATCACAAAAAATGATAGTTGTTACATTTGGACATCAGTGCCTCGAGGTACTTGTAGTATCTAATCAGATCAATTCGCAAACAAATCCAAGCTAAGTAAACATAGAGTAAGCTGATCAATTGTTTTAATTCCAAATTTGGGCTGACTTTGCCCAGGCAGTGAGCGATGAAGAGATTTCTTCTTCACTCTTGAGACCAAGAAAAGGTTGGATGTTGATGAAAATAAACAGTTTTCCTCACACGTTCTAATGATTTAATGAAGCGATCAGCTCCATGTGTTTTTCTCAAGCTTCTTAGGCCATTTCTTGACCTCCCACAGCAGTTGTATCCACCTCGGATTAATTTGTGATGAGCTATAACTATTCTTCTGCCAACAAGATCCACCCACACAGGCTCTATGCTAGTTCCTATTTCTTGGTTATCTGTGTGGTTTTCTTCCTTTTTAGCCTGGTTTCACAGTTTCCATAGTATTTTTTTTATTATCCTTATGCTTATCACTTTCACATGCCTAGAGATTGTCTGCTATTATCTGTGATGTCTCGCCTAGGTGATCTAAGTCCAGCAATTAATTTGTCGGAGTTCAATTAATCACTTCTCAAACACAATTATGCTGGGTGAAAAATGCTCGCCATGCCAGGCATGCTTGTATCTCATGAAAGAAATTAAAACCTAGTCATAAAGGGAGCTTTTCCAACCTTAATGACATGTGACACAGACATATATCGGTTTCCATAGCTGAATATTCCTGCAACAGGTCAGCCTGTTGTTAAAAGCTGTATCTTAAGGGTCACCTCTCCAAGTCAAGCATGTAAATTCAAGAGATTCTTGTGTCCTGATTACCTTCCATAACAGTCTACACTATCACCATGTTACGACTGTGTTTTCCATCACCATCAAATCCTGGAGTGGGACTTGAACCTGGAGATCTTGGCTCCAAGACTGAAACATTAACTTCTGCACCACAAGGCCTCTGCCCGATGCTGAGCCTCTGGGCTCTGAATAAGTTGGCTCTGGGCAGACTCCCAAATCAGAACATGCTTGGAGTTACACAGGAGATGTGAGCACGATTGGCACTGAGTTAGCATTCTTACTGACCGATTTGGAAAATGTAACTCGTCTGGTGAAGTACTTCTGGATGTCATTCAGGCATATTGTCAAATGTTAGAGGCGCGTTATGCTTTCTCAGTTCTTTGCTGTATTTTGTCTAGTAACATAGTGTTCAAAAGGAGAAAACTCTTTAACTTCACACCGAAAAGACCTCGTCTTTTGATGAAATAAAGTTTTAGTAGTTATTTCTCATTTATACCATATCTGAATGGATTATTTGGTATGCTGTGCAACAGCAGTAGCCTCTAGTTTTACTCCAAGGAAACGCAAATCCTATTTAAGACACTGCTTATTAATTGCTACAACTGGTTCATAGTTTCAGTGCAGTTTTTTTCCCTGTGTTTGCTTAATCCAAAGGAAACTATAAACTTCGGACAGTTGCAGTGACAATCATACTGTGTCAGTCTCTTTCTGTTGTGCACTACATGTGATGTGGTCACAGTGTCCCTTTAAGATAAGAAAAATAGACAAAAGCTGAAACTTCAAACTTGATATTTTGGCAAGTCTCGACAAGACTAAATAGGAAACACATTTTTGTTCTCAATTCTCTCAGGCTGTTCCTTTTCTCAGGACCTTGGTTCATTAATAGCTGCCAGCCCCTTTTTAACATCGGGAAGTTTTTTTTTCCACTCAGGCACTTTGTACTTGTTCAGGTAATTAACTAGGAGGACAGTTACAGATTTCCTTGTTTTTCTTTATTCAGATTTAACTTACGTGTGAGTAGACAGTTGTACAATATCACATGCAATTATGTGACAGGGTTTGTAATCCAGAGGCAGCAAAAAAATTGGGAGACAAGTTCAAATTCAACAATGGCCACCAGGGACTTCAAAGTCAGTTAGCTAAGAAGTTGGCATCAGCAATGTGATCATGTCACTGATTTGTTTTAAAGGCCCCTGAATGACATTTGTGGACAAAATGGAAAGGGAACTACTGTTCTTATCCAGTCTGTTCTGTGTTTGACTCCAAATCCATGATAATGTGGTTCACGCTTAATTGCCTCATGCAATGGTCTTGCAAACTATTTGGTTCTACCATAGCATATGTCTCAGAACCACTGCCTACAGCAAGGATAAGGCTATATAAGAAATGTTGTGCCTACTGTAGTCCCTGTAGTTGTCTGTGTTGTGGAATCCTGACTCAGTGTCGGCCAGTGTTGATGACCTTTTTCTGATGGAAGTGCTGTGTAAGGTCATTGAACTGAAACATTAACTGTTTCTCTCCACAGATGCCCCCTGACCTCCTCGAGTTTTTCCAGCTTTTTTTGTTCTTGCTTTGGATTTCCAGCATCCGCTGTATTTTGCTAATGTTCAGAGTTGAACATTGAACTGAATGCTTTTGCCGTGAATAATGGAAGCTTTTTCTGAAGCAAAGTTCCCTTCAAACTTGTATTCAATGCATTAGATTTCGTTAAATTAAGATAACAGGAAGTAAATTGTGAGAATATTTGTCCTTCAGGTCTTTTAACCTTTGATATTATCCTTGACCTTTGAAGTTTCCAATTTGCTGAAAAAACTAAATTCCCATTACTTTAAGATCAGGAATTCAGAGGTGGGGGGAAAATGTCTTTATTTTAGTGTCCTCTCGAGTAAATGTTTTTGTGCAGATCTCATTATAGTGCTTGCATTTATGCAGAATGGAAAAGTAACTTTGAGCCAGAATACATTCTTGTTCATGAGATGCTCTTAGAAGTTTGTGGTGCTCTACTGTCCGTGTCTCTCAGTACTTTAAAAATAGTTATCTTGTCGGAATCCTCACATCATACCTAATTGACTGGCCCAGTTGATCATTCTGTCTCCCAAGTCAGAAGGCTGTGGGTTCAAATCCCACGTCAGGAAGTGAGCACATAATTGAAGCAGATCTAAAATTGAATGGCGGAGTAGGCTCAGCAGGGCTGAACGGTGTTCTCTGATCCCTATTTCTTGTGGTCTCTTAAGCTGAACACTGTGGATACTGGAAATCTGTTCTCTCTCAGTAGGTGCTGCTTGCTCGGCTGCAGTACCATATTTTGTTTTTACATTGTTATGATCCGAGCTGGTATGTCAGTATGTTGAACTGTTACAGAGTCCAATCACATGATGTCAGAAAACCATCTTTAATCTCTGAGGGACAATCCAACGTAATTAGATAAATACACGACAGTAACCCTGGACAAATGTGGTCCTAGAGTCAAGATAACAAAGTGTAGGGCTGGATGAACACAGCAGGCCAAGCAGCAGCTTTTGTGCTCCACACTTTGTAATCTCGGATTCTCCAGCATCTGCAGTTCCCATTACCTCTGATCCTAGCATCAAACCTGGCTTGATAGGCTGAGTTTTAACATTACTTTGCTTTACCATTGAGGTCAGTTACTGAAAATATTCACAAGAGGCTGCCAATGTACTTTTAACGAAATAACATTTATTACACAGAAGTAAAGCATGAGCCAAAGTATAACAGGAGAACACCTGGAGTGACATCATTACAAACAGAAAGATTCATCCCTTTTAGTGCAGTAACTCCCCAGCCTGACTGCTTAAAAACAATTGTTTCTCTATCTCTATCTCTCTTTCTCTTTCTCCACCCTCAAGATGACTTTTTGTAAGTGCTGTTTTGAAGTCCAAGTTTAAAATGACCTTCCTGACCTTGTGTTTTTTTTTGAAAAAGGCATGTCACACCTTCACAGAACTGAAAGACTGAAATCCAATTTTCCACCATCTTCGAACCCAAGATCTCAAATGATAATTATATTATGCAGCTTCTTGCCAATATCAGGAACGAAAGTTATACTTTTAACTTATTTTCACTACTTTCTGAAAGGTGTATGTGCAGTAGAAATATGAAAAGGAAAACCAACATCAGTGATAGGAATTGAAGATCAAAAAAATTACAGATACACAATGGGATAACAAGGTGTGGAGCTGGATGAACACAGCAGGCCAAGCAGCATCAGAGGAGCAGGAAAGCTGACGTTTCGGGCCTAGAGCCGCCTTCGGAAATGGGGGAGGGGGAGAGAGGCTGATGGAAGATGGATTGAGGAGAGGATAGGTGGAGAGGAGACAGACTGGTCAAAGAGGTGGGGATGGAGCCAGTAAAAGTGTGGGGAGGTAGGGAGGACAGACAGGTCAAGGAGGTGGGATGAGGTTAGTAGGTAGGAGATGGGTGTGGGGCTTGAGGTGGGAGGAGGGACAAGTTAAGGAGGCAGGGACGAGCTAGGCTGGTTTTGGGATGCAGAAGGGAGAGGGGAGATTTTGAAGTTTGTGAAGTCCACATTGATACCATTGGGCTGCAGTGTTCCCAAGTGGAATATGAGTTGCTGTTCCTACTGTCAACCCTCAATATACTTGTACGTGTTACATCAGCAGTCAGAGAGGACATGCTGGAGGGCTCATCCATTGAGGCAATATGGGTAGACTCAAAAATAAGATGGGTGAAATGCCTCCGATAATGTTAGAATATAAGACACGCACACCCCCCACCTCACCAGCCACCAAGACATTGAGGAACAAATATGTGGACTGATTATGGCAGGGTGCAGTAAAGACAGAATTGTCAGATGGGTGGCCTTTAACTTCTTCAGTATTGACTGGGACTCCTTTAGAGAAAGAGGCTTAGACAGGACAGATTTATTAAGTGCACCCAAGAGGGTTTCTTGAAACACTGTGTGGATAGCCCAAGTAGAGGAGGGACCATACTGGACTTTGTACTGGCTGATGAGCCTGGCCAAGTGACTGACCTTTAAGTAGAAGACCATTTTGGAAACAGTAATCACAACTCGTTAAGTTTTTAAGATAGCTATGAACAAGGATAAGTCAAGACCTTGTGGGAAGGTACTAAATTGGAGGAGGCCAAATTACGTCAGTGTTAAGTAGGAGCTAGGGAGTGTTAATTGGGTCAAGCTGGTATCAGGCAAGTCCACATTTGACATATGGGAACTGTTTGAAGACGCTGGGGAAGAGTTCAAAACCAGGATATTTCCATGAGGGGAAGGACAAGGATAGCGATGCATGGCAACCTTGGATAACAAGGGAGGTTGTGAATTTGGTCAAAAGAGGAAAAGAAGCATATCTAAGGTTTAGGAAGCTAAAATTGGACAGGGCCCATGAAGAATGTAAGGGAAGCAGGGAATTAGGAGAGCAAGAAGAGCTACGAAATGACCTTGGGAAGTATTCTGTAGTATTCAAGGCATTCTATAGATACATTAAAAACAAAAGGATAACTAGGAAGAAAGTCGGACCACTCGAGGAGAAAGGAGAAAACTTGTGCTGTAAGGCAGAGAATGTGGGTGAGATCCTAAATGATTACTCTGCATTGGTATTCACTCAAAAAAGGATATGGATTATAGGGAGATTTGTGTGGAGCATGCTAATATGCTAAGGCATTTTGAGATCAAGAAGGAAGTGGTGTTGGATCTCTTGAAGAGCATTTAGGTGGACAAGTCCCCAGGGCCTGATGGTATCTACCCCACGTTATTGAGGGATAGTCAAGAAAGGAGATTGCTGGGACCTTGGCCAAGATCTTTGTATCCTTGTTAGCCCTGGAGAGGTCCTGGAGGACTGGAGAATAGCTAATGTTATTCCCCTGTTCAATAGAGATAATCCAGGAAACTACAGATTCTTGAGTCTCACATCAGTGTATTGGAAGCTATTGTAGAAAATTCTTAGGCATAGGATTTACGTACGTTTGGAAAAGCATTGCCAAATTAGGAACAGTCAGCATGGCTAGGTCATGTCTTACCAACTTGATTGAATTTTTCGAGGAGATGATAAAATTGATCAGTGAGGGTCGAGCAGTGGATGTTGTTCACATAGATTTTAGAAAGACTTTTGACAAGGTCCCTCATAGTAGGCTCATCCAGAAGATTAAGATGCATGGGACCCACGGTAACTTGGCTGCATGGATTCAGAGTTGGCTTGTCCATGGAACACACAGAGTAGTGGCAGAAGGGTATTTTTCAGGCTAGAGGTCCATGACTAGTGATGTTCCATAGGTATCCGTACTGGGTTCTCTGCTGTTTATGGTATGTGTGAATGACTTGGATGAAAATGTAGATGGGTGGGTTAGTAAGTTTGCAGGTGATATGAAGATTGGTGGAGTTGTGGATAGTGTAGAAGGTTGTCAGAGGATACGATGGGATATAGATCAGTTGCAGACATGGGTGGAGAAATGGCAGATGAAGTTTAATCCGGCTAAGTGTGACGTGTTGCACTTTGAGAGATCAAATATTAAGGAAAAGTATACAGCTAATGGCAGGACTCTGAATGGCATTGAGGTGCAGAAGGATCTTGGAGTTTCACGTTGATAGTTCCCTGAAACTTGCCACGCAAGTAAATAGGGTGACAAAGAAGCCATGTGGTATGCTTGCTTTCATTGATTGGGGAATTGAGCACAACAATCAGGATGGCATGTTGCAGCTTTATAAGATTTCGGTTAGGCCACACTTAGGGTATTGTGTTCAGTTCTGGTCGCCACGTTACAGGAGGGATATAGAGGCTTTGGAGGGGGTGGAGAAGAGGTTTACCAGGATGCTGCCTGGATTAGAGGGTATGAGCTATAAGGAGAGGCTAGAAAAACCTCGGGTTGTTTTCTCTTAAGCAACAGAGGCTGAGGAGAAACATGAAAGAAGTCTATAAAATAATGAGATGCATAGGTACGATTGACGGACAGAATCTGTTTCCCAGAGGTGAAATGTATAATATTAGGGGGCATGCATTTAAGGTTAGAGGAGGTAAATTCAAAGATGATGTGAGGGGAAGGATTTTTTTACACACACTGTGGTAGGCGTCTGGTGTGCGCTGCCAGAGGTGGTGGTGGAGGCACTTACAATAAGGGTATTTAAGCGACTTTTAGCTAAGCACATGAAGGTGCAAGGAATGGGGGTCATCTGGACCAAGGGCAGGCAGAAGGGATTAGTTTCATTTGATGCCATGTTTGTCACAACATGTTGGGTTGAAGGGGCCAGTTGCTGTGCTGTAATAAAGGACACTAAGGCAATCTTCTGATCATAAAGAGAAGTCATTTTTAACAACCAGTTTCTGTGAGAATCTAAGCAAGAGATGTTATCTTTCCCACTGTAGTGAATACAGATTGTTAATGTTACAACATATGCTAACTAAGTGATGACACAAGGCATGTAATTTGTTGATCTTGATTTTTAACAAGGAATCCCTCCTGCGATCACACCTAAAGATTAGATTCCCTATAGGGTGGAAACAGGCCCTTCGGCCCAACAAGCCCACACCACCCCTTGGAGCATCCCAGCCAGACCCAACCCCCTATAATCCACACACCCCTGAACACTACGGGAAATTTAGCATGGCCGATTCACCTCGCCTGCACATCTTTGGACTGTGGGAGGAAACCCACGCAGACACGGGGAGAATGTACAAACTCCACGCAGACAGTTACCCAAGGCTGGAATTGAACCCGGGTCCCTGGCGCTGTGAGGCTGCAGTGCTAACCACTGAGCCACTGTGCCTCCTGTAAGGAGATATTAACCTTGAATGGAATGCAATATAGTTTACCGGAGCTTGTGTTCTCCTTCCAGGCAGCCATTCGAAATGCTCCTGGAACTTCCAGTGAAGAATTACAAAGAGGGTTTACAGAAACTAGAGTTGTAGTTCCTTAAAGCATTGAGGGGCGAGTGGAAAGACATGCTCAACATATTGGAGGAACATATAGCATAGATAGGAAGAGACTAATTCCACTGCTGGAGAGTCCAGTATTTTGAATAGACCCTGGAAATTACAGCATTTTAGGAATTAGGGAAAAACTCCCTGTGCAAAGTGTAGAAATGTAGAACTCAAGTCTGAAACTAGTTATTAACACCAAGTAATTGTTAACTTCAAATCAATGATTGATCAATATTATAGATTTAGACCACAGATCAACTACAATCTCATATACATGGCACAGAATAGGCTTGAGAGACTTAAATATTTTATAATCCCTGTGGGAACTGAACTTTTCAAAAACATATTTGAATTTCCAGTGGCTGGCTTAAAGGAGCGTACATTTAAAATTTCAACTTTGAAGACTTTTAGTGCAATAAACAAACAAAAAAACAGCATTAGGGAAGAAAGGTTGTTGATTCTGAAATGTTAACAAGCATACAATGTGGTGAAGATTAATGGGAATCCAGATGTCTGTGAAATCTTTAAAAAAAATCAAACAAAGCAATAATCGGGGAGAAGGTAAAATATGAGGGTAATGTTAGAGAAGATTGCAAGAGTTTTTTTTAGTTACCCTAAAGGTAAGAGAGAGGCAAGAGTAGATTTTGTACAACTGGAAAATGAAGCTGGAGAAGTAGCAATGGGGAGCAAAGAAATGGTGGAGAAAGTGAATAGGTACTTTGCATTGGTTTAGAAGAATGATCCCAGGGATGAAGGGGTTGTGATATAAGGAGCGGTTGAGGGTTTTGATCTGTACTTGATGGAATTTGTTATGGACCAGACCAGACCCCCTTGAAATATTTTTAAGAAGGTGGTATAACTTTTTCTTATTTTAAAGGCAAATGTAAAGTATGTATTCCAGATGCGGCACGGTGGCTCAGTGGTTGGAACTGCTGCCTCACAGGACCAGCAGCTTGGGTTCGATTTCACCCTCGGGCGACTGACTGTGTGGAGTTTGCACATTCTCCCGAATCTGCGTGGGTTTCCTCCTGGTGCTCCAGTTTCCTCCCATAGTCTAAAGATGTGCAGGTTAGGTAAATTGCCCATAGTGTTCAGGGATTTGTAGATTAGCTTGGTTATAGGGGATGGGTCTGGGTGGGACGGTCTGAGGTTCGTTGTGGACTTGTTGGGCTGAAGGGCCTATTTCCACACTGCAATGCGACTGGTCTAACTATTCATTGGTGACCAAAACACACTTTATTCAAACACATCGTTGTATTTTAACTACAAAAGAGGGAGGAATTTAGAATAACATCTCTCTTGGAAACTTAACAGTGAATAACAGATACAGTAACTTTAACTAACTAACTTTTAATTCAGGCCCATTCTCGCTTGCAGTTCTCAAATCCAGGAGGAAAAAGTATGGAGAAAATTCAGAGAGAGTACCAACCAGGAGACATTCACTGAAGCTTCCAACTCTGTTGAGATCCCAATAGCCTCTAAAAAAGACAAAACCCAGAGAGAGCTGGCCAAATGCATTCAGGCTGTTTTTCCTTTCTTTTAAAAAAAAGGGCTCACAGGTGGTTTCCTCAAGTAGTCAAAACTAGCTAGCTGGATACCTCTCATTCAATCTGTCTTATGGGAAACCAGGACAAAATAACCTCTTAAAGCTACAGCATCGTCACAAGTTTAGAAGGATGAGAGGGGATCCGATTGAAACTAACAGAGTACTGAGAGGCCTGTAAAGAATGATGCCAAGAAGATGTTTCCACTATTAGGAGAGACTAGGACTTGGGGGCGCAGCCTCGGAGTGAAGGGATGACCCTTTAGAACTTGTGTGACAAGAAACTTCTTGAGCCAGGGACTCATTGCTGCAGAGGGCTGAGGAGACCAAGTCATTGAGTGTATTCAAGGCAAATAAGGGGATCGAATCTTACGGAGCAAAGGCAGGAGAATGGGTTTGAGCACATTATTCAGGCACAATTGAATGGCCTAGCTCTGCTTCCATGTGCTTTTATAGTCCATTACTCTCTACCAATGTTTCCTTAGTATTTCCATCACTTATTTATATTTAATCTTTCCAGCATTTATTGTACTTTATTTTTGTTGTTTAAATGCTTGACTCTGAGGTTAATGGCCTTTAAACCACACAAGGAAGCAAGTTACGTAAATAAGCCTTCATGATGTACTCAACCTTGAGATATTCCATTCTTACATTGGAGCTTTCTTGGCTTGAACTAGCTTCATTTTTTGTTCAGTTTCCTAGATTCAATTGCACTGCAGACTTCAAATTTGTGGGGGAGTTATTAAGATGTGCTATATTTTAGGTTTGCTTTTGAAAATTTATCAGGCATTTCCCTCATGAATATCTGGCAGTTAAAATGATGCCATTTCATAGAATAACAGAATGTTCAGTATAGATACAGTGCATTTGGTCCAACTTGAGCATGACATTGCTCTCCTCAAATAAATCTATCGGCACAACTTTTTTTGTTTTTTTTCTTCCTTTCTGCGTTTATTGAACTTCCCATAAATGCGTCTTTGCTGTTTGTCTCACCCACTCCATTGTGGTTACAAGTTCCACATTCGACTTGCGATCTGGGTACATAAATTTCTCTGAATTTCCTATTGGAGTAATTGGTCACAACCTTGTCTTTATGGCCCCTGAGTTTGGATTTCCCAATATTGATGAGAGTTGAAGTTCATCAAGTCAACACTCATGCAACTGTTGCCGACTGCCCAGATACTCTTAAAACATGAGAATGAAGAGCAAGGAGGGCTAATTCAGCCCCTCAAGCCTGACCCACCGTTTGGTACAATCATGGCTGATCTCAGCTTGGCCTCAACTCCACTTCTGTGCTCGCTCTCCATAACCCTTCAAACCATTGCTATTTAAAATTCTATCTCTTCCTTAAATTGAGCTAATGTCCCAGCATCCACTGCACTCTGAGGTAGTGAAATCCACAGATTCTTGATCTTTTGAGAGGATTTATCCTCATGTCTGCTTTAAATCTGCTACCCCTTAATCTGTAACTATGACCCCTTGTTCTAGCAATTTTTTTCCCTGAATCTTGTATTCAGTTGGCTGGAGAAATGAGAAGATTGGTGTGGGAAAAGTGACAACGTGAGGTTACATGTCAAGTGATGCATGCAGGACTGGGATGTTCAAACACATGGTCACAGAATTTTTATGGTGCTGAAAGAGACCTGTTGAGTCTGCGATGGCTGTCTGAAAACTCACCAATTTGATCATTAGTTTCCTTTATATCCAGAAAAATATATAAGTGGAAGGAGGTAGTGGTAAATTTGTTTCTCGCTTGGATGGAATATCTGAGCAATTGATAATGGTGTGCACATTGATGTATCTATTGTCTTGCATAGGAAAATGCTGACAAAACACCAGAAAAGTTAGGATGATTGAAGATTGGACAGGGTTAGCAACAGTTACTTTTTCTTATAGTTAAACATGTCTTCACAGATATTATATACACAGTCTAGAACTTATTTTTTATTTGTTTTTGTGCTTCTTTTCCTGTTTTGAGGATAATCGTTGTCTTTGAGTTTAATCAAAGTCCAATATACTCTTAAATGTGCTCTTGTTCAAAATGTCACCCATGCTAAAAACTCTAAAATAGCAGTTATTTTTAATTTTCCCTTTTTCAGAAAAAAAATTCAAAAAATATAAAAGAGCATACAGTAGGTTTTGGAATTCTGAAATTAAAATAGATATCTACTGGAAATACTCAGCAGGTTGATACTGTCTATTGAGAGGAAAAATTGACGTCAGCTTACAGATCTCAGCGACCAACACCTAAACGAAATCAGCCTTTGTACTTGCGTATTTGCAACACAGTAAAATTAATACCTTCAAAGACCCTCAAAATTGACCTCCAGTGGTTTCTAATCAAACATGTGAATAATTAATCCCAGACTCTGCAGATAATCAGCTCTAGACATCAGTTTGTATCTTTAAAAAATCGTCTTAAGCAATTTATTAACAATATAGTAACTTTACAGTAAAATTAAACAACAAAGACTAAAATCTAATTGACCAATGCTTTAAACCCAAAACCCAACTTTTTTGTTTTCCACCTCAGTCACACAAAACTCAGACAAACAAGCACAGTTAGGAGACACATGAAAGAAAATAACAAAACTGACCAGATTATTAGCTGGTTTTCTCGATGCGCTGTTCCACAGGCGATTTCTTGGTTGATTTTCTGAAGATACTGATCAGGATCCCCCTTACAGTTCAGTCCAATAAAGGCAGTAATACTTCTAATTTAGTTTTCTATTCTCTAATCTTCTACTAACTGCTCATCGGAGGTTAGGCAGGGAACTTCAAATCTTCATTCTGTTATATTAGTAGTCGGATTCATTCTCACAGAAACCACAGTCAAAAATCCAATTCAAACTGTGACCTCTCCCTGACAGGTCTCCTCCATGAGGTCCTGGTTACCATTCAATATCTACCATGTTCTCAAGCATAAGGTCTTTTCCAGACTTGCTGGAATCTATTCCCAGGGACCGACCTCATTAATAGCTAGCTTCTGCTCTCTGTCGAAACATATTGCTGTACCTTGGTGATGAGGCATTTGCAGAACCTTTTGATCAAAAATCAACTTGCAGTTAACTTTCAGGCCTGGTCTCATGAATAAATAAAAGCTTGTTTGTCTTTTAACACAAGCTGTTACCCACAATCAATAAGTTGTCTTTATGTCACGGTTCTCAGTTCACAGCTTAAAATGAAACTTGAGAAAAGAATGAAACAAAAATAATTAAAAATCAGCAAGGACTCTGACATCTGGAACATGAACTCTATTTCAATTTATTACCTTTGCAGCATGAACCCTTTCAGTACCAGATATAATCCTTTTTTTAAAAGACAAGATTTCAGATTTATTTGTTGGTGATTTGCCCTTCCTGCAACTCCTGATGAGTCGTTAAACTTAAGCACTTCCATCTTCCCTCTGGTTACCAGCCAGCGATGTTGAGAGCACACTACAGATGCAAAACAAGTCTGCACCTCCCAAAAGCATGCCTAGGCTGCCACGTTACAAAAACATAGACCTGTACCAGTTGTGAGTACAGTTGCAAAACTTGTTGGATCACTTCCTTGAGGTCTGAGCTTGTAATGTCTGGGAATGTTATTGCATTAAACCTTTTCAGTTTGGTTCCCTGTTATTGTGTATCTCTGCTTTAAGTTTTGGGCCTGCAGCTGTTGTGCAGTTAATACTGAGAAACAGGAGGACACCTGTAAGCAGGTGAAGTGAACAGAGGAATTAACAGAGTGTGTGGGGGTGGGGAGTAAAGAAACAAGAGGTGGGCTGGCTCTGATATCACCAGTAAATAATGAGACTCATTGACTTTGCTCTGATACTAAATAACACAGGTAACAATCATCTTTTGCTCGTGAAGTAGTAACAACACAATAACTCTCTGAATATTCCTGCATTGCACCACTGTCCTTCCTGTCACTGTAGACATCATATGATTCACAGACAGTCATCCTGTAACTCAAGGCATTGGGAGAGTCAGCGCAGTTGGCTAGAGAATAACACAAAATGACACTAATGACACAGTTCTTAAATGTGGAACGGTGGCATCAACTGTTGTGTGAATATCGGAAAGATATTAATCCTGTCAACAAGACTTGGAGCAGGCTGTATTGTATATGATCTGGCGCAGGTATGTGGTTTTTTTTGGGGGAAAAAAGTTTGATAACATCTTTCTAAAACTAATGAAAATTCTTATCCTTCAGTGTCAACAAGATTAACTGCAGCAAAAGAATGGGGATTTTGGAAAAGAAATCAAATAAAACTAAACAACCAAAACTATTACACGCTGTTTTAATGGAAAAGGCATTTAATTACCTGAGAAGATTAATTATTTGGATTTTAAATTTCATCATCTGAGTTGAACTGTGACATTAGCATCAAGCCAAATATTTTATATATAGCCCAGAGGGTAAACATGCGAATACCAGTTGCTTATTTGATGTTTCAGCCAGTTTTCTACTGAAGGATTATTTATTAGGCTATTGATTGTGAATATTTGACATACTAATTAAACATACTTGGCTCTAGAAAGAAATTAATGAGAAATTAATAAGTCTTTAATGAGAAGTGAAAGTCCTTTTAAGTCTGACAAATCAGACTTATTTGTTCTGTGTTGTTTAGCATATGATATATTGAGAATGTTTCCTTCCATGGAAATGTGCAAAGTTCTGTTGAAGTAAGAAAACAGTTTTCTTTCAAAAGTAATTTACACGAATGCTGCATGTTTCTGCCACAGCAAATTGGTTCAGAATAACACCCTTTACAGAACCCAGTGAAGAAACACATATGTTCCAGTACCTATCTGCCCACCACAGATAATGATCAGTGACTCATAACTGACATCTCATTGACAAGATGAGCCTCCCTCCAATACTGCAATCTGCATTCAGAAAGTTCTTTAAGCGTGGCGTTTTGTTCTGACGTTTTCCATTAGAAGAGTCTGGACTCACAAGTAGTTTTTCTTCTGTCCTGTAATAAATTTGTAGTCTAAATGAAAAAAACAAATGTCGGTAAAGCAATCTGGATTATTCCACTCTGGGGATGTGTGCACTTTGAGTTATCCCACCCTCTTTCAGCTGCTGTTTTAAATACAAGCCAGCTGTTAAAACTGATGCAGAGGAGGCACTTTGACTCTGTGCAATTATTTGTGGTGCTTGCAGAAAATTTCTTTTCTTGCTGATGCCATATTTTGTTCATTCTGTTCAATATTTGTTTTCATGTAGGACAAGATTTATATAATTATTTGGGGACTTGAGTTCTAAAGCAAAGATAAATGAATTTGTGGTCTTAATTCTGGGACTGAGACTTTTTTTTAAAAAAAAGTCCAAGTCATCTTTAATAGTTACAAGTTAGATTTCCAAGAAATATGTGACTTGAGCAAACTGAATGCATAATCAAGCTGGGGAAATAATTGCTGAAGTGTTTACTAGGTTGACTGGACCCGGGTTCGATTCCAGCCTCGGGTGACTGTCTGTGTGGAGTTTGCACATTCTCCCCGTGTCTGTGTGGGTTTCCTCCAGGTGCTCCAGTTTCCTCCCATAGTCCAAAGATGTGCAGGATAGGTGAATTGGCCATGCTAAATTACCCGTAGAGTTCAGGGACGTGTAGATTAGGTGGGTTATAGGGGGACGGGTCTGGGTGGGCTGCTCCAAGGGTCGGTGTGGATGTGTTGGGCCAAAGGGCCTGGTTCCACACTGTAGGGATTCTATGATCTAGGCCAGAGGCAGAAGCAGGTTCAGTTTACAGGAAGAAAGAGATTCATTCCAGTTGAAGGCCTGTTCAGTTTCAGCATTTTCTAGGTCATCAGAGATGGAAAGAAACAGAAAATTGGTGCAGCAATAGGCCATTCAGCCCTTTGAGTCTGCAAGTCTCAAGTTACATTGGCAGTCCATGTTTTTTTTCTGCTGTGACACATAGAGAAATATTCCTGTATGATTTTTGTTTTAAATCACCAAACTATGAGCATGGGAAGCACAAAGATCTGATGTAATCTGTCTCAAATGTACACTGAACTTGATAATTTCCTCATACCTCATTATGCACTCTGCAAAGATTCTAATTAAAGCTTAATGTCTTCTGTTATTTTTCTCTCTGAAAAGTACAATATCAAGCAGGCTTTGAATTCATTCACCAGCCCAGCCTCAGTATCTCTGAATTATTGCTGATTTTTGCCTGATTTTGCCTGTTCATTATGCTGTCTGTGGAGTTTGCTCTGCTCAGCTTTACTGTTGTTCTCCATGTTACTACAGTGACAATAATTTGACAAGCGAATCATTGCATAAATCACTTAATAGCCATCTGTTGGTTGTGAAAAAGATGATATCAATGAAAATTTCTGGCCTTTTTTCTTTTTCAAATTGTAGGCTTCCAGAAGCTCCAACACTCACTTTATTCTTCCTTTCACCAAGTGACTGGCTTCAAAGCACATAGATCGATAAAATTATATGAGTGACATATTAAAGAACAATATAATCCTGTCTGTTATGTAATCAAATTTACAATTTCTGGTGCTGTAAATTCTGCTGTTACTTGAGTTTTAATTAGGAAGGCCTGGAGGTTTGAAAGTTCTTGAGACAGCACCAGAATTGCTTGATGTATTTCAGCTGTACTCCAGGAGGTGCAGAAAATAAAATAAAACTCCAGACATTAGTTAGATGAAGCTTATTGTGCAATAATTTGTCGTGAACCCTGGTGCTGACTGGGCTGTTTAACTATTCAGCCTAGACTGCAGAGAAAACATAGCTAGAGAGGCCTTAAGGCCAATCTCTGTGGAAATTGGAAATAAAACTTTAGGGCAGCACAGTTGCTTAGTGGTTGGCACTGCACCCTCACAGTAGAAGGGATCTGGCTTAGATTCCCCACCTTGGGTGATTGTCTGTGTGGAGTTTGTGATTCTCCCCATGTCAGTGTTGGCTTCCTCTGGGTACTCCAATTTCCTCCGACAGTCCAAAGACGTAGGGGAGCCCTGACAAAGGGTTTTGGCCCGAAATGTCTGATCCTTGGATGCTATCTGACCTGCAATTCTTTTCCAGCTCCACACTTATTGACTCTAGCTTCCAGCATATACAGTCCTTACTGTCTCCAGGTCTGTAGATTAGGTGGATTGGCCATGCTAAATTGCCTGTGGAATCCAGGGATGTGCAGTTTGGTGGGTTAGCAGTGGGAAGTGCAGGGTTATGGGACTGGGGTGAGAGCCTGGGTCTGGGTCTGGGTGGGAGGCTGTTTGGAAGGTTGGTGCAGACTTGAAAGGTTGAATGGCCTCTTTCTGCACATAGGGAGTTTGTATGCTCTTCGCATTTGGTTGGAATGTAATTGTGGAAGACGAAGAGGATGGGGAAGGAGGAGGGAGGATGTACTGTGTCGTGGCTCTTTGAAGCACCTTGCCAACTACTAGAGCAACATTGCCCATAAAGATCCGCTGATGTCAATGTGACAGGCCTGATACAATGGAGAAGGAAGTGAAGTAAAGAACAACAAAGATAAAACTGAACAATATTGGAAAGGACCATAAAAAAGCATGGATGAGCAAAGGGATAAGCTTAATTTTTGTTCCAACATCTTTAGTCAAGCCATGCAAAAAGATAAAAGCATTTGAGTTGTGTTCTCATTTCTGTGTTAATACTTGCCTGTAAACAGGGAAATAAAGGGGTTTGTTACTTCAAATGTGATTAAGATGTGAGGCAGCTGTAAAATTCAATTATTTTATTGTAATAGAGAAAATAAAAATCTCATTCTCATCCTGGCCAATTTGAAAGTTTTATTTTTTTGAATTTTTGATTTGAATCCGCTGTCTCTTTGTCATCACTTCAGTACTTTGAACTGCCCTGTGACCTGTAAACCCACATATAAACTGGGATGCATGTGTAATATAAGGAGTGTCAAGTTGACCATAAAAGCTTAATTATTAAATGTCTGATCTCTGTCATGCTGCCTAACTATCTTTAGAACGTGACTCGTTGCAGTCCATACTTTTGTTAGGTTAATTAGAGTGAAGAAGTTATTCCTCTGGAGTGAGAAACCAGTCTAATATTTCTTGTTAGCATTTTATATAAAAAATTCTATCCAATTCATATCTGTTTCTAGCTGGAATAATCCAGTATATGTAGACACAATACATTAAAACTCTGGGAATACAAAAAAAGTAAACTTTTTTGTTTCCTATTTCAGAAAGACGTCTCAGCTAACCGTGTCAGTACTAACTACAGCTGTAATCTGACCAACACAGAGGATGGATTTGTTATTTAAAGTCATAAACATTCAGCCTGACGAATACTGAGAGGTATGTACTGAGTCATCACAATTTCCTCTTCAAGAAGCACTTTGATGCATCGTAAGACAGCATATTGACAAACATGTGAAAGGAAATAAACCTAACTCTGCTATGCCCAGATACAAAAGGAAGAAAAACATTTACTGAAAGTAAAGAATTTATTTAAACTGCGTTATTGTTCTATGTCCAAGTGCTTCAAAAGTTTATTTATTTCCAGAAGGTAAAAATATGAAATTCCTGAGCCGACATCTTCTGATTTGAGTAAACTAGAACATGCGTTTATTCAGCACCTTTATCACTGCCACATATTCTAACCTGCCTCTATAACAGCGTGATCAAATGCTAATTGAGACTGAGGAATTTTAGGACTGATGCCCAAAATCCTTGTCAAAGATTAGCTATTAAGTAGCTTCTTGAATGAGGAAAGAGAGGAGGAGAGGTTTAGAAGAAAGACTTCCTGAGCTTCGTGCCTAAGCAACTGCAGGAATAGGGTCACTAGTAGCGGAGCAATGAAATAAGTGATAACTGGTATGGAATTAGTTACCATTGATCTTCATAAAGGTATCTTTTAAATGTGGTTAGAAATTAAATTTTACTAAAAAGGTATTTTATATTTAGGGATTTACTGAAAAGGGTCTTCATACCTTGTGCAGCCCCATTTTCAATAAAACTGTGCAGAGTCCTCATGTACTCGCATGTATGCTCTTGGGTGGACAATAGATTTTTTTTAAGGTATCCACTTGTTTATCTGTAGCCCCGGTAGAGTTGATTCTAATTCAGCCGTGCACTGGAATTCATCGAAGTTGTTTGCAAAATAATACTGATGTTGAAATAATTGTCAGTTTGAACTTCCTCATCTCCATAAGACCTACTATGAATCAATTTTGACTACAGCACTTAAATTATGTGATAACCAATTGAAAACTAGCCTTACAGAACATTGTTACTACTTTGTTACAGTAGAATATCTTTTTGTTTTGAAGATTTTATTTTCATAGGGGGATGCAATGGCCTAGTAACACTATCATTAGACGAGTAGTCTGGAGAGCCAGACAATATTCTGGGAATCAGGGTTCAAATCCTGCAATGGCAAATTTGAATTCAACAAAAACCTGGAATTAAGTGTCTATTGATGACCACGTGCCATTGTCAGCTGTTGTGAAAAACCCCATCTGATTCACTAACATCCTCTGTGGAAGGGGAAACTGCCGTATATGTGACTCCAGACCCACAGCAATGTGGTTGACTCTTAGCTGGGGCATTCGTGGCCATGTCACTGACGACCTGTGAATGAATATAAAACCAAAATTTTGGATATTGATTTTTCTATTGGTAGTTGGTAATGGAAAGTTGCACATAATCTTTAGATAGCTTAGTTCTTTGTTCCTCCTCTACTCTGGGTCACAAGAATTGATTTTGAGGTCATGACCTCCAAGGAAGCAACGGCTGCGATGCAACTCGGATTGAGTGCTGACATCTGCGTGGCCCCTTTGGTTTCATTGGTTTATATTTCCTGGTTTGCTGCCCATAAGAATACTTAAATGTGACTGGCTGCTCAGATCTGCTTGCTAACATCACTGTTGCTACATACCTGAAGATACAATTAACTTGGTGACTGAAATAAATTGATGTCAAGGAAATTGAAGTTCCCCTTTACAGTTTGAAAATTTGTTGTGGACAGATTCCTTCAAACTTGGCTTTGCACTGACCACAGAAACCAGCCCAATCTTTTGGCTCTAACCTATTACAATGCATTTGAAAGGACGCGTTTATCAAACAGATTTACTTAGATCATTTTCAAGTTTTATCCATGTCTGTACAAGGATGCAAGGGTTTGGCAGCTCACATAAAATTAAAATTCAGCTGATTCCACATTTTTAGGCATTGATGGCAGCTACTGCGAAATAAATACCTGAAGCTTAGCATGGTAACCTCCTCCACAGAAGTATAATTAATGTAGCTATTAAGTTGAATTAATTGTCTTTTGGAGCTGTTTGTATTTTTTTATATCCATGATTCAGTTATTTTCTCCAGTAAGAAGCCAACCTGGACCAGGCATGTGTGGATCTTTGGTAATGGGGCACTCCTAGGTTAGGGAAGGGGAAATCACCAAGGCTGCTGTTCAAGAAGTTTTCAATTATTTTTTATGTTTTCCACTTTACTATCAATGCCTCCTCCTCTGAGCCTGCAATAAAATCATTGGTGTGCAGTGAAGACAAGAGGATGTCAGTCCAGAACCTTTGTAGGAACCCTTAACCACATCCAAACCCACTCCGAGTATCTAAACTACTATTCTATTACCTAATTAGTTTTTATTCTAACATGTTCTCCTTTCCCTGTCTCCATTCTCATTATAGTCTCCTGGGTAATACTTTGACTGAAAGATTTGCTGAAGGTCAATGTACTTAAAATCCACTGCATTTCTTCCATCTATTCGAACTGCCACGTACCCAAAGGCAATAATCAATTACAGTCTTCCTTTCTGTTTACAAAGAAATCCTATCTTTATCTGTCAGATTTGTTCTATTAACTAGTCTGTGATTACCCATTTGAGTAAAACACTTTTTGAAATAACGAATTTTTGGTCACTCTCCAGTTGTCTGGCACACGTTTACTCTCTCAAACCCTGAAAAACCGTTTCTGTGGCATTTATTATTCTTTCATTTATTTCAGCATCCTTAGATGTAACTGTTTGGGTCCTGGTGTTTTGTCCTTTTCATTTTACCGCAAGTCATAGGCATTGAGCTTGTACAAATGGAAAGAGGCCGCTCTCACCATTGTGTCTATGTTGGTCATCAAACATCTACCAATTCTTACTTTATAACACTTGGCCCATAGCCTTGTATGCTGCAGTGTGTCAAGTGTATATCTAAATAGTTGCTCAATGTTATGAGGCCTCCTGCCTCTACCACCCTTTTAGGCAGCGAGTTCTAGATAGCCACAATACTCTGCTTGAATGTTGCTCCCTAAATCCCCTCCAAATCTCCTGCTCCTTGCCTTAAAACTGCGTTCCCTGGTTATCGATCCCTCTCTTAAGGGTAAATATTTCCCCTTATCTGCCCCGTCTCGGCCGCCTCAGAACTTTGTACACCTCAACCTTCTTTGCTCTGAGGAAAACTGTCCCAGCATCTCGTATGTCTCTTCATAGTTGAATCACTCCAGCCCAAGCAATATCCTGTTGAACCTCTCCTGAGCCCCCTCCTAATGCAATTACAGTGGAGGCAATGGCTTGTGCTATTATTGCTAGACTGTTAACCCAGAGACCTGGATAACATTCTGGGGACCCATGTTCGAATCCTGCCATGGCAGATGGTGGAATTTGAATTCAATTTTTTTTAAAAATCTGGAATGATGACCATCAATCCATTGTCAATTGGCAGGAAAACCCACCAGGTTCACTAATGTCCTTTAGAGAAGGAAACTGCCATCTTTACCTGGCCTGGCCTATATGTGACTCCAGACCCACAGCAATTAGGGATGGACAATAAATGCTACCTAACCAGCATCCTGTTAATGAATAAAGAAAAACAATCCTATAGTGTGGCAGTTTCATTGCTTTTGGAAACATTCTTGCTGTGTTCCTGTTTCACGCTCCCAATAATATGGCTTAGGCATGTCCTGGTCAGACATGGCACAGATTATCAAAGTATAAAGATACTGGTTTTGACAGAGCAATGCAAGTCCAGACCAAATGTCAAAAAGGTTCCTTGCTGTTGGGAAATTTTAATTTCTCTCCAAAGTATTTCATGTGGTTTCTATTTTGTATCTAGCTGAGATTGCACAAATCTATTTTATGTCAAACTTTGGCAACTAACAGAGACTCCAGACAGATAAAGGACCATGTTAATTCACTGACATCAAGTGCTCAGCTACTTGTATTTACCATGCGAAGGGTTTCACTTTTACAAGGCAGTTTGAAAATGCGTATGTGGAAATTATAAAACTAGCAGCTGGTACTAATTGTTAACGGTTGGAAAGTCTGAAAGGCATGCCTTTGTAGGGTGCCTCAATCAGATTTGGTTTCTGCTTGTCTGGAATTGTGACTAATTATCTTGTAATAAATTGCTTCAAATTTACTTTAGAAGTTGCACAAAATGACTTGTTTCTGGCATAGGGGTCTCATTCAGTCTGATTTTAAACTCTAGCTAGGTTTGAAAAGATTTACTAAGCAAATGCATGTCTTGTCATGAGAAGGATACATTATATGGGAGAGGGTAAAGAGTTGCCAGTTGTTAGGCACTGTGAAAGGTGAGGTTGCATTTTATACAAGCTGCAGTTTTATGGTTTGTTTATATATTTTTTAAAAAGTCCAACTTTTTCATTGATTTAGGGTACTAGTTCTTATCAAAAAGCAGACCAAAGTGCACACTTTTCTCAATTAATAGTTTAATATTGCATGTGTGAGAGATGTTGTTGACAGATTAGTTATCTGTTTTAGTGCATCACCTAGTGGTATATTTGTAATTCACATAACTTCTTCCTTGTGTTTTTATGTAGGTAAAATGAAATGGGTTTAAAGTTGAACTGTTATCCAGTTTTACTGCATAGAATTTCTCCATGTTCACTTTGCTGATCAGATATGTGTCCCATTATAGTGGAGCAGTTTAGCAATTTCTTGACTTTTTTTAAAGAAAGTGAATTGTGTATAAATGGCACAGCAAGGGCGTAGAATTAATTGTATCGATCTGTTTTTGTGAGAGCATCAAGATAAGTCACTATGGTTCTTTTAAAGAACCATATAAACATTGTAATGTGACAAGAAGGTTAATTTTCCTACTTATGGGCCCTTTTTCAAGTTCTGTATCATTCTGCAGCCTGTCTGGACAATGCCAACATAGTGCGTCAGCTAGGTAAGAAGTACGTTCAAACCCTCACCCTTAAACTTTAGCCATGTTGTGTTTGTGGGGGGTGGGGTGCGGAATCAGAAAATTGGAGTTTCCACAGGCTACATCTGAAGGGCTATGGTGCTGCTTCTGGATTTGTTAACTTGGGATCAGCCATTTAGGCAGAAATTTGGGCAGAAGTCAACTTAAGGGGAAACATCAGCTTGCAACATCTAAATGGATGTCTGAGAAAATGGACACTTAAAACAAGACTCAATCATCAATACAACTAAATTGTTCAATTTAATAAGCAAATTTCTTTATTTTTACATTGATAATCAATAAACTGTTCTGCAGATTTGATCTTTAATTTTTTTGTATCCTATTGTATAATCCACTCAGCATTTATTCACCTGTCATGTTTGCCAGAATAAGTGATACTAGAGGAAAAAACTGGGCAATCAACATTGTTATTTTCATGGTACACCCTATACCAATTAAGGATTGTTTTCTTGCATTAGCCGGTTTTCTTTAACTACAAATTTTGATGACTTCTAAAATTTCTCTTTTAAGAGTTCACCCGTTTATATTATCCATGTTGTTGTAGCTTTGGATCGTCATAGCTGGGACCTTCTTATTACTTATCTATGAATTGCACAGCATTTAAGTTAGGGACGAGTGATACTCGTAGCGAAAAAAATGTGAAGAATTGAAAATGAAAGATCATGAGAAACTCTGCAAAGACACGTAAAGCATCATACACACGAGAAAAGAGGTAGCAGAGGAGGTAACTGCAGGAAGTCATACGGTTTGATACTTTTCTGCAGCGGATAAGGATTTCCTGCTATAACTTTTAAGTAGCTGTTTTGGTTTCTGCTGCTCTAATATTTCACTTGATCAAATACCGAAAACAATTAATTAATTGGTCAGTATAGAAATTCCTGTGTTATTTGCTTCAGTTGGAAATTTGCTGGAGTAGAAGTAATGTTCAAGCTAGTTGTTCTTGTGTTTTATATTTGCAACCTGTTAGATAGTGAAAGAAGTGTAATGACAACTTTGTCACTTCCTCATATACTTATTGTTTTAAAATAATATGGTATAGCTTCAAGGTGTTTAATTTAAGTAATAATTGACAATTGAAAATTCAAATCTGGTCAAAAAGTCCAGACTTATACCTTGCTGCTAGAATAAAGATTATTCTCATAGGAGTGCACATACCCTGGGAAATGACTTTAAAGTATTTTTTAAAAACAAGATACCGATTTAGGCATGTTTGTGTGCATGGAGTCAAAACTAGCAGCAGTTAAGGAAATTGGCTGTTTAGTGCTAATTGGTCATTATTGAGTGTAATTTTCATATTTGACTGTAAAATTAGAATTGGAGAGTCAAAATAGCACAGTGTCTCTGCAGAAGATCACAGATTGTGAACAGAGCAATCTGCTATTTATCTCCTTGATCAATCTGGTTGAAGAATCATTTAGTGACAACATAATCTGAGCCTGCGTGTGTTGGGGAGAATATTACAATTCGGCATCAAATCAGAAAATGAAATGAGGATGCAGAAGAAAGACGGCATAAAGAGAGAGGTGAAATTTTTGTAAATCTCAAATTAAAATCTGAAAAAATACAACTCTATACTTTTGAAGAAGTTAATTTTCAGTGGCAGAGAGATTAGCTGGTATTATAGGAGACCTATTAAATAAGTTACTTACATTTAAATAATTCATGACTTTGGCTAATTTATTGAATATCTGCTGTGTGAGGATCTTGGTTTCATGTCGTTGCATGTATTTCAATGCAGAATCTCTAATGAGAATATGGTACAGTGCAATTTCAGGAGGACCTGAGGAAATCATTTGGCATTCACTTGCTTCCCAGTTTTAATTCCATTTGCAGTCACCAGGAGTTGCTGCCTAATGAACATTTTATGAACTGGATTTCTGACAAAGTAACTTTATTTCTACTGTAAAACTTGATCATTATCTTGAGGAAATTGTTGAATTTTTCATTGTCAAGCAATATTGCTTTGAGAAAGTGAGTAAAATGGCTCCACATTCATGAAAGCTCCACAATTTTTGAGGAAAATATCTTCACGTTTTTCATTATTATATTTACTGAGTATCTGTTCTGTAAAAATATGAACATAATCCATCTTTAATCTTGCATTGGTTTTTGTTTTCCATGTCTCAAAATAAACAATACAAGAGTTCGGTTAGATGTTGAACATGTTTTTTTTTCCAAAATCTTATTAATATCCTGACATATCCTCTTGTGAAAGTGCTGCTTCAAGGGGCTGTATGTGCTCCTGGGGGGTCAGTTAGCCCAGTTGGCTGGATGGCTTGTTTGTGATGAAGAGTTTAATCCCTGCACTGAATGAGATCACCACAAAGAGCTGCTCCTCCTCCTCAACTCTCCCCTCTATCGAGGCAAAGTGATCCTCCAGTTAAACACCCCTATTTATCTCTCTAGTGAGAGAACAGCCCAACTTTGCATTGCTACTTACGCACAATATTACCAATTATTTACCAAAACATTTTTGGCATGTTATAACAAGAATAGAGCAATCAGCAGCTAGCATGATAATTTTAGGCAGTTTGTAAATGCCATGTTACTTCCTTTAATTCAGGGTCCTTTTTATTTCTCTGTGCCTTTGAAGTATTGTGGGATTTTGTTCTCTAATATGGGTGGTGCTATGGTTAGCACTACTGCCTCATTGCACCAGGCACTCAGTCACCCAGGGTTAGAATCAAGCCTATCTGTTCTCCCTGTGTCTGTGTGGGTTTATCCTAGGTACTCTGTTTCCTTCCTACAGTCCAAAGATGTGCAGGCCAGGTAGATTGGCCATGCTAAATTGTCGTGTAGTGTCCGTGGATGTGTAGGCTGAGCAGATTAGCCCTGGGATATGTGGGCTTTGGGGGTTGGTGGGTGAGGGTCTGGATGATGTGCTCTGTGTAGGGTTGGACTCAAATGAATGGCCTCTATTTGCACTGTAGGGATTCTATGATTCTGTAATTAAACACACTGCATAAAAAGCAAATTGTAACTCAATTTACTTCAGTGCAGCAGAAGGGATATAACCTGAATTGACTTTTTCAGGCCGCTGGTACATAGTGAAATGTTTGTTTTGAACTGTATATTGAAGTATATTGAACCATCTTTTTAATTTTTTTTCCATTAGGTGACAAAACAGCTATGATGTGGTTCAATGAGAGAGGTGACTGAGCAACCATTAAAGTTGTCCAAACTGAGAATCCTTAAAGGTTTATTTGAACACCATGGCACATAGTATAGACTTTCATATAGATACAGTTGGTGCTATTCCAGTGTTTAGGTGAGTAATTTTATGTTTGTGGAGAGTTACTTCCTGCTTCTATAAGAAATTGTTTCTGCTCTCCCTCCCTTTCTTCCAAAGAGTCCGTTTTAGATACGCCAATGATTTCAAATAGGATTATCATTCCAGATCAGTGTCCAACTATAAAAAATGATATGGATCAAACTGCACTCTTCAAAGAGATCATTATTGATCTTATAGGCCAGACATTTAAGTGGTTTTATGGACTGAATGCTTTGTGGCTTAGATTTATTCAAGGTAGCTGCATTACACTGCAAATAGATGTTCTACGGAGAAAAGTGATATGGAATTGTAATGGCTGCTTTAACTCTGTGTTGAAATTTTATTTATTTTTATTAAGGACTAGAGTGAATGTTTCTTCCTGAAGTATCTGGTGAACTGAAAGTCTTTAATAAACATTCCCTTCATTGTTTCAGAATTTGATTCTTGTGTGTCTGCCCTAATCCCCAGGCCCCAAACCTGGGCTAGGCAATAAATTTAGATTTTAGTTATGAGTGAGGTACTGTCCTAGAGGATGAGAAATTGCCCATATTTTATTTCCATTCTTGAACTCCTTCCCTGTATAAATATGCACATTCTCATTTTATTGATATTAATGTCATCAGTGTCTCACAGTTCTTTCAGCTCAAAAGCAAGCAAGTGTTATTTCGCCTTTGTCAATTCTTCTCGTTTTGATTTGGTATTACATTTTGGTAACAGTGAAATGACCTATTCTCCCTACCTACTGCTTGAATAAAAGGGGAGGTGAACCATTGGGGAACTTTTCTATAAGACATTGGGATATTTTTGCCAATTATGGATTTTTGGCTTCATTTGGTTTAAGAGTGGATTATTTTAAGAAAGTTGCCACCCTTATAATTATTTCTGCAACTGTGTGCTGAGAAAACAGCTCTGATTCTTTCATCTCTACATGAAGTGCATAGTGAGCTAAGCGGTGCACAACTGCTGATAAGTGGTGGTATTACAGAAATGATTAATGTGCACCAATAGGCTGGAAATTTAAACCAGATACTTATAACACAAACAAGTCTAGCGCAAGCATCAGCGGTGACAATTGGCATCCTTTTTGTGGTAATGTTGCAAATTTCCTGGCTGTTTTACAGCTGAATTATCAGTTCCTAACAGACTGACCTCTTGGAGGTAAGTTTTTATTTCAGAAGACCTTGTGGACAGAACAACTGATAAAGAAACAACTTTTTGGCACACCAGTGAAAAATATATTTATGTATCCAGCTGCCAGAAGCAGCTACATGACAAAATTCCTTGAAGCAACATCAATGTATTTCTGAGAAATATAGTAACTGGCCAGAATTGGACAGATACACCATACCCCTTTCCTAAATGTAAGATCTGCAAGTAATTCCATTCACGGGAGCTCCATCTGACTGGTTTTCCTGTTAGTCATTTCCTAAATAGTTATCTTCTTTAGCTTGGTGAAGAGCTAATGCCTTTTTCCTAGAGTGAGGGAGTCCAAAACTCAAGGGCATAGGCTTAAGGTGAGAGGGGAAAGATTTAAAACGACCTCAAGGGTAATGTTTTCACACAGAGGGTGCTGTGCGTGTATGGAATGAGTGGCCAAAAGGCATTGGGTACATGAACAGGAAGGGTTTAGAGGTATACGGACCACATTATGGCAAACGGGACTGGATCAGTTTAGGATATCAGGCCAGCACAGGGCGGTTGGACCGAAGGGCCTGTTTCCATGCAAATAGTGTCAGAGAGCTGTAGACCACGAAAACACATTCTTCGGTCCAACTCGTCCATGCTGACCAGGTATCCTAAAGATATCTAGTCCCGTTTGCCAGCATTTGGCCCATATCCCTCTAAACCCTTCCTGTTCATATACCCATCCAGATGCCTTTTAAAATGTTATAATTGTACCAGCCTCCACCACTTCTTCTGGCAGCTCATTTCATCCATGCACCACCTTCTGTGTGAAAAAGGTGCCCCATAGGTCCCTTTTAAAACTTTCCCCTCTGGCCTTACACCTACTAGTTTTGGACTCCCCCCACCTTGGGGAAAAGACCCTATCTATTCATCCTATCCATGCCCCTCATGATTTTATAAACCTCTATAAGGTCACTCCTCAGCCTCAGATGCTCCAAGGAAAATAGCCGCAGCCTATTCGGCTTCTCCCTGTAGCTTAAACCTCTAACCCTGGCTACATCCTTGTAAATCTTGTCTGAACCTTTTCAAGTTTCACAACATCCTCACTATAGCAGGGAGACCAGAATTGTATGCGGTATTCTATGGTGGCCTAACCAACGTCCCATGCAGCTGCAACCTGACTTCCTGACTCCTGTACTCTATGCACTGACCAATAAAGGTAAGCGTAGCAAATGCTGCCTTCATTGACCGATCTACCTAGGACTCCACTTTCAAGGAACTGTGAACCTGCACTCCAAGGTCTTGTTGTTCAGTAACACTCCCCAGCACTTCACCATTAAATGGATAAGTCCTGCCCTGACTTGCCTTCCCAAAATGCAGCAACTCACATTTATCTAAATGAAACTCCATCTGCCACTCCTTGGCCCATTAGTCCATCTGATCAAGGTCCCATTGTACTCTCAGGTAACCTGCTTCATTGTCCAGTACTCCTCTAATTTTGGTGTCATCTACAAACTTCCTAACCATACTTCCTATGTTCACATCCAGATCATTTATGTAAGCGATGAAAAAACAGTGGGACCAACACCAATCCTCGCGGCACACAGCTGGTCACAGGCCTCCAGTCTGAAAAGCAAACCCTCACCACCATCCTCTGTCTTCTACCTGCGAGCCAGTTCTGCATCCAAATGGCTAGTTCACCCTATGTTCCGTGTGATCTAACCTTGCTAACCAGCCTACCATAAGGAACCTTGTAGAGTGCCATACCAAAGACCACATAGATAACATCCACCACTCTGCCCTCCATCAATCCTCTTTGTTCCTTCTTCAAAAAACTCAATTAAGTTAGTGAGACATGATTTCCCATGCACAAAGCCATGTTTACTATCCCTAATCAGCCCTTGCATTTCCAAATACATGTAAACTCTGTCTCTCAGGATTCCAACCAACAACTTGCCCACCACTAATGTCATGCTCACAGGACTAGAGTTCCCTGGCTTTTCCTTATCACCTTGCCTTAAATAGTGGCACCGCATTAGTCAATCTCCAGTCTTCTAGCCGTCTTCACTTGTGCTAATGATGATTCAAATATCTCTGTATGGGGCCCTGCAATCTCTTCCCCTGCTTCACACAGAGTTCTAGGGTACACCTGATCAGGTATAATAGGAAGTGCAGATGCTGGAGAATCCGAGATAACGAAGTGTGGAGCTGGATAAACACAGCCAGCCATCCTAAGATGCTGCTTGGCCTGCTGTGTTCATCCAGTTCCACACTTTGTTACACCTGATCAGGTCCACAGGATTTATTTACTTTTGTGTTTTAAGACATTTAGCACCTCCTCTCTAATATGGGCATTTTTTAAGATATCACTATTTATTTCCCCATGTTCTCAATCTTTCATACCCTTCTCCACTGATGCAAAATACTAATTTAGTATCTCCTGCAGTTCCACACGTAGGTGACCTTGCTGATCTTTGAGGGGCCCTATTCTCTCCCTAGTTGTCCTTTAGTCCTTAATGTATTTGTAGAATCCCTTTGGATTTTCCCTAACCCTAGTTGCCAAAACCAACTCCTGATCCATTTTTGCCCTCCTGATTTCTACTTCCCACCGCCTCTAAACTCGATGACTTTAACAACTTAATGTTTCTGTAAATCCATGAATGTGTTGGCAAATTAGCCCATTAAGAGAGTGCCTCGTTTGCTCAATATTTGTTTTATGAAACCACGTGGGGCACAACAGAACTCCATGGCATAAATCATAAATCAATAAATATGTCTCGCAGTCATCCAAGTCATAATATCCTAGATTACTTTAAAGTTAAATCTCACTTCTGTTTGAGTTGGTAATTGATTTTAGCTTTGGCTACAAGAAGCCAGCTGCTACTTAAGAAGATATCACGAAACATTTTTATTGTTTTGAGAATCCATTAGGAGTGGCACTTCCAATGAAAATGGTTTCTATTCCAGTGACTATGATCCTGCCTCTCCTGATTCTTGCTTTGAAGAAGACATGGTCCACGATTCCTTTGCCCATCTTATCTCTGAGCAGAGTGCCCTAGAATCTGAACCATCAGTGATGATTGAGATGGAAGATCTGCCTGGTGCAGGGATAGGTAACGAGGTTTAGAGCATTTCTGTATTGTCCATGTGTTATAAGTTAATAATTTCCTCTACTTTTGTGCATGTTTACAACCTAGTTATTGTAATCAGAATTACAGTTGATAGCCAGTGTTTTTAATAAATGTATTTCTTTTATGTAGACATTTTTTTTCCTCAGTTAAGGACTTGAATTTGCATAGCATCTTCAGTAGGAGTGTGAAATGTATGCAGCAGAGTGGTATAATTATCCCAAGTTAATTACTGAGCCGAATAGTTAGCAAGATTTAAGGTGATGTTACTAGAAGTCCTGGTTAACGATGTGGATTTTAAGGACGGTGTCAAAGGAGGAGTGTGGGATGGAATGGCAGAGAGGATTCTGCGTGTAATTGCAAAAGCAAAAGCTCAAAAGACTGATGTTGTTGACCCGGGTTCAACAGAGGGACATACAAAATGTCAGAGCCTGAGGAACTGTGAGGACTTGGAGAGTTGGAGGCTACAGCAGGTTTCATAGGTAGGAAAAAGACCAGATCATGAAATGGCTTGAAAGTGAGGATGAAAATGGTACGTCTGAGGTATTTGGGCTGAAAGCAAATGCAAGACAGCCATGACAAAAAGTGATGGATGTGCCTGAACCAGTTGAAGAGTTTTGAATGCTTTTGACGTAGAAAGAAACCCAATCATGAGAATGTTGGAATAGGCAAGGTTTGAGCTGAGAATGGATTTCGGGTGTAGATAGGCTATTGCGATGTATATTAGGAGCAAGAGAATAGGGAAAGGGTAGGTCTACTTACGGATAAAGGAGAGAATGTGTGTGTGGAACCAGATTAAGTAGATGGGGTCCTTAAAGAGTACTTTGCTTTGATATTCAGTAAGCAGAAGGACATGGACAATGGTAAGATTCAGGAGGGTTGTGTTGATATTCTAGGTCACGTCAGAATTAAAAAGGAGGTAGTGTTCTATATGTTGTAAAATATGAAGATAGGTCTGTCCCCAGGATCTGATGGGATGTATTCTAGGATACTGAGAGAGGCTATGGAGGAGATTGCTGGGGCCTGAACAGAGATCTTAGTATCCTCTTAAGCCACAGGCAAGGTCCAGAAAATTGGAGAATAGCCAGTGTTGCCCTTTTGTTCAAGAAGGGGAAAAGAGATGCTCCAAAAATTACAGGCCAGTGAGTCTTATATCCGCAGTAAGTGACCTATTTATTAGGGACACGGTTCACTCAAATTTGAAATGGAGTGAGCTTATTGGGGTAGTCAGCATGGCTTTGTGCAGAGGAGGATTTGTCTCACAAATTTGAATGAGTTTTTTGAGGAAGTGGTGTCGATAATTGTTGAGGGTAAAACAATGGATGTTGTCTGTGCGGACTTTTCTAAAACATTTGACAAGGTCTCCCATTGGTAGGCTTGTCCAGAAGATTAGTCACATGAGATTGATGGTGAATTGGTAAATTGAATACAAATTTGGCTTGAACATATGAGACAGGATAGTTGTAGAGGGTGATTTTATGACAGTAGGTCTATGAACAATGATGTCCCAATGATGGTCTGATCAGTAATTTTGCAGACAACCTGAAAATTAGTGAAATTAAGGCTAATGAGGAAGGGTATCAAAGGATACAACAGGATAAAGATCAGCTGGAAATGTGAGTGATTAAAAGGCAAGTGTGAAGTGATGCATTTGTAAGAGGCGAAAGCTAGAGGAAGTATAATGTAAAGAGGGATCTTGGCATGCAAGTCCCTAGCTGCTTGTAATTGGCAACACACATGAATAAGATGGTATAGAAGGCATATGACATCCTTACTTCCATTGTTTGGGGCATTGAGTATAAAAGTTGGCAAGTCATGTGTAGCTGTACAGGAATTAAGGCAGTCTACGTTTGGAGTATTGTGTGTAGTTCTAGTCACCACACTATAGAAAGGATGTGGAGGTTTTGAAGAGTGTGCAAAGGTGGTTCACCAGAAAGTTGGCTGGATTGGAATATATCAGTTATAAGGAGAGGTTGGATAAATTTGAATTATTTTCACTCAAGCTTCAGAGGCTGGAGGACGATCTGATAGAAGTATATAAAATTACGAGAGACACAGATCAGGCAGTTAGTCTTTTTCCCAAGGTGGAAATGTCAAATCTGAGGGTTTAAGGTGAGCAGGGGGAAAAGTATAAAAGGAGGTTGGCGAGGAAACTTTGTTACACAGTGGGTGATAGATGCCTGGAACAGGCTGCCAGTGGAGGTGGTAGAAGCAGATACAATAGCCACGTTTAAGAGACATTTAGACAGACACGTGAATGGACAGGGAATAAAGGGATCTGGACCATGTGCAGGCAGATAGGATTTTGTTAGATTGACATCATGGTGGATTGAATGGACTGTTCCTCTGCTGCACTCCTCTGTTTTCCATGACATGGGTAATGAAGGTGCATGTAGGCAATATTTGTGATGGAGGGGATATGAGGTTGAAAGTTACAGAATAAAATGAAATAAACTTTAGTTATGTCGGCTGCCACAAATGATTTGTATGTTCTGATTTGGTTCAGAAAATGTAGGTTATTTCGGATCGGCCCTTCATGCACAATCCAAGCCCAATGATGACTGCTATGATCCTGCTACTTTGAAAGTGCTCTCCTTCATGCCCAGCAGAACTATAGGTGATTTCTAAATCTTTGATTATTCTAGTTTATTTGCATGGATTATATTTTCTATCACTTTGCATACACACCCTCAACAACAATTGTATAGGAGACTAATAAAATATGAAGCAAAGCACACACAATATACAATACCTCACCATCACATCACTGATGTAAATAAAATGAGATTAGGACATTGACCTATTAGTTTATTTTATTAGAAGTACTTTTTGTTTCCAAGCTATTTTTGTGGTAATAATGCTTCACAAGTTTGATTTCTGGGGCTAGGTTATCACATTGAGCTTGGGAACTACAACTTGGGCCATTTTATGACTTGATAAATGAAGGTTGTTGCCACTACCCATACTTGCCATTTTTTGTTTCCTGGGGATGCGGCTTGGGCAGGGTTTGGCTTTTCTGGCTCCCAAGGTTTTTCCCGAGTCATGACGTGGGAAGTTGAGAAATAGTGCCAGTATACAGCAGAAAGTGTTTTTTTTTCTGAGGGTGATAGATAGTTACAACAGGGCTGAGAAAGTTTTCTCTCAAACCCACTTGGTATTTCCACCGATTATGAGGAATGAATTTGCTTTCCTGAAAAGTCACGACATGAGAGAGAAAGGGGAGATCTATATGCTACAGAATTTATCCATGCCCCATTTAATAGGGGAGCAGTGGCAACATGGTAATGTCACTGGATTAATAATTGAGAACCTCAAGCTAATACACTCGGACATGAGTTTGCACCCTATCATAGCAGATGGTGAAATTAACAGTCCGTAATAATCTGGAATTAAAAGGCTAGTCTCATTGGATCATATAATTGTTAACAATTTCCATAAAACCCCATCTGATTCACTAATATCCTTCAGGGAGGGAAATCTGCCAACCTTACCTGGTCTGACCTACATGTGACTCTGGTCACACAGCGATGTTGTTGATACTTAACTGCCCTCTGGGCAATTAGGGTTGGTCAATAAATGTTGACTAGCCAGCGATGTTTACATGCCATGAATAAATTTTAAAAGAGTATCAGAAATCTGTTTCGGGGGTCATAGGGTTATATTGCTGGAAAATGTCTTCGGGACCCGTGTTCAAGTAAAGAGCATGGCTTCATTTATGGAGTTCTTGTGACACTGTGGTATTGTCCCTGTCTCTGTACTAGGAAGCCCAGGTTCAAGTTCCATATGTTCAAGAGATGTGACATAATATTTCTGCACAGGTTGATGAGAAAATGTCCCATAATAGTTCTTTCTCATCAGAGCAAGAAAAGGGTATATGAACCATTAGCCCCGAGAGAATTAAAATAAATGTGATTTTAAAAGGTAATGTTCCTAATTTGCAAAATCATTGAAACCATCAAAACAATGACCCATTACAGGTCGTTCCAGAGGCGCAATTATCTCCGAGTACTATAATCGCACTTTAAGATTAAGACGACAAAGGGCTCGGCCTGCTCTGAAGGATATGCCTCGATCGATGAGACCGAGTATACGGGATGTAGCTGCATTGGATGAGAATTGTGAAGAAGAATTAGGCAAGTACAAGAGCAGGAGTGAAGTTATATGGAGATTAGAGAAGAAGTATTAACTTGACTGATTGGGTGTGTTAGTTTTGTTAGTCTGTTTCTTTTGTGATGTAAATTGTGCCTCGTTGTGAAATCATAACTTGGAAAACTTCATCAATAATTAAGAACATTATAACCAGAAGCAGGAGCAGGCCACTCAGCCCCTCACTCCTGCTCTGCCATTGGAATAGATCATAGTTACTCTGACCTTGGCCTCAACTTCACTATCCTGTCCGTTTACCACAAAAACTGATTTGCTGTCTAACCTGAAAATCTCTGTCTGACTGAATATATTCAGTGACGTAACCAGCCAAGCTCTCTGGTGTTGGATTCATCTGCATCGGGGAGTAGAATCTCCTCCTCGTCCCTATTCTAAATAGGTAACCCCTTTTCTGAAGCTGTGCTCCTGCGAGGATGGTCACTGCTCATCATCACCAAACCTGTCAACCCCTCTCAAATCTTGCTTCAAGAGTGCACCCCTTCATGCTGCCCAACACTGTGTACAGGTCAGACCTGCTCAACCTTACCTAATAAGACAACACTTCCATCCCAGGAATTTGTGACCATTCTCTGAACTGCTTCCACTGTGAATATTGTCTCTGCTTGGAATGTAGAGACTTAAAATTATACTGTACTCATTAAGGCCTTCTGCAGTTGTAGCATGACTTGTCTCTTTTTGTACTCTATCGCCTTCATAATAAAAGTTACCATTCAGTTTCTTTTTAATGGCTTGCAGTACCTGCCCACTACTCTTTCTGACTCATGTGAGAACCCCAAATCTGTCTGAACCACAGCATTTCATAGTTTCTCTGCATCTAAGCATTGTCTTGCTTTTCATTCAAATTGAATAGCTGTACAATTACCAATGTCATACTCCATCTGTGATTTTTTTATTGCCATATCACTTAAACTATCCGCTTCCCTTTGCAGGCTCCTTTTTTTTTGCATTCTTCTTGGAATTTCTTTTCCACCAACTTGTAATGTCTGCAAATTTATGTTCAATCTAGCCAATCTCTTCATCTCCATCCAAAATATAGATTACAAATAGTTGAGATCCAGCACTAATCCCTGTGGCATTCCACAAGTTGCTATTTGTCAAACTGACCATGATCCCCTTCGCAACAATTTTTACAGAAATTGTTTTAAGTTCCTCCTATCTTTTATGTTCCTTATTCAACTGATTTTAAAACGTTTTTCATATTTTCTACCATGAAGACATAAAAAAATTTGTTCAATGTTTCATTTCCCGATTTCCTCAAACTTATTTCTGATATATTTGTGGAAGCCCTTGCTGTTTGCCTTCATTACATTTTGCCCTAGTTTACACTGATCTCTTGATAGCTAATCTAGCATTCACACAACTCAAACACAGACCTTCCTACGCACAGACATACACACACAGATGTACCCAAACCCTTTGCCTTGTGTAGCAATCTCTTCTGTGACATTATATTGAATGTCTTTTGGAAAAAAAAATAATGACATCTATGGAACCCATCCTTGCCATTGCACTCTCAAAAAGTTCCAATAAAATTATCAAATGCTATTTCACTTCTGCAAACTTAGTTAGCTTTGCTTGATTTTATTCTGATTTTCTGAACATCCTGGAACAACTACTTGGTCCTTGAATCCCTACAGTGTGGAAGCAGGCTATACATCCTATCAAGTCCACACCGATTCTCTGAAGGGCATCCTATCCTCTTACCTTATTGCTGCAAGCCTGCATTTCCTGTGGCTAACCCTTCTGGCCTGCGCAGGCCAGATACCGTGGACAACTTAGCATGGTCAACCCAACTACTTTTCACTACCTTTGTGACTGTGGGAGGAGGCCAGAGCCCTTGGAGGAAACCCACATAGACGCGGGGAGAATGTGCAAACTCCATACAGTTGCTCGAGGCTGGAATTGAACCAGCGTCCCTGTGCTGTAAGGCAGCAGTGCTAACCACTGAGCCACCATACAACTGCTTGTTGATTTACAGATTTCTGAAACTTACCATTGGCGCAGATATCCGGCAACTGTTCCTTTGCAAGTTTTAAACATTTGTGTTTCCAATTTGCTGAGATCTTTGACAAATCTAAGGAATTTTGAAGAGGTACAACCAATGCATTCCGTTCAACTGTAGTTACTCCCTTCAAGACTTGGGAATATAGGCTGTTAACTCCAGGGGGACTTGTCAGTCGTTAGCCTCATTAGTGTGCCTATTTTTCTGTAGTGATAATTGTTTTAAGTTCTTCCCGTTCTTTCTATTCCTTACCCACCTGATTAAAAAAATTTTTAAAACCTCAGTAGTGTTTTCTACCGTGAAAACAGATAAAATATTTGTTCACTGATTTTTGTTTCCATTTTTTAAATTCCTCAATCTTGGAGAGGCGATGGCCTAGTGGTAATATTGCTGGACTGTTAATCCAGAGACTCGGATAACATTCTGGGGACCTGAGTTCGGATCCTGCCATGGTAGATGGTGGAATTTGAATTCAGTAGAAAATATCTGGAGTTAAGAATCCAATAATGACCATGAATCCATTATGGATTGTCAGAAAAACCCATCTGGTTCACCAGTGTTCTTCAGGGAAGGACACTGCCATCCTTACCTGGTCTGGCCTACGTGTGACTCCAGACCCTCTCAAATGTGGTTGCCTCTAGGCAATTAGGTGTGGGCAATAAATGCTGCCTAGCCAGCAATGCTGTCATCCCATTAATGAATAAAAAGGAACTTTTTTATCTCAAATTTCGCGGCCTGAAGGAAGAGAAATGCCTTGATTTGCTATGGTGTTCTCTAAAGAGACACTCCGTTCAAAGTTTATGCAAGAAAGGGGAGTAGATGAAAAAGTAGACATTATCAGGAAAATGTAGGCACTGGGAGTACCTTCTTTGGTTTCACCGTCCTTTAAACAATAACTTTCCAAGCTAGTATCAGGTCTGTTCATTGTAAAAGACCAAAGCAGTCATATGATCTTTGATAATGGGAACTGCAGATGCTGGAGAATCCAAGATAATAAAATGTGAGGCTGGATGAACACAGCAGGCCCAGCTTTTGTGCTCTTGAGATGCTGCTGGGCCTGCTGTGTTCATCCAGCCTCACATTTTATTATATGATCTTTGAACTGTCATCCTGCTACACTTACTGTCCAGTAGGCGTCCTTATTTATGAAAGTTAACAAAGTTATCCTTTAAATTCCACTTGGCTCAATTTGCCAAGCTAGATCTAAAATCTTTGAGTGTGCCAAATTTCTAGAAGAGTTGAAAAATTTTACCCCAATAATGCATGCCTCCTGTTTTAGTTTGAATTATTTTATTCAGGATTTGTACCCATGCACTCTGGTTTTAAAACCAAAGAAATTTCCTGTTTTGTAAAGTTGCCATTGGCATCTGTGACAATTGAGTGAAAGAATGCTTAGGGATTGTTTATGTTCATAGTTGTCTTGGTTTAAAAAAATATCAAAGGTGTTCAGAGAATTTCCCCATTGTTCCCTATACTTAAAACAAAGCACAGTGATAGCTTTAGTCAAACTGATCTGAGAAAAGTTGCAGTCTTTTCCCTAGGATGGGAGATTTCAAGACTAGGGGACATGAGAGCAGAGAGATTTAATGAGTGGTTTACGAGTGGAATGAAATTCCTGAGGAGGTGATGGATGTGGCCACAGTAACAACATTTAAAAGACGCTTAGATAAATATAGGAAACGTTTGGAGGGATATGTACCAAGAGCAGGCAGGTGGGACCAGTTTGGTTTGGGATTGTTGTCGATCTGGCTGGATGAAACGGTCTGTTTTTGTGCTGTATGACTCTATACCTTTTCCATAGAATCCATTGAATCCCTACAGATGTGAAAACAGGCCCTTTGGGTCAGTCCACACTGACCCTCAGAGCATCCCTCCCAGACCCATTTCCCAAACCCACCTAATCTACACATTCCTCAACACTACGGGCAATTTAGCATGGCTAGTTCACCTAGCCTGCACAACTTTGGACCATGAAAGGAAACCCACACAGTCACGGGGAGAATGTGCAAACTCCACACGGACAGTTGCTTGAGGGGTAAATCGAACCCAAGCCTCTGGCACTGTGAGGCAGCAGTGTTAACCAATGAGCAACCCAGTGGAAAATGCGTTGGTTTTGTTTTGGAGTTTCCTGACCTTCCTGGTCTGGATTTGTGTGTATTGGTAGCTGTTTTGTTGTTACAAAAGGCCAGAGGAATGGATGTCTTATGTTTGATTTTGCATTTCAGAAAAGAAGAAGCTGTTGACTGAATTGCAGCAACTGACCGGGAGTGAATGCACTAGGATGTTACGGACTATGCCGCTGAACCTCTCTGTGAAAAGGGAACTCAGGTCAGACATACAATGTGGATAATTTGATAAGCAGTCGTAAAGTTGTGTAATTTGTCATGCCCCTCTTTTGTTTGTGATGCTATGCAGACTCATTACAAGGCTATAGTGAATACAGTGAGGGGTGGAGTTGTCATTAAGACTATCAAGTGGCACTCTTGGTCAGCGGTAACCTACTCAGTGATAATGGGAACTGCAGATGCTGGAGAATCCAAGATGATGAAATGTGAGGCTGGATGAACACAGCAGGCCCAGCAGCATCCCAGAAGCACAAAAGCTGACGTTTCAGGCCTAGACCCTTCTTCAGAGAGGGGGATAGGGTGAGGGTTCTGGAATAAATAGGGAGAGGGGGGAGGCGGACCGAAGATGGAGGGAAAAGAAGATAGGTGGAGAGGAGAGTATAGGTGGGGAGGTAGAGAGGGGATAGGTCAGTCCAGGGAAGACGGACAGTTCAAGGAGCTGGGATGAGGTTAGTAGCCATCTCCTACCTACTAACTTCATCCCACCTCCTTGACCTGTCCGTCTTCCCTGGACTGACCTATCCCCTCCCTACCTCCCCACCTATACTCTCCTCTCCACCTATCTTCTTTTCTCTCCATCTTCGGTCCGCCTCCCCCTCTCTCCCTATTTATTCCAGAACCCTCACCCCATCCTTCTCTCTGATGAAGGGTCTAGGCCCGAAACGTCAGCTTTTGTGCTCCTGAGATGCTGCTTGGCCTGCTGTGTTCATCCAGCCTCACATTTCAGTAACCTACTCAGTTTGGGTTCTGTCAAGGCCACTCAGCTCCTGACCTCATTACAGCCTTGGTCCAAACATAGACAGGCAAACTGAATTTGAGGTCAAGTGAGAGTGTCCTTGACATGAAGGCAGTATTTGACCAAGTTTGATGTCAGGGTGGGCTGATGAAACTGGACTAAACAGGATTTGGCAGAGGCGGGTGAACATTCTCTGATTAGCATCGCATGTGGCAACAACGAAACTGGTTGCGGTTGACAAAAGTAATTATTTTCCAAACCAGGAAATCACTGCCGGAGTTTCTCAGGTTCATGTTCTCAGCCCTACCATCTTTAGGTACTTCATCAATGATCTTCCCTTCACTGAGCGGTCAGACATGAGGGCAGCAGGAGCACGGGAGCACCACCAGCTGCAAGGTGTCCTCCAAACCAAACAATACACTACTTTGTGCTGTGTGTTGCTGTTCCTTCAGTGTTGCTTCATCAAAGTCTTAGAACTAACAGCTTTATGGATGTAACTACATCCCATAGACCGCAGTGTTTCAAAGGTAGTTCGCCATCACTTTGAAGGTCACTTTGGGTAATAGATGCTCAGCAACATCACCTGAATAATTAAGAAAACAAGCACAAAAGGCCATTTGGCCCAGATCTTTACAAGAACATTTCACCTAATGCCTCCCTCCTGTGTTACATCCCTAGCCCGTCTACTACTACAACCATAGTACTGCAGGTTTTCTCTTCTACGTTCTCGTGCATTGTATTCCAGATCATGATTATCAGCTGCGTGCACACTTTTTTCATCATGGCATCACTGTAACTGAACAATGCTATCACTAAAACTTTGTCTCAGTTTTGTTTGGCCACTGCTTTAAATTTAGTGGATGTGTGTTTTTCATGTAAATGAAAAGTGTGCAATCTGGATTCCTTCACTAATCATACTTGGAGGTAAACATGTATAGATATTGGGTGCAAATTGGAGAAGGGATTGTTTATACTTGAATAGTGGTGAGTGATTCAGTTTAAATTTCAAGTGACTTCATCAATTCTCGGTGGCGTCACATTTAAGACTCAGGAAAACCCAGTAACACAAATAGTAATATAAATCTGAAGTAATATATATCTGCACTGGAATCCACTTGAAATTGTGCTCAGTGAAACAGCTGGCCTTTTCTAAAAGAAAGTAGATTTAGAAGAAGTGGATCTTAGCTGATAATTTAAGATTAATAATTAATAATTAGCAGTGAAGTTAAGAGAGGAAAATATATTCATAAGTTACTTTACAAAGATTTAGCTTAAAGTTTATATTTGTTCATTATTTTATCACCTCAGGATGATAGATATTCCAAGCCCCCCTGCACATGTATAACTGTATTATGTCACACGTTCCTTGTAAGTTTAAGAAATCCATTTGATAATTTACGCTTATATCAAAGCGTATCGTGAAGCTGTTTAACTTAATAACATTTAGCGAGGCATTCATTTATGTTTCTTAAGGGTCTTCACTTTGATATTCTTTCTGATATTCTATCTGCATATTACTGTATATTGGTACAAGTCGCCGCCTTGAACAATGTTAATACGTTGTTTGGTATGTCTTTGCATATTGAGCATTGATAACAGCATGATCATGTAATGTAAGGGTATAACAGTAGCATCCTGTTCTCATTGGACTTAGACATTCAAGTCTCTTTCATTGTGCCTTTCCGGGCTTTTCAAAAGACCACGGAAACATTTGTAAGATGAACCGAAGTATGAATCGTCGTCTGCTTTTTCTTTAACTGTAATGAACGTACAGAGCAACAGTAATGCCCAATCTCACTTTCAACGATCTTGGCACACCAATACAAAACAACGAATAGTTATATTAGAGATAATGGGAACTGCAGATGCTGGAGAATTCCAAGATAATAAAATGTGAGGCTAGATGAACACAGCAGGCCAAGCAGCATCTCAGGAGCACAAAAGCTGACGTTTCGGGCCTAGACCCTGAATAGTTATATTACATCACTTAAAAGAAAATTATCCTACATTCCAAACATCTATGTTTGGTTTAATCTTTCCCTCTTACTGGGCTGCCTGTGCATGGAGCTCCTCTTGTTTTGAGCTCATTTACTCAAACTTGGAGAGCATAGCCTAGACCAGCCTGATTCTTTGGCGGTCTTCCAATCCAATGAAATCATTAAAAAAAGGCCTCAATTCTCTCAAGTGGTGACGACAAAGGACTGATGTCTGAAGCTTAAATAAAGTTACCAGAAAGGAGCTGTGATTTCTTCTCGGGTATCTTCTCAGAAGTATGCTCTAAAAGCCAAAGCGGGGCTAGATGCTGTGAAATGTAAGGGAATTTTCATGAATTTTATTTACCACGGTTATTACATCTGTGTCCTAGTGAGAAAATGCACTGCTCTAAGTCCTAAAGACAAATAACCTTGGGTTTTGCAGAGTTAACTGGGCAGAGGCAGAGCTGAGACAGTGTCAGTTTCCTTTTGCCTAGTCTTGCTTTTATCAGCCAGTAAAAACATTTCTGAGATGCAGTGAGGTTTATGCTTGGTTAGAATATGGTTGACCAAAATACCAGGCTTCCTCTCAAAAGGAAATGGCCTGTTAGTTTTGAAATTTTGCCCATCATCACCTGTACATCTTTGGAAGATGATGCAAGAAAATCAGGGGAGCAAAAATTTTAAGAAACAGTGGATAGAAGTTGATGTGTTTCAGTCAGGTAAGTAAGATAGGATTTGAGTCCTTTCCTCTTCTGTTCAGTGCCACTGACCTTGCATTAGCCATTCAATAAAAGGCTGAATGCAATTTTACATTGCATTTACAGATTTAAGAAATAGTAATTCCTCCAGGGTTTAATTTAATGGACAAACTGAGCTATTTTTTAAAGAAGCTTCTGCACAAATCATGAGTTTATATATAAGTGCAAAAAATTAACATTAAAATTTAACAATGTGACTTGGCATAAATTACGATTTAGTTTACAAACTCTAGTACATCGTCTGCTTTCACAAAAGACACATCGTACTGGAAGTCAGTGTTTGCTTTAGGATAATTTCATAATCAATGTTATATAGTCACTTACTGATGAGTCCTAATCTGTTCTGACAAAAAGTCTGCTTGATTTAAAACACTGTTCTCGGTTACTCTGCACGGGTGCTGCCTGAACTACTGATGTTCTTTCCAGCTTTTATTGTTTTTGTTGTTATATCACCACTGTCGAGTTGAGTTTATTAGGAAACTTTCAAGTATTTAGAGGAATACCTTCTGCAGTATTAGTTTTATCTTGCAGACAAGTTATTTGCTTTGTGGGCAATTTGAAAGCACGTGTAGGCTTAAACTGTCAAGAAATTACCAGGTGAAAAATTGTCACGGGGAAATCTGAGGTGAGTTTAGAGAAGTTGTGGTGGAGCTGCCGTGCCGAAAATACTATTTTCGAACACACACCTGCATTGACTTGTCATCAAGTTCCTGTAAATGCAGCCCACAATTGAGTGACATGTCTCTCGTTTTGTCCATATCAACAGTCCCGTGTAGATGTTTGTGTTCAAATTGGCTTCTGGCATTTAAACACTATCTTATTAAGCAGTGTCTGTCCACTTTAAAATAGTTATGTTTGTTTTTAAATCCCTCCATGGCACTTACTGCCCTTGACCTGTTCACAGACATAGATCAGAACAAAATCATCTAAACCTCATTTCTTTTTAATAGAATGCTTTCATCTTCAACACCTCTCAATTTCTGTCATTTCCTCTGAGATGTCTATACTGTTCCAGTTTTGGCCAGTTGAGCAACATGTTTTAACCAAGATAACAAAGTGTGAAGCTGGGTGAACACAGCAGGCCAAGCAGCATCTCAGGAGTTTTAACCACTCCACCAATGATGACCTTGCTTTCACCTGCTTGGGTCCTGAGCTTTGGAATTCCTTCTACTTTTTTTAAAATTCCTTTTCAGACACGTTTTTCACCATCTGACCACTATAGCTCATGTTCAAATTTTTTTTGATATGCTCCCTATGAGGCATGTTTGGATGCTTTCCTGTGCTCACAGGGCAGCTTTAGAAGGGCCTAGACCCAAAACGTCAGCTTCCCTGCTTCTCTGATGCTGCTTGGCCTGCTGTGTTCATCCAGCTCTACACCTTGTTATCTCTTTCATTTATCAGATGAATTTTCACTGTTGCACTATTAGTTCAGTCAGGTAAATTTTAATAAAAGACTCAGCAATCTTTCTACCTCAGAACCAAGCATCACATTAAGGATTTGCTAAGCAAATAGGATTCACATGGGTTTATAAGAACTGAATTTTTAATACTTTCACAGAATGCAAAAATCAACATTTTGTGTCTGCACAGCAGTCTTGACTTTAATATGTGTTCAAGCCCAGTTCAGCTAGATGAAGATGAAAGCATTCTTTTAAAAAAAGTAGGTTTAGATGATTTTGTTCTGACCTATGCCTGCAGACTGACGATGAAAAATTCCTAAATTGTCATTTGTAGAGATTCTTTCAGAAGTTACACTTTTCATGGGCAAGATCACAGTCGGTGCTATATTGCAGAGTTCATAATTATTACTGTCATGGGAAGTGGCAACATGGACGGTTCATCGGGAGTGCTTAGACATGAAAGCACATTTTGGGAATGGAGTAAAAATAACATTGCAATGCAGCTCAGAGCAAATTGTGTGAACTCTGATCATAGAGTATTCCGTATCACAGACAGCAGGGACAAATATTCAGTGTTAAGTATGGTGCCAGTCAAGAGGGCTACTTTACCCTGGATAGTGGTGAGGAGCTTGATGCTGGTGCTGCACTCATCCAGGATACCCAATGACTTGGCATGATGGATGAAGGTAGAAAAGCAGGTGGGTGGTAGCAGGCACTAAATTGGCAGAAGGCTATGAGGGTTCATCGTGGAATGAGTAGAAGGAATTGGGTTGCATGGCTTTGTGTGTGGGGAATGAGGGGCTTGTGAGGGCTGGTGGAATGATTTTCATTCCTTATCTTTTGGAGTGGTAAGAAGTACACCTTTTGGATCCAGTTCTGGAGCAACATGGAGAAAAGGTACCTTTTGAGATTGTGAAAAGGCATTATTATGTGTAAAATATGCACAAGTCTATTAGGACTGTCGAAGTTTTCAGGAATTTGTCCAAAAAAAGAAGCGGAACTAAATGAACAATGCTAGCTTTTTCAGAGTACCTGTTCATGTAAAACCACTGCAGGATTTGTGCTGCAAACAATGTAGTATGCTTATTAATAGACAATTTCAGATGTATGTTGAATTAAAGTATTTGTTGACAGAGATGTTAAGGACATGAGTGAAGTGTTTGTTTATATAAAAGATTAGCTGTAGCAATTTCAATATATTTGGGTTTTTAAATAAATAAATGTGCTTTTTCAATAGTGACAGCATAATAGAATGATAGCTTAATTATCTGTCAGAATACCTCTTAGATTAATGCCTGTGGTAGATAGATAATCAATGAATTGGCACGGGAAGGGAAAAGGATTTCGGGCGGTGGAAATGAGATGGCATCAGAGCAATGAAAGGACACGGAAATGATTGGGATCACGTGGGGAACGAGAGGACTTGAGAGATGGGTAAATTGAAATAGGGCAATGAGGGTAGTGCATATATTCGTTTATGGGGGTATGCTGGCAGGATGTTTATGTACAGGGGCATGGGTTGGCATGAATGTGGCATTGGAAAGGTAAAGATGTCTCCTTTATCATTCAGCTGTTTTAAACACATGACCTCCATTCTCCAAAAGTAATATTGGAGAATACATCAGGTCCGAGTGTAACTTGAAAGTTTCCCGTGTTGAAGTGTAGAAATCAAAGTAAGTTATTGAAACAGGAAGTTGCTTGCAGTGAACTGGTATCTTGATTGTGCTTTCAGTGGTGCGAAATACCCAAAGAGGATTTACATGAGGTTTAAAGAACTGTGGGGATTGAACAATTTAACTTCTTTTTGAGGGGCTTTAATTCCTCTAATGACTGTGTTCTTACAGGCGTATGACATCGAACTGTAAAGATCACAGAAGTGTTCCACTTGATGAGAATTTATCATGTTGGAGTCACACAAAATACAGTATGATCATCGTAAGTATCTGAAAATTCATTTACCTAAAGAAACTAAAATTCAACAAACATTTTTTTAAAAATAGTTATTCCTCATAAATAATTAAGCCTATGGTCAGTAATTGGCTGTTTCTATCCAACTTTTCTTGTCTCCCTTAAGAAAGCTTAAATTTTGTAGTCACGCAAAATAATATTTGCATTTTTTTTAAGGTAAAATGATTTTAGAATGTAGCACATTTGAAACTGCAGCTGTGGAAATATTACTTCCTCAAAGTTTTAAAGGTTTCCTAAATGTTGTTTCTAAAGATATGCATGTGAAATATTTCATTATTTCTGAGAGTTCTGCCAATATTATCTTCAGATCAACCTTGTAAATCAAAGAAATGTCTTTTCACCAGTGAAATGGCTTGTTCTGTCCACAAAGTGTTTCACCCCATTTTTCTTTTTCTCCTTAGGCTGTCAGGCAATGCTGGTATGGATTTCTTTCATTTTTGTACACATTTCACCTAAGGCAGATTGCCCTGAAACAGATCAGTGGCCGCTTTGGAACAGGGGTACTTTCATATTTCAACTTCCTCAAGATGTTGCTGATATTCAATGCTTTCCATCTTGTCATGAACATCTTCTTCATTGTCATTCCCCAAGCTACTCACCCACCTGAAGTCCCAGAAGGGCAATTCCTTGGCCTGGAGCTCTTGACTGGCATTGTAAGTAAAACACAAGCAGCGATTCTTAACTGTTTTTGAGGCTTTGCTCTAGTGCTGTTAAAAGATTCCACGGATCACCATTCCCTCACTCCTCCCGAAACACACACAGCCTCGTGAATCACCCCCTGGGAAAGCGTGCATGTTTATTCCTACATTGTAACATTTCCAGTGTGGGAATCTACAAACACAGGGTGTCCAGACTTTTTCTCAGCTGAGCAGCCGCAGGCTGTACCAGCTCTAGGCACAATGGTGGGTACGGAGAGGAGGTGCTCCAGTTCAGAGGCTCTGCCAGGAGATCCCTGGACCCAGTGGATCATGTCTGCTTAGAGCATAAGGAGTGAATATTGTACCCACCCAAAGTGCTCTTCAAATGAAGGAAATATTTTTACCAGCAGGTGTTGGGTGGGCCTAGGGGTGTTTGTGTACCAATATGATGCAGTGGAGGCAGCCAAGTGAAACTTCATCATTGATGTGTCTGGAGTGAAACTGATGCAGAGGGGCTGATTTTATTTGCCTGTGTTAAAATGGGGTCACAATGGAAAATAATTTGGAACACATTGGTATATAAATGAGCCGAGAAGTTGTGAGTGCCTTCAAATTTGTACCATAAATACTTTGTGATTTACAAGCCTTGTAGAACCTTTTTAGAGAAATTAACAACTTAACTGTTGGAGACAGTTAACTTTATTCTGGACACCTTGTGTATTATTGCTTCAACTCATCCTTTCAAGTGAATGGGTTTGAAAATGTGTACTTTTGTGATTAGTTATTCGGCACCTTTTGTAGCTTGTTGTCTGTTTACAGCTGATTCACGCGTTAGCAATTAGGCATTCTGGCATTATTCCAAAATCCAGAAAATTCTAAAATACAGAAATGCCTTGGCCTTGAGCCACCTGGCTTGGAGAGGAAGTAATGCTGCTTTTAATGCCTTCCGTGGTGAAGAATTTTAAAAAGATCCAAATTTTTCATTGTGTCAATTTGCTGACTGAGAGCTTCTCCAGTGGATATATTTAGTACAAACGTACACATTTAAAAACGTTTATGTTAAAGTAAATGTTTAACTGAAAACAAATTAGGAATAAGGCCATGCTAACTCCAAGCTCACTTTATGCTTGCTCATTTGGATTGGACTAATATTCCAGAGCCATATTCTCAATTTTGAAATTAGATAATCCTTCTTCGTAGCAGCCATTCAGCCAACAGTGGCAGGAGGCACAGCAATGAAATAGCGATTATAAATAGAGACCTAAGTGACTACCTAACTGATACATGGCCATAAATCCATCGACACAAGTCTGTCTCCAACAGCCCTATACTCACCCCACGCAGTACTAACTGAAAAAACAATGCTCAGATGAAATCTATCCATCTGTCTGAAAAACATGTGGCCATGAATATAAATCATTGAGACCAAAGTATCTACTTAAAAAGTGTGACATGTGCAAAACTCCCTGCCTCCTTTTGATATTGAATTATTTTTGCATTGTTCTGGTGGAAATCTTTGGTATTTTAATATCTTACAATGATCTTTGCTGGATTAATTATGAGTTTGCAGGGCAGAGACATGCCAGCCTTCACTTAGCAAAGGGCAACAGTCTGGTTCTTGCATTGCTCCTTCCAGCTGATCGCTGAGTGATAATGGCAGAAACTAGGAGCAGACTGTCTGCCAGCTTTCTTAATTGAGGAAATGGTGTGTAGCATAAAACGTCTAGGAAAGATGAGAGAAATTGTGTTGAACAAAACTTGCTTTATAATGACGTGTGAATAAATAACTTTGCGCATTTATATTTTCATTATTAGACTTAAGTTATCTACCATGATACAATGTTGCAAAAAGAACAAGTTTTAAAAAGTAAACTTTAAATTTCTTATGATATGCTTGTCTTAATAAAAAAAAGTTAGTGAATAGAGTTGAAGATACTTATGTGAAGTAATTCATTCATGGATGTGCAAATGAGCAGGCAAGATGAAAAAGTATAAGTTACCTGAGATTTCTGCATTCCTGCATTTAAGCAAAAGCCTTGCTTTGATTGGGAATGTAGTACGACTTAAATTAATGCAAGGGAAGGGAAAGAATTTATTTGGATTTAAAGTTTTGTTCTAGGGTGGTCAGACTATGGAAATCTCACAGTTTATCTGTAACAAAATCTGATCCTGGTGATAACTAGGTACACCTAGTGATAAAGTATAGATTTGAGATTATAGATCTCCTTGAGAGCATTCCAGATCTTTAGTTGAGCTATCATGAGGAGAGGAGAAAATTGCTGAAGCAAACAAAATGTTTATAATGGTGGAGGGGAAGAAAAGCAGAGGTCAAGCTGATCACCATCCCCACGTCATCCTTGTGTGAGAACAAATTATCTTATTAACTTTTCAAAGGAATAAACGTGGTGCAGGTGAGATAATGAAATCAAATGCGAAGAATATGTATTTAAAAGTAAATGATAACATTTGAAGTATTTTGATGGTCACTTTTTGTTTAATCAAGCTGCTAATGAACCCAGTCTAGGGGTCTAGCACATTCAGCTACCACTAACTTTTGAACATGACAGATGTTTGACGAAATAAAGTGGCTTTGAAGAAACAAAACATTAGATGATGAATGTAGAAATCAGCCTTCACGTAGTTTTAAACAGTTCAAGGCAAGCATCTGTACATTGCTGCAAAAGAAAAACAAACTGAGTGAGCATGTTCAAAATGTCATGATCCTAACTGTTTAAATTGCTTTATTTTCTTTTTCAGGGATACTTCACAGACACAGTTCTATACTACGGATATTATACAAATACCACTTGGAGTTTCTTGCGCAGAGGATACAATAATAGTGCTCCTTTTGTATCGTATAATATGCCAATAGCATATATTTACACAATTGGAGGGTCTTTCTTCATCACCTGCATAATCCTGGTCCATTGGTAAAATACCTTTCTTTGCTTATGTTACCAAGTTCCAAAACTCTGTCCAGTCACTTCTTACTTTTCTCATTTCATGGGAGGTGATGGTTATGCTAACTTGAATTGCTTTCTAATATAAGTAGGTAGGAATTGGCAGGCAGTATCTGGTGGGTGCCATAGTGATTGGAACAGGGACCCCAGCTATTCACAAAATGTATCGATGATTTGGATGAGGAAATGAAACGTAACATCTCACAGTTTGTAGATGATACCACATTGGGTGGCGAGGATGAACTGTGACGAAGATGCAGAGATCCTTTCGCATAGTCTCGGCAGGTTGGGTGAATCAATGGCAGATGCAGTATAATTTGGATAAATGTGAGTTTATTCACTTCAGAAGCACAAACAAGAAGGCAGATTAGTACCTGAATGGCTGCAAATTAGGAGAGGGGAGTGTGCAGCATGACCTGGGTGTCCTTGTGCACCAATCACTGAAGGTAAGCATGCAGGTGCAGCAGGAAGTAAAGAAGGCAAATGGTATGTTGGCCTCCATTGCGAGAGGTTTTGAGTACAGCAGCAGGACCTTGGTGAGGCCACACCTGGAATATTGTGTGTAGTTTTGGCATCCTTTTCTGAGGAAGGATGCTCTTGCTCTTGAGGGAGTGCAGCACAGGTTTACCAGGCTGATTCCGGGGATGGTGGGACTGACATACGTGGAGAGATTGATTAGGTTAGGATTGTTTTTGCTGGAGTTTAGACGAATGAGGGGGGATCTCGTAGAGACTTAAAATTCTAACAGGACTAGACAGGGTTGATGTAGGGAGGATATTCCTAATGGTGGGTGTCTGCAGAACCAGGGGTCACAGTATGAGGATGTGGGGTGGACCATTTAGGACAGAGATGAGGAGATGTTTCTTCACCCAGAGACTGGTGAGCCTTTGGATTTCATTATCACAGGAAGTAGTTGATGTCAAAACAAAGAATGTGTTCAAGAGGCAGCTAGATATAGCACTTGGGATGAATGGGATCAAAGGTTATGGGGGGAAAGCAGGATTAGGCTATTAATTTGGACAATCTGCCATAATCATGAAGAATGGTAGAGCAGGCTGGAAGGGCCAAATGGCCTCTTCCTGCTTCAGCTTCTATGTTTCTATGTTTACACGGTTAGCTTCCTGAATTCGGCCATAAACAAAATTGTGTGTGCGTTGGTAATCTGAAATACGGCAGAAGATTCTGAATACACTCAGCAGGGTCGGGCAACATCCATGGTGAGAGAGAGCTTGGAGCTCATGCATCGTGTTAATGAGCTTTCATCAAACTGATTTTGATCAGTTGGCCTATAAGCTGGGCAATACAGTACCACAGCAGTTAGCACTGCTGCCTCACAGCGCCATGAACGCAGGTTCAATTCTAATATCGGGTGACTGTCTGTGTGGAGTTTGCACGTTCTCCCTCTGTGGGGGTTTCCTCTGGTTTCTTCCCGCAGTCCAAAATTATGCAGGTTAGGTGGATTGACCATAGTAAATTGCTCTGTACTGTCCAGGGATTTGAGTAAGCTAGGTGGATTAGCCAAGATAAATAAAGGGTTACAGGGATAGAATGGGGGAGTTTTGGGGGGGGGAGATGTTCTTCAGAGGGTCGCTGCAGATTCATTAGGCCAATTGGCCTCTATCTGCACTGTAGGGGTTCTGTGTTCTTTACAGTTTATTTTAGAATAGGAATCATAACTTTTGCCTTCACCTTAAAATCTACACATTAACGGGCACTGGTAATGCTGTGCTTTTTCAAGAATATCTGAGGCACTCGGAAAATAATTGTCTTTGTGCTCCTTGAAGCCCGAGCCATTGTTTATGGCAAGTCTAACCAAAATGTTGTAGTCCAGTTTCATCATTATATATGAATGGTGTTGGGTAAAAATTGAGAGAAATTATTGTTTTTCATTTGTAGCATTGTGAGTGAATGTATAGCCAAGGAACGGTCTAGAATAGATCCCCTTGTTAATAATTAGGCCGGTGACCATGAGAGTGGGAGTGATTTAAACCTACTGTAACATTTTATCCCCTATATCAGTGTCAGTTCTGTGTTGCAGTTTCCCAAATAGAAACTTAGTAGAAACTGTGTACGGGAAAGGAAGATAAAAAATATTAAACAATCCCGTGACACTGAACGACAAAACAGCAATTCCATTTGCAAGATGGCAAGAGAAATATTTGGACTTGATGGTGTTGAGGGCAGAATAAGCAACTTTGAGAGTTTTGACTCCGATATGGATTCCAGCAGTGGCTGTGAATTTTGAATGGATTTTTGAATTTGTGTAGGTGAGTTTAAAGCTCACTGAGCAAGAAAAAAAATATAAAGCCTCTTTTACAAAGTGCAGAATGGGTTACACAATTTTCAGAAGCTATTAAAACAACTCGAGAATTTTTACCTTTCAGCCTGTCCAAAGCTTTTGGAGAGAGTTACAGAGTGGGCAGCACCTATGGGAATCTGGTGACAAAAGTGTTCTGCTCTTGGGATTTTAAAGTGACCCAGAAACAGTCAGTTGAGTCAAATTATGAGAACATCAGCACCCAGTTAAAGGTAAGTTGTGTCTCATCGCTAAATGTTGCATCATGTAACTAAATTGGATGTTCACACATCTATCAGTGTGAATAGTTTGGTATGCTTGACTTTCAGCAAGGCAGTCACACGTTTAAGCCTCACATCCATCTGTTACTGTTGATTATATACTCTTAGTTTGTGAAACAGGAAAGAGTTTCAACAATTTTTGGTATATTCTGCTAGCAAGAAGGTGCAAAAACAATGGAAGGCATTGGGGGAGGGTCAGCTATCTGGTACCGGAGACCATCCTGCAATAATGATGTAAAACGATTAACTCTTGATCCAGCTTCCTGGCAGATTTTCTAAACGGGCCTTCGGAGAATTAATGGAACCATTCCTTTTAAATCTGTAATGGGCAATGCAATTAAAATACCCAATTTTCCACCATGACTGGCACTCAGTGCTGATTTGATTTATTTGTATACAATTATTCAGGATGATTTTGATTTTACTGTCAGACACTTGATCTCCTCCCTGACAAATCACCATTCCTCCAACATGTTACCCTCTATCTGCTGCCTCCTCACAATGTCTTGCTGTTGGAGGTTGGAAAGAACAACGCAATCAAAAGAAATCATAATTTTATGTTTAAAAGTTGCAAGAATAGCGCTTAGCAGAGAATTGGGGCAGAGGTTTGGAGAGTTAGGGTGAAATGGTGGGGGTGGATTGGGTTAGAACCCTGCACTATGTAGGAAGAAGTCACTCAGCAGTGATACCTTTTCTTGAATTGGCGAATAAGCAAACAGAGGGCAGGCTGTACCTTGAGAGATTCAGTTAAAGAATGTCATAGACATACATTTATATTCCTGTTATAAGATAAAAAAGTGTGGAGTTGGAGGAACACAGCAGGCCAGGCAGCATCAGAGGAACAGGAAAGTTGAAGTTTCATTTTATGAAGAAGGGTCCCGACTTGAAACGTCAGCTTCCCCTGCTTCTCTGATGTTGCCTGGCCTGTTGTGTTCCACCAGCTCCACACTGTGTTATCTCTGAGTCCAATATCTGCAGTTCTTGCTATCTCAGTGATTTATCTCTATATTCCGGTTACTGTTTTTCTCAATTAGGAGTCTCTTACTGAGCACAAATTCCGTGCTAGTCACTCCAGTATTGCTCAATGGTTGCTGAATCTAACAGTTCATATTCTGGGCTGGATGCTGTCCTTGGGGAGTGTTGTTGGATGTGCTGTTGGAATTCATTACTACTCAGAAAGAATGCTGAAGGTGGGTTTTGTCTTTATATCTTGTGCTTCTGTCAATCGGTGAGTACTTACAAATGTGCAGTCATGATCATTTAAATGTTGAGTTGCGATAAGAATCATAGACTCAATATGGTGCAGAAAGAAGCCACTTGGCCCATCAAATCTGCACTGACCATCTGAACAGCATCCTAACTAGACCGGCCCCCCATACCCTTTCCCTGTCTCTTTGCATTCCCCATGACTAATCCACATGATCTGCACATCCCTAGACACTACGGTGAATTTAGCTTGGCCAATCCACCTAGCCTGCACATCTTTGAATTGTGGGAGGAAACTGGAGCACACAGAGGAAACCCCCACAGACACAGGGAGACAGTCACCTGAGGCTGGAATTGAACCCAGGTCCCTGGCACTGTGAGCCAGCAGTGCTAACCCCTGAGCCACCCTGCTGCGCTAAGCTAATTTATCTGTTTAGTGGAAATTTTTAAGATTGGCTTTGGTATTGATTTTCATAAGCTGTAATCAGCAACCAAGCAATGTGAAAATTATGACTTTCACATTCAGAATTGTTTGATCTCTGATGCTAACGTCAAAATAGTTCTGTGCCCCAGTCATTTATGCTTCTGTGCAAGCTACATTTTATTCTAAATTTCCTCAGTGGAATTTTGTACAGAAGTGAAGGTTTCATAGCAAGCGAGTAAAAATTTCATCTTATATTGGAGACTATCATTGAGCATGAACTTGTTTGTTCCTTTGAAGTGATCTGGCTGCAAGGCAGTGCATTGTTAATGCAAATGCTGCTAAATTAGAAAGGGGGAAGAAGTCGAGAGGTTTGTGTTGCGTTCAAAAATAGGTGGGATCAAAATAAAAATCAAACTGTGGATTTTTTTCATGATGTATGATCATTTTTGTTAAAAAGACCTTCTTCCATCTTTACTATCAATAATCCCCCGTAATCCAGTTCTGAAGCAATTGACAACTTCCAGTACATAACTACACTCTGGTACTTCTCACAAATGACCAGCATTATTCAGTTTAAGCCCATGTGAGTGCAATCAGGTACTAAAGTATTGAACCACCATTGCCATTCATTGTATGTCAGTTCTGTTCTCCCAGTGTTTACCAGAATGAGCAATTTGACCCTAAACCGAGTCTGTTATCTGAATCTTTACGTAAGAGAAATAGTGAAATGCATCCCTTCCTCATTGAAATGTGTCACAGTACTCATTGTCTAATCAGCTGTAATAATGTGTTTGAGATGGTGGCAACTTGAAAATAAGTCTTTAATGTGTTGGTGAATTTGCTTAGTTGTATCTCCTATTTCTTCAATAATTTGGACATTATTACAATCCCCGCTGCAGATAATTTTGAAGAGATTTGCTGGCTGTGTAAGCTTTGTGATGGAATGGATTGGCATATTGCTCAAAGATCTCAGGTCATGGTTGTGGTAAAAGAAGTGGGCAAATGGTCAAATTTTGTGACCTTGATTAATATTTTTCAGTTTGGCTTCATGATGTGTGTAGGTGAAAAAGCAAGCTGCCAATTGCAATAAGAGCTAGCTGATTTACTCCAGTGCTTCAGTCGAGATTTAGAAAGAAATGACCTTTTCATTGACATCACATTTGGTGCTTGGTAAAGGTTTTAATTTTGACATTTCTGTCAAGCAGTGGGTTCAATAAATTTATTGCTGATGTCCTTGTATATGCAAATACTGAGTCACAATTTGTGGCTTGAATTTTATGACAAGCTTATCATAAATTGACAATTCTTGTAACAGACCATGTCCATTCTTTGGATAATGGCACAAATGAGGGGTGAAAAATGTCATAATCCATAATAGTAAAGGTTAGAACATTTCCAAGACCTGGCAGTCTGAGATTGTGTTGTAATTTGCAGTCCACACCAAACAGTGTTCATTTCTGAAAAGGAAGAAATTTCCAATTCAATCTGTGCAGATTTCAAGTCAAGCCCATTGTGATGTTTGAGTAGTTTTGATGTGACATTATGTGGCAGAAACAACTTGAGCTTCAACTATTTCATTTGATCTCTTAAGATTGAATCAGATCTTTTTTTTAAAAAAAATGCAATTTTATTTTCCATGTTACTGAGAGAATATTTGAGTTTGAATGGCTGTTTACTCTACATGACGTTGTACTGTTTCTTACTTCCTCAAGTTAATTTGCCTCTTTCTATTGTACAAAATTTCAACGTTTTCTCCTTTAAGTGAAAATAAACAGTATCTGGAATCTGTATCAATCTTATACAATTTATACAAACAAATGAAATTCTGATTATGTTGATTCTCACTGGCTTGTGCGCTGTCTCTCGCTCTCGCGCTCTGGCTCTCTCTGGGCTGTGAAATTAACATTACAAATCTTACAGATCAGTTTTCCATATGCTCAAGTGGCAATATGTGTTTACGCGGTGGAGACAAGCAATGTGTATGTTTTTAGGTTTTGAACTTGAGGTTTCTTTTAAGTTCCACTCATTTGGCTGGAAAAAATATTTTATGTTTTAGGATTATTCACAAGATATCCAACAAGGAATTCCTGAGAAACAAGTAGAGAGCAGGCTGCTAACACTTCCCTTGATTGTGTCACTTATTAATCTCGTGATGCCCTACGTTTACAATCTAATTGGGTTACTGGAAAAATATGACTTCCCACAGCAACAGATCTATGTTTCCATTACCAGGTAGGAGAAACTTTACTCAAGTCTTAAATAGAAAAACTCTGTCCAAAGAACTTACATCATCTTTTATTTTTGCTAAGTGTGCAAATTATTTATTCCAATGAAAAGGACAAGGTTTTGATGCTGGACTGTTTAAAAATAACACCGGGTTATGAGCAGTAAAAACTAACAGCTTATAACAGGGTCGAGGACCCCACTTATGATGCAGCGGTAGTGTCCCTAACCCTGGATTAGGAAGCCTGGGTTCAAGTCTCACCTGCTCCAGCAGTGTGTAATAACAGGTCTGAACAGATTGATTAGAAATGTAGATTAAATTTAAAAGAGATAATAGGGTGTAAAGCTGTTGTAACACAGTGATATTGTCCCTGTCTCTGGACTAGGAAGCCTGGGTTCACATCGCACCTGCTGCGAAATTCTTTACAACATCGCTGAACAGGTTGATCAGGAAATGTCTAACAGCATATAATAATGCGTCTGAGCAGCTTGATTAAAAACATTTACAAAGAATTCTTGTGGTGCAGAGGTAGTTTCACTGTCCATTGTGTTGTCATTACCCACATATTGACAATAACAACAGAAGATAATAGATGTTCCCAAATTTATATTTTGCCAACGTTTTCTGATATGAAATAGCATTTTGACACTTTGTGGTGTTGACAATGCTGAGTTGATTTTCCAGTATTCATAAGAGAAAGAAGGAGCAATAAAATAGATCCCAAAAGTACAGCTTTCGAGACCAGTCAAAGCACTTGGGTTACCATTGGATGTTGGAGTAGAGTTAAGCCTTTTTGGCCCATTGCGTCTCTTCCACCATATAATCATGGCTAGTATATTTCTCAATCCCATTCTACTTCCTCCTCTATTTAACCCTTCTAGCCCTTACCAATCAAGAATCAATCTGTTTCTGTCTAAAATACACTCAATGACTTGGTCTCCTCAACGTTCTGTGACAGTGAGTTCCACAGATTCACCACTCTCTGATTGCAGAAGTTCTTCCTCATCTCAGTTCTAAAGGGTCGTCCCTTCACTCTGAGGCTGTGCGCTTGTGTCCTATTCTCTCCTGTGAGTGGAAACATCTTCTCCATGTCTCCTCTATCCAGGCCTCTCAGTAATCTGTAAGTTTCAATCAGAATCCCCCTTCATACTTCTAAACTCCACTGAGCACAGACCCAAAGTCCTCAACCGCTCCATATATGACAAGGCCTTCATTCCTAGGATCATTCTTGTGAACCTTTGCTGGACCCTATCCAATATCAGTACAGTTTCCCTGAGATACAGGGCCAAACCACTCTCAATATTCCAGCTGCAGTCTGACTGGAGCCTCATATAGCCTCAACAGTAAATCCCTGTTCTTTTATTCTAACCCTCTTAAAATGAATACTTAGATTGCATTTGCATTCCTAGCTGCTAGGTGAACCTGCCTATTAACCTTAAGAGAATCCTGAAATCGGTCTCCTAATTCCCTTTATGCTTCAGATTTCCAAAGACTTTTCCCATTTAGAAAATAGTCTATGCCTGTATTCTTACCACCATCGCCCCACACTTTTCCACATTGTATTCCAAGTCCTTCTGCAGCCATCCCACATCTTCACCACCACCTGTCCCTCCACCTGTTTTTGTGTCATCTACAAACTTAGCAACATTGTGCTCGGTTCCTTCATCCAGATTATTACTGTATGACATGAATAGTTGTGATCCAAACATGGAACCCCTGCAGAACTCCACTAGTCACTGGCTGCCATCCTAAAAAAAAAAGACCCCTTTATCCCCACTCTCTGCCTTCTGCCAGTCATCCAATCATCTATATGTGCCAGTACCCTGTCCCTAACACCATAAGCTCTTGCCTTATCTAGCACCGTCTTGTATGGCACCTTTATTGAAGGTGTTCTAGAAATTCAAATGGATCACGTCCACCGGCTTTCCTTTGACTAACTTGTTCATTACCTCCTCAAAGAATTCTGACAGATTTTATTAACCTTGATAAGATCACTCCTCAGCCTCCAAAACTCCAGGGAAAATAGCCCCAGCCTGTTCAGCCCTCCCTATAGCTCAAACCCTCCTGGCAACATCCTTGTAAATCTTTCCGAGCCCTTTTCCAGTTTATCAATACCCTTCCTAAAGCAGGGAGGCCAAATTGAACACAGTATTCCGAAAGTGGCCTCACTAATGTCCTGTACAGCTGCAACGTGACATCCCAGCTCCTATACTCAATGCACTAACCAATGAAGGAAGGTGTGCTAAATGCCTTCCTCACCACCCTGTCCATCTGCAATTCCACTTTGAAGGAACTATGAACCCGTACTCCTCAATTCTGGTCTCCCCACTTTAGGAAGGATACGGTTAACCTGGAAAAAGGTTCAGAAAATATTTACAAGGATGTTGCCTGGAGGGTTTGAGCTATAGAGAGAGGCTGAATAGGCTGGGGCTATTTTCCCTGGAATTTTGAAGGCTGAGGAGTGATCTTATCGAGGTTCGTAAAATCTGTCAGAATTTGTTGAGGAGGTGAGAAACAAGTTCGTCAGAGGAGAGCCAGTGGATATGATCTATTTCCCCAGGACCTTACTGTAGAAGTCTTGCCCTGGTTCGCCTTACCAGAATGCAACATCTCACATTTATCTAAATTAAACTCCATTTGCCACAGCTTGGCCCATTGGCTCATCTGATCAAGTTGTACTCTGAGATAATCATCTTCACTGTCCGTTACACCACCTACTTTGGTGTCATCTGCAAACTTACTAACCATACCTCCTCAATTCATATCCAGATCATTTAGATAAATGATTAAAAAAAAGGCAGTGGACCTAGATCCTTGTGGCACACTGCTGGCCAGAGGCCTTCAGTCTAAAAAGTAACCCTTTACCACCCCCCCCCCACCCCCGTCTCCTACCTTCACGATTGGCGAGCTCCCCTAGATTCTATGTGCAACCTTACCAACCAGATTACCATGCAGAACCTTGTCAAATGCTTTGCTGAAGTCCGTACAGACTAATGCTCTGCCTTCTTTAATGTCCTTTGTCACCTCTACAAAAATCTCAATTAAATTCATGAGACATGATTTCCCATGGAAAAAGCCACGTTGACTATCCCTAATCAGTTCCTTCCTTTCCAAATGGATGTTAATCCTGCCCTTTGGATCCCCTCCAACAACATACCTTACCACTGACGTAAGGCTCACTGATCTATGGTTCCCTGTGTTTCCCTTGCAGCCTTTCTTAAATAATGGCACCACATTATCCACCCTCTGGTCTTCCAGCACCTCCCCTGCAGCTGTCACTGATAGAAATCTCTCAACAAGGGGTGCCGCAAACTCTTCCCTAGCTTCCCACAAAGTTTTGGGAAATACTTGATCAGGTCCCAGGAATTTATCTACTTTTAAGACCTCCAGCATGATCTCTGCTGTAAAATGCACTCTTTTCAAGACATCACTCTTTATTTCCCCAGCTTTCATATCGTTCTCCATTGTAAATACTGACCCGAAATAATTGTTCAGTATCTCTCCTAGCTCTTGTTGTCCCACACAAAGACTGCCTTGTTGATCTTTAAGGGGCCCTATTCACTTTTTTTTGCCCCTAATGTACTTAGATAATCTCTTTGGATTCTCCTTAACTCTATTTTTCAAAGCTATCTTATGTCCTCTTTTTGCCCTCCTAATTTCCTGCATACGTGTACTCCTACTGCCCTTCTACTTCTCTAGAAATTCACTTGATCCCAGCTGTCTGTACTTGACATAAGTTGTAAGTATGTTGGCATGATCAGAAAGACAACACTTATCACATGACAGCAACGAATTTAAAAATGTTTCTAAAATGCTTCATGGTATTAACCTACAGGAGGGATTTCCTCAAAATTAGATCACTATGACATTTAAATCAGAAGGTACAATAGGTATTAACCCTTGGTTCATAGAAATCCTGCAGTGCAGACAGAGGCCATTCAGATAGTGACCCAAGGGTGGAATTGAACCCAAGCCCCTGGTCTTGTGAGGTAGCAGTGCTAACTATGGAGTAGAAGATTTGAGATTTTGAGGCCCATTCCAGAGACCTGAGCACATAATGTAGGCTGTAGCTTGTGTGAGAAGTGACAGTACATTGTTTGCAGGAAGTGGTGATATTTAGGCGAGGTATTAACAATCGTGTGGTGCATGTTAAAGATGTCACTATTCCAATGAAGTGTGGGAAAGTTCTCCTATCATCCTGATCAACATTTAATCCTAAACCAATATTATCTAGTCACTTAACACATAGTTATTTGTAGAATACTGCAGTGTGCAAATCGATGCTCAAAAAATTCAAGGTCATCTATTTCTTCTAAAAAACTAAACTTCCTGAAACAGTTATGAAATTAGTTAAATGTAGATGAAATTGGTAATTAAACTGCCATGTAGAAATGATACGTAGAACAGCATGCAACAGTTACTTTTAGTATTTAAGGACCCAAAACCAAATTCAGAACTTGCACTAAATCATTTTGTGTGAACTTTGTATAAAACAAAAAATTCACTCTGTTCAAGCTGGCAAATCCAGACTAGGTGCCCATTCCAAACTGTTTTACCTTGTATAGACACAGTATGGGGAGGCGATGTCCTGGAGGTTTATTGCTAAATTGTTAATCCAGAGACTGAGACAATATTCTGAGGACTCGGGTATGAACCCTGCCACAGCAATTGGTGGAATTCTAATTCAGTTTTAAAATATCTGAATTAAGAGTCTAGTGATGACCATGAACCCATCGTCAGAAAAACCTCGTTTGGTTCACTAATAACAAAGTGTGGAGCTGGAGAAACACAGCAGGCCAGGCAGCATCAAAGGAACAGGAAAGTTTTCCTGGCCTGCTGTGTTCCTCCAGCTCCACACTTTGTTGTCTCTGACTCCAGCATCTGCAGTTCTTGCTATCTCATTTTGGTTCATAAATGTCTTTTAGGGAAAGAAACTGCCATCCTTAGCTGATCTAGACTACATGTGACTCCAGACCAACAGCAGTAGGGATGAATCTTAACTACCGTCTGGGCAATTAGGAAGGCTGAGCCCACAATAATTAGAAAAAAGAGGATTTTGCTGTATTTCCATTGTGCCTGCTGGATGCGTATATCTTTTCCATGACATTGTTGTGATCTTGTTTTCATATAGAAATCTGCTTTTGAAGTTGGCCATTTTAGGACCACTTTGCTTCCACTGGATGGGAAGTAAATTAAAAGCCACAGCAGAAATATCAGTAAGTAAAACAGCTAGGAATGATTTAAACCAAAATAACACTGAGGCCTCTACAGAATCTGTTTACAATGTTTGAATATTTTTGACACAGGGCTGGATTTTACCTGATCCTGTTAGGCAGGTTTGCGACTGGAACAAGGTGGGAGACCGAGCATATGAAGTATATGAGTGGATTGGTTCACCACTCTCCTGCCCTGCCCTGAGTTCACCCCCACAATTAATTTAATTTATTTACTTGTCTCTGCAAAGTGGGCGGCAGCCAATTACTACACCTGCCCACTATGCACAGACAAATAATTTTAAGATCAGTTTTGTTTGTTAACAATTGACCTCTGTAATATGCTACCCACACCCTAATATGGTTGGTGTGCCAGGTAGGCCAGAATAGGGAAGTTGTTTATTAAAGGCCTGGGAGGGTAAAGCCTGCAGGGAGGATTCCTGTGCTTCTTGGGTGCATCACATCCTCCTCCGAGATGCCATGCTGTCTTTCTTCCACGCTATATGCCTTATGAAACACAGCCCCACCATCACTAACACCACCCCGCTCTCACTCTCGCTCACACCCACATCCAGGCCCACCTACCCTCTGGGATCCTGTCTTGTCCCACAGGTCTAGGACCTCTTGTTTTTGGCAGCCATGACACAGGTACATTCTCCTTCCTGTTGCTACTGGAACTACTAGCCAAATGAGTTGGTTGACACCTCCTGAAGTTCAGGCTTCTTCCCACTGAGCAAGTCCCACTGTTAATTCATTTAGGCTATTAGCCCACAGGGGACTGTGGGGACAAACCTATGCCATTTTTGTTGGCTTCTATCCATGGAGGAAGGGGTTGGGGAAGCAGTGTGCTACCCAGTGTCATTATTGAACATAGTTAGCCTTACTTTAGCTTTAAGACACACAAGTTACTCGTATGATCATTTTAACCATCAAGATGTCATATTCTCTGGAACCTGTTGTACTTTTTCAATCATCACAAATCCGCTTTATTTGTAAACCATAGAATAGCACAGTTTTTAAACTTGAGCCACATGTTAAAACGTGGATGTCCTTTTAATTGTTGGTGGTTTTTAAACCATAATGCCTGTTCACAATTGTAATAAATCAGCTGCTTCTTTGTCTAATTCCTTCTAATTCCCTCTAAACATTACTTAAAATGTTGAGGTTGAACAATAATGCTGTTGTTGGAATGTTTTGCTCTCCAAGGAATGTAGGATTTATGAGTAGGAGTCAGCCATTTTGTCCTGCAAGCCTGCTCAGCTATTCAATATGATTGTGGATGTCCTGGCTTTGGTGTCAAATACACTTTCCACAGGAAAGTAATGCTTTATAAAGGGTCAATTTGAAACATATACAGGATCCAGGTCCACTCTAACCATGCTTTTTAACATGAACCCCGAGACTTCCTGACAAAACCTATTTTGTAGAGGATGGCTCAGTGATTAATTTTACTTCTATCACATGAGCATACAAACGAGGATCAGGAATTCTGAATTCTGACCAACCATATGTAATATTAAGCAATTGATCTTGGAATGTCTGATTTGTCATTATTAACATTTGAAGATTGGAGATATATATGACTTGCATTATGAATTTTGTGCTTCTGTTGTGTGATGTCAAACATTTAGCCATCCATCCCTTTTTGTTTTTTGCCTCAGTGTTGGGAGACTTTCGTAGGGCAAGAAATATACCGTTTGCTGGTGGTAGATTTTATATTCATTATTTTGGATACAGTTTTCGGAGAATATGTCTGGAGGTGAGCATTAAATTCATGTGATTTGTTTTATCAATTAATAATTACATGTGCTGTTTTAACAATCTATGGATCATGCCAACTTTTAACAAATTGTGATACGAAATTTAGAACAAGAGGCTCATAAAGATACTAAGAGTTTTACATTTACTGTTTTAATTTCTTACCTTTCACTTTGTTAGTGGTGTCTAACTAATTCAATTATCATCACTAGCTCTGGTTCCTTTTAGTCATATTGTTGGTTCACCTATGCTTCCCGATGTTGCTGAGTTTATACCATTTCAAAGCAAAACCCTAATGTTTCACGCAGTTTAGACAAATATTGAAAATAGATCATAAGTTAACAAGGTGTAGAGCTGGATAAACACAGCAGGCCAAGCAGCATCAGAGGAACAGGAAGGCTGACGTTTTGGGTCTAGACCCTTCCTCAGAAATGCTCAAGATGGGTCTAGGCCCGAAATGTCAGCTTTCCTGCTCCTCTGCTGCTTGGCTTGCAGTGTTCATCCAGCTCCACACCTTGTTATCTCAGATTCTCCAGCATCTGCAGTTCCCACTATCTCTAGATCATTAAGTGTTATTTTATTCAGTGAAATCTAAGTTGTTGCTTCCCTGTAAGCTACCGAACCCCTCACAGCCACAGTCTTCCTGCTCCTAAGAAAGTAGCCTATCTAATCTGTACAAAAGCAAAACACTGCAACTGCTGAAATCTGATGTATGATAACTAGAAATATTCAGCAGGTCTGGTAGTGTTTGTGGAGAAAGGAACAGTGTTATCTTTTCAGTGCTGTTCCAATGAAAGATTACAGAACTGAAATGTTAACTTTGTTTTTTCTCTCTCTGCAGATGTTTTTAGTTTCCAGCCTTTTCCCATCCTGATTTTTAGGTATCAGAGTGAAAGCTCAGTTTTACCTCCTCCTCTTCACTCCCAAGGGGTGTGAAGAGCGTTGCTGTCGACTTGGCTGTATGATTCATTCTGATTAGATCGATGAACTCTGGACCTCACTGGAGTGAGCCTCAAACTTGACTTCCACAATACCACAATGCTTTGTACTTGTACTGCAAAGCATGCTGCTTCCTTCAACAATTGAGCATGTTAAAAAGATATTAATGGTTACAGGAATTTGAGACAAACTTTGGTCTGGTTAGCTGCTAGCCTCCTCTCTGGTTACTGGAAATAACTTGTCAAAGAATCCTGGGCAGTCCTGGAGACTGACTGGAAGATTCAGTTACCAATCAGCATTCTGTCCATTCTCATTTGTTGATTGAGCTTGTTACGAAGAAGTGAGAGCAGTTCTGTGAGATGAGAGTGTCAGCTACCAAAGCTTTATAACTGCTGTTTCTTCTTCCTTCACTATCCAGGGTCATTTGCATTAAACTGCTGAAAAGGAAAAGAAAGCCTGAGTTTGACATTGCCAGAAATGTGTTGGATTTGATCTTTGGACAGACACTCACATGGTAATAACATCTTTGATCAGGCGACATTTGATGTTGAACCATTAACAGCACCACCTGCTGGGAAACCTCACCAGTACCATCACAACAGTATCCTCCCCATTGCCCAGAATGTGCAATCTCATGTTAGCACTAGATTGGATTTAACTGCAATGCTCCCTACATACAAATACATGAGGAATCACTCATTCACTGGCTAGGTTCGCAAAGAAAGCATGGTTACTTTGACAATGTATTAATTGGCTGCTAGTTCTACGCAGCTGTAATGGGGAAGAATTTATGCTTAAGAAGGGAAAAGGCTGGAGTGGGGGAAGAGAGAGAGAGACAGAGAGAGATGGACGATGCAACAGAATCATGATGACCTTCATTTAATTCATTACTATCTACTTTATAGGTTGGGTCTTGTGTTTGCACCACTGCTGCCTGCAATTCAAATGATGAAATTTATTGTTGTCTTCTATATTAAAAAGGTAACTATCACATTTATGAAATGACTGAAAATTATACGATACAAAGGAAAGATCTTAGTTCATTTTAGAAATTGCCATTTTCTTTGAAGTCATTTTGACTCCAAGTCTTTTAGTCAAGTTAGGATAAGATTTAATGTTTATCCTTCATAAGCAGAATAGGTATCATTGACAGCTTTTTGTACATATTTTGAGTATGTGTACTCTTCAGGGTGCTTGCGAACCTGAACTTGTCCAACCGTCACTGAATGTTCAGTGATGTATTTGATCTGTGACGAATGATCAGTACAGTGCACCAGTTATTCATTCATAAAGCTATTGGGTCTTTTTCAGCTCAGCTTAATGAAGAACTGTCAACCTCCACACAAACTCTGGCGAGCATCTCATATGATGACTATCTTTATTAGTCTGCTGTGTTTCCCATCGTTCCTTGGAGCCACTGTTGTTTATTCTTACACCATGTGGTAGTAAGTATCTGCTTTGTTAATTGCATCGCCAGATTCTTGTGAAAGTGAGGATACGGCAGAGTGCAGAAAGTTTGGTTTTGTTCTTGCTGCTGGTCATCTTTATACATTCTGGAACTAAATTTTTAATGGAGTCAGGAAGATTTTAATGCGGCCAGCACTATGATGTGTCTACTAGCATGTTAGGTGAAGTTTAATTTCTAAACTAACCAATTGCAAGCATTGTCCAATAAGTTTTACAAAATGAACATTTTTCCATGATGAATTACAGAACCGTAAATGTGTCAGGATGGATGTTGCTGGACGAGTAATCCGGAGGCCCAGGTTAATGAATGCAAAATCAGATCACAACTCTGCTAAGAAAGACTGGGAATAAAATGTAGTATTAATGAACATGCCATCAATTGTTGTATTGGTTTAGTAATGTCGTTTTCTTGAAGGAAATCTGCAGTCCCTTGCCTTGTCTGGCCTATATGTGACTGTCAGATTCGCAGTAATTTGGTTGACTTCCATTTGCCCTCTAAAATAGCCTAACAAGCTGTTCAATCCAAAGGCAATCTGGGAATGGCAAAAAATGCTGGCCTTGCTGGTGATGGACACATTGTAGAATAAATGTTCTATTAATTTGATGCTTCAATACAGTAAGGCAGAAGGTGGTGGCTATACTGTTAAAATATTTGCTGTTATTGTACTTGTCTTTATTTTATGTATGTCATAATTTAAAGGCTACTTATCAACCGGTTGAAGATATCAATGTAAAAACCTCACTCGTCCAGCCATTTATCTGCTCAATTTAACAATCAGGAGTTGCAAATAAGAAGCAGCTCCCTGGATGAATCCGTATCAGAGTCCTTTCCGCTCATACAATGTGAACCAAAAGTGATCCCTATTTCAAGTAATAATGATTGTTCAAATGGATTTGACTGTAAATATACAATCATTGTGCAGTTTAGAATAATGTACAGTGGCTGAGCCAAATACCGTCTCCCACTTTTCATTTCTTTTGCTATTTACTGTATTGAATTTTCACATTACTAAATTTATTGTTTGCTTTTGATTTTATTTTAAATTAGCTTAAAGCCATCACTTTCATGTGGCCCGTTCCGAACACTGGGCGCTATGTGTGATTCTGTCACAATTTGGGTTCAAAAACTGGATGAAAATGGTCCTAAATTTTTTAAGTATTCATGGATCTTAGTGAGAAATCCTTTCATCTTCTTCTTGGCATCGGGCATCCTACTGTAAGTTTTCAATTATTTTAATAAATTCTCATTTCTAAGATGTTTCTCTGTATTCTACAATAACTGTACAAATTGCTGATAAAGCTCTAAAAACATTGGAGGGCTGATGACTTGATAAGCATCTATCCCTATTGTTTAAAATATTAATATTGCCTGGTCAAAAAAGCACAAATAGCTTTAAATGCTGACGCTTTCATTGGTGGAAACAATGTATACTTTCTTTGTGCAACATATTCCAAAGAGAATCTTTAAGGTAATATTTATTTTTGATATTTACCAGTCTCCATAAGCTGACTTTCAATGGGCTAGATGTATTTTTCCATGGAAATGGCTTCTCTCAACAAGATTCAGGAAGATCTTTTCCTTGGGCTTACTCTACAAAAGAATAGGGAGAAAATTCTGATTTGCCGTAATGCCAACACCATCAATCACAAACCGAGGGCTTGTGTTTAAATCACGTTACTTTTTCAAACAGATTGGTCCGGATTGACAGTTGGTTTATACATCATCTTCAACTGCTAAACTGTCTTTCACATATACACGAGAGAGCCTTTACAAAAGTGGTATTGCTGCAACTGAAAATACTTTACAAAATATATTTTTAAAATTCCAAGTGGAATCACCTAGCCGTTATGCATGACACTTTTAAGGTTACAATAACATTGTTTGTTTTGATCGTGGATAATGGTGATATTTAATTTCTCTGTTTCCTCTGGTTTTGTAGTTTAACACTACTGACTGGTTCCAAGCCAAGTTAAACCCTAAAATCAATGTAGATATTGCTGTAATTGAGCCATTAGCGTGTTGAAATTGACAGCTTGCATCCTGAGACAGTTGTCCCCCATGCAGTTAAGTTGACAGGTTACAGCTGAATTTCTCGCATTTTACTGGGATTTCAACAGCACCCAAACAAACACGTTTCAATCAAATTAATAACTCCCCTGCCCTGACCTCCCAGAAAGTTGACAGTAGAAGAATCCATAGATACATGGTTGAATGTGAAATGTTATCGATGGAGAAAGTTTCTTGATACAGGGTGCTGCAAAACTGGAGAATTCACTTGCAGGGTTCTTCGATAACCTTCTAGCATTTGAGCAAGGATCGATTGCTTTCATTTCCTTCATGAAGCTAGGATGTGGGAACAGGGTGGATAATGTGCTTAGACCTATGTGTTTTCATGCAAGATAAGCATCAACTATAACTATTTGGAATGAATGACTGAATTGGGTGTGGTAACGTCTGTGTATTTCTGAAAGTTGTGAACGAAAATGTTATTTAGGAATGTTAGCAAATCAGTGATTCATCCACAGGCAAAGAAAATAAACTTTGGTAAGGACACATTTTGGTGAAATGTATAAATACCTAAATTTCTGAGATCTGTTATATTTTGTATGGCATACATCCAGTTATCCTCCCAAAGCTGGGAATAAATAAATCAATCAGTTCATGGGCTTTATGACTTTTAAACATGGGATCTGCTCAGAGTGAATACCATGAAAAAAATTAGACCAAAACCAAAAGAAGGTTGTGGTTTCTGATCATTGCAACAGGGAAAAACTAAAGACGACATAGTCGGTTTATTGTTATGAGATTAAAGTACAGTCCTGTGATTTTGTTTAACATCAGCTTTCTTTGATTTTGTTAAACATTAGCTTTCTATTTTCTCTTCCAGAGTAGTAATTTATTTCCATTGCCAAGTTGTGGATGGTCAAAGGAAGATAATTAAGTTATTAAATGAACAAATTGCAAATGTAAGTATCTGAATTTGTGTTTCATGTACGTTTGTGTTTCTTACTTTTATAAATGTGAACAATCTACCTCTCCTTTAAAGTGTATTCTTTTATCTAGAGTGAATATAGTGAACTCCAAGGTGTGGCAAAGACCCTGTGTGTGCACAAATGGTGACATCACATCACTGTGACAGAGCCTTTCTCACCATGCATGTACTTGGATTATTCATCATTCACTGTGGTGGATAACCATGCTCAGGCACAATGCCCAGCATTGGTTAGAGCACGTGCAGTGTGAGCTCTGGCGGTGAATGATCACTTGTTTGTCAGATGTGTATTCGGTGAAGTTTTGGCCAGGCAGAGGGTTGAGCCAGCTCTGGAAATGTGCTGCTCCTGCTAACACAAGACAGGAACAGATTTTTCGGTTTCTGCCTCCCCCTGCCCTCAGCAGCATGCTCAAAAGAGCTGCTGAGACTGTCAAAAGGTTATAAGTGGCTGGTTCACACTGGAAGCATAATCATTCACCAGATTTGTTTCTGATATCTGCTGCTCTGTCACGTTGCAAGAGACACGGCTCTGCCCATCTGTTTCTGTTCTCGTGCGGTCATTGTGCGACCTAACAGTTGTGTTGACAACAAATGCAGCCTTATTTATTTGGTATGGATGAAAGCACAAATCCAAAATTTTCTCTAAGTGAACACACAAGGCACGTAATAAATTCCAGCACAAATCACTTAAATGGACTTTTTGGCATTGCTGGTTCAGTGAAAATGGGGAGAAAGAATTTGATAGCAATTTACCAGTCTCCATAAGCTGACTTTCAATGGGCTAGATGTATTTTTCCATGGAAATGGCTTCTCAACAAGATTCAGGAAGATTTCTTCCTTGGGCTTACTGTACAAAAGAATAGGGAGAAAATTCTATGATTTGCAGTAATGCCAACACCATCAATCACAAACCGAGGGCTTTTGCTTAAATCACGTTACTTTTTCAAACAGATTGGTCAAGATTGACAGTTGGTTTATACATCATCTTCAACTGCTAAACTGTCTTTCACATATACACGAGAGAGCCTTTACAAAAGTGGTATTGCTGCAACTGAAAATACTTTACAAAATATATTTTTAAAATTCCAAGTGGAATCACCTAGCCGTTATGCATGACACTTTTAAGGTTACAATAACATTGTTTGTTTTGAACGTGGATAATGGTGATATTTAATTTCTGTTTCCTCTGGTTTTGTAATTTAAATTTGTACCATACATTTTAATGTCCTGTTTAGTTTCTTCACATTGAAATTTTGAATTAAAAGATGCAGACAGACTGTACAAAATGGAAGGTGTGAGATTTGATGTTGTGGAAGTGTCGTTCTCCTTTCAGGTGGTTTGTTAGGCCATTTGTACCTTTGTCAGAGATAGTAGGAACTGTAGATGCTGGAAATCTGAGATAACAAGTTGTAGAGCTGGATGAACACAGCAGGCCAAGCAGGAAAGCTGACAGTCAGAAAGAAGAAGGGTCTAGGCCCGAAACATCAGCCTTGCTGCTGACCTGCTGTGTTCCTCTATCTCTACACCTTTATGTCTGCTGGTTTATTTAAAAGCATTAACTGTGCACTTCCACTCTCCCAATCTTTCCTTTGAGCCCTGCATGCTTGTTTTTTCCCAAGAGCATTTGCAATTCGCTTTTGAAAATTAGAGTGGAACTATGTCCAACTGCCCTTTTACCCAGTCCTTTACAGAGAATAACTCTCAGTTTTAAAATTAAATCTTCCTTCCCTCTGCACCCCATTCCTTCATCCAATTATCTGAAGTCTGTGTCCTCTGGTTCCTGCCAATGTGCTTGTGGAAACAGTGATTTACTCAACCAAACTTTAAATTTAATCACTTCTGTTAAATCTTACAACACCAAGTTAAATTATGTCTTCCATTGAAGGTATTTTAAAGAATTGTTTTCGTTAATAAATTGGATACAGTGGTCAGTTTTTGTTGTAAATGTAAATACTTACAGCCTTTGTAATAAAAATCAAGGAACTTTGTCATTTGATAACAAATTAAGTATTATTATACCCGGATTGAAAAGTTTTCAATTTGATCCCCAGTCCTTGCTGATCTCGGCCAGAATTTATTAAGAGCGCTTTTGCACAAGTAACTGATATTTACCAGATCCGTACTCAATTTATAATATACCATGTTGACGCATAATGAACCAATTTGTTCTTGGTGCAGGAGGGAGATGACAAGAAGTTTCTTATTGATAAACTCCAAGACTTCAATTCAGAAAAATTTAAATTTCTAAAGAAGAGACGGACACAGAGGGAAGATGAGGTAAATAGATTTGCTTTCTACATACATTGCAGAGTTATAGTTGGTGCTTTTTGACTTTGCTTATCGTGCTGTATGCACCCTGTCCTGTGTCCCAACAATTTATTTTCTACATTTCAACAGTGATTTGCATTTCAAAAGTGACTGTAAAGGGCAGTGGAAAGCACCAGAAAACGTTCAGAATGAATCAGAGAGGAGGCCTGTTATGCAAGTCAGTTTAATTGGATTAATTTTCAACTACGCTGTTGAGACCAACTACTATTTGAAGAGGATTTCCCTCAGCTTGGATAAGTGGCACAATGTTCATTCCACTGAAATGAAAACTGATGCCACCAATGTTCCAGTTATCCATTAGGGGAGGCTTTTATCACAACAGAATTTGATTCAGAGATAGTAGGAACTGGATGTGAGTTTGCTCGCTGAGCTGGAAGGTTAGTTTTCAGACGTTTCGTCACTTTTTTTATTTGAAAAAATATACTTTATTCATAAGCTGTACAAAAAATAAAACATATTTATACACCTACCCAGTCATGCAAGCCACTCCGGGTTACCCAGGGGGTACGTACACCAACTAAAAGGAAAAGAAAACAAAGCAAAGAAAATACCCCGGCAGTCGTCACCCCGCACAGTCCCAGTTACCAGATAGGGCCCTTTTTTCTATTCTGGACAAGGGGTTTCATACCGTGGTCTTTCCCCACTGCGCCTTGGCGGCGGCTGCCCCAAGCTTTAGCACGTCCCTCAGCACGAAGTCCTGGACCTTGGAGTGCGCCAGTCTGCAACATTCGGTCGGGGTTAGTTCTTTCAGCTGGCAGACCAGCAAGTTGCGGGCAGACCAAAGAGCATCTTTCACCGCATTGATGGTCCTCCAGGCGCAGTTGATGTTGGTCTCTGTGTGCGTCCCGGGAAACAGCCCGTAGAGCACGGAGTCCCGCGTCATGGAGCTGCTCGGGACGAACCTCGACAAATACCACTGCATCCCCCTCCAGACCTCCTGCGCATAGGCAACCTCCAGAAGGAGGTGATCGACAGTTTCGTCCCCCCTGCAGCCACCTCGAGGGCAGCGTGCGGTGGTGCAGAGATTCCGGGCATGCATAAAGGATCTCACTGGCAGAGCCCCTCTCACCGCCAGCCAAGCAATGTCCTTGTGCTTGTTTTGAAAGTTCTGGCGATGAGGCATTCTGCCAAACGACTTTGGCAGTCTGCGTGGGGACCCGCACGACGGGATCCACCCTCTCCTTTTCCTGAAGGGTCTCGAGGATACTACGTGCTGACCACTGCCTGATGGCCTTGTGGTCAAAGGTGTTTCCTTTCAAAAATTTCTCCACGAAAGACAGGTGGTACAGAACGGTCCAACTACTCGGAGCGTTCCGCGGCAACGAGGCCAGGCCCATCCTTCGCAACACCGGGGACAGGTAGAACATCAGTAAGTAGTGACACTTGGTGTTTGCGTACTGAGGATCTACGCACAGCTTGATGCAGCCGCACACAAAGGTAGCCGTCAGGGCGAGGGTGGCGTTCGGTACGCCCTTTCCCCCATTTTCCAGGTCTTTGTACATGGTGTCCCTGTGGACCCGGTCCATCCTCGACCCCCAAATGAAGTGGAAAATGGCCCGGGTGACTGCAGCGGCGCGGGTCCAGGGAATAGGCCAGGCCTGCGCCACATACAACAGTACCGAAAGCCCCTCGCACCTGACAACCAGGTTCTTACCCGTGATGGAGAGGGACCGGAGCATCCACCTGCCCAGCTTCTGCTTTAATTTGGTGATTCGATCCTCCCAAGTCTTAGTGCACGCCCTAGCTCCACCAAACCAAACACCCAGCACCTTCAGGTAGTCTGTCCTGACGGTGAAGGGGATGAAGGAGCGGTCGTCCCAGTTCCCAAAGAACATGACCTAGCTCTTACCCCTATTGACTCTGGCACCTGAGGCCAGTTCAAACTGGCCGCAGATGTCAAATAGTCTACTCACCGACCGACGATCGGTGCAGAAGATGGCGACATCGTCCATGTACATGGAGGTCTTGACCTGAAGGCCTCCGCTGCCTGGGATAGTCACGCCCTTCAGGCTCACGTCCTTCCTGATGGATGCGGCGAAGGGCTCCACACAGCACACGAACAAGGCAGGAGAGAGCGGGCAGCCCTGCCTGACTCCAGATCTAACAGGAAAACTGTCTGATTCCCACCCATTGATCGAGACTGCGCTAACGATGTTGGCGTAGAGCAGCCGGATCCAATTGCGGATGCCATCTCCGAACCCCAATTTGGAGAGGACGTCCCTCATGTAAGCATGAGACCCTGTCGAAGGCCTTCTCCTGGTCCAGGCTGACGAGGCAGGTGTCCACCCGCCTGTCCTGTACGTAGGAGATCGTATCCCTGATGAGCGCGAGGCTCTCAACGATCTTCCTGCCCGGCACAGCACAGGTTTGGTCAGGGTGAATGACCGACTCCAGGACAGACCTGACCCGGTTGGCTATGACCTTGGCCAGGATTTTGTAGTCCACGTTCAATAGTGAAATGGGACACCAATTCTTAATTTCTTCCCTCTTCCCCCTTCCTCTTGTAAATGAGGGTGATGATGCCCTTCCTCATGGACTTGCACGTTTCCCCTGCCCGAAGCGCACTATCGTACACATCCAGCAGGTCCTGGCCGACCAGGTCCCACAGAGCTGAATACAGCTCGACCGGTAAGCAGTTGCTTCTGGGAGTCCTATTCCTCTCCAAGGACTTGAGGGCTCTGGTCAGTTTGTCCAGGGATATTGACCAGTCCAGCCACTCCCTCGTGCCGTCGTCTAAGACCTCCGTGATAGACGACAGGAACGACTCGGAGGCCGTGCTGTCCGTGGGCTTCATGTCGTACAGTCCGGCATAGAAGGATCTGCTGATCCTCAAAATGTCAGGCCGAGACGACGTCACTGAGCCGTTGTCCTCCTTCAGCCAGCTAAGCACAGAGCTCTCTTTGTGCACCTTCTGAAAGAAGAAACGCGAGCACGTCTCGTCCTGCTCCACGGAGCGGACCCTGGACCGGAAGATTATCCTGGAGGCCTCCGCGGCGAAGAGCAAGGCTTGCTGGCCCCTCACCTCGCGGAGGTCCTCCGTGACATCAACCCCCATCAACTGCAGAAGGAGCAGGTTCTGCACCCTTTTCTGGAGTCGCGACAGCTTTCCCCGCCTCTCTCTCTTGCCTTCTGAACACCCTTGAGGACAAAGAACCTCTTGATGTTCTCCTTCACTGTCTCCCACCAGTCGCCTGGAGACTCAAAGAGGGGTTTCATGGTTCTCCAACCGGCGTACTCCCTCTTAAGCTCCTCGACGTTCTCTGGGGTCAACAGAGTCGTGTTGAGCTTCCACGTCCCCTTGCCGGCCGGCTGGTCGTCCTGTAAGTGACAGTCGGCCAGCAGGAGGCAGTGGTCAGAGAAGAACACCGGCTCGACGCCAGTGGACCTCACCGAGAACGTCCGTGACACAAACAGGAAGTCTATCCTTGAGCGGATAGACCCATCTGGCCGCGACCAGGTGTACCTCTGCTGCGCTCCGTCTGCAGGGGTGCTGAAGACGTCGAACAGCTTGGCGTCCTTCACCGTGCCCATCAGGAATCTGGACGTGACGTCCAGTTGACTCCCCCCACCTGCTGTCCCCACGCCGGATCTTCCATCTGCATCGATGATGCAGTTGAAGTCTCCGCCTAGGATGACCGGCCTGGACGTAGCCAGCAGGGGTGGAAGCCGCTGCAGGATGGCCAACCGCTCACTCCGTACCGCTGGGGCGTACACGTTGATCAGCCTCAGGGGAGCATTCCTGTAGGTGATGTCAGCCACTAGGAGGTGCCCCCCCACCACCTCCTGAACTTGAGAGATGGTGAAGTTGCGCCCCCGCAGCAGAATAGCCAGGCCCGAGGAGCAACAGTCGTTACCCCCCGACCAGATCGAAGGCCCACAGGTCCAGGCGCCGGACCATTTCCCGTACCTGCCGAGGTGCGGTATCCCGCACTCCTGCAGAAACAGGAGGTCCGCCTTGATGGTGGTCAGGTAGGTCAACGTAGATACACATCTTGCGGTGGACTTGACGCTGCGCACATTAATGCTCGCAACTCGTGCCCCCATTGTGGGCAGTGACCGCAGTACCCTCCCCAAGTCCAAGGTCCAGCCCCTCCATCTGTCCCTTCATGCCCATTGCCCGGGCTAACTGCTGGACGCTCTCCGGGCTCAGGAAACCGTCCGTGCTGCCTTCCGGGTGGCATCCCCCCGTCAGGGGTGCGGAGGCAGGAGGGTCCGGCTCCGGATCAGGCTGGGGACGAGCTGTTTCCTCCTTCCCGCCTGGAAGTTCCGGGGGGCCCTCCGGTGCTCCAGCGGCACTTGACTGGGTGTCGGAGGGAGCCTCAGGACGCCTCCCGTCACCTGGAAGCGGGGTGCTGCTTTCCTCCCCCCTCGAGACCTTTAACTTCTGCTTCGGGTGGGCCCTCTCCGAATCCTCCTCGTCAGAGGAGCTGTTATAGGCCCCCTGTAGCTGCCTCTTCCCGCCTGATGGTTGCGGTTCCTGGGCCCGTCGACGCACCTTCCTCCTCGCTTTCGGGACTGTTGCCCACTCCCCTGGGATAGACTTCCTGTTTGGGTCGCCTGTCGCCGCCTCCGGGTTGTCGGGGGGGATCGGAGCCTGCAGGGGTGCTTTGCTGGCCTCGGGCCCTCCTGCACGGCCTGGCCCTCCTGCACATTGGCGGGGTCCTTGCTGGGCCCCGGTGCCTTCCTCTCCTCCGGGGGGGCTGGCCCCGCATTTCCCCTGCCGGCGACTTGGGCGTAGGTGGTACCCCGCCGCGGGCATGCCCTATAGAAGTGGCCCGCTTCCCCGCAAAGGTTGCAGCTTCTCTCTCGTGGGCAATCCTTTGCAAGGTGTCCCTCCTCCCTGCAGATGGTGGCTTTGCAGTCGGCTGCCACGTGACCTGACCTACCACAGGCATGGCAGACTTTAGGTTGCCCTGCATAGGTCAGGTAGCCCCTGCTCCCGCCGATCGCGAAGCTGGACGGTGGGTGTGCGACATTCCCATCTGCACCCATCCTCAGCGTCACCTTGACCTGCCTCTTACTCGTCCAGATGCCAAAGGGGTCCACGATGTCAGTTAGGTCCCCTTCCACCTTCACATACCTTCCGAGGAAGGTCAGGACATCAACTGCTGGCACATGCGGGTTGTACATGTGTACAGTCACCATACGGCTCCTCTGCGCTGGCATCACAAACAGTGGGACAGCGGTCAATACAGAGAGGGGGCCCTCACCTCCTTTCTCCTTGAAAACCTCCAGGAAGCGCTCACAAAGTTTGGAACTCCTGAAGGTCACGTCGTAAAAACCTCCTCCGGGGAAATCCTGCAGGCAGTAAATGTCCGCAGCAGCGAACCCACAACAGTCCAACAGGACCCTCTTCACGAAGAAGGTGCGGTCCACAGGTGCACCTTCATCCACCTTCTTTACAGAAACACGGATGGTGTTCCGGGCCCCCTGACCTGGGGCACGAGCACTTGCCACAGCCATCGTTGCAGGTTGGCTGCTCCCCTGAACCAGCGTTAGGCCGAAGCCAGCATTAAGATCCACTGGTCGCAAGGGTGCACAGCCAACCCGACGTCCTCCTTTCACCTCCAAGATAGCACTCTCGTCCTCTCGGTCCACAAGAGAGTGGGTCTTTATTGTGTTCGAGATGTAAGCTGGTTCACTGAGCTTGCTGGTTTGTTCCCAGATGTTTCGTCACCATTCTAGGTAACATCAACCGTGAGCCTCTGATGAAGCACCAGTGTTATGTCCTGCTTTCTATTTATCTGTTTCGGTTTCCTTGGGTTGTTGACGTCATTTCCTGCATTGGTGATGTCATTTCCTGTTTTTTTCTCAGAGGATGGTAGATTGATTTGGAGCCAATTTTGTTGATGGAGTTCCAGTTGGAATGCCATGCTTCTAGGAATTCTCGTACGTGTCTCTGTTTGGCTTGTCCGAGGATAGATGTGTTGTCCCAATCAAAGTGGTGCCCTTCCTCATCTCTCTGGAAGGATACTAGTGATAGTGGGTCATGTTGTTTTGTGGCTAGTTGATGTTCATGTGTCCTGGTGGCTAGCTTTCTGCCCATTTGTCCAATGTAGTGTTTGTCACAGTTTTTTCAAGGTATTTTGTAGATGACGTTCGTTTTGCTTGTTGTCTGTCTAGGGTCTTTGAAGTTCATTGGCTGCTGTTTTAGTGTGTTGGTGGGTTTGTGGCTAATGAACTTAAAAGACCCTATACAGACAACAAGCAAAATGAAAGTCATCTGCAAAATACCTTGCAAAAACTGTGACAAACACTACATTGGACAAATGGGCAGAAAGCTGGCCACCAGGATACGTGAACATCAACTAGCCACAAAACGACATGACCCACTATCACTCGTATCCTTACATACAGATGAGGAAGGGCACCACTTTGATTGGGACAACACATCCGTCCTAGGACAAGCCAAACAGAGACACACATGAGAATTCCCAGAAGTATGGCATTCCAACCGGAACTCCGTCAACAAACACATTGATTTGGAGCCAATCGACCATCCTCTGAGAATAAGAACAGGAAATGACATCACCAACCCAAGGAAACCTAAACAGATAAATAGAAAGCGGGACATAACACCAGCGCTTCATCGGAGGCTCACTGATGATGCTACCTAGAATGGTGACGAAACGTCTGAAAACTAGCCTTCCAGCTCAGTGAGGAAACTCAATCTGAGCTACAAATCTTCTCAAAACCCGATAGTAGGAACTGCTGATCCTGGAGATTCTGAAATAACAAGGTGTAGAGCTGGATGAACACAGCAGGCCAAGCAGCATCTGCGGGCCGGGAAAGCTGATGTTTTGGGTCTTGACCCTTCATCAAAAAATGATTTTGATTCCTTGTCTAAAAAATAAAAATGAAAGAGTTTTCTCATTGATGTCCTAAAAACCTTTACATAATAACACTTTGCCTAACAACAACTAGTAATTCTGATAGTTGATGAACAATACTTTGTTCGGAAGTTGCTGGCTTTTTAATTGCATTGCAGTTCATTTCCTTATCTGTGTCTTTTGAATAGGTTTATCCTGACAATTACTAGAAGGAAAGAAGATATCGTGTTTCGTCTGGTTGTGATGACAGAGCCAACAAGACCAAAATAGGGAAGCAGCTGATATGACTTGACTCTGTGAATTATTATGAGATGCCTGGAATTGTATCTTCTTTTTTGTTGAGTTATTTGGCTGTCTGCATTTTAAGTTTTAAAGATGCAGCATATTAAACAAAACTGGAGTCACTGCAGCAACACCATATTGTGAATATGATATCCACTTCATTAGCACCTTTTCAATATTTCACAAACTGATTTTTACGTTGTCACATTTGCTTTGTTGGATTTTAATTTTCGGTAAATTAGCTTCCAGGTTTGACCTGTGTTCTTTCCTGGGCCCAAAATCAGTCAGAGAGGAAATTGGTTGCCTCTCCTCAGGAGTTTCCACGATGAATCACTTTACAAATTTGTGCAATTGGCTATTCCCTTGTTGACAGAAGTACAGTACTACTTATATTTTCCTCTAAGAGCATTAGTTATACTGTTGATGTTTCAAGCTTCTGATAATCCATGTTGTAGTGGAATTAGGCAGCAGCAAGTATTTACTCCCCAATGTGTCACCCAAACATAGTGTTCAAAAAGACAGTATAACAATTATAGGTGAATTTAAAAGTTCTGACTTTTGTATTTATAAGGTGGATGGCAATTCACTTAACAGTAGCCTAAAACAACCTCTAGCTTTTCAAAGTAACATGCAGCATTAAGAGTTTGTGTATCTTCCTCAAGTATAATTTTGTTGCATTTGTAATTACTGATGTAAGTATTGTATGCTGACTTCAGAGTGACCAAGAACAAAAGACTGATGTGTTGCACTGACAGATTTTTAAAATCATTTTTAGTTTACAGTAAATGGAGCAATCTAGATGCCTATGCTTTTGTCCCTTAAAATTCAGAACCAAGCTTTTGCATGTCTAAAGCCCTACTTTATAGTATGTGGAGACTAGGCTAACTTATCTGGAAAGTCTCTCCACAGAAGTCTGTGAATGTTGTTATTTGAGCAGTTGAATGTCATTTGAAAAGTCATCAGAAATTCTGTTTATATTCACTGAAAGAAAAGAAATGCTCTTTTCACAGTGCTGCAGCTCAGATATATAATAACCCCTCAGTTTAGGAACTTACAGAAACTTAAGCTTTTTTTATTTTCAAATACTGATCCATCAACTTTGGGTGAACTGTTGACTTTCTGAGCCAGGCAGTGAAAATGTTTGGTTTATTTATATTGTGTTGTTACTATCAGATTAGGAAGCGTGACCTGATTCCATGTCCCACTCTGTTGGTCGCAGCAATGTTTTTAAAGCTAAGAAGAGAGTGGTCATGTTGCTAATTATTCATGTCAGATTATATATAGCTCAATATAGTCGTCAGCCAAGTTCTTATGTAGCAAATACAGAGCTAATTTATTACAAATAAAACCTACTTGAGCAAATGCATATAACTACCCTGTTTGAAAACTAACACACATGCATATATTGAAGTCTGGGGGAGAAAAAAGAACACTGTAAAGTGTGATTTTAAAAGCACTTGGCCAGGCGACCGATAATATCACAAAAAAGAAGATGCATAGTTCGTCACGCATGTTGGTCTGAGGCCCAAGTCACTTTTCACACAAGCTGTTGGTACTGGGATTTCTTCCTGTATCAGTTTTCGCTGGATGTAGTCAATATTTCATGGAGACAGCAGCGATAGTTTCATGACCTCTCTTTTTGGGAATTCTCTGCTTGTGGTAAGGAGGTTTTCCAATGGATTTTCAACCTTCACACTTTTGAAATGGATTTTAGAGAAAATAGAGAAGGCCAAAGCTATTGTCATAGAACATAGAACATAGAACAGTACAGCACAGAACAGGCCCTTCAGCCCACAATGTTGTGCCAAACATTGATCCTCATGTATGCACGCTCAAATTTCTGTGACCACATGCATGCCCAGCAGTCTCTTAAATGACCCCAATGACCTTGCTTCCACAACTGCTGCTGGCAATGCATTCCGTGCTCTCACAACTCTCTGTGTAAAGAACCCACCTCTGACATCCCCTCTATACTTTCCTCCAACCAGCTTAAAACTATGACCCCTCGTGTTAGCCATTTCTGCCCTGGGAAATAGTCTCTGGCTATCAACTCTATCTATGCCTCTCATTATCTTGTATACCTCAATTAGGTCTCCTCTCCTCCTCCTCTTCTCCAATGAAAAAACTCCGAGCTCAGTCAACCTCTCATCATAAGATAAGCCCTCCAGTCCAGGCAGCATCCTGGGAAACCTCCTCTGAACCCTCTCCAAAGCATCCACATCTTTCCTGTAATAGGGCGACCAGAACTGGACGCAATATTCCAAGTGCAGTCTAACCAAAGTTTTATAGAGCTGCAACAAGATCTCACGACTCTTAAACTCAATCCCCCTGTTAATGAAAGCCAAAACACCATATGCTTTCTTAACAACCCTGTCCACTTGGGTGGCCATTTTAAGGGATCTACGTACCTGCACACCAAGATCCCTCTGTTCCTCCACACTGCCAAGAATCCTATCCTTAATCCTGTACTCAGCTTTCAAATTCGACCTTACAAAATGCATCACCTCGCATTTATCCAGGTTGAACTCCATCTGCCACCTCTCAGCCCATCTCTGCATCCTGTCAATGTCCCGCTGCAGCCTACAACAGCCCTCTATACTGTCAACGACACCTCCAACCATTGTGTCATCTGCAAACTTGCTGTCATGAAGCAAGTTGTCTAAGATTGTCAAATCTAATCTCTACCTTCATCCACAAAATGGTTCATATGACCTCTCTCTTAAAATGGCATTGCCAAACAAGCAGCCTGTCCACTTTGCAAATACATTATTGCTGCTATTGCACTCAGTGTCCATTTGATTTGCAATGTGCTGCTTATAAATGGCCAAGATTCAAGTATTTTTCTTTTATTCATTCATGGAATTGGAGCATTGCTGGCTAGACCAGCATTTATTGTCTATTTTTAATTACCCAGAGGGCAGTTAAGAGTCAACTACATTGCTGTGGGTTTGAAGTCACATGAAGGGAAGACCATGCAAGGATAGCCGTGCCCTTCCCTCAAGGACATTAGTGAACAAGAGATAGTAGGAACTGCTGATGCTGGAGAATCTGAGATAACATGGTGTAGAGCTGGAAGAACACAGCAGGCCAAGCAGCATCAGAGGAGCAGGAAAGTACCCGAAACGTCAAACTTTAGTGAACGAGATATGTTTTTCCGACAATCGATAATGGATTCATGCTTATCTTTCGACTCTTAATTGATTTTTTTTATTGAATTCAAATTCCACTATCTGCCATGGCAGGATTCAGGCCTAGCTGCCCAGAACATTACCTGGCTGTCTAGATTCGCAGTCCAGCAATAATACCACTAGGCTATCACCTCCCCTATTTGTCCAGTCAATGATATTCTGAATTAATACTTCAGATATACCTTCATGATAATATCTTGATCTGTTCTGTGTTGTAAATACTGTGCTGTAGCGTACGTCAGAAATTGGATTTTGTGATACTTTTGTGTTTAAAGTGTACTTTTGAGTGTAGCCAAATGATCTGTCCTTGGCCTCTTAAACATTTCTCAGCCACAGACAACGCCTCAGTGACATCCACTGAAAGCAGAGTCTGCTTCCACGAATATGCTGACATCACCCATCTGTACCTCACTGCCACCTTTTTCGGCCCCTTCGCTATCTCTCAACTATCCGACACCTAGTGCGAGATGAAACGAACTTTTCTGCAGCTAAATATTGAGAAAACAGTCACCATTGTCTTCAGTCCCTATCATAAATTTTGTTCCCTAGCCACTGACTTCATCCTCTCCTGAGAGTCTATGGGGCTCGAATTTGATTGTTTGCAGCCTTGGTGACCTTTGACACTGACGCTATCCACCTACCATGCATCTGTGCCACCACTGTAATATAGCACAATTCTGACTGTGCCTCAGCCTATCATTTCCAAAATTCACATCCAGTCATTATTATTTCTATTCTAGACTAAAGTCTCACTTGCCAATTTCCCTATCTTGGTGACCTACTTTAGTAACCAGTTTGAAAATTCTCACCCTTGCATTCAGATCGATACATATTCTCATCCACCTATCCCTCTATCTCTTCCAGCCCTAAAACCCTCGGAGTTCTCCGTACTTAGGTAATTTTGAACTCCTGATCATTCCTGGTGACCATGCATTTAGTATTCAAAGCTTTAGACTCAAATTTTCTCTCTAAACCTCTCACCTCACGACCAATCTTTGTTCCGATAAGACCTGCCCTAAACCTACCTGTTTGACTTGTTTACATTCATCCATTATAAAATCTACTTACTTGGCTTTGATGATGTTGCAAAAAGGAGACAAAAAGTTGAAACTTTTTTGTTTTGACATCTCAGAAATGAGATGCAAGAAACTTAGTAGCCAAAGTGGGAGATATCCATTAGCTCACAATTCAGTGGGAAGTGAAATTCATCTGAAAAGCTAATTCTCACTTGTACTAGGTTCAGATAATTCCTTCTTATGAAACTTAGTATGGAATTATTTTGGATCATGTAGTTAATGTAAAACTGTTTTTACTGTGTTTTTCTGTTTATTTATATAAAAGATGAAATACAACTATTTTTACTGTAGCATTTGTTATTGAATTATGACAAGCTGAAATGTAACAATCTGTAATATAAGGAATAAGGCTTCACACTGGCTAAGTGAGCCATGATTTTATTTAATGCTAATTGTTTCACACGTTCAGCTGTGGCCAAAGACCATGGTGTTCTATTGATCTCAATTTGTACACATTTGTATGATGAAAATGGTCTGAACTATTAAACTGTACTGAAACTTGAAAGTATGTATTAGTTTTGTGTCTGAAATATTGGAAATAATATGATACCTGCTTAAAAATGTTTTTCTTCCTCCAGTGCCACTTCATCTTGCAGCAATAATAATTTTTGCAATAGTGACAGTAGCAGGATAGCTTGTTGGTTTTCTAATCTACTCTATGTAGAACTTGCTTTGTAATAGGTAACATAATCATCTGAGATGCATGCAGAATGTAATGATAGGTACCACATAGATTATAATAACAAGGGAAATTACAAAATTGGAGCCAAGTTATTTTTTTCTTTATTCTGTGTTCAATGAAATAATTTTCAATAATCCCTAGCAATGTGTCAGAAATCTGCTAATTATGCAATAGCAAAATCTGCAGATTAAAGTTTTTGAGAAGATGTGTAGCTCGGGTTGTGGATGAGGTTGTAGACTTGTTCACTGAGCCAGCATGTATGATCGCAGATGTTTCATCACTGCTGGGTAAAATCGTCAGTGAGCCTCCGATGAAGCTTTGGTGTTCTGTCCTGCTTGTTTTTTATATGTCTCAGTTTGCTGGGGTGCTTGGCATTACTTCTGGTTCTGTTTTTCAGTGTTTTGTATATCTGGTCCAGTTCAATGTGTTTGTTGATGGAGCTCTGGCTGGAATGCCAAAATTCCCTGACATGTCTCTGTTTGGCTTGTGCTGTTATGGATCTGTTGTCCCAGTTGAATTTGTGTCCTTTGTCCGTGTTTATTGGGACCAGTGAGAATTGGTCATATCTCTTGCTGGCTAGTTGGTGTTCATATATCCTTAATGTCAGTTTTCTTCCAGTGTGGCCTATGTAATGTTTCTCACAGTCCTTGCTTGGCATTTTGGATATTATGCTAGTTTTGTTGGTTGTGATTATGGGATCCTTTATGTTCATCAGTAGCTGTTGCAGAATGATTGTTGGTTTGTAGCCCACTCTGTCAACGTGCAAAGATGGCCTTCAGTAATCTATAAACCCAGAAAATACCGCAGAATTTCTGCTCTAAAAGCACTGCTCTAGATTAAGTACCTATGTTTTTTATATTTTTAAAAGCTTAATTGAGACAGATCTCAATAAAAACATATTGTCAGAATAGAACTCCACTCTACACACTATATATGCAAAAAAAAGTAAGCTTAATCTTTTAAGCCAGCCATTTAACTGTTCCCCTGCTGTGAGCTCCCCCACACAGATTTCTCCCAGGTCAGCTGTGAATTTAAACAGAGGTTGCTAGAAAAGCTCAAAAGATCTGGCAGCGTCTGTGAATAAAAATTAGTGTTAACATTTTGCATCTGGTGACCCTTCCTTAGAACATTTCCAGCTGTGAATTTCGCAGCTTGTTAACTTTTCTTCGTCAAACTCCGATGCCCAGAGAAATTTTGAAACCAAACAGCTAAAGAGGCAGCTGTGCAGATTACTTCTGGGTCGGACAGCAGTGCAGTTTCTTTCCCCTTTTGATTCACTTCCCATGTGGTCGCTGCCTTTGTACTCTTCCTCCTTTTTAAAATGCCATTGTTTTGATCTTTTTGTTCCCCAAAGTTCCAAAGCAATGCAACAGCTTATAAAACAGTAGTTACTGCTTCTAGAATTCGAAATCAGCTCCAACACTGAAGATACCTCAAAAAAAAGGAAAAGCTCTTACAGCCACAATTTTATCCAGCCCTCCATCTTGGATTACCCAGAATCCTCCTTGTATATTCTGTAGAAAGGAGCAAAAGTCAAAACTGGGCAAGAAAGTTAAATGAAGAACCTCTTCCTGAGAGGTAGGGGAAATTTTCTGATGACAATTAAAATGAGATTGTGCTGCATGAGTTGTTTTCTCAGTAATCGTTTCAGTGCATGCTAGTATTTTTTGAACCGTAATCAATTGACGTGGCAGATCAGATATGCAACAGCTCATTCCTGTTAGTCATTATCTTGCAGGTACACTGCACCAATACTGGCCTGACCCTACAAGCAATTTATGGGCTAGAATATTTACAGAGAATTATGCAGAATGTAATTACTGTTCAATGAAAATGTTGATACTTGAGCTTCTTAATTTAACTCCATCTCATCCTTTTCTTCCTGATGTTTATTTAGTTTTTCCTTAAATGCGTTTATACCGTTACTCTCATCTGCATCTAGTAGTAAATTCCCCATTCTTATCACTCTCTGGGGAAAGACATTTCTTCTGAATTTCCTACCAGATTGATTAGGCGATTAACTATCTTTATATCTATGATCCATAGTTTTGGTTCTTCACACAGAAGAAGCACCTTCCCTACACCTACCAAATCCTTCCATAAGTTTGAAGATCTCTCATCAAGTTATCCTTTCGTGCCCTCCTTTCTATATTCCTCCAACATTCTGTCCATCTTTTCTGATAGTATTTCAGTTTTATTAATTTCTGGGTAAATCATTTTTGTGCCTTTTCAAATGTCTTTATACTGTCATGGACAAAAGGACACAATAAGAGACCAGGGGATTTATTTCAGTGTTTTTCAACATTTATTTAAGCCCAAAACAGCAATGTACTATTTGGTTTCCTTCTTTCTGTTTCAGTCGTGCCCATTACTGTGTGAAGCATGTTCCTCATACCTTGGTTTTAGAATTCCAATTATCCTTTTAAACAAAGCCCTTTTCTGATGAAGGATCTAGGCCCGAAACGTCAGCTTTTGTGCTCCTGAGATGCTGCTTGGCCTGCTGTGTTCATCGAGCCCCACACTTGGTTATCTTGGATCCTCCAGCATCTGCAGTTCCCATTATCTCTGATCAGAATAACTTTGCTGCTTCCAACCAAACCAGTATCCAGGAAATGAAGGAGGACAGGAGTGGAGGTAAATGATACAGAAGTGTCTGAAAATGTAATCAAGTGATCAGACCCAGTCATTTTTCTTTAGCCCAGCAAAAGTTTGCCCTTTTTTTTAAAGAAAGAGCCAAAGTTAAACAGGAAACTATAGATCAGATTACAGGGGTTTTTGGGTTTTATCTTCATGCCCCCTGGCCATGATGATATCCCTAGAAAATGAAAACCAGAACTGTGCACAGTACTCTAAAGGCTGTCCTAATAACCAACAAATAGGAGTTGCAGCTGGCCATTCACCTGTTTGTTTGCTCGACTATTGAATAAAATGGTGGCTGACCCTGTCTCAACTTGGCGTTCCTGCACTACCCTTCACAAGCCCATGAAATCCTTAGAATGCAATCTCTTTGAGTATAGCCAAGGGCAGAACATCCATAGTTCTTGAGGAATGGAGAATTCAAGAGAGTTACTAGCCTCTCAGGAGAGATTTTCTTGTCATCTTAGTCCTAAATGGCTGGATATCCTGTTCTATGACTGTGTTTAGTTCTGTAATCTTACCAACATCTACTCATCCAAGCTCCTTTTACATGTTTAATTTGACCAGCTCCCACTCTGCTAAACTCTCAGGAATATTGTAAAAGGAAAATACTTCAGATACTGGAAATCTGAAACAATAATAGAAAGTCCTGGAGAAACTCAGCAGGTCTGATAGATTCTGTGGCCAAGAGAAACAGCATTAACATTTTGAGTCCAAGATGACGCTTCTCAAAGAATATAGGCCTGGTCATGTCAATTTATCCCACAAGGGCAACTCATCCCAGGAAGCTACCTAGTGAGTCTGTATTGTCCCTGCACACTCTAAGGCAAGGAGAACAAAATTCTGTGCAGCATTGACAATGTAGTCTCACCAGCCTTGGTGCTGGGCCCACTGTTGTTTGTAATTTGTGTAATTGATTTGGATAAGAATTTAAGAGGCAAGTTTGCGGATGACACCGAAATTGGTGTGTAGTGGACAGTGAATGTTGTCTAAGAATGTAGTGGGATCTTGATCAAAAGGGCCATTTGGCTGAGAAATGGAAGATGGAGCTTAATTTAGATATGAGATGTTGCATTTTGGTAAGGCAAACCAGGGCGGTATTTACACAGTTAATGGTAGGGCCCTGGGGAGTGTTGTGAAACAGAGACCTAGGGATGAAGGTACATTAGCTCCTTCAAAGTGGCATATTTCAAGCAAGTTGCCCATACTCTTCAATGGATACAAGCCCTTCCCATCCAACCTTTCCTTCCAAAACAATCCAGTATTCCAGGCACTAATCTAGTAAGCCTTCTCTGAAGTGCTTTCAACATATTTACAGCCTTCCATGGATAAGACCAATGTACATCAGTTATACATGGTGGTCTGAAATAAGCATATTGGTTAGCTTAGTTGGCTAGATGGCTGGTCACAATATAGTGTGACACCAGCAGTGGGGTCATTTCCCACATGGGCAGAGATCCCAGGAAGGTTGGAGATCACAAGAACTGCAGAAGCTGAAGTCAGAGTCAATACAGTGTGGAGCTCAAGGAACACAGCAGGTCAGGCAGCTTCAGAGGTGCAAGAAAGTTGATGTTTCAGATTGGGACCATTCATCAGGACTGGGGAGGGGCAAGGGAGCTGGGAAATAAATGGAGGGAGGAGGAGATGGGGCTGGGGATGGTAGGTGGGATGGTGATAGGTGAGTGCAGGTAGGGAGTGGTGGGGATTGGCCAGTGAGATGGGAGGGGGCAGATAAGTGGGAGAGAAGATGGACAGGTGGTGTCAGGTCAAGGAGGTGGAGATGAGAAGGAGGGTTGAACATGGGATGAGGCTGGGAATGAGGAAATTTTGAAAATCCACGTTTAGGCCATTGGGCTGTCGATTCCCAAGGCAGAATATGAGGTGTTGTTCTTCCAGTTTACATGTGGTATCATTGTGACAGTGGAGGAGGCCCAGAATACACACATCACCAAGGAAAGGGGAGTTAAAATGGTTGGCAACCTGAAGGTGGCATTGATTATAGCAGATAGTGCAAATGCTCCGTGAATCAGTCACTGAGTGTGAGCGCCGTCTCACTGATATTGAGGAGACTACTTCGGCAGCAATGGATACAGTAGACCTGGTTGAAGGATGTACAGGTGTCAGATTTGGAAAGTTTATTTTGGGCCTTGAATGAGGGTGAGGGGGGAGGTGTAGGTGCAAGAGTAGTACCTCCTGCAGTTGCAGGGAAAAGGTGCCGGGAATGGTGGAGTTGGTTGGGACTGTGGAACGGACCAGGGAGTTGCAGAGTGAGCGGTCCCTACAAAAGGCAGATAGAGGTGGGGAGGGAAATATCTTTTTGGTCATGGGGTCGGATTGCAGGTGTGTAATTGGCGGAGGATGATGTTTTCGATGCAGAGTTGGTGGGGTGGTATATAAAGACAAGGGGGGAATCTCTCCTTATTTTTGTCAGGGGAGGAAATTTGAGGGCAGAAGTGTGAGAAATGCAGGAGATGTGGTTGAGGGCATTTTTGATCACCAGGGTGTGGGGTGTGGATGGGGGTGCAATGTTGCAGTCCTTAAGTAGGATGACGTCAGTGAGTAGAATGCTCCATCTTGGGAGCAGATGTTTGGAGGCGGATGAATTAGGAGCAAGGGATCGCATTCTTGCAGGCAGGTGGGTGGGTGAGAGGAGGTGTAGTCGAGATAGCTATGGGGGTCAGTAGGTTTGTCGGAGATGGAGACAGAGATGTCCATGAAGGGGAGGGAGGTATAGCGAAAAAATACGTACACCTTGACCTGTAATGGAAACGTAGCTTTCTATTCAATTCCCTCATTATAAATAACATTCCATTAAGTGTTCTAAATACTTTATTTGCGCAAATGGTGGAGTATTCTTTGGACCACACTTTACCAGCAACACTTTCGAGCTTTAGTCACATTGCTTCCCATCTACATCACCCGACATTTTGAGCCTCCACATTGCTGGCATGACTTCCCATGCAAAGTGGAAATCAACAACTTGACTGTTGATTCTTGACTGTTATTACTCTATTCTTCTTTTTCCCATTTCCAATATAGCTAAAAAGTTAAAACAGAGCAGAGGAAGAAAATGAAGAAATCGCTTTTTCTTGCTTCTGCTTTAGTTGGAAGATTAGAAGTTAATTCCTGGAGACACCAAGACATGACTGGAACGTATGTAACCTCCCAAGTGAGGCATCACATGACCGTGCGGTTCCCCAGCGGGTGTTTATTGCTTGGACTCAATCATTTTCATTTGAGATATTTTATTTGAAACTTGATATTAGCGCAGTCCAGAGTTTAAACACGACTCTGGAAACCTGAACGAGTTGAAGTTTGTCCAGAGCCTGAAACTACATCCCTGCACTCGCCTGAGCAAGTTAGCCATGGCGAAGTCAGAGGCTTCACTTAACAGCAGAGACAGAGAGGGGGACTGGCTTTGCCCCGCCCACATTTTTGTTAGCTGCTGGGATGATCATAAACATTGACTCAGAAATTCCACTCGGTCTGAACAGTTCGTCGTCTGGGGGGAGAAAAAAGAAGTTGACAATTCAGAATTGTGACCTTCTTAGATTCATAGTGAGACCATTCAGCCCTTCATGTCTATACTTGTTAAAGTGAACCAGATGCATATACGGCAGTAGGACCCTTCTCACCCCTAATCAATCGCTATAAAACCAGTAATTCACTTTATTCATTTCACAAATGCATATTCATTATTATTAAATGATAAATACTCGTATGATTGTTGGCTCCACTTTCAGATCAATCTTGGTGCAACAAAACTGAAATGGCCTGAACCATTAAGGGCGTTCAGTAGGTCTGGACTGAAACTTTATGGAAAGGTTAAAGTTTTGTTTTCTCCTTTTTTCTCAGTGGGCCTGCCTGAAAGCTATCAACATTTTCAATTCATATTAATGTTTCCACTTTTCACGTGTCTCACTTGTATGGACACAATTATCCTTCCTGTGAATGCCTCTTATCAGATCATTAAAATAAGCACATTCCTTAAATAAACACATTGCTGGAGAAACTCAGCAGGTCTGGCAGCATCTGTGGGGTCAAAGCAGAGTTAACACTTCGAGTCCAGTGACCCTTCTTCAGAACTGATTTTCGATTCTTATAGATCTCTAGCACCCACAGTTCTTTGTTTTATTTTAGGCAAATTAGTGCCACAGCTGTTTACACAGAGGTCTGAACTTAAAAACAAAACATGCATTAGCTTCGTGATAACAAAGTGTGAAGCTGGATGAACACAGCAGGCCAAGCAGCATCTCAGGAGCACAGCTTTTGTGCTCCTGAGATACTGCTTGGCCAGCTGTGTTCATCCAGCTTCACACTTTGTTATCTTGGATTCTCCAGCATCTGCAGTTCTCATTATCACTGATCCATTAGCTTCGTAACAAGCAACGATGTTGAAAACATAGAGGATGTAAACTAGACTGTAATGTGAGGGGGTTGAATGTGAGCTGTAACAATGAGGATTTGCAGTGTTGGGTGTGAGTTGGTGCATATGGAATGTTGCAAAGTGAGGATTTGTTGTGTGAACTGGTGCACAAGATATTACGATGTGAGGATTTTCAGTGTTGAGTATGAGTTGGTGTGTGACAATGTGAGGATTTGCAGTGTTGAGTGTGTGATAGTATGCAGAGGATGTCACAATGGGAGCAAAATCAAAAGAACTGTGGATGCTGTAAATTAGAAACAAAAACTAGAGATTGCTTGAAAAGCTCGGCAGGTTTGAAACATCTGTGAAGAGAAATCAGAGTTAACATATCGGTTGATTTCTCTCCACAGATGCCAGCAGGCCTGCTGAGCTAGTTTCCAGCAATTTCTATTTTCTGTCACAATGTGAGGATTTGGAGGGTGAATTGGTGTTACAATGTAAGGATTTGTAATGAGTTGGTGTATGTGCAGTGTGACAATGTGAGGATTTGCAGTGTTATGTGTAAGTTGGTGTATGTGCAGTGTGACAATGTGAGGATTTGCAGTGTTATGTGTAAGTTGGTGTATGTGCAGTGTGATAATGTGAGGATTTACAGTATAAAAACCAAAAGAACTGTGGATGCTGTAAATCAGAAACAAAAACAAAGTTGCTGGAAAAGCTCAGCAGGTCTGGTGGCGTATGTGAAGGGAAAAAAAGAGTTAATGTTTCGGGTCCGGTGATCCTTCCTCACAACCGCAGTGTCAAATGTGAGTTGGTGCATATGGGGTGTCACAATGAGGATTTGCAGTGTTTTTGTGAGAGTTGGTATAAGTGAGTGTTTACAGTGAGGATATACAGTGTGAATTGGTGAGTGTTTACTGTGAGGATATACAGTGTGAATTGGTGAGTGTTTACTGTGAGGATATACAGTGTGAATTGATGTACATACCGTACTGTCAGTATTATTCAAGGTGCGCAACGGGGCGGTTACGAGGGAGACGGTCATGTGATCCATTGCTTCCGGTGTGCTGACGCTGCTGGAATTCGGTTGACGTCGCCATTTATCTAGTGAGCGCTGGGAGCGAGAGTACGGTGTGAAGGTGTCTCTGCTTTCAGAGCTTCAAAGGCTCCGGCGTTACTCCTGAAATTCGGGTTATTGTTCGGTATACCTGGTCAGGTAGTATGATTCTTCTTTAAAAACCTCTTTTTAACCTTTTCTTGTAATTTCTGGGGCAGTTGCTTGGCCGGTGTGCTTTGGACACCGTTTCTCGTTGCTGTTGCCGTCCTCTTGCATTGTGTTGTCACTTTTTACTTGAGTGATATTGTTGCGGCGGCGGCGGGGGGGGGGGGGGGGCGGATGCCTTTGTCCGGGCAAAGTGTGCGCGCGGGCAGCGAGGGTGTGCCGCACATGCGCAGTTTGATGACAACCCGAGGGTGAACAAGCAGCCATAAAGCTGCTCAGAGCTAACGAAGTGTGGGGCTGGATGAACACAGCAGGCCACGCAGCATCTTAGGAACACAAAAGCTGACGTTTCTGGCCCAGTCCCTTCATCAGAAAAGGGGGATGGGAAGAGGGTTGTGAAATAAATAGGGAGAGAGGGGGGAGGTGGAGAGGAGACAGACAAGTTAAAGGGGCGGCATGGTGGCTCAGTGGTTAGCATTGCGGCCTTACAGCACCAGGGACCTGGGTTTGATTCCAGTCTTGGGTGGACGTTCTCCCCGTGTCTCTGTGGGTTTCCTCTGGGTGCTCTGGTTTCCTCCCATACTCAAAGATGTGCGGGCAAGGTCGATTGGCTGTGCTAAATTGCCCGTAGTGTTGAGGGGTGTGTGGGTTTTAGGGGGATAGGTCTGGGTGGGATGCTTCAAGGGGCGCTGTGGACTTGTTGGGCTGAAGGGCCTGTTTCCACAGTGTCGGGAATGTAATCTAATCTAGAAAAAGGGGCGGGGATGGAGCCTGTAGAAGTGAGTATAGGTGGGGAGGCTGGGAGGGGACAGCTCATTCTGGGGAGGATGGACAGGTCAAGGGGGTGGGATGAGGTTAGGAGGTAGGCAGTGAAGGTGCGGCTTGTGGTGGGAGGAGGGGATAGGTGAGAGGAAGAACAGGTTAGGAAGGTGAGGACGAGCTGGGCTGGTTTTGGGATGCAGTAGGGGAGGGGAGATTTTGAAACTTGTGAAATCCATGGTGATACCATTGGGCTGCAGGCTTCCTAAGTGGAATGAGTTGTTCCTGCAACCTTCAGGTGGTATCATTGTAGCACTGCAGGAGGCCCATGTCATCGAAGGAATGCGAGGGGGAGTACTTGCCCTTGCAACTGCAGGACGTGCTACACTTGCCCCCACACCACCTCCCTCACCCAAATCCCAGGCCCCAGGAAGACTTTCCACATCAAGCAGGTGTTCACCACATCTGCCAATGTGGTATACTGCATCCGCTGTACCCGTTGTTTCCCCCCTATATTGGGGAAACAAAGCGGAGGCTTGGGGACCGCTTTGCAGAACACCAATGCTCGGTTTGCAACAAACAACTGCACCTCCCAGTCGCGAACCATTTCAACTCTCCAATGCATTCTTTCGACGACATGTCCACCCTGGGTCTCCTGAACTGCCACAACAATGCCACCCGAAAGTTGCAGGAACAGCAACTCATTCCACTTAGGAACCCTGCAGCCCATTGGTATCACTGTGGATTTCACAAGCTTCAAAATCTCCCCCCCCCCACCACTGTATCCCAAAGCCAGCCGAGCTCATCCTTGCCTCCCTAACCTGTTCTTCTTCTCCCCTATCCCATCCTCCCACCTCAAGCCGTTCCTCCATTTCCTCCTCCTAACCTCACCCCGCCCCCTTGACCTGTCCGTTGCCCCCGGACTGACCTATCCCCGCCTACCTCTCTACCTGTACCCATCTCTACAGGCTTCATCACCTCTCCTTTCGCTTATCTATCCCCTCTCCGCATTCGATCTGCCTTCCCCCTCCCCCCCCCCCCTTTTATTTCAGAACCCTCTTCCCCCTCCCCCTTTTCTGATGAAGGGTCTAGGCCCGAAACATCAGCTTTTGTGCTCCAAAAATGCTGTTTGGCCTGCTGTGTTCACCCAGCTCCACGCTTTGTTATCTGCAGTTCCCCAGCATCTGCAGTTCCTGTTATCTCTTTAAGATATTAGGCTTGTGTTTGCAGTTAGAAGGCTCAAGTCAGAGGCATGGCCAATGAGATGAATTTAAATGAGAAGTTGCTGGAGTTCTTAAATGCTGAGGGGTTCAATCTATTTATGAAAAGGCATAATCTAAATAAGACTGAAACAGAAAGCACCTGTTCCAACGTGTGGGGATGAAAAGTAGGAATTTTTTCAGTTTTTTTTAAATGGGATCTTCAGTGTGAGGAGATAAGCCTATTCGGAGGTTGGGGTTTTGTTTTGAGACACACTATTTGTGCTGACAGAGTTCAGGGAATCTAAATTGTTCCAGTTGGTCAATGTGAAAAGTTAGACAACCATTCTGTGCTGAAGAACGCCGCGTGCTGTATTGTCCCAGCTAAGTTCTACAAGTGGGAAATGTATGACTCCATGACTACATAAAGCTGTCTTTCATTTTGAGTAGTGTTGGTGAAACTTTAGAAATTCTGAAATTGGTTTAAATTGTGAAATTAGTTGTATTGCCTGTTTTAAAAAAAAAACTACTGGTGAGAAGTTAAGGACATGGGTAATTTGCGTTCATCTGCATTGGATAAAATGTAAATTCAAGTGTTTTGGAATTCTAAAGGAATCTCAATACCAGATTTCTTTTGAGGATTCCTACGGCACCTGCTTCTGGATTTCTTGCCACTTACTTTGTGGGGATGGTCATGAGTTGAATTGTTTGCTTGAACACTTCTTTTTATTTCCAACCTCTCCTGTGAATAATATCTTCTCCTCCAGGGACGGAAATAATTGATCTTTTGGCCTAGAAAACATGGTTTCAAAACACCAAGTTTTATGAACCTTTTAAAATAATGGCTATCAAAGCTCCCTGTTTTGTACTTAGTTTTTTTTTTGCAAGTGAATTGGGCAGAGCAGAGAGATAGAAAAGCACTTTGCTGTTTCTGGTTGCCTCTCCTAAAATCAAAAATAGAAACTACTTAAACGTAAAAATGCATGCCAGCTTAAGACAAGAATTTCTTGAGGGTTGGAACTCTGCCAATGGCCGTGGTGACAGTGTCCTTGTGTATATTTAAGACTGCAGATCTTGAGCCAAGGGGAAATTGAGAGTTATGGAGAAATGGCATGGGTGTGAGGGGTGTTGGACCTGTCCAGATCCATTTAAATGATGGAGCTGGCTTGAGGGGGCCCATTGACCTACTCCTCTATTGTGACATGGAATTACCTTTTTTAATCATTGCATTAATTGGGTTCCAGTACTGTAATCCGGGTAAAATCTAAATTTTAAAAAGGTAGTTGGTGCTATTGCCTGCTAATATTGATAAATCCAGGCTAAAGTATGCAGGAATTGTTCAAAAAGACTTCTTCCCAAGGTGGATTGAAATTTTGTGCATAAACTGATTTAATTATTATTTAGCAAATTAATATAACTTATTTATCTATTTAGTATCTGTACTCTTTAAATTGCTTCAATTTGACCTTCACCCTTTAGGACTCCTCAACCCACCATTTCTGCTGGTAACCATTCTTTGCTTTGGATTATTTCCCTGTAATGCTTAATTTCCTTAAAGATAAGGAGAAATTTAATTTTTGGCATTGTATTTGGTGCTCTTGCACATGGAAACATACTAAATTTAATTTCTCTTGTTTGGAATTTTCTTCAGTTCACGTGACTAGAGATGGAAGCTGCTCTAAAGTCAGCTTACTTGAATCTTCCTGAGAAACCAAAATGGTAAGTGTTCTGTTTTTGTTATTCACATGAAATGATATGTCACCTCAGTATGCCAAAAGATATTTTTATCCAGTGGGTCACCAATAAAAGCATATGTCTTGCTATCTTGAGTGAGTGGGTGGTTCATGACTGTGCAGCTGAACCCAAGGCCTTTTTCTGGCAAAAGTGACAGATTTGGTTATGCTTGTTTTGTTTTCAGTTGCCTTGCTGTTAACACAAAGGAAATGTAGCCATAGATCGAGAATCATGCAGCATTGAAGTAGACCCTTTTGTCTATTTCACTTTTATCTAAGATCACACTTAGCTAAATAAATTCCATCTGCCATTCCTCGGCCTGTTGGCATATTTGATCAGGGTTCCATTGTACACTCAGACATAAAGATCTTCACTCTTCTCTACACCACTTTAGTATCCTTTGCAAACTTACTAACCGAACCACCTCTAGTCACATCCACATCACTTGTATAAATATCAAGCAGTGGATCCAGCGCATTGCTGGTCACAGGCCTCCAGTCAGAAAAACAAACATCTACCATCCTGTGACTCCTACCTTCAAGAATATTTTGTATCCAGTTGGTTAGCTCTCCCTGGATCATTTGTGATCTAACATCACTAACCAGTACACAATACAGAGCTTTGTCTACGTGTACTTCAGTAAGATATTTCACAATGTTGAGTGCTCTGCATTCATCAACCTTCTCTGCACCCTCTTCAAAAAAAAAACACTTCCAAGTTAGTCAGCCACTACTTTCCTGTGCACAAACCAGTGTTGACTGGTCAGCTGGAGACAATCGGGTAATGATGTTTGGGCACCCATAGTACACAGTCATCCCTTTCTTATTTCTCAGTTCTATCCACAAACCTCATTGGATGATCTCCCAGGAGTGTTCTCCCTAAGTACAACTAATGTTATCCCTAGCCAGAAACAACACTCCCTCTCCTCTCCTCTCCTGCCTCGCTTTCTGTAGCATCTATACCCCAGGAACATTAAGCTGCCAATCCTGTCCCTCACTGAGCCATGCTTCTATAATGGCTGTGATATCCCTATGCTGACCCAATCTCCAGTGAGGCTGTTGTGCACAGAGTTTGCTTACTATTCAGAATCTCAATTACTTTTGTGATCATGATTGCATTGATCAGTTCACTGCCTTGAGTATTACGCATATAAACTTAAACATTTGACTCCTACAGTAGTTTTTCTTTAAAGTCAGTGTTGCATATGTAAATTTATCTGACTTGGATGCTCTTTATTAGGTTGGATGATATTAGAAAGGTCACAGAGCTGGGAACGGGTGAATGTTATGAAGACTTTCGCGGACTGAAACCAGGTAAGATACTTCAGGAAGAAAAACAGAAGTTGCTGGAAAAGCTCAGCAGGTCTGGCAGCATCAGTAAAGAAAAATCAGTTAATGTTTTGGGCCTGGTTCTGAGGAAGGATAACTGGAGCTGACATGTTTCTTCAGATGCTGCCAGACCTGCTGAGCTTTTCCAGCAGCCTCTGTTTTTGTTCCTGATTTACAGCATCTGTAGTTATTTTGGCTTTTACCAGGTAAAGTACTTCCCCTATATAACTGAATGTTAATTAAAGTGGGATTGACTTTGTCTTTTTTTTAAATGTTATGCGGTTAAAAATTGCCTTTGGTTTTAAATTCAGGCACTGAGATGAGCCAGTCATGTAGATACCTTGATAGAGTATTAAAGTTGAGCTAAGTTGTTTGTTTTTAGCACTGTAAATTGAGGAAGCTATATTGTTTGTGTAACTTTAAATCTGAAGCACTGGAGTATTGTAAAAGGATGTAATTTAAAGGTTTTTCAATAATTCTGTCATCATATCTCACAACCCCTTGTCCCTGCTCATGTTCCAGTGCAGCCTGTCTCTGACTGATTTAGTAGTGAGTCAGTTCACATCCTGGTTTTTCATGGGAGTTTCATTTTAACTTGACACATCTGGCTGGTTTGCTAATTCGTTTCTCTCCCACCCACCTAGTGTACTTCTATTCATTCTTTAGTACAGCTTTTGCATACCCGTCCTTGTTCATTTAATGTTGTGCTGGCTGTTAAATCTACTGCTGTCATCAGGGTCTATGCAAAATGACTGCTTTGTAGTTCATTCAGGAGTTTTTAATTATCCATTTTAAATGGCTTTGGATGAAGCCTGCTGTCTATATGGTTCTTCATCTCCAATCAGCTGTAGTTATTCAGTCGCTGCCCTAACCAGATTTGGATAGCTCGATTTCACTAAACCTGAAATATTTCTAAATTGCTTGCCTGTACCATATTGAGTAAGCAATGGATTTCATTATACTTAACTTCTCATTTTTAGGTGGAAAATATTTGCAACTGGTATCAGATAAAGTGAATCTTCATAGAGGAAAGGCTGTGAAATTGCCAATGGACATTCCACTAGTAATTGGGGGCCTGGATGATACTGTTTACTGGGGAAGGCCTGACCTGCTTAAATGTTGGGAAGATCTCTATTTGCCCCAGAGAATGGATATGGTGGTCTTGGGCATGATTGAAAGTTATCCATGCCTGGCGCCAGGGCTTCAGCTTGTCATCCTCGCTGGTAAGGATGGTTCAGTATTTGCCTATGAAGAAGAAATGTTGCACAAAATTGCCAGTGATTTGGAAGAGCTCTTCTGCAAAGGTCCAGTATTTCCTGGAACTGAAATCTATGAATATGGCAGAGGTTTCAGGCCAAAGGTAAGAATATTGCTAAAAAGACACGTTGACTTTTCTTCCCCCTTGCAGTCAAGGGCAGAATCACAAAAATACCAACTTTCCAGAAGAGCAGTTTATTCTGCATGAGAGGGTGCTAGTGGGTCAAGCTTCAGTATTTTTAAGCAGAATGCATGTTCTGCATTATGAAGTCCATTATATAAATTGGTGACGTCAAGCTTTGCTTTCCTAGTACCGAAATGCATGATATGTTGTGAAGGAAATATTAAATTTTGATATCAGCCATAAGTTGCCTTTGAGCAAGGAACTTCTGAACAGTTGGACGTTCTGGCTGGTTATCATATGAAATCAGTTTGTTCTTTTTGTTGTGCATTTGCATTTAACAGCTGTGCTTTGCTATAGAGCCACATTAACTTGCCATTACTAGAGTATAAGGAATGGGAGTTTATTACAAGTGTATTGTAATGTGACTCTAAGCAAAAAGAAACCTGAGCACTGATTCTTAACTGAAATGGTTATTTAACTGTTTGGAATGCCCTCAATTGTGCCTGCTTAGTGGGTTTTTTAAATGCTCTTATTCTACCTTCCCTTCTCTCCCTCCCCACTTTTTTAAAACTTAAATATGATTGCTGTTTCTTTAGCTTCAAATAACATGTTCACTTGTTTTGAATATTCTACTGTACAATAGGATTCTAACAATACATCTGGGACTTGTGTATCTGTAATTGAGGTTTGTTTGTTTATCACTCCAAGCTGCATCATGGTACAAGTAAAAGCATTGATCTGTTTCAGAATAACGAAGAATATATGGCAGCCCTCAAAGAAGCTGGGTTGGAAAAGATCTCCCAAGATACAAGGAACTTCATCAGCAGAAATGCATCTGAAATGAAGAAGCTGGTTGATGACTTGGATTTCTTGTGATATTTTAGGTCTGTCAGTGAGTGGAACAGTGTTACTACTTGGACAGCCAGGTTTGTGTGCGCTGTTTTGCAGCTCAGGACATTGTTTCCAAGAAAGGTATTTCATAGTTCCATTGTCCCGTTCATGCCCAGTAACATGATCACAATATCATCTGACATGTCCTTGCAACTTGTCAACATAAGAGCTGTGACAAAATTAACCTTAAATGACTGAGACCATGTGCTGTAGCATCTCAATAAAAAAAAACAAAGAACTGCAGATGCTTACAATCAGGAACACAAACATAGTTGCTGGAAAATCTCAGCAGGTCCGGCGGCATCTGTGAAGGAAGAAGAAAGTATACATTTCTGATCTGGTGACCCTTCCTCACTGAACCTGAAACGTTAACTCTGTTTTTTGCTTTCACAGATGCTGCCAGACCTGCTGAGCTTTTCCAGCAACTGTTTTTGTTGTTGCAGCAGCTCATTTGAAAGACTTACAATGAAGGGGAAGCAACTGTTTATTTTAAAGTTACCGTGTAACTAATGAATGTTAGTTTGCAACAATTTGCACATGAGGTTAATCTTGACTGAAGAGTCAGTGTTAGCTTGCTTTCTCTCTGTGGATGCTGCCTGATCTGCACGCTCTCTCTTTTTTCAGTACACGTTCAAGCATCTGCAATAATTTGGTCCGACAGGGTGAATCTTTTAAATTAATCACCCTTCAGCTATGTACTGAGGTTTGGAGTGACCTAAGTCTTGCTCGAAATAACATCACGCTATGTGGTAACATTTCCCATGGAATGCTGATGTGTCTATTTGTATAATTCAGAAGTTTTCTGAATAGACTTTAATGGGTTTGGGAATAATACTTAATTTAGGAATAGGAATTAAAATTAAAATGTAAATTTATAGATCTCTTTGACTTGCGTTAGTACACTTCATGTGTATGCATCAGTTCTGAAGCTGAGCAGCTGTTGTTCTGCTCTAACTGTAATAAAATAGCTTCCATTTTGGATCAGTCCTCTTTTTGAGTGAAAGTGACAATAAACAGCATCACCTAGCATGAAGTTCTTTTTTTTTCTTTAAAGTGTAGAAATTTTGTGGAGCTTATTTTTCTCGTAATATTATTTGTCAAAGCATTAGTACACTTTGTTCCTCAGGCAGGCGTGACATGAGATTACTCTAACATGAGAATAGGACTGCATAACAAACAAGTGAGGAAGGAGCATGTAGTCTATTAAATGCTCCACAGTCAGAACGGCTAAACAGTTTATGAATCTAATCACTGCCGTTGCGTTTATAATCACTAGTAATATCGTGGAATGCCAACTGGAAGTGCCGTGTAACTGCAGTGGCTATAAGACCTGGTCAGAGGAATACTGGTGATAATTCACTTCCAGGCTGTCTGAAGTCCGGCCGTCATCCACTAGGCACAGATCAGCCATGTGATGGAATGGTCTCCATTTTTTTTCCAGAATGGATAAAACTCCAACAATTGAAGCTTGACAGTCTTCAGGACAAAGCAGCCTGCTTGACCCCAACACCACACCAATGAACATTTGCTCCTTCCAACAATGATGCTGCATACTGCCTAAATATGCCCTACACCAAAGATCCCTTGACATCGTGTGGGGTATAGGGGGATGGATCTGAGTGGGATTCTTCAAGGCGTGGTGTGGACTTGTTGGGCCGAAGGGTCTGTTTCCACACTGTAGATAATCTAATCTAATCTATTTCCAAACCTGTGACATTTCTATCTAAAGGACAAGGGCAGCTGATACATGGGAACCTCACCATTCTAACTTAAAAGAATGTCGCCATTTTTTTAATTGCTGCTGGGTTAAAAATCCTGGCATTCTCAGGTGGCATTTTGGCCCTACGGTAGGTGGACTGCAGTGGTTCAAGCAGGCCGTTTACCACCACCACGCCCACCTCTACAAGGGCAACTCAGGCTGGTATACCCTTACCATGAATTTAAGTCTCCTGATGCCACAGTGTGGGGTTGAACTGCTAATGTGTAACAGTTTTAAATGTACGACCTCTTGAATGACAATGATAATCACAACTTCATAGAAAACTTAAGTGACTTGCATGCTACCTAGGCGGATAATGCTGGTTTTAAAGGGTTGACTTGAGCTTATCATTCTAGCTTGCCAGTGAGGTCATTGCTGGGTTAAAAGATAAAGCTTTCTGATACTTCAAAGCAAAATACCCTCTACTGGATTGGATCTTATATAGGTTCTTATTCATTCTTACCGTAGTCCATCAGGTTTCCCCTGGATATCAGCATCCCAAGGCAGTTCTGTATACGCAAAAGTAGTGCAAAAAAACCTTCACACAGTGCAGAATCACAACTGAACTTGCTTCTGTGAACTTGTCTGAAGAGCCAAGTGAAACGCTATCAGCCATTAATCAAGTAACCCCACACATCCTGAGCTCAGTATCACTTTGGATCACACTTACATCTGTGCTAGGTATATGTAATAAAACTTTCTGACTCTGTCCAATTGCTAACTATTTGATCAGTTTGGCCACTGGCAAATGTCAAATATGTGTTTTCTCAGTTGAGTTTAATTTTTCTTTTTTAATAACTTGACTCTAGCTAGCTTGCTCAATTTACTGATCCATTTGTCATTCAATCAGCATGTTTATCCAGCACTATCCTATGATCAAGGATGTTATTAATTTAGCATATGTTGTCAAAATCTAGTTCAGAGTGCAAAGTCCAGCTTTACAGTTAGTGTTACTTCAGTCCATTACCAAGCTAAAACATGCAAGCATGCACATTCCTTTGGGCACAAACATTCTGGACAAGCAACCTTTTTTATTATTTAAAACCATAGAACATAGGAGCAGAAGTAGGCCATTCATCCCCTTGAAGAGCAGAGCAGAATAGACACCAGTCACAATTGATCTGATAATGCTCAACTCCACTTTTCCACCTTGCCCTATAATCGTCAGTTTCCATTTACTGATTTAAAACTTGGGCTGGCTCTGTCTCAAATAAAAAAGAAGAAAGAAAATTACAGTACAGGAACAGGCCTTCGGCCCTCCAAGCCTGCGCCGATCGAGATCCTCTGTCTAACCTGGCTTCTTTCCTCCTCTCACTTTGAACTCATGACCCCTAGTAATTGAGTCCCCCACTCTGTGGGGGGGAGGGGGAGCTTTTTGCTATCCACCCTGTCTATACCCTTCATGATTTTGTAGACCTCAATCAGGTTCCCCCCTCAATCTCTGTCTTTCTAATGAAAATAATCCTAATCTACTCAATCTCTCTTCATAACTAGCGCCCTCCATACCAGGCAACATCCTGGTGAACCTCCATATATATACCTCCGAATATACGTAATGACAAGGCTGCAGCAGCCTTTTGCAGTAAAGAATTCTGCAGATGAATTCTACAGGCCACCTTCAGCTTGTTCTAAAATTGTCATTCTGACTTGAACATATATTGCTGTTAATTCATTGTCGCTGGATTAAAATCCTGGAATTCCCTCCCTCATGGCAACCTGCAGCTGTTCAAGAAGGCAGCTCACCATCTTAAGAGCATCCAGGGCTAGGCAATAAATGCTGGCCAGCCAGTGATGCCCACAGCCCATAAATGCTCTTCCCGAAAGGGTAATCATTTTCTGCATTTACCTTGTCAAATTCTGTAAGAATCTTTCAATACAACTGCTTCTCATTCTATGTTCCAGTGAGAAAAAGCCCAATCTAAAGACTGCTACTCAAGACAGTCCCTCTATACCTGGTTTCTGCCTAGTGAATCTCTTCTGAACTGCCTCCAATTTCAATCTGGGTCACCATTTGACTTTTTACCTTCTTGAATTCAAGTTAATACAGCCGATTCAGGGTTACTACCTACATTTGTTTTAATAAACTATTTCAAGATTACGTGTACAGCTTCAGACTGACTTCCACAACAAAATAGAACTTGTTTTAGAACATAGAACAGTACAGCACAGAACAGGCCCTTCAGCCCACGATGTTGTGCCGACCATTGATCCTCATGTATGCACCCTCAAATTTCTGTGACCATATGCATGTCCAGTAGTCTCTTAAATGACCCTGCTTCCACAACAGCGGCTGGCAACGCATTCCATGCTCTCACAACTCTCTGTGTAAAGAACCCGCCTCTGACATCCCCTCTATACTTTCCTCCAACCAGCTTAAAACTATGACCCCTCGTGTTAGCCATTTCTGCCCTGGGAAATAGTCTCTGGCTATCAACTCTATCTATGCCTCTCATTATCTTGTATACCTCAATTAGGTCCCCTCTCCTCCTCCTTTTCTCCAATGATAAAAGTCCGAGCTCAGTCAACCTCTCTTCATAAGATAAGCCCTCCAGTCCAGACAGCATCCTGGTAAGCCTCCTCTGAACCCTCTCCAAAGCATCCACATCTTTCCTATAATAGGGCGACCAGAACTGGATGCAGTATTCCAAGTGCGGTCTAACCAAAGTTTTATAGAGCTGCAACAAGATCTCACGACCCTTAAACTCAATCCCCCTGCTAATGAAAGCCAAAACACCATATGCTTTTTTAACAACCCTGTCCACTTGGGTGGCCATTTTAAGGGATCTATGTATCTGCACACCAAGATCTCTCTGTTCCTCCACACTGCCAAGAATCCTATCCTTAATCCTGTACTCAGCTTTCAAATTCGACCTTCCAAAATGCATCACCTCGCATTTATCCAGGTTGAACTCCATCTGCCACCTCTCAGCCCATCTCTGCATCCTGTCAATGTTGCGCTGCAGCCTACAACAGCCCTCTATACTGTCAACGACACCTCCAACCTTTGTGTTGTCTGCAAACTTGCTGACCCATCCTTCAATCCCCTCATCCAAGTCATTAATAAAAATTACAAACAGCAGAGGCCCAAGGACAGAGCCCTGTGGAACACCACTCACCACTGACTTCCAGGCAGAATATTTTCCTTCTACTACCACTCGCTGCCTTCTGTTGGCCAGCCAATTCTGTATCCAGACAGCTAAGTTCCCCTGTATCCCATTCCTCCTGACCTTGTGAATGAGCCTACCATGGGGAACCTTATCAAATGCCTTACTGAAGTCCATATACACCACATCCACAGCTCGACCCTCATCAGCTTTTCTAGAATTGGTCTGAGATACGAATGGCTTCTATAGTGGGGCTGAACTGGACAGATTCTATTCTGGAATAAGTTAGCCAGTCTCGACCAAGGCAGCACTGAGGGCATTATGGTCAGACACAACATTCCTAAAGGAGAGGCAGAGGTCCTCATCAACCAAAAACACCTACTCGGTGTCTGTGTGCAAATGCTAAGCAAGGATAAAGTATCCCTTTGCTCACATTACCAAATAAAACATCCGCACTGACTGTTTAAGCTCACTGACAAGGAATTTTGTTCTTAACAAAGTACTGGCGTGCTCTGATTAACACCAACTCACTCATATTGCTAGTAAACCGTTGCTTCTTTCTGAAGAACCACACCATCTGCTTCAATCATTTCCGTGCACTGTGTTTTGAATGAAAAATAACTTTCAAACGGTATCTCACAACTACTTCAGGAACTTTATCTGATCTTCAAAGTTCTAATATGTCAGTGTTAGAGAGTTTCCAAAAAGCATTTAAAGAATCTGCAACAGGTCAAAGACTGGAAGAAGTTATAGGATTTGTTTTAGATCCAGCAAGTGAAAAATAAGTGAATCCACTTTATACAGAAAACTGCCCCAGGTATTAGAGTGTCTCAATATTAACAAACAAGCAAATGTTAAAACACACAAAGTTTAAAAAAAAATTCACCAACATTTGTTTCAAAGAAACCACAGAAACAGCATGATTCCGTGTTTTCTTTCTACTGTGGTACAGAAATGCTATGGTCAACAAAGTATGACCTGGAGTATTACTGTAAAACAGACCACGTGTGTTGATAAATCTCAGTGATAAATCCCAGAAGTAGCAAGATAAAACAAAGAGGGATCATTGAAATTGCTATTTAGTGAATAGTCTCCTAGATTGTACATTAAGAATGCATCATTGCTAAAGACTATGAAGACCAGGCAGATAAAGGTATTGATCTAAACTTTCTCCTTTAATAACAACTAAGTGTTGAATGACAAATGTATAGCTTTCAACAAAGCAATAGTTGGCACTTACAAATCACACCAACAGCACTGCAACTTGTTCATACTTAGCTCAAGGAATTGCCTTAAGGCTCCTGCTAAATGTAAGTATGTACTACATAGAAGCACGGACAACATTTTATCCCTAACAAGAATGTACAGCACATCTCAAAATACTTAAACGCTGGGTCTAAGCCAATCTTAAAGTGAAACTTGACCTTTCCAGAAATGTACCATCTATAAACAACAATCCAGTTCCCCACATAATGATCAATTACATTTAACAACTCAAGGGGTCAACTGAGAAAAGATATTGCTGGAAATACATAGCGGTCTACCACTACTTTCAAACTAACAGGATAGATTTAATATGTAGGTGTAACCTTTTCATGAGAATTAAAATATTAAAATCAATAACACGTTGAAAAGAAAAGCTGTGAGGCACAAAATGTAAAAAGGTAGAGCAACTTATTCATTTCCCATTGTCAGTCCAGTCACCACAAATAGCAGTTAGTGTTATACTGGGGATTTATATTCACCTTTAGCGAGATCATTTTGACTAGTTTTGATGCCACAGTGAATTAAGGAGTCACAAAGGGCACAGTTAAAAAAAGGTCATTTTGCCCTTGGTATTCTTCTCTCAACCATGGCAACAGGGAAAGTTGGAAAAATGTGAAGCTTGTTCTCATGTACCCATTCTTCACTTAAGAAAAAGTATTAACCCACTTCCTTGTTTCCAGTTGTTTTGATTGGAAAGAAAGTGGAGAAAGCTGTGAATAGATCCTAACATAAGACAATGGAACAGTATTTTTGACCAAAAACAAATAATGCTAATTATTTCGCTGACACTTGTTCTGAAGTGCAAGCTCAACAGGTTCGACCACTTTCCCCAAATTAAATCAACAGCACGGAAACAAAAATTATTCAGGTTCATATGGCGCCTTGCAATTTCTAATGAGCGTTAATATTTCTATGCCTTGCATCCTATAACAGGTGTTCATTGAATTTGAATGATTTTGATCACTTGCTCCCTTGAACCTGTCTCCATTTTAGTTTCTGAGATTTCACTGACATTATTCAAATCAAGAAAGCTAGATTACATTCCATATTTTATGTTCGACATTCTTTCTTAACTGTTTGAAGCCAGAGAGGGTCATAAACTTGAATTTCATTTCCCGATTCAGAAAATCACATGACTTTATTCATGACTGACGTAAAATGACAAAAAAGCATCCAAGACTAGAAATTCAAGAGTAAATCAAAGACACAAATCTATATCCTCACAATCATGTCATTAAACGTGTATCATGGAAACATGCATGAAGAAAACAATGGCAGTTTGGGGCACTAGCAGGCAGCATCACAAAAAACAAGAGTCACAACTAGATCTTCCCACTTCTGCGGTCCCGGTCAGCAAAACCAGGATGGTGGAGTAACATTCAACAGAAACGTAGCAGGACCATTCATTAAGATTTACAAGTAAATTACTTGCCCTATTTAGCAGCAATGAAGAAAACAGATTCTTCCCTTGAAAGAAATTAATCAGGAACAAGCTGACTGTTCTTGCTAAAAAGCCTTTCTTAAATTATAGGCATACACAAACACCATTGGGAAGAATAGATTTCTGTGATTTTGACCCAGCAACAGTAAGGGATGGCATGTGGGTTGGAGGACACCCTACAGATGGAGGTGTTCTCGCATATTTGTTTTTGTACTCCTAGGTGATATATGAGTTTGCAAAGTAGAGTCGAGGGAGCATTATTGTGTTACTGCAGTGAATCTAGTAGATAGTACTCAATGCTGTCACTTTCCAGCATGGTGAAAGGAGTGAATTTCAAGGCGGTGGGTGCATGGGATGTCAATCAATTGGGCTAATGGACAGCGTAGAGCTTTTTGTGTTGTTGAGCTTCACTCATTTCTGACTTGAGCATTCTCAGGAGTGGACAGGCTTTGAAGAGTCAAGATGTGACTTACCACAGATATTCCAGCTTCGAATCTGCTCCTATAGCCATTGTGTTTAAATGGCTTGTGTAGTCTACTGTTTAATTAATGGTAACCCTAGTATGTTGGTATTGGCAGACACAGACAAGGTAATGAATTTTTACAACAACCAATAAAGTTTCATGGTCACCATTGCCAATTCTTAAATCCAAATTTATTCATTTTGTTTAAATTCCACCATATGCAATTTGAGTTCTGAACCTACATCTCCACTGAATTCCAAGAAAGCCACTGCCTCCCCAATATTTTCATTACCAATACAGATTGCTGAATAAATCAATAAACACAATATGAAACTCATGTTACTTCTGTAACATTCAAGTTATTTCCTAGGAATAACAATTTTCTTTTCTGAAAACAATTTAGTCTGAAAACAACAAACTGACCAAGTTCAATATTCTAACATTAAATACATAACATCTACATTTGTTGCATCATGAATAAGTAATTATAGACAACAGGTGCTGGAGTAGACAATTCAGCCTTTCGAGCCAGCACCATCATTCATTATGATCATGGCTGATCATCCACAATCAGTATCCTGTTCCTGCCTTATCCCCAAAACCCTTGATTCCACTATCATTAAGAGCTCTATCCATCTCTTTCTTGAAGGCATCCAGAGAGTTGGCCTCCACTGCCTTCTGGGGAAGAGCATTCCATATATCCACCACTCTCTGGGTGAAGAAGTTTTTCCTCAACTCTGTTCTAAATGGTCTACCCCTTATTCTTAAACTGTGTCCTCTGGTTCTGGACTCACCCATCTGCGGAAATATGCTTCCTGCTTCCAGAGTGTCCAATCCCTTAATAATCTTATACATCTCAATCAGATCCCCTCTCATCCTTCTAAACCCCAGTGTATACAAGCCCAGTCGCTCCAATCTTTCGACATATGATAGTCCCACCGTTCCGGGAATTGACCTCATGAAGCTACGCTGCACTCCATCAATAGCAAGAATGTCCTTCCTCAAATTTGGAGGCCAAAACTGCACACCATACTCCAGGTGCAGTCTCACCAGGGCCCTGAACAGCTGTAGAAGGACCTCTTTGCACCTATACTCAATTCCTCTTGTTATGAAGGCCAGCATGCTATTAGCTTTCTTCACTGACTGCTGTACCTGCGTGCTTGCTTTCATTGACTGATTGTTGAATCTAAATCAATATAACCCCTGAGGCCTCTGTAGGTCACTGCACAAATTGCTTAAGTTTAATTACACTGGCGTCACAAGTCTTTGTTTCTCTTTATGATTTCTCACCTCTTGAAAGTTGTGTTGAGTGAATTTATCAGCAATCCGCAGCAGTTCTCTGCAGGAGTGGGTTCAGCAAAAGCTCTGATTCCCAAGCAGTTCGATGGATCAAGTTGCCTCTTCAGAAACTCACAGCATGCTTCCTGGATCTCAGCCAGCTGCAACAGGCAGGCAGCCGGCAGCAAGGTCTGCACGTTCCCCTCCTCTACTGTTATCTGAGATGTGTAAGCAAAGTCAATCAGCAACTCCATGGCACGTTCGTCGATATCACGAATCACCACCTCTGTCTGCCGGCTTTCTGCGAGCCTACCTGTGAACATGGCTCGAAAGTAGGGGCTGCAAGCTGATAGGATCACTCGATGCGCATAAATCTTTTTTGCGCCCACAACCAGTACCACATCACAGAGTTCCCGGTGCTTCCTCAGGAGGTTGATCACTTCTAAAGTCTGCCTAGGGTGTTTATCTGATACAAATGGCATCCTGGCTGGTTGCGGTACTCCCTATGGCAGTTTGTTGGGGTCACCAAGTGTACACCGACTAGTGACATCCATCCCTACCTCTACTGGTCGAGCACTGATGCACTGTCTCTTTGGCTTTGGCATGTTTCATTCTGGATTCTCACTTGTCTACTATAGATAGTAGTCATAACTGACCGGATGGCTTCCTGCCTTGTACTGATTTAATTCTGAGCAGTTGCTGAAAAATGATTATTTTCACAAGCATTTGATAGCCACAAGTATTACGTATTTAACAATCAGGTCTTGCAACCCAAATTGTAAGATTCCCCCACCATTTTGTTGATTTTAATTCTTTCCTAAATTTATTTTCTCATTTCAGCTGAAGATCATGAAATTACTTATAAGGTATTGCATCAGTTAGCAGCTTACAGACTTTGACCTCATACAATTCTGCCAGGTCAATCTTTGATAGATTTGAGGACATGCACAGTACACTTTTACCTTCCTGTTTCCTTACTACTGCTCTAAAGATGCAGGAGTTTTTAAGCCCCAAGATTTGTTCCAGGCTAAATTGGATGATAAGCTGAACAAAACGAATGCTACGTGTTGTCTGTCTGAAATGAAGACCATGCTGGTGGATGTGATCAGTTTTAAAACTGAGATAAGACACGTGGCTTTTGAGCCAGTGAGTCGTAGTGAGTGTGAACATGATTTAGAGAAGAGAAGCTTTTTGGTAGCTTGATGAGTCTAAATGACAGGCTTTTCATGATCTCAAAACCAAGGTAAAGTGCAATATAAAGAACAAAAGTGAGACACAACTGAACCAGGAAAAGGAAAAATTGAGTTAGGGTCATGATCTGAATGATCAGGATGTGTTGAAAGACTGAGCTCAAAGCAAGCTATGAGGGGGAAATCTTTGTTTAGCTCCATTCTACAGCATCTGGACTTAACGAGTTCAACCCACTAATCCATAAATTCTGGCCCTTTTCGATTTGATGATTTCATTATCTTTTTATTCCTCTGCATCGCAGTTGTCAGAATTTGTCTTAAGGTATGGCTTTTGCTCCTTTAATATCCATTTCCACTCTGGATTTTTATTATGGAACCACTTGTCATTTAATCTTTTATACCCTTCTTCCCTTTCAGGCCTTTAATTTTGTGGTACTTGAACCCCAGTTCCTCTCTATTTGCTTCATGGTTAACCATTTTTCCTCCCCCATTGCCGATTATTTCTCACGTCTTGTTAATTTAAATAATGTATTGAAGTGGGGGGAAAGTGTTCCTTTTTATGTGTATTTGGTTGCTTCTGTCTACGCAGGTCTAAAAATTTCCTTTTCCACAGCTGTTTTGACACCAAAAAAGTTGAATGAAACCGGATCAACTATTTAGCCAACTTAACTATTGGAAATGATGACAAAACTTGCAGTTGAGTGTCTGGTGACCTTAGAGCCATCCGGTGGTGACCCGTAGACTATTTAAGCAACAGTTTGAAGCCATGCATAATGAATCATGACTCGTGTTTCTACCGCCTCTCCCAATTTCAGTGACCACAGACCTAACAGTAATGTAATAGTGTAATGCAACTTAAGTGGGCATCAAGTCTTCAACACTGACCTGTAATCCCATGAAGTTTCAAGGCAATAGGTGAAACTCAAATGGTGAATTTTGACTACTGCTTGGTTAGGTGATAAGGGTAGAGAATGTCATCTTGAATGGGGATTTTAAGTATGGTTTAATAACGAGTACTACCAGAGCTGGTTATTTGCTGAATGGCATCATCTGAGTGAATTTGTGGAAACTGTCGTGTGTGTCGACTACCATCATTTGTTCCACTACCCAATGTCCCACCTTCACTCTGAGGACTGTGTGGGTACTACTGTACTTAGTGGGCTAAAATCTTGATAGTTTAAATCTGAACATCTGAGCTCTACTTGGGTTATCAGCAGCTAATTTACGTTCACCCACTCTGTCAATCCAGGGGACGATACTGGTTCAATATGTATAGGAAAGCATACTGAAAATTATATAATCCTGATAGAGCTGGAGTCCGGGACTGCTACATGTTTTTTTTTAAAAAGACAGCATCAATGTCATAGGCAGTGTTCAGATACTCCATGGACAGCAGTTGAGATTAAAGTTGGGCTGTCCTACAGTTGCAAAATTGGTGAATATTTAGACAACTAATTAGACTAAGGGGCTCAAAACATATTCCTATTCTCAATGATGGTCCAGCCCAGTATGTCTCAGCAAATTACAAGGCTGAAGCACTTGAAATCAGCTTAGGCTGGAAGTACTAAGTGGATGATGTATCTTGGGTACTGAGCCGTGACTCATATTGAATGGCTTATCTTCTATGGTTCTATCAGTGTTATCAATTATTTTAAAAGTGTTGGATTTTTCTTTTTATAAAAGGTATTGTAGTCATCCTACCAGACGAGAGGCTGCTCTGAGAAAACTGATAATGGTTTAATCTGCAGGTTACCACACCTCAGGTGAGGCGAAGAGGTTGAGAAGGAGAGTCCTTCACTGTAACCTCAGCCAATCTGGAAATTGAACCTAAGCAGTTCACATCACAGTGCATCGCCATTCAACCAACCACCTCACCCAGGGATTAAGTACTATTTAATAATACTTCTAACCTGTTAATCAGGTTCTATCTGAGTTGTGCCAGGGATAGTTATCTCCTGACCTCTCTACAGCCTTAGCCTAAATGTGAACCAAGGACCAGAATTCTAAAGGTGACATGAGAATGATTCCTTGAAATTTTCCAGAATGTTCTAAAGGAGAGGTCAGTGCTCAGTAAGAAAATTACGAGTAATGTGCTTGATAATTTCATAGCTGTCTGACATACTGAGGACCAGCAAGTCCTTTTATGCTGGTATGTATGACATGAAGCCCACAGACAGTGCAGCCTCCCAGTCATTCCTGTCCTGTATCATGGAGGTCTTAGACAACAGTACGTGGGAGAGGCTGAACCACCCATTGTTTCTGGATGAGCTGACCAAGTAAAGAATAAAACTCCTAGGAGCAATGTCTTACTGGCTGAGTTGTATTCGGCTCTACGGGACTTGATTGCCAGAGCCTGCTGGAGGTAGATGACGGTGTGCTTCTGTTTGGTACCGTGTGCAAATCCATGAGGAATGGTATCATTACCCTCATCTACAAGTGGAAGTGGGAGAGAGGAAATTAGAAATGGCAACTCATTTCACTGCTGAATGTGGGTAACAAAATCCTGTCCGAGGTGATTGCCAACCAGGTCAGTTCTCTGGGATTAGTGACTCATGCTGACCAAACGTGTGCATACTGGACAGAAGGATATCTGAGAACTTTGTGCCCTCCCGTGTTAACAGTCACCTATGTACAGGACAAGGGGTCTGAGTGCGTGTCTCATAAGAGGATATCCCACATGAATGTGTGGCATGATCTCCAAATGGGCTATGGGGAGGGAATCTGCAATTGGATCCAACTGCTCTACACTAACATCACTGGTGCAGTCTCAATCAATGGGTGGAAATCAGAAAGCTTGCCAATCAGATCTGAAGTCAGAGATAGTGGGAACTGCAGATGCTGGAGAATCTGAGATAACAAGGTATAGAGCTGGATGAACACAGCAGACCAAGCAGCATCAGAGGAGCAGGAAGGCTGACGTTTCAGGCCTAGACCATTCTTTAGAAATGGAGGAGGGGAAGGGGATTCTGAAATAAATAGTGTGGGGGGGTGGATATAAGATGGATAGATGTGAAGATAGGTGTAGAGGATACAGACAGGTCAAAGAGGTGGGGATGGAGCCAGTGAAGGTGAGTAGGTAGGGAGGAGAGAGGTCAGTCCAGGGAGGATGGACAAGTCAAGGGGAAGGAATGAGGTTAGTAGGTAGGAGATTGGGGGTGGGGCTTGAGATGGGAAGAAGGACAGGTTAGGGAGGCAGGGACAAGCTGGGCTGGTTTTGGGATGCAGTAGGGGCAGGGAAGATATTGAAGCTTGTGAAGTCCACATTGATACTATTGGGCTGCAGGGTTCCCAAGCGGAATATGAGGTGCTGTTCCTGCAATCTTTGCGTGGCAGTGCAGGAGGCCCAGGATGGACATGTCACCTGAGGAATGGGAGGGGGAGTTGAAATGGTTCACGACAGGGAGGCGCAGTTGTTTAGTGTGAGCCAAGCGTAGGTGATTTGCAAAGCAGTCAGGCTGTGACTCACCGCTGCCTTGTTTGTGGTTTGTATGGAGCCTTGTGCTAAGTCCATCATGAAAGATATGAGCCTGAGAGGGGTGACTTCCAGGCAGCAGAACTGTGCAGTTCAAAGCCTCCCTGTACATGCATGACATCACCATTTTCCGCTTGGAACCACTGTCAGTGCCCAGAATTATGAGCATCTGCAAACAGTTAAGCAGGTCTTTGGAGCTAAGGTAAATCGAGGCAGGAGTGAGGCCATGTTCTTTGGGAACTGGGTTGACTGATCCTTGATTCCCTTTGCCGTCGGCACAGATTACCAAACGATGCAGGGAATTTGTTTAGAAGGGCTGGGACATGTGCAAAATTTTGGGATGAGCTGATCACCAAGGTGAAGCAGAAAATGGTCCTTTGGGAGCACCACTCCCCCTCCATTGCATGGTAAAAACCTGGTCATCAGTCATAAGACACTGTCTTTCTGTTGGTGTATGTGGCGCAGGTCTGGCCCAATCCCAGAAACTCCATTTTAATCACCCTAGCCATCTTCCACTTCATCTGGAGGTTTAAAGATGGACCGTGTCTGCAGGGAGCCCATATGCAAAACTCTGGATGGGGAGGAGGGCTGCCCTTTTCCTGATGGTCACATTTATGTGTGGCTGTATCAAGCTGTGCGTAACTCTCAGAATTCAAACACCTGAGTGTCATTGCATACTGAAGTTCTACCTGCTTCCATTGTTGCAAAGGATGGGACTGGCCTTGTTGCCGCAGAACGCTCCAAGTAGTTGGACTGTTCAGCATCACCTGTCCTTCATGGAGAAATTTGCAAAGATAAATTACTGACCAAACTTCCATCAGGAAGTGGTCAGCAGGTGCCATCTTTGAAACTCTGTGAGAAATGGAGAGGGTGGATCCTGTTGCATGGTTCTTTGAGCAGATGCCTCATCACCAGAACTTTCCAACAAGCACCAAGCCATTGCACGGCTGGTGGTGAAAAGGATATTACCTGTGAGATCTTTCACATATGCCTGGTAGGTCTGCACCACTGCATGCTGCCCTTGAAGCAGTTGTAGGAGAGTTGAGACTGTTCTTCTTCTGGAATGTGCTTTTGCAAAGGAAGACTGGAGAGAGATGCAATGGTTTGTGTTGAGGTTCATCTGAAGCAACTCCATGACACAGGACTCTGGGTTCTGCGGTGTGTGCTATGGGATGCACACCAACACAAACTTTGTATGTGTGGAGGACCACCAATTTGTTGAAAGATGCTCTTTGGTCTGTCCAAAACACCTCGTCTTCCAGAACAAGGAGTTGACCCTGACCGAGTATTGAAGACTGGCATGTTCCAAGGTCCAGGACTGTGTGCTGAGAGATGCGCTAAAGTTTGGGCAGCTGCTGACAAGGTACAGTGGAGAAAGACCTGTGTCTGGGGTCTTCCTCCCAAATCCCGAAGTTAAATGGGAGACTGTTCAATTATCAGACCCCCGGTACCTCAAATGTAGTCTGGTTCAAGCAAGAGAAGTCTTTGGTTTGTTTGAATAGAGTCAGACTCCATTGTTTGTTTGTTTCTTCGATATGATATTGTACAGAACGAACTGTGTTCATAACAATGTATATACAAGAAGATATTTATAAATAAAGTATATTTTGAAATAAGAAAAGTGAACTATGATTTCTTTCCAGATGTTGCTGAGCTTTTATAGCAATTTCTATTTTTGTTACTATTTTTATTTAATCAATTGAACAGACACTATGCCACGCTACACTTTAAACTGCTGCAAAATTCCATACAGACTATATCAAATATTCTCACTGATTTTTGTTAAAGTTCCTGTCAAAATGCCTTGGTTAGTCAGACAATGGCCTCATGGTATTATCGCTGGACTGTTAATCCGGGGACCCAGGTTTGAAACCTGCCATGGCAGATGGTGGAATTTGAAGTCCATAAATACCTGGAATTAAGAATCTAATGATGACCGTGAATCAACTGTCAGAAAAACCCATCTGGTTCACCAATGTCATTTAAGGAAGGAACTGCCATCCTTACCTGGTCTGGCCTACATATGACTCGAGCCCCACACCAATGTGGTTGACTCTGAAGTGTCCTATGGGCAATTAGGGATGAGCAATAAATGCTGGCTAGCCAGCAACTCCCTCATCCCGTTAATGAATAGAACATAGAACAGTACAGCACAATACAGGCCCTTCGGCCCATGATGTTGTGCCGAGCTTTTACCCCGAACCAAAGGTCTGATCAACTTCGACCCCATACCTTATGCTATCATCCGTACGCCTACCTAATAGCTGCTTAAATGCCCCTAATGAGGCCGGCTCCACTATCCTCTTCGGCAAAGCGTACCACACCACTACCACTGAGTAAAGAACCTACCTCTGACATCTCCCATATGTCTACCTCCACTATTTTATGCCCCCCTCGTAATAGCTGCCTCCATCCTGGGAAAGTCACTGGCTGTCCACTCTATCTATACCACTTATCATTTTATACACTTCTATGAATTCACTTCTCATCCTTTGTTGTTCTAAAGAGAAAAGCCGTACCCCTCTCAACCTTTTCTCGTGAGACCTATCCTCCATTCCAGGCAGCAACCTAGTACATCTCCTCTGCGCGTTTTCCATCGCTTCCACATCTTTCTTGTAATGAGGTGACCAGAACTGGACATAATATGCCAGATGTGGCAAAAACAAGGTTTTGTACAGCTGGAGCATAACTTCACAGCTCTTGAATTCATTCTCTCTATTAATGAAAGCTAACATACCATACGTCTTCTTAACAACTCTATCCACCAGGGTAGCAGCTTTCAGGGAACTCTGGACATGAACCCCGAAATCCCTCTGCTCCTCCACGCTGCCAAGAATCTTTCCATTAACCCTGTATTGTGCTTTCAAATTGGTCATTCCAAATTTAATCACATCACACTTTTCAGGGTTAAACTCTACATGCCACTTCTCAGCCAGCTCTGCATCCTATCAATATCCCTTTGTAACCTTGAACAGCCCTCCGCACTACCCTCAACTCAACCTGCTTTGTACCTTCTGCGAACTTACTAATCCACCCTTCCACTCCTACATCCAAATCATTTTTAAAAATCACAAATAGAAGAGGACCTAGAACAGATCCTTGTGGTATGTCAATCATAACAGAGCACCATGCTGAATATTTTCCGTCCATTGCCACCCTTTGTCTTCTAGGAGTCAGCCAATTTTGAATCCAATCTGCCACATTTCCCCCTATCCCATGCCTCCTTATTTTCTGCATGAGCTTACCATGGGTAACCTTCTCAAACGCCTTACTTAAATCCATGTATTCTACATCCACAGCCTGACCTTCATCCACGTGTTTGGTCACCTCTTCAAATAATTCAGTAAGGTTTGTGATGCATGATCTACCCCTCACAAATCCATGCTATCATGAATCAAACTGTGCCTATCCAAGTGATCATAAATCTTATCTCTCGGAGCCCTTTCCAATAATTTGCCCACCACTGACGTAAGACTAACTGGCCTGTAATTTCTGGGGTTATCCCTATTCCCTTTTTCTGAACAAGGGAATGACGTTTGCCACTCTCCAATCTTCCGGCACTATGCCCGTGGATAGTGAGGACAAAAAAAAATTGCCAAATTCTTTGTGCTCTCTTCCCTCGCTTCCCATAGTATCCTTGGACAAATCCCGTCAGGCCTGGGGGACTTACCTATCATCAAGTTCCTCAAAATTCCTAGTACATCTTCCTTACTAACATCCACATCCTCTAGCCTACCAGCCTGCTTAACACTGTCCTCCCCTACAACTAGGTCCCTCTGAGTTGTGAATAAGGGATGACCTTCCTGTAAACAATCTGTGCTGATCAATCTTGACTGATTTTTGTTATTTTTTTTCCACCACTTGGTTTAGGTCTATCCATAATTATTCAGTCTTTTTAATTAACTTTTTTTAAAACAATTGTAAATTAGCTGTGTGCTCGTTCCCTCTCTAGAGAATTTGGAAAATGATGGTAAAAATGCTGTTTTTTCTCCTCTTGTTTCCATTTTCATACTGGGATACGTTTTGTCCAGGCCTGGGATTTAAAGATATCAACTCCCTTTAGCATGTCACTGTGTTGATTTTATCCAATATTTAGAGTCATACAACACAGACCTTTTGGTTCAACTTGTCCATGCTGACCAGCCATCCCAATCTGACCTCATCGCATTTGGCCCATATCCTAATAAACCTTTCCTAGTCATATATCCATCCAGATGTCTGTTAAATGTTGTAATTGTACCAGCCTCCACCGCTTCCTCTGGCAGCTGATTCCATATATACACCACCCTCCATGGAAAAAGATGCCCCCAGGTCTTGTTTCTGTCTTGCCCCTCTCACCTTAAAGTCGACACCCTCTAGTTTTGGATTCACTGACCCTGGGGAAAAAGACCTTGGCTATTTGCCCTATCCATGCCTGTCATGATTTTAGAAGCCTCTAGAAGATCACGCCTCAGTCTCCAAGTCTCCACGGACAGCAGCGCCTGCCTATTCACCCTCTCCCTGTAACTCAAAGCCTTCCAACCCCAGCAACATCCTTGAAAATCTTTTCTGCACCCTCTCAAATTTAACATTTTTCCTACAGAAGAGCGACCAGAATTGTATGCAGTATCGTAAAAGTGGCCTCACCAATGTTCTGCACAGCCACAACATGGCATCCTGACTCCTACACTCCTATGGTCTGACCAATGAAGGCAAGAGTACCTAACACCTTCTTCACTACCCTGTCTATCTGCAACTCCACTTTCAAGGAACTGTGCATCTGCACATCCAGATCTCTTTGTTCAGCAACAGTCCCCAAGGCCCTACCATTAACTGTATCAATTCTGCCCTAGTTTGGCCGAACAAAAATGCAGCACCTCACATCTGGCCATCTGATCAAGGTCCTATTGTACTCTGAGATTACCTTCACTGTCTACTACACCACCTAGTTTGGTGTCATCAGCAAACTCACCAACAATAACCTCCTCGATTCACATCCAAATCATTTATATAAATGATGAAAAGCAGTGGAAACAGCACCGATCCTTGTGGCCCACCATTTGTTACAAGCCTCCAGTCCTGGAAGTACCCCTCCACCACCAACTTCTCTGTCTCCTAACTTCAAGCCAATTTTGTATCTAATTGTCTAGCCGTCCCAGGATCCCCTGACCTTACTAATCAGTTTATCATGTAGAACCTGATTTTACACCCCACCTTCTCAATTGCAGTGTCTGAATTCTGAAATAATTTTCACACACATGTTACCGTATTGCTCTAAATAGGTTTCACATGTTACTGAGTTATTCTCTTTCTTCTGGTCTGTTTATATCGAATCCCACTTACCAATATTTTTCATGCTGTTCCTCGAACAGGATCCAAACAGGCTGTTTGGCACACTGTTTCTGTGCAATGATGCCATTTTAAACTAAACCCATCTGCCTGCACACGATCCATATCCTTCTACTCCTGCCTGTTCATTGTCTGTCTAAATGCCTCTTCAACATTGCTATTCTATCTGCTTCTACCATCTCCAGTCATCCCAGGCACGTACCACCGTCTGTGCAAAAAAAACTTGCTTCTCCTTTAAACTTACTCCTCCTGTCACTTTAAACCTAAGCTACATTTGACATTTCCACCCTGGTAGAAAGAGCCTGATTATGCACCTATACATGCCTCTCAATTTTATATATTTCTATCAGGTTCTCCCTCAGCTTCTGACGCTCGAGTGAATACAATCTAAGTTTGTCCAACCTCTCCTTATGGCTAATACACTCCAATCTAGATCCTGGTAAACATCCCTGTACTGGCCCTTTTTGTCAGCCCTCCACTTTTAATGCAGTGGTTTTCTGTAACATTGGGCCCCCAGCATTTGTGATTAATTTACAGGTTTCTTTGTTTGCTTGTTAATTCTTTCCTTTAATCCCATTGACATTCATGAGTCCTCCCATGTTCTTTCAGAGCTCATTCTTGCTCTGAACCCTCATGATCCCTTCCTTGATGACTTCCCACTGACCTAGCACTGATGTAGCAAGCCTAGTTTCTCAGTTTCACATCTCAGCTTAGTAAAACTAGCTCTTCCCCAGCTGAGAACTTTTATTCTTCTCGTCTTTCATCTTTGCCACAATTACCCTAATCCTAAATGCATTAACATCACTTCCAAAAAGTTTCCCTCAACTGAAATCCTTTTAACCAGGCCAGCTTCACTCCCTAAAACCAAGTCTTGAAACTCCCCCTCCCAAGTTGGGAACGTTCCCCTGGATGAACTTGATACTAACGTTATAGACAGCACAGTGTGAAGCAGCAGGCCGGGCAGTTTCGAGTCAGCTTTCCTGCTCCTCTGATGCTGCCTGGCCTGCTGTGTTCCTCCGGCTCTTGACTCCAGCATCGGCAGTTCTTTATCTCTCGATACTAATGTTGTCCTAGTTGAAATTCCAATAGTTGAATTGTTCCACTATTACTGTCTAGTTTGTGTTCTTAAGAGACTTGCCTACACATTCTCCCATCAGCTTCCTCCAAGCTGCAGTTAGGAGAACGGAAAATCAAAATCTCACTTATTACAGACATTTATATTTGCAGTATATCTGTTCTCCCGCCTTATCAGCTACTGCCAATGTGACTTTGTCTAACGCAAGTTCAACATCAGTTTCTAAGTGGTCTATTTTGCACAAGTGAAATAATTCACTCAGAGTGAAGCGTAACACATTAATTTCAATATGGAGTAATTTTGCAATCGGAGCCAACTTCATCATTTGTCTTTCCCTTCCTGTTCGTGCAATGTTTAATTGACGTCGCCAGAGGCGGGATGTTTTCGAGTTTCGTTTTCCTTGCCCTGACGCATCTGTCTCAATGAATGAAGAAAGGTTTCGTTTGTACATATCATCCTTTAGGAAAACTAGCTCTGTGCAGATCAATAATGATGCTGGCCACTAACTTCACCTTACACGAGCTGAGAGGCAACCGTCCGACCCTTTGTAATTGAAATGATTTGAAATTTCAGGGTCCTTTTCAATTTTTTTTGGATCGCTCATTCTGCATCTGAGTATCGATTGAGTCGCAATAAAATCTCCAGTGTGGGCAAGCGGATCACTTGGCGAATTATAACAGCTACTTTATGAACCTTTGTCGCCTTTGGGGAATAGTTTTTATTTGAATCTGTGAAGTCATTGCTTCTTGCTAGCATCTGCCGAATATATCTGGAGTTAAATGTTCTTCTTTGACAGTTGAAGCGAAAGCAGATTAACTTCAAGAGATCCCCCAGAAGACCGTCCATTTGAAACAAAATGGCAGAGGTAAGGTTTCGCTTTGGCCCCATCATAAAGAATAATTGTTTTTCATGAATGAATGAAACAGTAAAACCCCAAGCCCCGCAAATTTCTAATTTAAGAAGAGGGTGGATATTCAGTGATGTGATTTCTCACTAAAGATTTATGTTTGAGGAAAGAGCTGCCTATTTTCTGCAGTTCCTCGTCGTTTAACAGCACGGTAATATTCAGGTGAATTGTGCTGTTTGCCTTCTAAGGTTATGTATCCCTCATACATGGTAAATAAAGTTGCCTTAGTCACAGGGACCAAAGAGCTGCTCTCTCATTAGAGAGCAATGATTGAGCGTAACCTGAAGGTCACCACACCTCAAGCAAAGTGGAGCAGGTGGGAGCTTTGTGCTAACTTCAGTTGGCGCTGCCGTCTCTCTGCATCATAAACCAGCCATCCAGCCAACTGAGCTAGCTGATAGGTATGGCACCCAAAATTGTATGCAGTATGAGGTGAAATCAGGGATTTGTACATCTCTGGCAAAATTCCCTTCTTCCTTGATTCTATCACTTTGCAATTGGCATTGAATATGGAGGGATGTCCTATTTTCCCAAAAATACGTTGTTTTTCCTGTGTAAATTAACAGTGATTCTAATGTTAGTGAGATCTGGAATTCCTTTTAAATATACCGATTAATCTCGGAGATTGACAAAATGTTGATGGGCTAGCTGGCAGTGAAATCCAAGTGAACTTTAGAAATGAATAAACCCTGTGGACTCAAGTACTTTTGACATTTCTCATATTGATCATGTTTCATTTCTGTTGCAGAGAAATGATTACCAACCAGAAGACATTGACTGCTTTTTCTACCAATACCAGATTCAGTGCGAAGAAGTAAGTTTAATTCAGCTCTTTGTTGATATAAATAACCAAAATATTTATTTTATACATTGAAACTTACATGGACCATAAGCAAATCTTTGATTATTAAAATTTTCTTTTTGTGAGAAGGGAAATGCTGGCCAAACCATATTTATTTCCCAACCTTCAAAAAGACCGTCTTAGATCACTGAATTACTTTTGATGATGTTTCACAATGGTAGAAATGACCTTTACATTATTTGTTTATTTACAGGAGCTTACCATATTTCATTAGAGGGTTTAAATAGTTAACCACATAAATGTGGGACTGAAGTACCCCATTCTTTAAAGCCCCCAGAGTCCTGCAATCTCATGAGAGAGGGAAGGCCGGGTTTGAATTTAACTTGAAGGTTCCTATACCTCAGGTAACGGGGCAAGGTAGAAAAGACAAGATGTTCATAGTAACCTCAGCTGGTACAGGAATTGAACCAGCACTGTTGGCTTCTCTCTGCTTTGCAAACCAGCCTTCCAGATTACCAAAGCCCTTCAAAGAACTAGTACAGACTCAGAGGCAAATGGTCTCCTTCTCTGGTGTTCCATTCTGTGATTCCATAACTCTGACCCTAGCACAATAAATTCCTTTTTAATTTGAATGAACCCTTTTTTTCATCTCTCAAATATTCATCCAATCTGAAGGTGACTACTGAATATTTATTTGGTGAAATATGCATTTCACCTCCTTATAGTTCATTTGTTCAAAAGTTTTCGAGAATTTGAAAGCTCAATTCTTGGAATTAATAAATCATGTGCTTCCATGAACTTAAATAATTATCTGCTCAGTAAATTAGAAGTTGTTATTCTGTACATTTCTCAATTTCTGTGCTTTATTATTCAATATTAGGGGAGGCAGTGGCCTAATGGTATTATAACTGGATTGTTAATCCAGAGACCGAGATAATGTTCTGGGCACCCAGGTTTGAATTTTGTCATGGCAGGTGGTAGAAATTGAATTCCACAAACATCTGGAAATAAGAATCTAATGATGACCATGAATCCATTGTCGATTGTTGGAAAAACCCATCTGGTTCACTAATGTTCTTAAGGGAAGGAGATTGCCATTATTACCTGGTCTGGCCTACATGTGACTCCAGACCCACAGCAATGTTGACTCTTAACTGCCATCTGGGCAATTAGGGATGGGCAATAAATGCTGCCTAGCCAGTGACTCCCTCATCCCATGAATGAATGTTAAAAAGCATTTATTCAATGCACACACTATAATGTGTACAAGGCAAAAAGGATCCCTGCTCATTTTGGAAACTGAAAAAGTTAATGTGATTAAATTTGATAAAAATTGTTCCATACAATTTCCTCTTAAGCACATATGTAGATTTCCTGATGGGAAGTACTGTTTACAGTTACAATGGTCAATCATAAGTATGATATATTGTTTTGACAGCGACAATGCCGGTTTCTACATAGAGATAGCTGTAAGTTATCAGCAGATGTTTGCCTTGTGTGGCATGAACACAAGAAGTGCACGAACAGAGACTGCCCCCAAAAACATTTGAATCACGAGGTATGATATGATCTTGTTACATTTCAAGCAATTTTTTGACGATTTTGACCTATGTTTGTTTTAAAGATTGTGACAAGGAAACTATCATCAATTGTTATTTAAAGGTCTCATCTGATGCACTATAAAAAGGATGAGGAAGTCTTCCATCCAACTCTGATCTGGCCTATGTGCGACTCCACAGTGATGTGGCTGACCATTCTTTCACTTACTCAGTCATGGCTCAGCAAGCTATCCATTTCCATAGCAATTATGAATGGACTTTAAATGTATAATGTTTGGTTTTAAGAATTAAACTGTAACTGTAGCAAATGAAAAATTCAATTAAAGCAGCTTGGAGTCCATTTCATTTAAAAGGTTAAAACCTTGTTGCTTTAACAGCTTAACCCCTATAACAGGAACATCTAAAAATAGCAAAATAATAAAACAAAGAACTGCAGAAGTTCGCGATCTGAAACAAAAACAGAAATTGCTGGAGAAACTCAGCAGGTCTGGCAGCATTTGCAGGAAGGAATCAGAGTTAATGTTTCAAGCCCAGTGATTCCTCATCAGACCTGTGATTATAAAATAACAGGAGGGCTTATTTAGGAAATCTAAAAATGGGAGGGCTGTTCTTTGTGTTTGCAACTAAGTGCAGTACAGAGATTGATTCGGTTTGGGTGTTGGGGAAAAATTAATTTACACAAATTCAGTGAGTCTTGAAAGGTTATAAAGCTCATTTACATCATCAAATGAAAGAAAACGTTATAAATAAGAACATTAGCGAGCACTTCCACTCTGTCTGTAGAATGACCCTGACGTCTCAGTTGCTCATCCTTTCAATAAACCACGTTGCTCTTATGCTAACGTTTCTGACCTGGGCCTGCTGCAGTGTTCCAGTGAAACTCAATGCAAGCTCAAGGAACAACACCTCACAAGGCACTTTGCAGCCTTGAGCTCTCAATGTTGAATTCCATAACTTCAGAAACTGACCGCGTTATTGTCTGTTCTCTGTTTTTCTTACATTCCCTTTCACCGTCTCTCTCTCACAGGCTTGTCTTGTTTGCATCTTGTTTAATTTGTTCTTAGTATAGAGGATCCATTCTATCCTTTTTACACACTAATTTACATGCATTTTATATTCCTTTTTCTCTTTCTCCACCATTGGCAATCTCTTTGCCTTTTACATGGGCCTCTGCCTCTGTCAAAAGTATGAAGAAAGCATATCCAAACACCTTTCAGTTCTGAAGAGTCATACTGGCCTTGAAACATTAAATTAGTTTCTCTTTCACTACAGATACTGCCAGACCAACTGTTTCTCCGACATTCTGTTTGCTTGGAAGACTTTTTGGTTTCAATTTATCTGCATGTTTGCTGGGAAAAGACTTTTGTTGCAGTTTGGACCTAGTGTGGATTCCAGCTCACTGATAGGATTTATGCAAAATAAATGCCACTTAACTGTCAGCACAGTAAGTCTCTGACTTTGTCATTGACTGTGTGAAAGGCTACTTAATCACATTTGGAAACTTGTGACGAAACAAACGTTGAAAGATTTCCTATTTTTTGGAGCCAGTGGGAGAATCTATACTCAGGCTTATAATGTCTGATTGTCAAAGAAAGCAGCCTGCAGATTAGTTTGTATTAGAAATGTAATAAGAACGAGGGACAGGACCTCCACAGTCGAGGGAGGAGAAATAAAAATTTTACCTCAAGTAGCAACTGAAGCTGAGGGAAATTCTCCAGAGGACCATGGCATACTTATGATGGTCCCTGCAGAAGAATTAACTTGCAATTTCTTGGGGAGGTAAGAAGTAAACTTGAGGGCATACACACTGTAAAGAATTATAAACCACATTGTTAGGTCAGCCATATTTGCTTTGTTTAAGATAACAATGTGTGGAGCTGGATGAACACAGCAGGCCAAGCAGCATCTTAGGAGCACAAAAGCTGACGTTTCGGGCTTAGACCCTTCACATGAAGCGTCTAGGCCCGAAACGTCAGCTTTTGTGCTCCTAAGATGCTGCATGGCCTGCTGTGTTCATCCAGCTTCACACTTTGTTATCTCAGATTTTCCAGCATCTGCAGTCCCCATTACCTTTGCTTTGTTTAATTTGTGTTGTAATTTGTACAATAGTTAGTTTGGTCTAAAAATGTGAAATCTTGTGCATTGGTTGAAATGGGGAGTTTGCATTTCTTTTTAAATGTTAAATGTTAGGCCTATGTCATAACATAATGTTACTCCTTTACCAGCCAGTTATTTAAGAACAATAATATCCCATGACTGACTTCTCAGTTGTCTTATACACCTACTAATGAAGGATGACATCCAAACTGTAGCACTGCAGGAATCCTAGCCGTGAATCTGTATCCCTCCATTCATCTGTTTCGCTCCATTCTATAATAGCGTGCATTACTATCATAGTAAATTGAAACCATCATACCTGTGATGATATATCAAAATCATTATTTCTTGCTATTTCTTTCCAAAACTGCTTGAGAATACTCTTAAGATTTTGGCAGCATCTATGTGCTAGTAATGTGATTGCATTGCAGAATCAAAAGAGATGAAGATACTTGGAGAAGGAAGTACGACTAACTGCAGCCACCCCTTCACTGCTGGTGTGTCAAAAGCCACCAGCTCCATTCCTCACAGCACTGTAGCTGTACTTATACCACATAGATTTTAGAGATACATAAAGGTGGCTTACCATGATCTTCTCAGAGGTAATTAGAGATAGAACATAGAACTGTACAGCACAAAATTTAAACCAGTCATGAAATTAGTCACTATTAGTAATTTCATTTGTTTCTTGGGGAAGATTAGTTGTATAATAATAAATGAATATGCATTTACAGACCCTGAGGAGGTACTTCTTATGTGATCAAGAGTATCCAAATCATTGCTGTAAGCGTGAAAGCTGCCACATGTACCATGAGAAAGTCAGCTACATCAATGGATGTTACCGTTCTGCAAACGAAAGTACTGTTCTTTTGTATACTTTTATGTATAGCTTGATAATTTGGTAAACTGGTAGCATTTTGACAGGAGATAAGCCATCCTGCCATTCTCCAGTGTTTACTCAGATGTGCTTAGAAACCAAAACAAAAAAAGCTCATTGAAAGTTCAATTTTTTGTAGTCTGTTGTTCAGCAAGGCCTTCTCACCATCATCTGTATGTTTGCTGAGTTACACTAACTGAAATTAACGTAACATTTTTATCATTGAGTTAATTCCCTCCTCAGTCTCACTCCTGTGTGTCTATGTAGCCTTCAACTGTCCTACACCCACCAATCCCTTATATTCTCTGTTCCTTTGATCCTGATCTCTTGTTCATTCTTTCCTCCCTTTTTTTAGTATTAGATTCCCTACAGTGTGGAAACAGGCCCTTCTGCCCAACAAGTCCACACCGCCCTGACATATCCCCCTATAACCCACACACCCCTGAACACTATGGGCAATTTAGCATGGCCGGTCCACCCAGCCTGCACATCTTTGGACTGCGGGAGGAAACCGGAGCACCTGGAGGAAACCCATGCAGACACGGGAAGAATGTGCAAACTCCACACAGACAGTTACCCGAAGCTGGACATCGGTATTGGTGTCTGTGCTGTAAGCCACACAGGCCCCATTGTTTGCAATGCTTCCCCTAAATCTTCTCCTTTAAGACGCAACTTAAAGCCCATGTTTTGACCAAGTTTTTGCTTGTGCCCCAAATTTCTCTTTCCAATTTTTAATTTGCACACATTTCTGTGACACAGCTTGGAACATTTTCCATGTTAAAGACTCTACATAATTGCAAGTTGTTATTGTAAAATTTGCACAAGGATTTTGAAAACAATTAAAATTATATTTTCTGAGTATTTTAGAATGAAAGCTAACATCTTGCTAATAAGTCATGAACACAAGCATAGAATGTCCCACACCATGTCTTAAAGAATGCAAATAAACTGCACATTTACATGAACGCTGCACTCTGGAGCTATGAATAATGATGGTAGAGTTTCTAAAGTTGTTCTCATTGCATTAATGACCAACCAATTAGCAACTCATTTAGTAAATTCCATGCTGGGTTAGAAACACTAACAATGTCTGCTGCAAAAGCTTTCTTGATCACACCTACTTTAGCAGGTCACAGAATGACATGGACACGTGGCTATAGATATCTCCAAGATCTACTCTACATACATGAGAGTTTAATATTCGGCATCAGTGATGCCACCCGAAGGTTGCAGGAACAGCAACTCATATTCCGCTTGGAAACCCTGCAGCCCAATGGTATCAATGTGGACTTCACCAGCTTCAAAATCTCCCCTTCCCCCACTGCATCCCAAAACCAGCCCAGCCTGTCTCCGCCTCCCTGACCTGTTCTTCCTCTCACCCATCCCTTCCTCCCACCTCAAGCCGCACCTCCATTTCCTACCTACTAACCTCATCCCACCTCCTTGACCTGTCCGTCTTCCCTGGACTGACCTATCCCCTCCCTACCTCCCCACCTATACTCTCCTCTCCACCTATCTTCTTTTCTCTCCATCTTCGGTCCACCTCCCCCTCTCTCCCTATTTATTCCAGAACCCTCACCCCATCCCCCTCTCTGATGAAGGGTCTAGGCCCGAAACGTCAGCTTTTATGCTCCTGAGATGCTGCTTGGCCTGCTGTGTTCATCCAGCTTCACACTTTATTATCATAGGTCAGAGGAAGCTTTTTCCCTTGAAGATAGACAGGAGTGTCATATTTTGACATGAGTGAAACTTGGAACAAAGAATAATTTTTATGAACTTTAAACTCAACTTAATACACTGTAGAGGATTGTTTTTCATTTTCTTGTCCTGAATGGCCTATGCATCAATGAGTATACCTTCATCAGTAAAAATCATTAGATCAATATTTAATTTAAATGCATCTTATAAGTTGGTAGAAGTTACTCACAATAAATTTATGAAAGTCTAAGAACTAATACAATCTGTTTTTTTTCCCCTAGTTCCAGTGTTAGCTGGAGAGAGAAGGTAAGATGATTCACTATTTGTCGAGTGTGGAGCTGGAGGAACACAGCAGGTTAGGCAGCATCAGGGGAGCAGGCAAGTTGATGATTCAGGTTGGGACCCTCCTTCAGAAATTTCTGAATGCTTTTCTGATGCTGCCTGGCCTGTTATCTTCCTCCAGCTCCAAACAGTGTCATCTCTGACTCCAGCATCGACAGTTCTTACTATCTCTGAATAGAGTAACATGGGTAGTTTTATTCTGTTTTGAGCCTGATTTGTCATGACAGATATCCTAGAATAGTTGCAGCACAGGAGGAGGCCATTTGGCCCGTGCTGTCCATGCCAGCTGTCTGGAAAAGCAAATCACCTGACCCAGTTCCCAATACTTTCCCCATGGCCATGTAGTGATTCTTTTCTCTTCAGACAGTTGCTCAGTTCACTTTTGATAGCCATGGTTGAATCTGTCTCCATCAGGTTATCAGGTAATGCATTTCAGATCCTACTGCATAAAAAGACTTTCTTAAAGTTACTTCTTTTGCCAATTTCCTTAAGTCAATGCCTTCTGGTTCTCTAGTCTTCTGCCAACAAAAGCAGTTTCTCCCCACTTATTCTGACTATACCCCTCAAAATTTTGAACAGCACTATCAAACTTCACTTTAATTGTCTCCCATACAAGGCAGCAACCCTAGCTTCTAAAATGTATCTGCGATCAATGTGCTCCATATTGTTTACTCATGCTGATATTCACTGTGAAGGGTCAACCATGAGACAAGTAAGTGATAATCCACAAATGATTACCATACTGCAATGTTTTCAGTGTATTTCTTAAAAGAAATGTTCCACAAATCCCATTTCTTCCTGTTGAATGATGCAGGTTTCTTTGTCTTCTCTTTCACCAGAATTGAACGTAATACATTTATGGATAAAAACTATTCACAGACACAGATGTCTCTGAAAAGTGCAATGCAGTTTATAAAGATATCTGTGGAATTCATCCAGCGTGCTGTAGGAAGCAAGAAGCTGTCAAGGGAAAGAGGAAAACGATACGTTAAAGAGGTTTTGTTTTTGTTTTATTGTCATGATAATAAAGTTTAGAAGGATAAGTCTGTTAATTAGTACTAACGGATATATATAGAACATAGAACATTACAGCACAGTACAGGTCCTTCGGCCCTCGATGTTGTGCCGACCTGTCATACCGATCTCAAGCCCATCTAACCTACACTATTCCATGTACATCTATATGCTCATTCAATGACGACTTAAATGTACCTAAAGTTGGTGAATCTACAACCGTTGCAGGCAAAGTGTTCCATTCCCTTACTACTCTCTGAGTAGAGAAACTACCTCTGACATCTGTCCTATATCTTCCACCCCTCAATTTAAAGGTATGCCCCCTCATGCTCACCATCACCAGCCTAGGAAAAAGACTCTCCCTATCTAACCCTCTGATTATTTTGTATGATTCAATTAAGTCACCTCTCAAGCTTCTTCTCTCTGATGAAAACAGCCTCAAGTCCCTCAGCCTTTCCTCGTAAGACCTTCCCTCCATACCAGGCAACATCCTAGTAAATCTCCTCTGGACCCTTTCCAAAGCTTCCACATCCTTCTTATAATGCGGTGACCAGAACTGTACGCAATACTCCAAGTGCGACCGCACCAGAGTTTTGTACAGCTGCAGCATAACCTCTTGGTTCCGGAACTCGATCCCTCTATTAATAAAAGCTAAAACACTGTATGCCTTCTTAACAGCCCTGTCAACCTGGGTGGCAACTTTCAATGATCTGAGTACATGGACACCGAGATCTCTCTGCTCATCTACACTGCTAAGAATCTTACCATTAGCCCAATACTTTGCCTTCCGGTTACTCCTACCAAAGTGCATCACCTCACACTTGTCTGCATTAAACTCCATTTTCCACCTCTCAGCCCAGTTCTGCAGCTTATCTATGTCTCTCTGCAACCTACAGCATCCTTTGTCACTATCCACAACTCCACCGACCTTCGTGTCGTCTGCAAATTTACTAACCCATCCTTCTACGCCCTCATCTAGGTCATTTATAAAAATCACAAACAGCAGTGGACCCAACACCGACCCTTGCGGTACACCACTAGTAACTGGTCTCTAGGATGAACATTTCCCATCAACTACCACCCTCTGTCTTCTTTCAGCAAGCCAATTTCCGATCCAAACTGCTATATCTCCCACAATTCCATTCCTCCGCATTTTGTACAATAGCCTACTGTGGGGAACCTTATCGAACGCCTTGCTGAAATCCATACACACCACATCAACCGGTTTACTCTCATCTACCTGTTTGGTCACCTTCTCAAAGAACTCAATAAGGTTTGTGAGGCACGACCTTCCCTTCACGAAACCGTGCTGACTATCCCAAATCAATTTATTCTTTTTATTTTTTTCTAGATGATATATATATGAGACTATACAGCGCTGAAAATTACGTTGCAGTAATTTTCTATACTTCTTCAAATGAATAGTTTAATTATCATAAACTTGTGTAAATGTAAACTAGAGCAATAGATTTTATTTGGTTATTTTCATCGATCTTGGTGTAATATTTGTTAGACATAATTCCCACATAATCATTATAATTTAATTGTCGATATATTGCAGCCATCTATAACTTTTATAAAATTTAATAAAGCATTTGTGCGAAATTTGTATTTTTTGCCTTTAGAGTTGGGCTTTTTTGACCACAATTTCCCTCAATATTCCCTTACTGTAGGAGTAAGATACAATTTTGTGATCCAACTTCACTACCAACCCTAGAGAGTTGATTGTCATTGCTGAAATTTGTCATTGTTAATCTTTACAGATACTGCATACAATTCTGTTTCTATGTCATATTAACAATCCTTCTTTTGAACCACGAGACGTTTTGGAAGAATCAGTGGAATCTTGGTCGAACAAGCTTCCCGACGTGTTTGAACAGTACAAAACACATCTTCCAACTCGACCGCCTTACACAATTCTGCTTGAAATAGTGAGTAAAAGTGACATCGACCAGCGAATCTAATGTGTCCCAGCACAATTACCAACTTACTGGTCCTGTTATTTCATTGTTTTTTAAAATTTTTAAATAAATATTACAAACGTTCTTTACACAATTTTGTTTGATTTGCTCAGATGTTAGGTGGTTGAGCAGGTTCTTCACACTACTCTTCATCAGCATTACAACCAGTATTTATTAACGTCAATAGTTCAGTACCAGTAACTCGGAAGACAAAATGAAAATGTCCAGAGCGACTATTAACCCAAGCGTGATATCTGATGTAATATATGAGGAATAAACAATGATTTACTGAATAGAGTGCATAAATTGAGCCATTTGTGCATTGAATAGAGCCAGTGACCTGTTACATATTATTCATATTTGATGTGAAATGTAATTGCTTGGAATTTGTCTAAATAACATCCAGTGATACTCAGTTTTAAATCTGTAAATGAAACAACAATTTCAGGTAATGGTCAGGTTCTCTACATTTAGAATCTTTACCTGTTTCACAAATATTGTCAATACTAATTAACTCTAGCATGGCAAATAGTATTGTTAAAAGGATGCCTACTCTCAAACCATTTTTTCAAAATGGCAGATGCAAACTTTTTTTCATCCTGCCTCGAATTTCCCACTCATTTTACCTCAAAACTGTCTTGGCTACAGTGCAATGTGCAAGTGTACAAATCATATGTCCTCTAGTTTTTGTTATCAGTTAAACAATAATAACAGTTGAAATGTACCTTGACATATTAAACCTTGCAGCATCCTGGGAATGAACAAAGTTAAATCATTTCTTTAAATAAAAAGACACCAAAAACTAAAGGCAACTTACAGTATCCAAGCTCAGCAGGCATATCTCTGGGAATACATTTCCTTCTGGTCTGTCAAAATGCCGCGAGCCCCAGTCTTTTAGCCCCAGTCTTCCTCATCACTGCATCACACCCAGAGATGACATGATGCAGACATTATGCATAGACATGGAATTGAATATCGCATGAATGCTGGTGCCATTCAAGTATATATTTCATGACCTCTTTCGATCTGAAAATCATCTAAGTGCCCTTTGATTTGCATCAAATCATAATTTAATCACATAGTCTGTCAACTGATCCTGGGAAAGACCAAAGTGATTGATTTTTGTACATGCCATAAGCTCTGTCCCTTTTGTCATTGACTCCAGTCCCATCTCTCTTATTCATCAAATTTTTCTGAAACAGACTGTGCAAAAATTTAGCATTTTGCTCAATCCGGAATACAGCATTGAACTTCACATCATCAAGACTGCCTATTTCTAATTCTTATCCACATTTTTGTCAAATGTACACAATCATATCTTGCTTTCAATCCTCGACTCATCAAGAAGTCCAGCAAGAACAAATCTTAATTGCGAATTTTCTTTCCTATATTAAGTCTCATTCATACATTACTCCCATCCTTACTCTAGATTTATGATTGCTCCAGCACATTACTTTTAAAATTCTTACCCTTGGCTTCAAGTCCCATGAGAACTTGACCTCCTGCATTTGCGTCCTTTGTGGCCGTATCGCTTCCCACAGTCTCTGGTCCCCACTGGTCTTCTGTGCATTTCCTTTCCATTCACCTCACCATTGTGGCAAAGCCATCAGCTGCTTCACCTTTATTACCTGGGATGCACCAACTAAACCTTCTTTATTTCTCCCTTCATCTTTAAAAACTTTCCTTAAACTCCAGAATTTTGACCAACCTTTCAGTCATACCGCTCCTAATCTCTCCCATCGTGGTTTTCATTTGTGAAGGGCATAGGATTGTTTTAATGGCAAAACCTGTATTAATATGCATGTTTCTGTTTTTGTGATGAACAAATGATGTTTTTCCAAACTTATCTGTTGTGCATTGAGATAGCTAAACGATTAGTTTAACTAGTATCCATTCCATTCTGCTTACAACTAAGTTGAGCATTGATACTTATATATGATACTGTAAAATAACCCACTGACCTTTTAGCTCTAAAAGCTAAATTCAATTCCAACATTGACTAATTAGGTAAATGTTTGCACAGCATAAATTTGATGTTTACAATCAGTTCTTACTTGGGAAAATGGCACCAGAGAGAAAACTTAGTTAGAGAGGCCTTAAGGTCGATCTCTGGAAAATGGAAATACAACATTAGATTGGCACAGTGGCTCAGTGGTTAGCACTGCTGCCTCACAGTGCCAGGGACCTGAGTCCGATTCCAACCTTGGGCAACTGTCTGTGTGGAGTTTGCAGGTTCTCCCAGTGTCTGAGTTGGTTTCCTCTGGGCGCTCTGGTTTCCTCCCATAGTCCAAAGATGTGCAGGTTAGTAGGCATGGCCAAGCTAATTTGCCCACAGTGTCCAGGGATGTGCAGGCAAGGTGGATTAGCCATGGGAAATGCACGGTTATAGGGATAGGGTAAGCAGTTCTGTCTGGGTGGGATGCTCTTTGGAGGGTCAGTGTGGAGTCAACAGGCTAAATGGCCTGCTTCTACACTGTAGGGATCCTATGATCAACATTAATGTGAAGTGAGATGGAGTGTTATTCTTTGGTGAGCCATGGGCAGATCAGTGGTACGGAGAACTGAAAACTTATTTTGCAATCTATTTAAGAATGTTCAACACTGGATAACTGCAAAACTATGGTGCAAACATCCCACATTTTTAGGGGCACAGAATCGCCAAAGCAAACATTATTTCATTGGCCACTCACCAGTGTTTATGCCAGACACAGAAATATTAGCCCGGAACTTAATTTGCAATATTAGTCTTTGATTGCTCTCTATTGCATTAGTGGAGGCTCTAATATATTTCAATAAGCTTACAAAGCCATCAGCGAAAATAGTGGACAAATGAATGTGAGTTTAACATGTTAAGTGTTTACCCACTGCACTGGGAAAAGATATTTCAAATTTTCTCTTCTTTTCTCAGGTGGTTGACTTGGAAAAATCAAACATTACCGAATTAATTTTAGATACTCTCTCAAGTCTAAATACACAAATGACTGTGGAAGAAAATCCCCAAGAAGGCAGGGGATGTGGTAATGTCTTTTGTTATGTATCAACAGTTGTCAGCTGCTGTTTCTTCTACAACTTGGCTACAAAACAGAAAACAGACAATTATTTTGGTGCCTCAGTTTCATGCTCTGGAAGGCATCAGAGAGAACTCATGATCGACATACTGTGTTACCACACATGGAATGAAGATATTAGCCTGGCAGTATGTCTGACTGCAGAGAGAATGAATACAGGCCTCCAACAGGCTATTCAATTCCGCCCTATTGTGTGTTCTCGTGCGTACCAAATGAAGAATAATTCTAACATGCAGACAAGAATATATTCAGTCAATGGCAAACATCAACAACATACCCCCATACCACCTTGTAGAAAATGCCTGGATATGTTCCCAGACATAGGAAATAATCTACAACAGCAAAACAATGACCGTGCATTTTGGCCATATGGGAACTGTGCTGAGGTGGAATCTTTAAGCAGGCTTCTGAATGCCCATGGGTACGTCTGCAATAGAATGCCTGCTCCTGTAGGGGTTAGATTCACTTTGCAATTTCTTAAGCGTAAAAAAAGAGGAAGAATTATACATAACTTAAAACTATTTAATTTTCATGTAGGTAATAACATTTTATTTTACACACCTGATGATCTACAGAATGCAGTTTAATGAAGGTTGTCTTATTATGCAACTGTTTTTGTGTAAAGAGTGACTTACAAACTGTAATATTACAGTCATTAAAATGGTCAGATGGCTTGAGTGCTCAAAACTATATTACTGAGCTGCAAAAACTAAAATAGAAATTTATGTTTGAAGGTCAGAATAGTATTTGTATATACTTTGGACTTTGGAAACCTGGCTTGGAAGGTGGTGGAGGTGGGGTCTTTGAATATGTTTAGGGGAGAGAGAGCTAGATTATTGTTAGGTAAGGGAATCAAAGATTATCAGGGATGGATGGGAATGTGGAATTCAAAACACAAACAGACTGCATCATCTTATTGAATGGCAGAGCAGACCAGAGTGACTGAATGGCTGACTACACTCCTAATTCATATGTTCGAATGTATGTTAAACCTGGATGAATTTCTGTGTCACAACAATTATCACACTACATTTGGTAATATTTATTTGAAAGTTGTGTTCATGGTCAATTAATCATTTACTTTTAAAGTCTGTTTAATTTTGTAAATAAATGGAAAATATATATTCAAAATTACTGACCTGAATTTGGAGCTTGGATAATTAAATGATACAAGTCAATCTTGTCAATTTCTTGTTTTGATGATGAGCGAGAGAACCTATTGCTAATTATCTGGTTTATCTTTGCCCTTTTCCCATTGAAAAATTTGATTTTGGCACAATGTGAATTTTAAGGAATGGTATTTAAAAAAACACTTGCATTGAGTGTGACAGCCACATTCAACCGAGAGTGACATCAAAGTACTGGTAGTAAAACTGGAAGCAGTGGGTATCAGATGGCAAATTCTGCTGTTCGGAGACATACCTGACACATAGGAAGGTGCCTATAGTTGTTGGAAGTCAGTCATCTTGGCTTTGGGACATCTCTGCAGGAGTTCCTCAGGGTTGTGTCCTCGGCCCAACCATCTTTAACTGCTTCATCAATGCATTTGCCTCCATCATAACGTCAGAAGTGGGGATGTTCGGTGATGTTTGCATCATGGTCAGCACTATTCACATCTTAAATACCTGAAACAGATCATGTCCAAATGCGACAAGATCTAGACAATATCCAGGCTTGGGGTGACAATTGGCAAGTGACATTCACATGACAGATGCCAATCTGTGACCATCTCTCATAAGAGACAATCTAATGACCGCCCCCTGACATTTAATGGGAGTTAGGGGAATGTGTCTGGGCGGGATGCTGTTCAGAGGATCGGTGTGGGCCTGTTGGGTTGAATAGGGATTCTATGATCCATGATTCTATCATCGCTGAACGTCAGCTTTTGTGCTCCTGAGATGCTGCTTGGCCTGCTGTGTTCATCCAGCTCCACACTTTGTTATCTTGGATTTTCCAGCATCTGCAGTTCTCATTGTCTCTGATTAACATCCTACAGGTTACCATTGTCCAGAAACTCAATTACACCTGCCACATAAATGCAGTGGCTACAAGAACAGGTCAGAGGCTAGGTGATAAGTCACCTCTGATTCCCCAAAGCCTGTCCATCATCTACAAGGCACATGTCAGGAGTGTGATGGAATACTCCCCACGTGTTGAAATGGGTGCAGTTCTAACAACACTCAAAAAGCTTGATACCATCCAGGACAAAGAATTCCCTCTGTCACCAGTGCTCAGTCTCACCTGTGTGTGCTATTTGCAACATGCAGAAATTCACTAAAGATCTTTTAACAGCAGCTTCCAAACCATAATCACTTTAATCTAGAAGGATCAGGCCAGTTGACACATGAGAACACCATTATCTTCAAGTTCCTCTCCTAGCAACTTGCATCCTGGCTTTGAAATATATTGCCATTCCTTCACTGGTGTTGGGTCAAAGTCCTGGAATTTCCTCCCTAACACTATTGTGCATCAACATAGAGAACATGGACTGTAGCAGCTGAAAAAGGCAGCTCACCACAACCCTCTCACGGCAACTAGGAATGGGCAATAAATGTTGGCCAGCCAGTGACTCTCATATCCCGTGACTGAATAAAAACCTTTGATATTTTAAAAAGCTATGTCCCGCTTCTTTAGATACTTTCAGTGATTTCCCTTCATGACTCTCCCGAGTAGACAATCCCAGACATTCGCTACTTTATGATAAGAAAAGCCTTCACATCTCATTTTTAAATGTACGTCCTCTTGTTTGAGAATCCTCCACCACTAGAATCACCTTCTGAATATCTAAGCTGTCAAGACCCCTCAGACTCTGGCATGTGTCAATAAGGTCATCCCTCATTCCATTCAAATAAAGGCACAAATTGTTTAGCTGTTCTAGCTTCCTTCTCCTTCTTTTGCTGTTGCTATCCTACCTCCCAGTCAGGTCACTGAGCCTGAAGTAGCTTGTGTCTTAATGAATCAGGGTGCTATGCCAAACGGTCAGCAGCTTTCTACTCAGTCTGTGTTGTGAAAGCCCGAATCCTTCAGGATGCCATGCAGTCTATTCCAATAACTTGGCCTGTGGCTGCTGTTTGAGCGATGGCCAGTCGAGAGCTGGGAGAAGAGAACCTGCTGAAGATGGGTATTTGGGCACCGGTGCGTAACAAACTGTGTCTCAAAGCAGGGTTTGATGGTTGGCCAGTCAGCAACAGCTACATCTGATAAATTATTCAAAATAAACAAATCATGGTTTTTCTTGGAGGTGTGCTGGGGTGACTTGATGTGTGAATACTGGTTGTGATCCGAAATGGGGACAATCAGTTTTTAACAAAAGTTTCAATTTCTCATTATCATGGGGGTGCAGTCTGCAGTCGTTCTCTTTGCAGAAAGAGTTTCAAAGAATGATCTTTGCTCTGGCAATATCGATAGTGATAAGGTCTCATTCCCAATGACATGAAGTTCTCAGTTGATGAATTTTAATTTCCGGGAAATTATCCTTCGATAGGCTTTCCTGGGAGTCGTAGACAGTTTTAAGGTGGTTGGTCCTCGCATGCAACAATCGTTATTTTGCAAAGTTATTTAAACATTTCTTTGTAAATTCATGCTGACCTTGTCTGCCTTCACGTCAGGTGACATCGGTGGCATTCAGTAAGTGCTGAAGCTCATTTCAGCTCTACACTCTCGAGCCAAAGCCTAGTTGATGAGATTTAAAGACCCAGCTACTAGATTACTTCTAGGCTCTTATTTTTGAATACCAAATCATTCTCTGAATCCACAGAACAAAAACAAAGAGGCAAAGGAAAATAGGAAAATACCTTATACAATTCTAAAGAGGGCATTGCGGCTTAGAATCATAGAATCCCCACAGTGTGGAAGCATGCCATCCAGACAAACAAGTGCACATTGCCCCTCCGAACAGCATCCCACCAAGACCCATTTCCCTGTAACCTGGCATTTCCCATGTCCAATTCACCTAACTTACACACCCCTGGAGACTATCAGCAATTTAGCATGGCCAATGCAGCGAACCTGCAAATCCTTGTGGGAGAAAACCAGAGCACTCAGAGGAAGCCTCAGCAGACACAGGGAGAGCGTGCAGGCTGCACACATAGAGTTGCCCAAGGGTGGAATCAAACGCGGGTCCCTGGCACTGTGAGGCAGCAGTGCTAACTACTGAGCCACCGTGCTGCCCCAAATGCACATAATTGTGTGAAAATGGAAGAACAGGTTGAGAAGGAGTTATTATAGTATGAAAGGTCCCAAGCTTTTTAAATAGAGGGATAATATATAAAAGGAAGTTATGAAGAGCCTTCATAAAACACCATTTCAGCCTTGAATAGAGCATTTGTCCAGTTCCAGAACCACTCTTTAGGAATAAAGTGAAGACTTTGGAGGTTCATAGAGTCACAGTCATAAACATAGAGGTCTACTGCACAGAAGAAGGCTCGTTGTCCATCTGTGCCAGTCAAAACAACTATCTAATCCCATTTTCCAGCATTTGGCCCATAGCCTTGTATGCCTCGGCATTGTAAATACACATCTAAATACTCATGTTATGAGGTTTCTGCCTTATCATTCTTACAGGCAGTGAGTTCCAGATTCCCATCTCTCTCTGAGTGAATTTTTTTTCATTATATTTCCTCTAAATCTATGCACCTTCCCTCAAATCTATGCCTCTGGTCTTTGAGTCCTCCATCAAGAGGAGCAGTTTCTTCCTGAATACAACGAAGCCCCTTGTAATTTTATGCATCTCAATCATGTCCTCTCTCAATCTCCTCTGCTCTAAGGAACACAACTGCAGTGTCCAATCCCTGCTCATAACTAAGACTGTGGTTCAGGTAACATCGAGTAAATCTTCATCCTCTCCACGGCTATCATATCCGTCTTGTAACGTGGGTTCCAGAACCGCACAAAATACTCCAACTGTGGCCTAACCAGCACCTGAAATAGTTCTAAAATAACCTACCTGCTCTCAGACTTTGACTCATAAATGCAAGTATAATCTATGCCTTCTTAACCATTTTATTCACCTGTCCTGAATCTTACGGGACTGGTGAACATGCATACCAAGGTCCCTCTGATCCTCAGTGCTTCCCGGGGTCCTACTGTTCATCACATATTTCCTTGCCTTGTTGGATCCGCCCAAGTTCATCATTTCAAACTTAGCCGGATTGAATTTCACTTGCCGTCGATCAGCCCATCTATATTCTCTAATCTAACGCTATCCTGCTCACTATTTACCACCCCATCAAGTTTTGTATCATCTGTGAACCTGCCGATCAACCATCCTACATACAAATCTAAATCATTTACAGACACAAACAATGCGGGCCCCAATACTGAACCCTGTGGGATCCAATCGGACCCACACTTCCAGGCAGGAAAGCACCCTTCAACTATCACTGTATACTTCCTGCAACTCAGCCAATTGTGGGTCCAATTTGCCAAACTTCCTTGGATCACATGGGCTCCTAACTTTGCCCTCAATGTCCCATGTGGGACCTTATAAAGATCCTTAATGAAGTCCAAGTAGATTACATCAAAGACTTTGCCCACATCTACACATCCAGTCACCCCTTGTAAAAATTTATTGAATTTGCTCAGAAATAACCTCCCTTAGCAAAACCATGCTGCCTGTCTTGATAAATCCCTGCCTCTGCAGATGCAGATTAATTGTCTCTCAGAATGGCTTCCGATAGTTTCCACACTGCTGATGTTAGGCTGAAAGCGTGCAGGAAAGATGCACTTAAATGGTTTCAGAAGTCAGGGACTTCAGTCACATTGACAACACGGAGAAGCTGGAAAGACAGTTTTTCAGGCACTGGCTCCAACACAACAGATAGAAAGAAACTGTCCCCCCTTAAGAAAGGTTTGAGAACCAGGCAGCATAGATTGACAAAGAAACCAATGGTTACAAGAGAAGTAAAGTTTATGAAGCGAGTCATTCAGATATGGAACCTGCCTGGCAGTGTGGTGGAGGCAGATTCAATCCAGATTTTCAAAAGGGAGTTGGGTAAGGATCTTAAGAGAAAAGGTTTGGGGGGAAAATGAAGGAGCGGGACCAGCTGAGATGCTGTTGCAGTGAGCCAGTATGGACACGAAGGGTCAAATGGTCCCCTGTGCTGCATTCGTGCCGTGAACTTGGCTGGACTTCGCACATTTGTATTGGCCTCGGGCCGTGGATTTCACCGGCTGAGCTACTATTTGTTGCTCGTCTGTGAAAAGGTGGTGACGGACCAGAGTCAAGGCACAGTTTGGCCCTTTTTGTGAGACAGAGATCAATGTCTGTGGGACAAATGGAATCATTGTTCCAATATTTCATCAATATCCCATGATGTCCCTCTGGCTGCTAGTGTGCGGGTTGTATCAACGGCGACATGAGTGAACTTGCCAGATTGTGGAAGTGTGGAAGACCCTGTGTTAAAAAAAGTCCGAACTTGAAGCATTTGTGGTCAGCACATTTCAGGGTCACGTTTTGTGGGACTTCTATGAACTATTTTCTTTCTATCGTTTTCTTCACATCAATTGTCAAAACAGAATGAGGTGAATTAATTCCTGCAGCATGACTCTGAAATTCTAGTGGTTAACAATATTTTCTGAAAATACTGCACTTCAGCTGTGGATAAACCCAATGAGATAATAAGCGGTACATCAGTTATAAAGCTTTAAAGCCATCTTTCCTCTGTCTGGTCTAAGCGTGAAGCCACCAGTCTGAAACTGTATCCTATTAGTGGGGCGTCACAGTCACTTCTTACAATCACATCAAAGTTTTGTGAACTGTGATTGTGTGCACCTTGGATTTACATCCGCCCAGCTTAATATGTCAAAATTGTTCTCAATCCTTGAGAAAAAACCCTCCCTAGTATTTCAGTTCCATTGGCGCCTTCAGAGCTTCGCATTGCCCATCAAATACGACTTCCGAGCACAAGCAGGAAGTTCAGTAAGTTTCGATTTCTCTGATTTTGCGTCGAGTCTCTGTGCGACTGACCCGCCCAGACTCGCTGGCAAACTGCCTGTGCCCCACTGGGCTGATACGGGGACATTCCTGATATTGTTTCAGAATCAGTTAAGGATTCTCCACCTCCCGCTTAACCAGTCCCATTCAGTGCAATCTCACAGTGAGCCCACTCTTCAGTCTGATTCCTGCACAGAATCCTGCGTGAGTCGATTCTGAAATACTGGACTGTGGACCATTGATTGTACGTATTTGGAAATAATTACGGGTACTGGGCGTAAATGGTTCCGCGCAAAAGGAAGCTCTGTTTTTAAATGCTGACACAGGCAAACATACTTTAAAATAGAGATAACAAGGTGTAGAGCTGGATGAACACAGCAGGCCAAGCAGCATCATAGGAGCAGGAAAGCTGACGTTTCGAGCCTAGACACTTCATCAGAAATGGGGGAGTGGAAGGGGCTCCTGAAATAAATAGGGAGAGAGGGGCAGGCGGACAGAAGATGGGTAGAGGAGAAGATAGGTGGAGAGGAGACAGACAAGTTAGGAGAGAGTTGCAGTGGGAGAGAGATCCCCTGAAGTTTGTCTGGAGGGGGGAGGGTAACTTCTTCAGGGTAGGCATCCTTAGAAAGCGCTTCACAGAGGGGTTAAAATTGTATCCTCTCCACCTATCTTCTCCTCTATCCATCTCCTATCAGCTTCCCCCTCTCTCCCTATTTAGTTCAGAACCCCCTTTCCCTCCCCCATTTCTGATTAAGGGTCTCGGCCCGAAACATCAGCTTTCCTGCTCCTATGATGCACTTGGCCTGCTGTGTTCATCCAGCTCTACACCTTGTTATCTCGGATTGTCCAGCATCCGCAGTTCCTATTATATCTGACACATATTTTAAAATATATGCACTGGATGCTGGAGAATCTCAGCAGGTCTGGCAGCATTTGGAGAGAAACAGAGTTAACATTTGGAATGCAGTATAATTCTTTGGAACTGATTTGATTTATTGTAGTCACATGGACCTAAGTACAGTGAAAAGTTTTGTTTTGTAAGCAATACTGGCAGATCATAGCAAACAAGGACATACAAATCATAGAGTGTTAGATAGAGCGAGCACAGACAAGGTTATACATGCGCAGAGGTGCACAAAGCAAAATCAACATTATTTGAAATTAGAGAGGTCCACTCTGCAGTCGAGTAACAGCAAGGAAGAAGCTGCTGTTAAACCTGGTGTGTCTGTTCAAGCTTCTGTATTTTCTGCCTGATGGAAGACATTGTAGGAGGTCATTACCAGGGTGGGATGGGTCTTTGATGATGTTGGCAGCCTTTCTGTGGCAGTGAGAAGCGTGAATGGAGTCCACGGATGGGAGGTTGACTTTCATGATGTTCTGGGCTGTGCACACAACTTTCTGTAGTTTCTTACTATCCAGGGCAGCACAGTTACCGTGCCAGGCTGTATTGCACACAGGTATTATGTTTTCTACAGTGCATCTGTAAAAGTTGGAGAGAGCCCTTATGGACATGCTGAGTTTCCTGAGCCACCTGAGGGAGTAGAGGCATTGTTGTGCTTTCTTGACCATCACATCTATCCAGATTGTTGATGATCATCACTCGCAGGAACCTGATGCTCTCGACCATCTCCATCTCAGCTCCAATGATGTAGATAGGGGCATGACCAATTGGGGGGTGATAGATATAGAACAGATGTCAGAGGTAGGTTCTTTACTCAGAGAGTAGTAAGGGAGTGGAATACCCTGCCTGCAACAATCGTAGACTCACCAACCTTAAGGGCATTTAAATGGTCATTGGATAAACATATGGATGACAATGGAATAGTGTAGGTTTGATGGGCTTAAGATTGGTTTCACAGGTCGGCGCAACATCCAGTGCCGAAGGGCCTGAACAGCGCTGTAATGTTTTATGTTCTATGTTCCTTTCTTCCTGAAGTCAATGGCCAGTTCTTTTGTTTTGCCGACGTTGAGAGAGAGTTTCTTATCATTGCTTTACATCACCAAGCACCCTATCACCTTCCTGTATTCTGACTCATTATTCTTGGATATCCATCCGACCACGGTGGTGCCATCAACAAAATTTCAGATGGCGTTCATTTAGGATTTGACTACCCACTCCTGGGTATACAAGGAGTACAGTAGGTGGCTGAGTACACGTCCTTGTAGGGCACCAGTTCTGCGGATTATCATGGAGAAGCGCTGTTGTCGATCTACACTGATTGCAGATTGTGGGTCAGGAAGCTGAAGATCCAGCTGCAGAGGGTGGAGCCGGCACCTAGATGTTGGAGTTTTGATATTAGTCTGGTCGGGATTATGGTGTTGACTGAAAGGTGTTGGAATTTTTAAAATACATTTGACAGAGAATGAGGAAGAGGACAGATGGTGGAGAGACCCAGTGCAACAGACAAAGGGGTTGCTCACAGTGGATAAAGAAAGAAGATGTAAAAGATAGGTGTAAGTTAAAGTGTGAAAGGCAGAGCATCTACTAAATGCAATATAAACAAGACCCAAACACAATACAACCAATTCTTTCCCTAACATACCTTCATTTACATCCTTTCACCTTTCTTCTCTTCCAAGGCAGTTGTTGAAAAGTTTAGAATTGGTCCTAAGAAAATGCATAACTTTCAAATAAATATGCATTTCTGATCAATAATAAATAAGTAAATATCTGAAAAACAGCCAAAGGCTGTCTGAAGACATTTCAGTGGAAAAGGAGCGTTCAGTTGGAGGTTGTGGTTAATTCTGCTTTTTGATGTGAAGTCTAATTACCTAAGATGATGATTATTTAAAAGTTAGTAAAATTGAATACTTTATATTGTGGAAATGTGTATCTTCATTCATTCAGTAATGTCCTTGGTTGTCAAATTTTACCTCCTGTTGTACAACTCTAGTTAGTAACGTACACGCTAGTAAATTGCACAGTGACAGGCAGTCCGAGCAATAAATACTTTTCTGTTGGGATCAGATGGAAGTCTGGAACTCCTTGCTTGAAAGATTGTGGAAATAGGCTGGAAGAATGGTGCAAGAGATTGGCACACCTTACAGAGAGACTTGGATAATAATTCATTGAAAATGAATAAGTTGCAGGGCGATGGAGAAAGAATAGGGAAATAGGACTGACTGGGTAGCTGTTCCAAAGAGCCCATGCAATCATGATGAGCTCAGTGGCTTCCTGTGATTTTGTGTTTCTTTTTAATATCTTTAATTGAATAAATTAATGCAAATTATCTATTAAGATTGATATTCCCTCAACATAATCAGTAATAATTAATAAGACCAGCACATTCTCAACACACATTCCTACCTAAGAAATGTTCTCACAGCAGAAAACAAAACTAAAACTGGAAAAATAATATTTCGCCTTGGCTTCATATGGCTTGCAACTCTCAGTAATGTTACTTAATGAAGTACATGCTTAAGTTGAAATCCCAAGAGCATATGCAAATTGGTTGACATGCTTTGCACAGTTTATATCAATTCATTCAATCTTTGATGGAGTTTCATGACCTTCTGTATTATTTTCTTCAGGATTTGATTGTCAAAATATGACAATCCTGTAAGAAAGCTAATTTTCCTTCTGAAATACAGTGTGGTTTTATCTACATAATGCCTGATGTTTCTAGGGCTTAAGCATAATGCAAATGTGTCCTCTTGTGTCGTTCTAGATTTTATGAAACAGAAAAAAAATCATTCAGTCAAGCTATACTGATTAAGTCATGATCATTGACTAATGATGCAGGTAAGTTCTTCCTCTTTATTACACAATTCAAAAGGAATTCTTAATAATTAGTTGATGCTTATCTGTAAGAACCAGAATCCAGGTATGAGCATTTAGTTAAAACTATATTTAGTTATAGTTTGGGAAGGTGTCCTGCTAATCTTGTAAAGTGATCAAGTGATGAGGGAGCTAGGCTCATGAGCATTGTACTGGAAAGATAAAGATTTTGTTTTACAAATGGCTTACCTCTCTGAATTGTAAGCTTAAGAAATATGAACAGGAGTGGGTTGTTCAGCTCCTTGAGCTTGCTCTGTCATTCACTAGCATCATGGTTGATTTGACATTCCTCACATCCATTTTCCTGCCCTTTCCCCTTAACTTGATTCCACTACCGATCAAGAATATATCTGTCTCAACTTTAATTATACTCAAGTACTCTGTAGCAAGGAGTTCGAAAGACTCATAACTCTCTGAGAGAAAAAGTTTTCTCCTCATCTCAGTTTTAAATTGGCGCCCCTTAATTCTGAAATTCTGGCCCTAGACTTTCCCATGAGCGAAAACATCTTCTCAGCATTTACCCTGTCAAGTCCCTTAAGAATCCTAAATGTTTTAATGAGAACACCTCTCATTCTTCAAAATTCCAATGAGCAGAGTCCCAACCTGTTTCGTCTTTGCACACAAAATTTCCCTCCATACCGGGATCATTCAGGTGAACCATCTCTGAAGTGCCTGGGTGAAATATCTTTTCTTAAATAAGATGACCAAATATAACTTGTATTTCACAGAAAAACAGGCAAACATAACTAGTCAAGTTTAATCTGCAGAATTTGGCTGGCAATTCTTCAAATTGTTAATAACTTTGTTTTTAATGCAGGGCTACAAGCTGGAAAACATTGACTGCTTTAATTTCCAATATAATCACTGTTCCAAAGTAAGTCTGGTTTTAGTTCTTGCCTTGCGGTTTATCTTTGTCCATGAAAGTTTGCTGTTTATACACACAACTTGCTATGTATAGTACTTGAAACACTGCACATGGTGATATCAAACAAAATTCAAATGCGGCGTATAAAGCAAGATGAGGACAGGTGACCACAACTGCTCAAAGAGGTAGGTTTTAAAGTCGAGAGTTGTTTACAGAAGAAATGCAAAGCTCAGAGGTGACACGACTGAAGGCATGGCTTCTGATGTTGGAGCAATTAGAATTGGGGATGTGTGAGAAGACAGAATCAAATGAACTTTGAGATATTCAGGAGGTTTTAGAACCAGAGGAGTGGAGAGACAAACAGAGCCGAAGCCATTGAGAAATTTGAAAGCAAGGAGGGGAATTTTCAATTTGAGGTATTGCTGGAACAGGGCCCAAAGTTCATCTCTTTGGGTAACTGTGACATTTTGTGGATTGCAGTTTTGAGTGAGCTCAAATTTATGTTTTATGCAGTGTAGGAGACTGATTGAGCGAGCAATGGAAAAGCTCAGTCTAAATATAACAACAGCACCAAATGGATATAGGCAATGTTTCGGGTGTGAAATTAAGTAGTCTTGCTGCTGGAGCAGATATGGGGGGAGAAGATCATCTTTGTGTCAGATTGATACCAAGGTTCTGAATGGGCTGCTTCAGCATCAGATAGGGGGTGGGGAGGGGGATGTCGTCGTTAGGGAACAGGGCATGATGTGGACCAGAAACAATTGGCTTCATTCTCCCTTCTATTTCATTGTAGGAAGTTTCTGTTCACCCAGCCCTGGACAACCTGGCTTTGTATTTTCTGAGAGGTTCTGTGTATGTGGGAATCAGGAGAAGGACAAGGATTGAATTTTGAGGAACTCTAGAGATGGTGATGTGAGAGTGGGAAGGAAAGCCAGTTCAGATGATTTTCCGATCACAACTGGGCAGGGAGAAGTAGAGCAAGGTAACATTAGAGCCCACCCACTGGAGGACAGACAGGCTTTGGAGGAGGCTGGTTTGATCACTGTATCAATGGTTGCCTGTCCAGAAGGAAGGCTGGCCGTGTAGTCACATTGGATTCCAGACCTCAGCATGTACTCATCAATCCAAATAGAAAACTAATTTCATCGGGGTATCATTTTCTTTGTCTACTGCTCCATAAAGATATTTTCTGGATGCAGCACAGAAAATAATTGAGTGGATGAAGTGCAAGCCTACAAGAGAATCCATTTAAATGTTCTGCTGTGAATATTTCTTGGAAATTCATACCAACATGCAGTTTATATATCTCACATTCCACAGAGACCGTGTAAGTTTCAACATCGACAGAGCTGCAAGGATTCATCAGAGATTTGTCTGGACTGGTTTCGTCACAGGAAATGCAGAAACAAAGTGTGTCCCAGGAAGCATTTGAACCACGAGGTATTAAAAAAAAGTTTTTGATCTTTCTCCTTCTTGTTGGATTGACCCCCCACTATTCAGGAGTGAAAGTAATTATTAATTCTAATCCACAAGACACTCACACAACGTTGTCACTGTCTGGTCTACTTCAGAGGAACAATGGCATTTGAAAGGAAAATTGATAAGATTTCAACTGGGATACCTCATCAGAACTCCCAATGTCTCTGTAAAACTATTAACAAATTTATCCAACATTTCATCTTATTGAGTCATAGTCGCACAGCTCGGAAACTGACCCTTTGGTCCAACCAGTCCATGCCGACTGTAATCAGAAATAAACCAGTCCCACCTGCCTGCTCCTGTTCCATATCCCTTCAAACCTTTCCTATTCATGTATCCATCCAAATGTCTTTTAAACATTGCAATTGTACCTGCATCCACCACTTCCTCAGGAAATTCATTCCACATGTGAACCACCTCTGCAAAAGGTTTGCCTGTTATATCTTTTTAAACTCTCTCACCTCTCACCTTAAAAATGTGCCCCCTCGTCTTGAAATTCCCCATCTTAGGGAAAAGACAACTATCATCAACTCTATCTATACCTCTCATTATTTTATAAGCTTCGATCAGGTCACCTGTCAACCTCCTACGCTCCAGTGAAAGAAGCCCTTTTTTTATAAGTCAAACCATCCATACCCGGCGACATCCTGGTAAATCTCTTCAGAACCACGTCCAGCTTGATAGCACCCTTCCAATAACTGGGTGACCAGAACGGTACACGGTACTCCAGAAGAGGCCTCACCAATGTTCTGTAAAACCTCAACATAAGATGCAAACTCCTATATTCAAAGGACTAAGCAATGAAGGCAAGCGTGCCAAATGCCTTTTTAACCACACTGTCCAAATGTGATGCAAACTTTAAAGAATTATGTACCTGCATCCCTAGGTCCCTCTGCTGTCACAACACTAAACAAGGCCCTACCATTAATTATACAAGTACTTGGTTTGTAATACCCAAATGTAATACCTCGCATTTATCCAGATTGAATTCCACCCACCATTTTTCAGCCCATTGGCCCATTTGATCAAGATCCCTTTGTAACCTTAGAAAAGCTTTTTCACTGTCTACTTTGCCACCAATCTTGGTGTCATCCGCAAACTTACTAACTACACCTTCTATATTCTCATCCAAATCATTTACACAACTGACAAACAAAAGAAGATCCAGTACTGATCCCTGTGGAACACTGCTGGTCACAGGCCTCCAGTCTGTTCCTTCACATTTCAAATCATGTTAAATGAATTGATTTCATTGCCTCTAAACCCCTCAATAAAGAAACTGCAGCCAATGAGTTTAATTTAATAAGAAAATGTGAAAATTGTGAAGAGTCACTTTTAATTCCTCAATGGGGGAGATCAGGGCAATTATCTTGCCGTAGAATGTGGGAGTTTTTTTGCCATACATCCTGCTATTACACTTCTTTTAATAAATTTTGAGACACTTAGCCATATTCATAAAACAGTGATATTTTCTGTTAATGAATTGACCTTTCTCAAATGTAATATGTGACTGTCAGATTTATGAGCCTCTTTTTAGCTAGCATCAATGCTACTTAAGGGCCAACACATACATACCTGGTCAACCATGTTCTGATTGAAATGGTTGCACGTACATTGAGAGTCTCGTAAAATCCATCAGTTGTATTTTAGGAATGGCTCAGAAACATGTATAGATGTTTCTTTTGTGTTAAGTAGCAAGTCTACTCAGAATAAATGTCCGTTTCTTTTTGCACTGCTCTGTTGTGTGAAAGAATTCGTTTCATCACCTTCAATTGAAAGAAGTACATTTCAATTGTAATTTATTTGATCACAAGAAATAAAACACGGATTGCATTAATGCAGTATTTATTTATAAATAAACTGAATATAAAAGAGTAAATGGGGCAGGGTTTCATTTCCACCTATACTTGCATGTTCTCCTTTGCTACTTGCATTGTTGGAAATGACAAAAACAAGTCAGATTGATTTCTTGAGGCCAATGGCAGGTGACATGAAAGTCATTTGTTTTTACCCAGTTCTTATGTTTGTGATTGAAATGGGTGTATGGTTCTGTAAAGGTTTGTAAACTCTGTAATGTTGGAGCTGCTAATTTTGTTTCCAGGTGATGGTGGCATACTTTCTGTGCCTAGCGGAGAAAACGGCAAATCACTGTTTACAACTAACTTGCCCCATGTACCATGCGAAAGCCCGACAGTTCATTGAACATGGAATAATACCACCAGATCCAGGTATGTTTGCAGATGTACTACCCTTAATTTTAGATGAGCCTCCATGAATGGGGCTAACCTATCTTGCACAGAGTTATGTTATCAATTATGTTACCTGTTTCATAGTTATGCATAATGTAAGGACATGATGAATGAATTCAGAGACTAAACTGCCAATGAGGCTACATTAAAAAATGAAATAAATTGCAGTTGGTAATTTCATATGTAATCAAATATAATTAATAAACACAGGAGAACAATATTCCTCTATTTGTTGTTTTAAATGAGATAATAAACAGATTAATTTAAATGAAATGATGTATTTTTAAAATAATGAACATTTATAATGATATTGTTATGATGGCCAGTTGTTTAGTCAGTTTTTTATATATAAATCCTGTGCAATGCTCAGAAATTTCAAAGTGCAATTCCAATTTTTTTTCCCTAGTTCCAACTGTGTCTAAAGTCAAAAGGTAGGTCAGCTTTAATATTTGGTGTTATGTGTGTTGTGCTCACTTGTTGGCCATACTGACAGAATTTTGATATAAAGAGACAATGAAGTCTTCATTTCCCATCAGCGAGCAACTAAAATACGAATACTTCATGCCAGCTAAGTTGAAAGAAGTTTTCTGTCAGGAATTAAAGTGATTGATGTTGGTGCAAAGCATGCATTTCATTGGAAGAGTGCGATTTCTGACAAAAAATAGAGTTGATAATATCACCCCTGAACTGTCAGCTTCTCAGAGTAGTCAATGATGAACTAATCGGTCCCACAACCCTGATGGGAAGAGTGCACTGTAACTTGAGCCTTATTGTTCTAAAAGTCGATACAAATGTATAAATGAACAACTTAATTTTTGGGATGGTTAATTCGCCTGATTTTGATCATCATCTAAGATAAAAGAAATTTCGACACTGGGAGACTAACTATGGGAAGAGATTGACAGTTTTTTAAATTTAGTAATGGGTGAAAGGTTTATGGGGAGAGGGTAAGAAAGTGGCGTTGAGGCTGAGATGAGATCAACCATAATCATTTTAAATTGTGGGAGCAGGATTGAGAAGTTAACATACCTATTTCAGCTTTGAGTTCTTATTTTCTAAAATCACACCAGATTGCATCAATAAACAAGAAAACAAAACTTATCCTTTAATAAGTGGTAAGATGGATTGTCAATTACAATACTCAAAGATAAACTTTAACTTCTTTAGATGCAAACGTGCATACATACATTCACAAACAGAGCAGGCAAGAAGGGTCTCAGCACAAAACATCAGCTTTTGTGCTCCTGAGATGCTGCTTAGCCTGCTGTGTTCATCCAGCTTCACACTTTGTTATCTTAGACAAGATGGACAGTTCTGCAGAAATATCATGGGTGGTAAACATAGGAAGAGGAACAAATTCTGTGGATAGGAAATCCAAACTACGAGGGTGGAATGGGGTGACATTCTCATTGTTCTTTTGGGTTTTGGTGATTCATTGTTGTCAACTACTGTGATACACAATTCAGCAAAGCCACAGTTAAAGTAATCCCTCAAGAGATGAAAGAGAAGGAAATTCTCTCTGGATTGAGGGCTTTGGGGATTAATGGGATTGAATTTTTACCATGCATTTAGAAATTGTTAAGTATGTGTATTCTGTAATAATTTGGTTTATTCAGTTTTATCTTTGCTTCTTTTGTACAGAATATATTTTATTGTTAAAACTGAATCTGCATCACTTTATATTGATGTTTCAGTGAATTACCATCTCATTGAAATGAAAAAGTGAGAAGTGTGAGAACATTGTATCAGAGGTAATAGGAAATGTAGATGCTGGAGAATCTGAGATACCAACATGTAAGAGCTGGATGAACACAGCAGGCCAAGCAGCGTCTTAGGAGCAGGAGCTCCTAAGGTGTGAGAACATTATGGCTATGTCACTGGACTTGCAATCTGGATCCCTGGGCTAATGTTCTGGAAACATGAGTTTCCACCGTGGCAACTGGGAAATTTAAATTTCAATTAAATATATAAATCTGGAAGTAATATAAATGTTATTAATATAAAAACTTGTTGAAAAGCGAACTGCTTTCTTTACCCAGTCTAACCAATATGTGATTCCAGACAAACAGTAATATGGCTGATTCTTAACCATTTTCTGTTGTAATGAAGAACTAGGAAATGAATGTAGGGCTTATCAGCAACACCTATACCCCAAACTTGAACTTTCGAGGAGCATTGGTGTTTTCAGGAATACTGCTGTTACTGTGCATACAGCTCAGTCATAGGTAGTGACCGGGTTGTCAGCAGTCATGTTTGGGATATTTATTGTGGCAAATTGCATGAAAGCCCACTTCACACCCACCTATCCCTATTTACATGTCATGGAACAGACTCTGAATAGATCTGCACAGATCCTTTTTGGGATAGTTTTATGGTGATGTTGACTGTATTGTTCGTATTTTATTGCTTTTTTTGTCAACCCAAAATCAGCCAAGTTCAGTCAAAAGTAATACAAATGAAAAAAATCATCCCAGTATATTCCTAGAAAATAGCCATTTTTGTGACCTGCTTAATTGTCTTTCTCTGCAAGGAAGAAAATGGTGCACTTTGTACAATGTGAAAACCCTCAGGTGCAAACTGTGGTCAAAAGTGGATTTCAGCTTTTGGACAAGGCTCGTTCATTCTTTGCAAATTCTGTGCGAGAGGGAAAGCTCACGCAAGATAGAGGAAGATCCTACTTCAAAGAGGTACCGCTTTAACTTGTTCATAAAACACATCAAGTTGAAAATTGGTTGATCCTGTTGTCTTTCTGATTCACAAATATCCTACTGAATTTATTACTGGGGATTTTACTAATTTAGAAAGTCTTGAACTGAAGTTGAAGGTGTCAACCACATAATTATTTTCTGGGACTTGGTGAATGAGCAGACAGGGCAGCGATCCATTGTGCCAGATCCCTGCTCCATATGAACCACGTTATATGCCACACTGTCTTTCACATCCACTGTGTTATGCTCCTGTCTGGCTGAGTTGATTAATAAGATCATCACAAACCTGCTGCTTGCCACTTCTCCACCTTCAGCTCCTTTGGTGGCTTCATCCAGTATTACCTAAAAGCTTTCCCTTCATAGAGATCAGAGGGATGCATGGTAGATTTGAAGACCAGCATTATCTTTAGGAAGCAATAACATTGAAAATTATTTTGGAAATACAACTGAAAGTTTGAATCTAAAACCAGTCTATCTGAAAGTGAAAGCGCAATTAAAAATGTGCAGAAGTGCTTCTGCTTGGATTCTTAGAGATGTGGGAGGGGATGTTTTATTATGAAGAATACTGCAACAAGGAGAGCAATTATTTCTGAGTCTACCATGAGGTGTCAATTTTCTTTGCTGTTTTGGGTTGCCATAACTTTGCAGAAGGTGAGAATGATCTGTCTCTTCTGCATGCAGTGCTGGAAAACTGCTGTCAGCAGGCAGCCCATAATAGGAGCATTAGAAATGCATACACACCAATCAGCTGGATGTTTGTGTGAGGAAAGCAGAGTGTTTACATGTAAAGACTGAGTGGGAAAGGGTATTCAGGTAAAGATTGGAGATGTGAAAGATCATATGATCCACTGGACATGATAAGGTATTGAAGCATTTAAATGTCATCTGAGGACAATTCAGACTCTTGGCTAAATTACTTGGTACATTATTAGATTCGTCACTCTCACTTATCTAGCCTGGAGAAATCTTGCCCAGGCTCTGAGTTGATTTGTGTAAATGTTGTCATTGGCACAGAATACACTGGCCATCTCTGCCTAACTTCATGGTGATACATTCACCCAGTTTTGCCACTTATCTGTCTTAGCCCTCCCATCAACTTCACAGACACTCTTAAATAACATATTTTCAGTTCTGCACCCAGAACAGCTTTAAATGTAATGACCCCTTAAATTGCAACGGGGCCTTATAATCTACAAGCAAATCACAATGACCCAACTCCTAATTGTGAGATCTACTTACCACACTTTTCCGATATGATGGCAACTTGGGCATGATATCAGAGTGGAGCAGTAACAAGAAAAAGTACTGGAATTATTTACTAATGATGAATAAAATAATATTCTCTGTTTTTTTATCATTGCTCTCAAATGAGGTCAGATTTATTTTCCATTGCTAGCTGTATTAAAAAGGTCAATATTCACTTTCACCTTGATCCACTGAAGTTCTTGCAACGCTCCCACAGATGTGTCAGGTAGAGGATTTCCAGCAGATTCAACCAGTGACAGGGAAGGAGTGTCAACTTGGCAAGAAACCCTGAACTGGTCGTCTTCCCAGGACATTGTTACGTCTGTTTTTCTGGGTGATAAGTTTCCAAAGGGAGAGAGTTGCTCAAAAAATATTTTTGCTGAGTTGCTACAGTGCATCTTACAGGCATGGTCCACTCTTATTGGCAAGGTGAATATTGAGTCCAATAGCATGAGCAATGATGAAGCAAACTGCCCTTCCCTTTCTCCTGATTTGGTATGTGTTGCTCCCGCTGAACCCAGCCAGGAGTGTGCTGAGTGTTCAGTCACACTTCAGACCTGAGCATGTAAATATCGGAAAGGTTCCAAGGGGCAGGAGGAGAGCCACTATTCACAGTGCCCTCTTCAATGTTGAAATATCTGGATCATTTCAACTTTTGCTCAATGATGACTCCCAAAAGGTTGAAAATAGGCAGCATAGTGATGGTGGTGATTCCTAATTCTCCAAAATGTGTCCGCTATTTATAAGGCACAAATCAGCACTGTGATGGGATACTCCGTACCTCCCTGGGTGATTGCAAGCCTGAAATGCTCAAGAACATTTGACACCATCCGGGGCAAAACAATTCATTAAATTGACTCGAGTCATCACCCTAAACATATATTCTCTTCGGCAATTGCATGCATTAGCAGCACTGTGTACCATCTACAAGATGCACTTCAGCATCCTACCAAGGCTCCTCGAACAGCACCTCCCAATCCCTATCACCTTGTAAAACATGAACAACGCATGCTTGCTAGCAACCCTACTTGCAAGTTCCTCTTCGTGTTACACAATATCACAGCTTGGAAATATATTGCCATTTCGTCAGTGTCGCTTGGACAAAATCCAGGAACTCTCTTTCTAACAGCATTGTCTTGGTACTTACACCACAAAGATTACAGCAGTCCAAGAAGGCAGCTCACCACCACCTTCTCAAGAGCATTTAGGGATTGAAAGTAAATGCTGGTTTTGCTAATGATATCAACATCCCATGACTAGATTATAAACAACCATGGAATTGCAGCATGCCTTCCATGGTTTGGTAAATCATGGGTGTGTTTCCAATTCATACTCACTAATGGAGGGCAGGGTATGAGTCAGTAGTCAGGAAGGTAAATGCAGTGTTGGCATTTATTTTGAGAGGACTTGAATACAAAAACAGGGATGTACTGCTGAGGCTTTATAAGGTTCTGGTTAGGCCCCATTTAGAGTATTACATGCAGTTTTGGGCCCCATATTTCAGGAAGGATGAACTCAGGAGCGGGTTCAGAGGAGTTTCGCAAGAATTGTCCCAAGAATGGAAAGCTTAACATATGAGGATGTTTGAGGACTCTGGGACTATACTCATGGGAATTTAGATGGATGAGGTAGGGATCTAATTGAAACTTTCAGAATACTGAATGGCCTGGTCAAAGTGGATGTTGGGAAGATACGTCCATTGGTCGGAGAGTCTATCATCCTAGGGCATAGCCTTAGAGTAAAGGGAAGACCCTTTAGAATGGAGATAAAAAGAAACTACTTCAGCCAGAGAGTGGAATTCACTGCCACAGAAGGCTGTAGAGGCCAGGTCATTGAGTACATTTAAGACTGAGATAGATAGGTTCTTGATCATCAAGGGGATCAAGGGTTATGGGGAGAAAGCAGGAGAATGGGGTTGAGGAACTTATCAGCCATGATTGAAGGGTGGAGCAGATCGGTGGGCCGAATGGCCTAATTTCTGCTCCTATGTCTTACGGTCTTATGGTATCTAATGAAGGATGAGCCCCTGACATTCTACCATTTCCTCTTGATCCTTAATCTAATTTCTGTTTTCTTTCCAATGATGAGATGCCCTCTACATATTACACACATTTAAATTTTTTTAGAAATCTCTAACTCAACCAGTTTGCAATGAATACGTAATTTTGAATACACGTGTGTATTTTGTTGATGATGGGATAGTGTAGGGGGATGGGCTTAGATTAGCTCACAGGTTGGCGCAACATCGAGGGCCAAAGGGACTGCTCTGTGCTGTATTGTTCTATGTTCTATGTTCTAATGTTTCTTTATTTTACAGATATTGCACACAATATTATTTTGTGGGAACATTAATGATCCTGCCATTGAACCCAACTTATTTTTTACAAAAAAAGAACTTGAGGTATTATCTGCCAAGTACCCAGATGTCTTCCGGGATTACAACACCCATCTTCCAACGCGCCCTCCCTTCACGGTGCTACTTGATGCTGTAAGTTAATAACTTCATCCCGAGAAATGTAATGTAATGTTTTACAGGACATAAACATGTGCCGCTTAGTTAATTAAGTCCAAGCCATTAATCTAATCCCTGCTCACTTCTCATTTCTTTTAATACTCTTATGTAAGCAAACAGCAGAACAGGTTTTCCTCAGTCATGGGGTGATTGCTGGAAGGGCACAGGAATTTTCTTGTAGCCTCCAATATTACCGTCCAGAGCAAACCAAAACAATTTTACTTGGAATACCTCCATTGAAAAATTATTGGAATTATGAATGACCTTGATACTGAATCAAAGTTGAATCTGGATAAGCAAAGACAGGCAGTTTGTATGATGCACAATGCACCTTCAATGCTTGATGCTTCTTCAGGAAATGGAGCTCAAAATGTCGAGATCACATCAATGATGACCATCATTTCCTATTCACCAGCTATCTGCAAAGTGTACTACAAAAGAATTCATACTTCCTTCCCACTGAACATGCTGAACGCGTACAATGTATGCAGAGGACCTTAGTCACTGTTAATACCTTTGTATTAACGGGAAAATGACCCCTAACCAAAGACAAAAAAAACCACTTCAATTCCTCCAAGGATCCTGCCAACATATTTGGGAACTCCCTCAGAATCTCCTATCAGTTGGATATTTAGAGGGGCAGGATTGGTTGGGCACACATAATAGACATTACAGGTGACAGTCATTTTAGATGGTACAGGAACATTGTTAAATTTGTTTTCAGTGACATACTTTTGGGAATCATCCAGAGGGAGGTGGGAGAATGCCTTGTCAAAGGAGCTACAAAATCACTTCCAAAATGGTAATCTTGTTTGTTATGGAGGAGATTGATGTATCCGCGAGCAATGGAGTTGAGTTTGTTGACAAACAGTGACCATGAAGGCAGAATGCAACTTGCGTGGTTTGTGTTTGAGATAATGGGAACTGCAGATGCTGGAGAATCCAAGATAACAAAGTGTGAAGCTGGATGAACACAGCAGGCCAAGCAGCATCTCAGGAGCACAAAAGCTGACGTTTCGGGCCGAGACCCTTCGTCATCTCTGATGAAGGGTCTCGGCCCGAAACGTCAGCTTTTGTGCTCCTGAGATGCTGCTTGGTCTGCTGTGTTCATCCAGCTCCACACTTTGTTATCTTAGTTTGTGTTTGAGTCCTCTTTCCCATCAAGATGCGTGATAGATGTGCCCTCTTCACTTTGATTCTTAATCTCTCCCTATTCATTATCCTTATCCCAAGTTTTATTTGTTGTGTATATTTTATTGACACTCTGTGAGAGTCATTGTACCTCTGAATATTCCTGTTTGTTATCCAGAAGGAAAATCAGTGAAACTTAGAAAAGACAGATCTTGCCCTAACTTGATTTTGAGTACCTGAAAATGGAACTCCAGTTCAGGCCAGTACTGTCACTCACATGTTTTGCTGTTTTTTTACCCAGGAATTCCTGAGCAGTTTTGTTTAACATGGATTCTTTAAACTTCTCTTCTACGGCCTTTTGTTCTGGAACTGGCTTTAGTTAATTTTAAACCACTCGGGATTTCTTTTGTCTTCCCTGACTGGTCTGGAGACTCTAACCTGTACTGCTGGGCTTACAAGCTCTTATTTTCTCTAAATAACCTGCTTCTAACCAAAGGAAACTGGCCACTTGCTGACTGTTTGAATGGTTCTGATTTCTGAAAGAAATTGTTTAAATTTCTCTCTCTCTCTGTCATAGGACACAAGTTCAATTTTCTCCATCCGCCCCCCTTTTTTCTTCTACTCTTGTTGCTAAGGCAATGAATTATCACCTAAACGATTACTTTCATCCCCAAGGCTGATTTAAGTTCATCTAAACAAAATTTCAGACTCTCCAGCACAATTCACAGAAAGGAAAACTTAAACTAAAACTATACACTTCATATCTGAAGAAGGGTCTAGACCTGAAATGTCAGCCTTCCTGCTCCTGTGATGCTGCTTGGCCTGCTGTGTTCATCCAGTTCTACAGCTTGTTATCTCTTAAACTAAATCTAGGTCCTTCTATTTCTTCACCTTCATTGTATAGAAAAGCAAATCCAATTAAAAACTATATGTGGTTCTGTCCATTTTAGACCCCAGGTTTACGCTTCATGATAGTGTACCATGAACATTTATCACACTGAATGTACCAACCAGCATCTGAACAAAAAGCCAGGCTATTATCCAGGCATGGAGGCTCGTTGTTAGTTTGTGTTTGTGACAACTTGTTCAGTCGCACCACTGCCGCCATGGAATTGGATTGCGGATTCAAATTTACCCTAATCCAGGCTGACATTTCAGTTCCTGCATTGACAGAGGTGTAGTATTTCAAATTAGACAATAAACTGTCTTTGTGAAGTTCAAGTAGACATAAAAGATCGCATGCTGCTGTTTGTGAAACGTCAGATGCCATTCTGCAAATATCGTCATTCACCTACAACAGCAAAACGGACTGATCAATTGTTTATTTTACCCTTGTTTGCGGATTGATGTGTGGAAATTATCTTCAATGTTTTCCTACAGAACCGTGTCTATACTTCAGAAGTAATCCTTTGACCATGACCAAGCCTTTGGTTGAAAGGTTCTGCTGAAATAGAAGCTGTTTCTTTCTGATTAACACCTATTTGTTTTTACAGGTTGTTGAAGTCTTGCAAACAAGAAAAGCTGATGAGGTTTTGAAGCTCCTGTTGCATCTGACTGAACAAATGGTTCTGGAACTTCCTGATGCTAAAAGTAACAAATGTGGAAATATCTTTGTATCAACAGCCATCAGCTACTGCTATTTTTGGAATCTTCACATCACAAATGAGAAAACAGACAATTATTTTGGTGCTTCAGTGTCATGTAGAGGAAGACAGCAGAAAGAAATTATGATTGATATATTGTGCTGTAAAACGTGGCACCAGGGTATTAGCCTGGCAGTATGTATTGGCAACTGGTATAAAAACCAATGTCTTTTGTTCCCTGAAGCCATGTACTCCATGGCTTACAATATAACTTTCAGTAAAGAAAGCCCTTCTGAAGCAGGCACTGCATCAAACAATCAACATGAACACGCTGTGGTGAGATCAGGAGATGTCCAGAACACTGATGGTCCAGAAAATAACTCGACTGTTAAGCAACGTGCATATTTAAAACCCAGAGCACCTTGTGAGAGATGCCTCAGCATGTTCCCGAACGTAATTTATCATCCAAGGCCAGAACACTGTGAACATCCATATTGGGAATATGGGAACTGTGCTGAGTGTGAATCCTTAAGCCAGCTTCTGTATGCAAACCCGCAAATTGCTATGAGGCTTGGGTATTTTGTACAGAGAACAATTCTGTACTCTCCAACCAAACAAGTTCATCTACCAAATGATCTGATTCTTAGAAAACACCGAAGACTCATAGAAAATCTCAAATCCCTAGGGTTTAATGTGGGTGACCATTTATCATTTTACGATCCATCTGGTGCAGACAGTACTGCACTAGAAGTATTTCAGTCTTGACAGTATATTTTCAAATAGACTTTTTTCCATAATTCAATGAATTTCTGTATCATAGATTGCAGGAGAGAAATTGGCCTTTTAAGTTTTAAGTGTAGTGGACAATAAAACTGTTTGCTGAGGTATCCCTTGCACTCAGCATTGCTAGGATGAAAATGGTAGAACACATTAAATAATGCCTCATTTGCATATCATCATGAAATGCCAGCCTGTAAATGTATCCCAAATAGCAGCAAAAAGAACAAGGACCAGAAAGAGTGTTCACAATGTTGTAGAATTTCATAGTCTGTTTGTGGAGTTGCAATTAAGTTGTTGCAATACAACAATACATTGGAAGTTTTCATCTTCATATTAGAATCACTTCACAGTCTCACTCTTACTTATCTCCGCACACCATTCCTACAATCCACTTAGAAAATCAGTTTTCATCAATCCGCTTGTCCATTCACTATGTTGTTGGCAGCTGTGCCTTTTGCTATCTAAGTGCTCAACTCTGGAGTCTCACGTGAAACTGCCTTTCCAAATTTTCTGCTTTTTTTTAAGAGCTATCTAAAAATCTAGCTCTGACCAAGCTTCAGTCACCCCTCATAATTTCTACTTCTTTGTCTTAGAATCAGTTTGGCCTGATGAAGCACCTTTCAATGACTAAGAATGTACCAGAGACTGTCAAACCAGAAATGATAGCTCTTAAATGTAAGCAATGTACTTACTTCTGTGTGTTCATGAAGAGAAAGTAGGTGTTGCTCTAAATCCAAGAAAAGTAGTTGAGCTGCTACCACTCCAGGATACCCTTTTATGCAGCTGCAAGACCATCTCAAACTTCCCCTTTCTCCACCCGATAACGTACTTTGTTGGTTTTTTTTGACTGTCTGCCTTTGTGTTGCCTGGTATTGTGCCAGCCTGAACTCTGCAGGTTGCCACTGGGCATCCATTTGAGGAGAACATTTTGCTGGCTCCATTTACATGAGGCTTTGCCTTAAAGTGGTCTATCAGCCACCACCCTCCCTAACTGCCCGATGGACCACTCTTGAAATTTTCCATTCAGTCATAGAACACTACAGTGCAGTACAGGCCCTTCAGCCACGATGTTGCATCAGGAAGTTTAAGCTCCTTTTTATGACAAAAATTATAATGAAACTTGGAAAGAAATTTTAAAAAATTACTTGCAATGCCGCCAATTATCAGGAACAACGGCAGGTACCGCATTAAAAATATTGCAACTAAATGCTGTAAAATCGCGAAAACAACTCTCCATTTCATGAGTGCTGTGCGTGTGGAGTATTGTGAGCAGTTGTGTTTCCCTCATCAAAGATGACAATGTATCTACAGAGAGACTTCAATGGAGGAGCACCAGATGAATTCCTGTGATGACAGGACTGACTTTTGAGGAGAGATTCAGGGCAGTAGGCCTGTATACTCTAGAGTTCAGAAGAATTTGAAAAGATTGCATAGAGGTTTACAAGATAATTAAAAGGATGACCAAGGTAGATGCAGGAAGCATGTTTATCTTGGCTGTGTGCTCTGGGTGGGAGTGGGCAGGAAGATTCTGGAACCAGGGGATACAGTGTCAGAGGCAAGCCAATTAGGAATGAAGTTAGGAGACACATTGGTTAACTCAGAGGCTATTGACATTTGTATTTCTTTACCTTCTGCTCTCAAAAGAAGGTCCCCAGATCATACCAAAATATAAATCAAACCCACATTGTTGGCATTATTCTGAACCACACCCCAGTCAACTTAGCTAACTACCCCCACAACCTTAAATATGTACAATGTTTGATGAATTGGTTTATCAATAAGGTTTACTTAAATTGCTCTCTTTAATTAACCTGGAAATATCGCTTTGAGTTAGATATTTATGTGAACATCATGTATACTAAGTGCCATTAAGAAATTACACATTAATTTGTATGCAAAATTATAGTTATGTTCACAGTGAATGTATGCACTTGTTGAAATAAAAACACTTGCAATAGAATTCCCTTTACGTGCTATCTATTTACATTGAGTTTGATGAATTCATGTCTCCTAACTTGACTGAGTTTTTTGAAGAAGTGACGAAGACGATTGATGAAGGTAGAGAGATGGACATTGTCTGTATGAACTTCAGTTGGCTGGCTGGTCAATAAAGTTAGATCATATAGAATACAGGGAAAACTAGCTATTTGCATATAGAATTGTCCCAAAAGTAGGAGACAGAGTGTGGTGGTGGAGGGTTGCTTTACAGACTGGAGGCCTGAGACCAGTGGTGTGCCAAAAGGATCGGTACTGGGTCCACTGTTTCTTATCATTAATACAAATGATTTGGATATGAAAATAGGAGGTATGGTTAGTAAGTTTGCTTATGACACCAAAGTTGGAGGTATAGTGGACAGCGAAGAAAGTTACCTTAGAATACACTGGGACCTTGATCAAATGGGCAAGGGACTGAAGAGTGGCAGATGGAGTTTAACGTAGATAAATGTGAGGTGCTGCATTTTTGGTAAGTCAAATTGGGGCTGGACTTATACAGTTAATGGTAAGGTCCTGGGGAATGGTGCTGAACAAAGAGACTTTGGATTGCAGAGATAATGGGAACTGCAGATGCTGGAGAATCCAAGATAACAAAGTGTGGGGCTGGATGAACACAGCAGGCCAAGCAGCATCTTAGGAGCACAAAAGCTGACGTTTCGAGCCTAGACCCTTCATAGGAAAAGGGGGATGTGGAGAGGATTCTGAAATAAATAGGGAGAGTGGGGAGGCGGACTGAAGATGGATAGAGGAGAAGATAGGTGGAGAGGAGAGTATGGGTGGGAAGGGAGGGAGGGGATAGGTCAGTCCAGGGAGGACGGACAGGTCAAGGGGGCAGAATGAGGTTAGTAGGTTGGAAATGGAAGTGCGGCTTGAGGTAGGAGGAGGCCATAGTGAGAGGAAGAACAGGTTAGGCATGTGGGGACGAGCTGGGCTGGTTTGGGGATGCAGTGGGGGGAGGGGAGATTTTGAAGCTGGTGAAATCCACATTGACGCCATTGGGCGGCAGGGTTCCCAAGAGGAAAATGAGTTGCTGTTCCTGCAACCTACAGGTGGCATCGTTATGGTACTGCAGGAGGCCCAGGATGGACATGTCGTCTAAGGAATGGGAGGGGGAGTTGAAATGGTTCGCGACTTGGAGGTGCAGTACTGCGAACCGAGTGTAGGTGTTCTGCAAAGCGATCCCCAAGCCTCAGCTTGGTTTCCCCAATGTAGAGGAAGCCATACCGTGTACAGCGGATGCAGTATACCACTTTGGCGGATGTGCAGGTGAACATCTGCTTGATGTGGAAACTCATCTTGGGGCCTGGGATGGGGATGAGGGAGGTGGTGTGGGGGCAGGTGTAGCACTTGCTGCGGTTGCAGGGGAAGATGCCGGGTGTGGTGGGGTTGGAAGGAAGTTTGGAGCGGACAAGGGACTCGCGGAGAGACTGGTCTCTCCGGAAGGCAGACAAGGGTGGGGTAGGAAAAATGTCTTGGGTGGTGGGGTCAGATTGCAGATGGCAGAAGTGTCGGAGGATGATGCGTAGTATCCGGAGGTTGTCGGGGTGGTATGTGAGGATGAGGGGGACTCTGTTTTGGCAGTTATTGTGAGGGTGGGGTGTGAGGGATGAGGTGCGGGAAATGTGGGAGACACAGTTGAGGGCATTCTCGACCACTGCGGCGGAGGTGGGGGGGGGGGGTGGAGTTGCATCCCTTGAAGAACGAGGACATTTGGGATGTGCGGGAGTGGAATGCCTCATCCTGGGAGCAGGTGCGGCGGAGGCGGAGGAATTGGGAATAGGGGGGAATTTTTGCAGGAAGTTGGGTGGGAGGAGGTGTATTCCAGGTAGCTGTGGGAGTTGGTGGGCTTGAAATGGACATCGGTTTGTAGGTGGTTGCCTGAGTTGGAGACAGAAGGGTCCAGGAAGATATGTGTTGGAGACGGTCCAGCTGAACTTGGAATGCAGGTTCATTGTTCCATGAAAGTGGGGTCATAGGTACACAGGATAGTGAAGAAGGCATTTGCTATGCTTGCCTTTATTGGTCAGTGCATTGAGAAAAAGAGTTTGGAGGACATGTTGTGGCAATACAAGACATTGGTTAGGCCACATTTGGAATACTTTGTGCGATTCTGGTCTCCCTGCTATAGGAAATTTGTGAAACTTGGAAGAGCTCAGAAAGGATTTGCAGGATGCTTCCAGGTTTTGAAGGTTTGAGCTAGAGGGAGAAGCTGAACAGGCTGAGGATATTTTCCCTGGAGTGTCAGATGCTGAGGGACAAACTTACAGAAGTTTATAAAATCATGAGGGGCATGGATAGGGTGAATAAACAAGGTTTTTTTTCCCCAGGGTAGGAGAGTCCAAAACTAGAGGGCGTGGGTTTAAGGTATGAGAGGAAAGATTTAAAAGGGACCTAAGGAGCAACTTTTTCAGGCAGAGGGTGGTGCATGCATAGAATGAGCTGCCGGCTGAGGTGGTGGAAGCTGGGACAGTAACAACGTTTAAAAGGCATCTGGATAGGTAAATGAAAAGGAAGCATTCAGAGGGATATGAGCCAAATGCTGGCAAATGGGACAAGATTAATATAGAACATCTGGTCAGCATGTACAAGTTTGATGGAAGAATCTATTTCCATGTCGTACATCTCTATGATTCTGTAATTAAGAGGATATTGAATTTAGGAAGATGAGTTCCTGATGGGTCTTGTACATTCTTTTTTTTGACAAATATATGTTCTTTCCAGCAGCCAGAGTAATCAATATCTACAAAACATTTTATGGCTCTGATCATTTGAGAAACCAGATTTTTGTCGTAATCAACACACAGTGTTAACAAAAACAAATTTCCAGAAACTTCTCTTGCCCAGGAAATATTCTTGCAAACTGAAAATGTTTGGATAGCTGTAAAACGCTGATAGCGTGGGTTAAACACTTTGCTGAATGGAAAAGAATTGAACAATGACAGAGACACATCTGAGTATAAAGCTGATATGATTTAATTCCACATAGTTTCACAGATCAGTGTGAAAACAAAACCATAATAGATCTTAAAGCTGTGATATATCTGATGTCTAAACAAATTGTTTTATACATATTGTTCTGTGTCATTTTTAAAGAAGTGAACATTCATAATTCTTACATTTCACATAAAAGATAAAAACAGATTTTATGCAATACATTGTATAACACTTCACAATTCCAGGATAGAAATTTATTGGCAGTTTTAAAAACAAAATTTTATCTGTGCTCAATGTTTACATCTTTTAAAATTAAGGTTTGGTCAATTACCAAACTGCCTGCCTGCAGGATGTGCAATGCATATCTGGGCAGCTGTACTTTGATGGACTAGGCCATAGGAAAGCAAACAATTTGTGCTGTCAAACATGGGACTCAAACTTATCTTTAAAGTCTGTCTTCAATTTACTGTCCAATACATTGTACCTTACAGACAATAGTGTAAAACTCCACAGCTACATACATCAGCTTGATTCGTCATTTACAGCTTTATGTAAAACACATTGGTATAATTTGAGTTCAGTATTGGAATCTCTGCAGTGTAGAAATCACTATTCATTTGGATCATAAAACTCCAGATGATATCCCACATTAAATCCTAATGATTTGAGATTTTGTTTAAGTCTTTCATGATTTGAATTAGTCACCTCCTCGAAATACATTAAAATGCCTATGTCTAAGCATTCTAATTTCTCAACAACTTGCTGGTTAGTGTAGAGAAGCTGGCTTAGACATTCACACTCAGGACAGATGCCAAATTCAAAATATGGACTATTATTGATATATATCATATCAGAGCAACTTTTATAAGATGAACTTTCATGAGAGCTGTATGGCTGAACCGCTGAGGGGAGATCATGCTGACTGCCTGGTGTTTTATTAAATGTTTTGTAAATACTTACTCCCAGGCTAATGTATTGATGCCAGGTTTGACAGCACAATATATCAATCATAATTTCTTTCTGCTGCCTTCCTCTAAGTGACAATAAGGTACCAAAATAATTGTCTGTTTTTCCTCTGGTAGTAACATCCCAAAGGCAGCAGCAGCTGATAACTTCTGATGGAAAGGTGTTTCCCAATTTGTTAGAACTGGTGCCAGTAAATTTCACAAGCATCTGATAGTTTAGGTCCGTTAGACATTTCAAAACTTCATTTATATTTGTTCCTGTGATTTTAACAACCTGAAAAACAAATGTATACCAATTATTAAAGAAATAAATGAGATGCATTTATATAGCATCATTCATAACATTACAACAATCTAAAGCCCATCAGGATCAACAGATTACTTTTGAGGTATAGTCACCCGTAGACAAACATAATGGGTTGTACAGAACAAAGTCCCACAAGCAGGAATATATTATGATCCCAGTTGATGATAAAACTGGACAAGTCTTTTATCAGTTTGAAACCTAGCTTGATGAGCCATGAGTGTTATATTTTGCTGATTGGTTACTGCAATGGTCAGTCACTGAAAATATTCTCAAAAGGCTGCTGATGCAATTTTTAACAAAAGAACATCAAAGTTCATTGTGCATGAAAGGGGAAACAAAACAAACAGTTTAACACAATATAAGAATGATTTGAAATGGTCTTATTAGAAATGTCATCAATAGACTCAATCCTTTTCACATCAATAACAGCCTCACAGATATGCACAGCTCAGTAAGGGTCACTGATACTGTTCTGTTTGCATGGCTGTAAATTGTTTCTTTTCAGCAATCTTCTGCATTTACATGACGCTAATTCTTTTGATGATATCACTTCATGGAACTGTTAAACAAACTGCTAATACAGTTCTAAATTGTATCAGTGATAATGAGAACTGCAGATGCTGGAGAATCCAAGATAACAAAGTGTGACGCTGGATGAACACAGCAGGCCAAGCAGCATCTGCTCCTGAGATGCTGCTTGGCCTGCTGTGTTCATCCAGCTTCACACTTTGTTATCTTGCTAATAGAGTTCACTTATTTCCTACAAATATTCCTTAAACTTGTGTAATCATGTACCTTCTGAAATTATATCCCCCGGAAACTTACATTTTTCTGTTTGTGGAATGCATCTTAATTTCTAAATCACTCAGCATTCATTTTCTTCTGCCCTGACTGTTCTGGAAACTGCTAAAGTGCATTGCTAATACCAATCTCTATAGCTGAAGGCTGTAGTTGGTCATTGCCCTGGAACATGCACTGAGATTTTGGGAAATGCTGCCCGAGATGGATTCTCACAGAAGATGGCAGCAGCTGCCAGGCTCTCACGTTTATGTCATGAATTTGCACCATCAGGTTTCTCCCTGCTGCCTGGGAAAATGACAAATTGCACAGAATACAGATTGAGATTAGGCATTAATGAGGTGTTAGTGCATGCAATTAACTTGCTGCTCACTCGTGACATTTTAGTTTAGCCACTGAAACCATGGGTGGAAATGCAGACTATTTTTCTCAACAGCAAGAATCATTTAGCCATTCTCACTGTATTTTTTTCCAACTGTCTCACCATTGCCTGTTTCATTCACAGCTGGGGACAATTCCACCCAAATTTCCTAATATTGCTAATACGTCATGAACCTTCACTACAAATGAGGAACAAAAAAGGTGGAATTTTAACCACTCCCTGTAGCCACAATGGGCAGGAGGTAGTCATACTGGAGGGACCAATAGTTGCTACTGCAGTGTGTGTAGCCCAACCCGATTTCTGGTTTATGACTTCTGAAGAAGCGTAATGTTGGACTCAAAACATTAACTTTGTTTCTCTCCTCACAGATGCAGTCAGACCTGCTGAGTTTCTCCAGCATTGTCTGTGTCTGTTTCCTATTTCTGTTTTATTCTGGTTTATGTACAGAGGGTTGGTTAATCACTGAGTAACACACCCTGGGCATGAGATAGCCTCGAGCTTATGATATTTAATAAGCTGCATTGCTCAGATTGTGGTAATATTTAAGTTTAACAACTTGCTACTGGATTTTCCCCAGGCTGACAGGTTGTGCTATGGGACAGGCTGCCCACCCATCCCTCCTAACACCATCTTAGCCATTTAAATAGAGCAGGGCAAGAAGTACTGATGGCCTCTTACTAAGTTGTAACTCCAGCTCCCATAGACCTACAGCTGCTCTCTCATTACAGAGACATGACTGGTCACCGTTCAATTTCAGGGTTCTCATCCTTCAGGTGAGGGGAGACGTTGAGAAGGAGATTCCTTCATGACAACCTCAGATTGTGCAAGAATTGAACTCATGCTTGTTGGTATTGCTATGTATCATAAACCGGCCATCCAGGTAACTAAGCCAATGAAACTCCTAACCAAGTAAACTGCGCTTGTTCTCTGTGCTATATCATCGGCGGCTTAAATAAAAGCTGCTGCACTTCCAGCTGTAAACCTACAACTGAATAAAATGTGAGGCTGGATGAACACAGCAGGCCAAGCAGCATCTCAGGAGCACAAAAGCTGACGTTTCGGGCCTAGACCCTTCATCTGATGAAGGGTCTCGGCCCGAAACGTCAGCTTTTGTGCTCCTGAGATGCTGCTTGGCCTGCTGTGTTCATCCTGTCTCACATTTTATTATCTTGGAATCTCCAGCATCTGCAGTTCCCATTATCTCTGAACCTACAACTGAGTCAGGTTTGGCCTGCTGTAAGCTTGCATAAGAATATTCAGGGTGTGAGGTGAGCAAGGATTAAATAAGTGCACCCAAACTAATTGATTATATAGTTCATTCCTATTCTGTAACTGCATTCCTCAATGAAATGCTTGAACTTACTGCATCAAGTAGCACTGCATAAGGTGGACGTTTTGGGAGATGGGTGTTGTATTTCTGAAAGACATCTGGATACTTTTCAGATAATAACTGAATTTCTCGATGATCGAGCATTTCTTCCGGATTAATAACAGGAATATTAATGTGCCCACAAAATAATATTTTATGCAATACCTGCAAGATTAAAAACAAGTATTTTAATATGCAATGTTCAGACATTAAGAATGATATACAGTGCTTAGGATATAAAGGTATTAAAATTAGATTGAATTGTAAAGAAAAGCAGAAGCCTTTAGAAATCAGCAGCTGGTATAGCAGTAGCTGGATTAAGTAAACAGGTTAGATTATTTGAAGACGATCATTAACCAGATGTGAGTGAAATCTACAGCATTAGGAGGTAGGAGCAACTCGGGTGGATTATGAAGAACAGGGTGCTGCTGACTGCAGGGTGAAGAGATGCCCTCAGTGGCGAAAGAGACTGAGGATTCAGCTTTTGTCATGTTTGCACTTTAAGAAGAGGGAGGTGTGCTACAACTGATGGTTTGAAAAACACAAAAGTGAGAGGGGCTCTGGCGTAATGGGTCCCTACCCCGATTTTCTGGCTCAAATAATGCCACGCAATCAGGCGGGTGGTGGCAGGAACGCAACCTGTACATCCATTCAAAATGTTTGCAAAGAGGAAAATTGCCAATCCACATTTTATGTATCTTTAATGAACAAGTGAAAACAATACCTCTTTGAAGCACGCTCTTCCTTTCTTTTGAGTAAGCTTTTCCTCTCGCACAGACTTTGCAATGAATGATTGAATAATCTTCAAAAACCGGTTTCCACTTTGGACAAAATATTGCACCTCTGCTTCTTCATGGCGTACTAAGTCCACCATTTCTTTTCAAGCATGAGAAATAAATGCAAGAGATGATTCAAAAGATTAAAGCAGAGCAACCTTATTTTCTAGAAAATCATTGGCTACTTTTTCTATCATTTTACTGTCTGTATGCGGTTACTGTTGGGATATTGAAGCAACAGTTAGGCATTACAGCCAATTGCAGTGACAGATCTATTCTCTTCTGGCCCTATGAGTCTGCAGTATGATTTTCTTACATCTGCCCTACTACATGTAAATGAAAGCCAAGAGGATCAAACCTAACACTCCAGGCAATTTACCCCAAATACCACCTTAAACCTGACCTAGAATCACTGTCACTAAATATTCATAGGTACAGCATCACCTCTGAGGAGGAAATCCTTTTCTTCCTGTGTTATGAAGGATGAGGGAGGAATTAAAACAGGCTAACGTGGAATTAATTAAAGTGAGGCAGTACAAAAAATGTTTGCTTAAATTGTGTGCATGATATTGTCAGATAGTTTAGAGACGGAACAGGTATTTTATTTCCAAGCATCTGTTTGGTAATAGCTGAGAAAGCTGTCTGGTCTTTAGCGGTATTGCGAATTGCTCTCTGCCCTAAAATATACCAAATCCAGGAGTAGGCCATTTTTCACGATAGACCTGTCGAAATACAATTTCTTCCAGAAACCTTCTCATTCAATAATTCTGCCAAAGCATAGACACTAGTGTAGTTCTAACGTGGAAGAATTTAATCATTTTTAAAAATCATTTTCAAACTGTTTGAGATTCAATAAGCCTTTAATGAGCTCATCAACCAACAGTCAACCTAATATTGGCTTACATTTGTAAATAAAAGCAATTCATGATATACATAACAAACCCTTTGACTTTATGAGCTTGTCACGACTTTTATGACACTCAGGAATTAGCATGCCTGGTATAGTCAATGCTGAGATCACTGGGTTTTTAGACTCAAAGTGACACAATGAATGTAGAAATCAGGCAGGGAAGTTGAAGCAAAGTTGATATCAACTGCAAATTAATAGTTGGAAAATCATGGGTCCTCTGCGCAGAATCAATTGATCATGGCCAATCTGCCCAACAGAAAAAACATCTAATTCAATAATAATCTCATGTTCAACATCCCACTGTGCATTTTCCTCTGCCTGGTAGCCAGAGATGACAGAATTCACCCATCAGCAAAGGAGAATAAAAACTAAGATTTTTCTGCATCTCAGTATTACAATAAAATCACAACATTATTCAACTACACCAATGAATCAATGTACAATTCAGTACCTGTTAGGTTGAGAAGTTAATATAAATTAAAAAGGTCTAGCTTTACTGAACTATAAATACAAGCCCTATGTGAACAAACGTTTTAAAACTTGACATCTGCACTCAGTGCCCACCGAAAGATATATATGCCCCATTCCCACAACTGAGACCCCTTACATTCATCAGCAGTATAATTCACCAAATTATGTGTCAACATATCTAAGTGGCAGCATTGTAAATTACAATTTACGTGCTGATCATTGTAACGAATTGATGGCCAACGTTACCACACACGTCCACATAGCAGACGACCAAATACCTGATACCTCTCTGATGTACTGGTGGCCCATTCTGCATCTTTGGGTTTCAAGGACAGCGAGACTAAGACCAGAATGCAGAACGACTTTACTGAAGGGGATCGACTGTTTAAAATGGAATTGGAAGGTTGCTTTCCCACAACCGAGGGAGAAAGGAGCAGCATATCCAATCCCAGGGCGAGGAAATCAGCTGATGTTCTGATGTAATGGTAGAGAAACGAAACTTTATTATTGACCGACTTCCTGCTTACAGATCGGAAAGTTCCTCCAACTGGTCAATGAAGAGTTGTGATCGACACAGGACCGCTCGATTGTAGATTGAGGCGCAAGAACTTGCCCAGTCTTGTAGATCTGTCTCAGAGATAGTCGGAACTGCAGTTTTCGGAAGAAGAGTCTGGGCCCGAAATGTCAGCTTTCCTACTCCTCTGATGCTGCTTGTCCTGCTGTATCCAGCTGTGCACCTTGGAGATCCGTTGGCCACTTTGCGGTAGATACAGATACAACATTCATGCAAAAACAATTCGCAGAACATTGGCGAGTTAGTGTTGCGGATGCAATGTTGCAAAGATTATTCCTGACTGAGGAAGGATGAATTTGTCTCAGAAGTTCTAAACAAAACCCGATTCTCCACTTGTTTCGCTATAAACATATATTAACAGAATTCGATTTGCATGAGAACAGAAAGATAATTATAGATTAGACTCGTGTCAGCATTTGTGTGTTTGAGTATTGGTTAAAAATATTACGTAGAAACTTGACATTTGGCATTCGTGAGGTCAAGTCACAAGAATTATCAAAGTGTCAAATGAACGTTGAAGGAAATCGTTGACGATGGTTTAGATGTTAAAGGAACCACAAGCCTTGGCCATGAAACAAACCAACTGAGACCATTTGGCAGACACAAGAACGCTCGCGCTCCCTCAAGTTCTGTTTGTTTTGACAGGATTTTCCAGTGGTTTTAGAAAACTTACCAACTAAACTACATTTGATGTTGCCAGTAGCTGTCCAACACCAACAACAGCACGAGCCAGTGGCACCCAGTTGGATAAAGAAGTGGATTTGACAAACTATTTGCTTGTGCCTGGTTTTCACGCAAGCCGTACTTATGGCCTCTCTCACCAGGCATGTCCATTTCATTTTATTTCAATTTGCACATAGGATTGAACTTCTAGGCAGGTCAGCATTTATTGCCTAAAGAGCTGATTGGTTTGCTAAGGTATTTCACAGGGTGGCTTATGGTCAGCAGTGGGTTTGAAGTCAGGCCAGACTAGTAAGGATGCCTGACTTCATCCCCTAAAGGACAGAGACGAATGGGGTGGCCTTCGGCAACATTCTAGTGTCGTAAGGTCACTATTACTCATTCTGAATTGTATTAATTCCAGCTGTATTGAATTAAATATAAAATCTCCAACTATCATTGGATCTTTGGATTATAGCCTAGGAAAAAAGTATACAAATAAATGGAATTATTGGATAAGATTTTACATTTTACAGCTTTTATTGTAACAGTCAAACCCAAAGCCAACGTAACATGAAGCATACATTAACAAACAAAAATGGTGGTTCACAGGAAAAAATTAAATTCAATTTAAATGGTCACCACTAAAAGATACAGGGAGAAAAAATACCTAGTTTTCGCACCCCCCCAAACAAATTTGAAGTTCTGTATCTGTTATGAAACTTAGCTGCTCTGTCCTCATACATCTGCTGTATTTCTGAGGTGGAGATTCAATCCCATTACTCATGAAGGAATTTGTCGGAACTCACATGACACCACGTTATAGTGCAACAGGTTTATTTGAAATCACGCAACCTTTCTAAGCTCCCAAAGCTTGTATGATTTCAAGTAAATCTGTTGGGCTATAACCTGGCGTCATGTGACTTCTGACTTTGTCCACCCCAGTCCAACACTGGTGCCTCCACATGAAGGAATTTGGCCCAAAGTATTTCAGATTTCACACCCAGATTCCTTGAGCCTCCAAAATACAATGCTGCTGTATTCTCAAAGCGCAGGCACATTTATAGTCTGAGCCTGACCTCATAGGAGACTGAGTATAAACAGCTTGTGACTGACAACTTGTGAAAATTAACTTCCCATGTTGTTTATTTCTGAATAGGGTTAATTGACTCTAATTTTGAAACTTTATGATAATTCAGCGATGCTCGTTGCTTTAGTGTGAGTGATTTGCAGAATACGCCCATGATGCACACACTTCTCTCCATGTTTCCCGTTCCCTTATATGTTTCCTTGAAATTTTGGTCTCCACCTCCTGAGTTTCTGTTGAGTCCCTTTCCTGACTAATTCCAGAGTTTATACAATCGCAATGTATATGTCACAATTATGGTCATGACGACTCAAGATGCAGAGGCAGTTCCTTCAGAGTGTATACAGGTAGGGCAGTAGCAGAAAATTTAACGCAGTGTTTGGCTTCTATTGGACTGCCAGCTGAGGTACAGTCTGATTAGAGTTCTAACTTCACATCTAAAGTTTTCCAATAAATTAATAGCAGTTTGGAAATTAAACAATTAAAGTCAACTTCATATCATTCATCAACACAGGGAGGTTTGCCATCAGATGCTCAAAACAATGATGAAGGCATACTGTCATGAATGTCCACAGCAATGGGACAAAGTATTAGCTTTCCTATTATTTGCTACCAGTGATGCCTCAGCTGAATGTGCCAGACTTAGCCCTTTGAATTGGCTTTTGTCATAACATTAGAGGTCCGTTAAAATTGATTCAGGAGATCTTCAATGTGGAAGGTGATTATTCAATGGTGGATTACTGATCCATGTTTCTGGAAAGTCAGACACTGTGTTCTCATATTTCAAGAAAGGAAAATGGTCAAGTCTTTTATGAGGTAATATGTATGGACAAAGGAGGGACAGGACCCATAAAACAATATCCATGTTGACTGTGCCCAGAAAAACAAGCTCAGGTGGAAACAAATTCAGTACATTCCATACAATCACATGATTGAACTTAGTCAAAACAATTAAGAGTTAGGTGTCAGGAAGAGTCAGGGGGCCTGAAACATTTACTCTGTTTTCTCCTTTACAGATGCTGCCAGACCTGCTGAGCTATTCCAGCAACTTTGTTTTTGTTCATGATTTGAGCATCCATAGTTCTTTTGGGTTTTTGTTTTAAGAGTTTGTTCGTGTTTGTTCCTAAACTGGATAGATCAATTCAGCTTTGAATAGATTATAGAAAGGTGAATATTGTCATGAAAATGAACTTGTACCGAATTCTATGATTGGAAAATTGCATGCATAATGCCTAATTCTTGATGTGGTTGTTGCAAGGTGCAGTTAACATCAAAGGTGAAAGTAATGTAGGAGGAAATTATTGCAGATGTTGGAATCTGTACTTTAAACAACAAACGCAAGAGATCACAGTGGATCACACAGCACTTGTGGAGAGAGAGCAAGCTAATGTTTTGAGTCTAGATAGCTCTGACGAAGAGTCATCGCAACTCAAACTGTTCACTTGTTCCATAGATGCTGTCTGATCCACTGTGATCGCCAGAATTTTTTGTTTTCAGTCATGGGTCGAAGCAATCTGTCCTTTTGCTGCACCAAATGGATTCAAACAAGTCAGGTGATACTACTTGGGTTAAAGAATATTCAGCCAGAGTGCAGAGGCTTATGTATCAAATCATAGCTGGAGTTCGTAACTGCGTAGTGTATTAGTTTTACTTGCAGTTTATCCTGACACTTGGAGAGAGCATGTAAGAGAAGTTGAAGAACTTTACAAGCAATTGCAATTGCCTGATTTTGTAATATATTTACAAAGAGTGAATTTGCAGAAACAAGAATGACTTGCTTGGCACAATGAGTTGGACTATTAGAAATGCTGCTTAGGACAGTAAAAGTGAAGGCTCAGAATTCCCTGTTCCTAAAACTAAATGAAAAGTGATTAGCTTTTTCAGAAAGTGTGAATTATACTAGATATTTGTGCATGCTTTCACACAATGGTTGTACTTTTAACAAATTTGTTAACAAAGTAAGCACAGATGTTGTGTTCAGTAGACTGTCAAGCAGCATTTGACAAGCTGGAGGTCACTTTAAAAAAATTAACCAGCGTCACTGCTTCTGATCTTTCCAGATGTTTCAAATGGCAGGTGAGTTTCTTTTGGGGGTGGTTGTGTCTTGTTGCAGAATGATGAGTCACGATTAGAGAAGCTAGTTGAGAACTTCTCTAGGAAAGGAAGTCAGTTTCAGAAGAAGCACTGCGCCATAGGAAAAAGAGACTTTGGGATTGTTATTAACTCTTCAGAATTTTGAAGCTTGTACTTGACATGGAAATAAAGAAACATTAATTTACGTTGAACATAATCCACTAGCCTTCATTGAAAAGTTTAAAATTGAAATGTCAGATTATTCAGATGGACTGTTCTGTTACAAGCATTTCATGTTAAATTGTTCATTTTAGTGGAAAAGATAATGTAATTGTGGATGTGTTGCCCTGAATGTTAAATATTAGAACTGGTTAAACATTTAGGGAATACAACGACTGTGTAAGTTGATATAAAAGCGGTGGAAAAATAAATGATGTAAGTCTTATTGCCGTCTATTACATATTCATAATTTAAAATGGATATTCATTTCTTTAAGGATGGAATCATGTAACCACCAAGTATTCTTTATTTGTGTCTTTAAAATATGTGTACTGCAAGGAGAAAATAAAAAATACCAGGGATATAACAGGATGTATAATTTCCCAGCAAGGAATGCAGTACATATTGCGAATGCTGTTTTTTTCTGGCTGTGAGTTCCTGCAATATTTAGATAGTCAGGAGCTGAGGAGTTGTTTTCAAATGAAGCTGATTGGTTCTCAACTAATTGAGCAGTTTGGACCGGTTCAGAACTGGGGATATGTCAATGAGACATAAAGTCACAGAGAGAGAGGGAGAGTGGGAGTGAGAGAGAGGGAGAGAGAGAGAGAGAGAGAGAGGGAGGGAGGGAGGGAGGGAGGGAGAGAGAGAGAGAGAGAGAGAGAGAGAGAAAGAGAGAGAAAGAGAGGGGGGAGTGGGAGTGAGACAGACAGAGAGGGAGGGAGTGAGACAGAGACAGAGAGAGAGAGGGAGAGGGAGAGAGAGAAAGAGTGAAAAAGAGAGAGAGACTCACTCTGAAGGGATAACACAATGTGGAGCTGGAGGAACACAGCAGGCTAAGCAGCATCAGAAGAGCAGGAAGTTTGACATTTTGGGTCACTACCCTTCTTCAGAAATGGGGAGGGAGAAGGAAGCTCAGAAATAGAGACAGGAGGGTTTGGGCGGGGGAAAGTAGGTGAGATGGTGAGCAGGTAGGCAGTGGTGGGGATTGGTCAGTGAGGTGGACGGAGCGGATAAGTGGGGGAGAAGACAGACAGGTTGTGTCAGGTCAAGGAGGTGGGGATGAGAGGGAGGGTCAGTCAAGGGATGAGGCTGGGGGTTGGGAGATTTTGAAACTGGTGAATTTCGCATTTAGGCCATCTTGCTGTAGGCTCCCGAGGTGGAATATGAGGTGCTGTTCCTCCAGTTTGCGAGTGGCGTCATCATGACACTGGAGGAGACCCAGGATGAACATTTCACCTGGGGAGTGGGAGGGGAAATTAAAATGGTGTTATCTATTGTTGTGAACAGAGCAGAGATGCTCTACAAAACAATCTCCAGGCCCCCACTTGGTTTCATCCACGTAGAGGAGGCCAAATCCAGAGCACCAGATGCAGTAGATCAAGTTGACAGATGTGCAGGTGAACCTCAGTCTCGTGGAAGGTTTGTTTTGTGTCTTGAATGGAGGGGATGGGAGAGGTGTAGAGGGAGGTGTAGCACTTCCTGCGGTTGTAGTGCCGGGGGTGGTGAGATTAGTGGGGAGTGTGGAGCGTACTAGGGACTTGCGGAGAGAGCTGTCCCCACTAAACGCAGACAGGTTGTGGGGTTGGATTGTAGGTGGCGCAAGTGGCAAACAGTGATACGTTGGATACGAAGGTTGGTGGGGTGATGAGTGAGGACTGGGGAAGGGCAGAGGTGCGGGAAGTGCAAGAGATGTGGTTGAGGGTATTTTCAATCACCAGAGGGGGGAAGTTGCAGTCCCTGAAGTAGGCGGACATCTGGGACGTTTGGGAGTGAAACACCCCATCGTGGGAGCAGACGCAGCAGAGGCGGAGGAATTGGGAGTAGGGGACTGCTTTCTTTCAGGCAGGTGGGTGAGAGAAAGTGTAGTCTAGGTAGCTGTGGGAGTCCATTGGCTTGAAAAAGATGTCTGTTTGGAGGTGGTCATCAGAGATGGAGACAGAGAGGTCCAGGAAGGAGAGGAAGGTATCAGAGATGGTCCAGGTGAATTTGAGGTTGGGAGGAAAGGTGTCAGTAATGTTGATGAACTGTTCAAGCTCCTCATGGGAGCATGAGGCAATGCTGATACAATCATCACCGGATGAGGAAGAGGTGGGGCTTAGTGCCGGTGTAGCAGCCGAACAGGGACTGTTCCACACATCCTACAAAAATGCAGGCATAGCTTGGGCCATGCAGGTGCCCATGGCCAAACCCTAAGTCTGTAGGAAGTGGGAGGACTTAAAGGATGTGAAATCATTCATAACCTCATCACTTCAGATGACTTTCCACCCTCAGCCTCCAACCTCCTCGTTCCCCAGCCTTGGACTGCCCATTTCTATCTCCTTCCCAAAATCCACAAAGATGACTGTCTCTACTGAAGTTATCTCCGCTTACCTTGACTCTGTTTACTGCCCCCTGGTCCAAGAAACCCCCACCTACGTCTGGGACACAACCCATGCCCTCCACCTCCTCCAAGACTTCCAATTCCCTGGCCCCCAACAGCTCATCTTCACTGTGGACATCCAATCCCTTTACACTTGTATCCCCCTCACAGATGGCCTAAAAGCCCTCCACTTCTTCCTCTTCCGCAGGCCCAACCAGTCCCCCTCCACTGACACCATCATCCGCTGAACTAAATTCGTCCTAACCCTTAACAACTTCTCCTTTAACTCATCCCACTTCCTACAAAACTAACGCATCGTGAACCATTTTAACTCCCCCTTCTACTCCCTGGGTGACATGTTCGTCCTGGGCCTCCTCCAGTATCATAATGATGCCTCCCACAAACTGGAGTAGCAGCACCTCATATTCCACCTGGGAGCCTAGAGCCTGATGGCCTAAATGTGGAATTCACCAGTTTCAAAATCTCCCCACGCCCAGCCCTCATTCCATGACTAACCCTCCCTCTCATCCCCGCTTCCTTGACCTGACACAATCTGTCCATTTTCTCTCCCACCTATCGACTCCTCCCACTTCATTAACCAGTCCCCACCACTCCCTACCCACACCTGTCACCATCCCACCTACATTTCCCAGCCCCACTCCTCCTCTCTCTCATTTTTGCTGAACTCCGTTCCCCCTCCCCATTTCTGAAGAAGGGTCCGGACCCAAAATGTCAACTTTCCTGCCCAGCTGCATTCTTCCAACTCCACACTGCGTTGTCTCTGACTCCAGCATCTGCAGCTCTTGCTATCCCTGAACATAATACATTATCTGGTCTTTATCACACTATTGTGAGTGTGTGTTTATTATGTGTGAAAAGCATTTTGTTGTATCCTGAGTTCATGTGTCTTTATGAGTACAAGTCATCCTTTTTATTAATCAGATAAAAACACTGAACATTGGAATTTCCTCTGCATAATATTTATTTGCATTGACTTTGATAAAATTACAGTGCATTGAATTCAGAAAGCTTTGGGAAAATTCAGTTGATATCCTGTCTCCAACAGCATTCAATTTAGCTGATGTCTACAAACTGCTTGTGGTTTCAACGCTCAGATAATTATTTCCTTACCGTATTCCAACAAATCTGATGCTGTCAACACAGGTAAAAAATATCTTTTATGCAAAACTGCCTTGCCCAGCAAATTCTCCGAAGTTTTTTGATAGTTGTTAAAAGCGAGCGATTAAGTCAAGCATTTGTGCAGAATGCAACATTTGTTTTTGGAATATAACAGTGAAATGATTTCAATGTAATAACATTTGGCAGGACAATGTGAAAAAGATCTTATGCTGAAAAAGGTCTAAAACACATTATTATGAAGTTTACTGCAAAGCTTTTTTTTCTCCAGAATCCTGAGTGTGGAAACATGCCATGCAGCCCAACAAGTCCACAGCAACCCTCCAAAATGCATCCTATCCAGAACCACCTGCTACCCTAATCCTGCATTTCCGATGGCTAACCTCCACCTCCCTGAACACTATGGATAATTTAGCATGGCCAATCCACCTAACCTGCACATCTTTGAACTGTAGGAGGAAACTGGAGCACCCACAGATATCCATGCAGACAAAGGGAGAACATGCAAACTCGATACCGATGGTTGCCTGAGGCTGGAATCAGACTCAGGTCCCTGTCACTGAGGCAGCAGTGCTAACCACTAAGCTACCATGCCAGCCTATCTCATTGTAGTTTTTCGTTCTATGAGAGAGGTAAATGTGAGCAACGTTAATGTAAAAATACATTTTACATAAAAGAAAAAACAAGCTCTATCCAGTCATAGGAGCTCTGTAGTATTCCACGTGACAGTCTAGTCTGGGAATTTATTTTCAAGTTGTCATGCCAACGGCAAGAATGGACTGTCTACTTGCAATTTCCATCGTTTGATTTTAATACCTGAGACCCTGTCATGGAGTAAAATATTTTTTAAAAGCAATAGGCACTGACCTAAAATGGCTGTAGCAAATACCCGACCAAAATTGAGGAAAATTCAGGAAACCAATGTAAAGTATACAAAATGGTCAGAACTGAATTTACTATCTTACCAACTTTGGAACCAGTCACTGAGTCTTGTGCCAAGAAACTGACATCTCCCGTTTCAATGTGTACGTGGATGGTAAGTGGTACATATTTGGAAATAGAACATAGAATATTACAGCACAGTACAGGCCCTTCGGCCCTCGATGTTGTGCCGACCTGTCATACCGATCTCAAGCCCATCTAACCTACACTATTCCATGTACGTCAATATGCTTATCCAATGACGACTTAAATGTACCTAAAGTTGGCGAATCTACTACCATTGCAGGCAAAGCGTTCCATTCCCTTACTACTCTCTGAGTAAAGAAACTACCTCTGACATCTGTCCTATATCTTTCACCCCTCAATTTAAAGCTATGCCCCCTCATGCTCGCCGTCACCATCCTAGGAAAAAGGCTCTCCCTATCCACCCTATCTAACCCTCTGATTATTTTATATGTCTCAATTAAGTCACCTCTCAAGCTTCTTCTCTCTGATGAAAACAGCCTCAAGTCCCTCAGCCTTTCCTCGTAAGATCTTCCCTCCATACCAGGCAACATCCCAGTAAATCTCCTCTGCACCCTTTCCAAAGTTTCCACATCCTTCTTATAATGCGGTAACCAGAACTGTACACAATACTCCAAGTGCGGCCGCACTAGAGTTTTGTACAGCTTCACCATAACCTCTTGGTTCCGGAACTCGATCCCTCTATTAATAAAAGCTAAAACACTGTATGCCTTCTTAACAGCCCTGTCAACCTGGGTGGCAACTTTCAATGATCTGTGTACATGGACACCGAGATCTCTCTGCTCATCTACACTACTAAGAATCTTACCACTAGCCCAGCACTTTGCCTTCCGGTTACTCCTACCAAAGTGCATCACCTCACACTTGTCTGCATTAAACTCCATTTTCCACCTCTCAGCCCAGCTCTGCAGCTTATCTATGTCTCTCTGCAACCTACAGCATCCTTTGTCACTATCCACAACTCCACCGACCTTCGTGTCGTCTGCAAATTTACTAACCCATCCTTCTACGCCCTCATCCAGGTCATTTATAAAAATGACAAACAGCAGTGGACCCAACACTGACCCTGGAGTACACCATTAGTAACTGGTCTCCGGGATGAACATTTCCCATCAACTACCACCCTCTGTCTTCTTTCAGCAGGCCAATTTCCGATCCAAACTGCTATATCTCCCACAATTCCATTCCTCCGCATTTTGTACAATAGCCTACTGTGGGGAACCTTATCAAACGCCTTGCTGAAATCCATATACACCACATCAACTGGTTTACTCTCATCTACCTGTTTGGTCACCTTCTCAAAGAACTCAATAAGGTTTGTGAGGCACGGCCTTCCCTTCACAAAAGTGAAAAATTATTGAAATGAACTTGTTGGAAAACAACAAAACTAGCCATGAGAATACACAAATAAACGGTACTTCAGTAACAGTGGGGAAAGGAAGAAATATGGATAGGTAGCAAGATACAAATCAAATATTAGTGGTTTGAGGTTAAAATCTAACTCTTTTGAGTGCTTATTTGATATCATGTCTTATTATATTTCTCAGAGTCAGTAAGGAGTAAAATTCCTCTTTCTTTTACTCATACTAATAACAGCTCTGATGAAGGGTCAGCGGACTCAAAATGTTCACTCTGCTTTCTCTCCACAGATGCAGCCAGTTCGTTTCTCCAGCAATTTTTGTTTTTGTTCCAAAATTATCAGGCTCCAGACAAACCTAATTAGTCTTTAAATGTAACTTCATTGATCGTGAGCCCATTGTTTTCCATTAATGGAAACCTACTTGTTGGTTATCCTCAGCTTGAATTTGAAACAAATTGTCTTTCACAAGTCCCTCCTAATTAATGGAAGTAACAAGAAATAGAAACAGTTGTTAGATTAACCTTCCCCAATGTTTCAGCAGTCTCTAAGACAAATAATAAGCTATGTATCTTATCTATTGGTGGAATAACTTGAAAAAGATAGCCAATGTATTTTCAGGAGGTCACCTGGCAGTCTATAACTGTGATATTGTCAGAGAATGTTGCAACAATGAATATTTGAAACATCAGCCAAGCCTAAACTAAACATGTAGTTTGAAATCTTAGCCTATGCATAGTTTTCTTTCTGGGTGTGAGCTTATGTAAGCACAGTTTTACTCCTTTGCAATGTTCTTAATAAAGGAGTAAAGCTCTGTACTTCAAACAGGAAGATGATTTCAGTGATAATGGGAACTGCAGATGCTGGAGAATCCAAGATAACAAAGTGTGGAGCTGGATGAACACAGCAGGCCAAGCAGCATCTCAGGAGCACAAAAGCTGACCTTTCGGGCCGAGACCCTTCATCAGAGAGGGGGATGGGGAGAGGGAACTGGAATAAATAGGGAGAGGGGGAGGCGGACCGAAGATGGAGAGAAAACAAGATAGGTAGAGAGGAGTATATAGGTGGGGAGGTAGGGAGGGGAAAGGTCAGTCCAGAGAAGATGGACAGGTCAAGGAGGCGGGATGAGGTGGTAGGTAGGAAATGGAGATGCGGCTTCAGGTGGGAGGAAGGGTTGGGTGAGAGGAAGAACAGGTTAGGGAAGCAGAGACAGGCTGGGCTGGGTTTGGGATGCAGTGGGGGCCGGGACGAGCTGGGCTGGTTTTGTGATGCAGTGGGGGGAGGGGAAGAACTGGGCTGGTTTTGGGAAGCAGTAGGGGAAGGGGAGATTTTGAAGCTTGTGAAGTCCACATTGATACCACTGGGCTGCAGGGTGACCAAGCGGAATATGAGTTGCTGTTCCTGCAACCTGCGGGTGGCATCATTGTGGCACTGCAGGAGGGCCCTGATGGATATGTTGTCTGAGGAATGGGAGGGGGAGTTAAAATGGTGATGATTTCAGTATGTATTTGTCTTAGGTTTAATGGGAGATCATTCACACACATATTAAAAGTTTATTGCTGTGCCACTGTTCAGCATCTTAATTTCTTGTGATCAGAATAAGATGTGGAATTCTAGAAATATGGGTTAGAAGATCACCTGACAAATCAATATAAAATATTCTAAATGGAATATACCATCCCCCGCTTTGTTTGCCAATGTTCTGGATGTATGTTAATGTTGAGGGCCAGCATGTTATGATATCATGGAAATGGGGGAAATAAGTTAGATTGGTCATTCAGCATTCTTATCAGCATTTGGGGAATATTTAATTCTGCAATGACCAGTTTCTGCACTACAATTAACTCTAAAACAGTTGACTAGATTACAGGAATGAGCTTATTTGAATTGTTTAATTGTTTAATTTTCAAATTTCTGCAGAAGTCATGCCACGTTAATTAATACTGCAATAAGCTTAATGATCATTCATTCCCATCTTGGCTTGGAGAAAGTCAGGTGCTTTAACCTTTAAAAGGGTTTGATATACTGCACTGGGATCACTTTCCAGATAAACGATTAAATGGGGGAAACACAAATTTGAAAACTAGTAATATGTTCCCTAGAATTCTCTGTCCATTGAATTGAATTCATTATATATAGTGTAATACTCCACAGTGCAAATAAACAGTTGAATTATTAGTTGGTTGACCAGGAATATGACATACGGTCTGTTCTAATGTGCTTTCAATGTTGGAATCTTTGCACAATAGATCACTTCATAGCTGATTATTGGAAAAGGAAATTTCAGGCTCAACAGGAAACCTTACTTGTTGAAGATTATGTCGAAGTCGTTTATATTTTCTACGTTTTAATTCGTCGTATCCAATTTGAAATGATTTACATCGCAGTCTCGTGGCAAGTTGCTCATCAGAATACAGAAGCTGGCTTAGTGATTCACACTCTGCACAGTTTCCGTATTCCCAACGAGCAGCTTGATGAGCTCGTGGGTGTGGATGAAACTGAATGTTTGGGAACATTGTGGAGCATCTTTCACAAGCTGCCCTGGGAACTAAGCATCCAAAATCTCTAAGTTCTGTGACAATTTGAAGAACCCTGGGCAATGGCCTATTCCGAAATCTAGCCAGAATACGATCAATTTGTTGGTTTCCCTCAGTTCTTTGTCCCAGAGTGTATATCTTAAATGCCATTGAGAGCACTTCAGGAGGAAATTCAAAAGCGTGTTTGTTATATTCATTGCCAACACATACTGCCCGGCTAATTGCATTGTGCCATGTGCGGTAACACAATGTATCAATCATTATTTCTCTTGGTATTCTTCCTTTACATGACACTGAAGCACCAAAATAATTGGGTGTTCTCATTTTGGCAACCTTATCATAAAAATAGCAGAAGTTGATAACCGTTGATACAAAAATATTTCCACATGGAGTGTTGTTAGCATTAGTAACATCCATTTCATTTATCTGCTGCAATAAACATCTCAAAACATTTTCTTCCCTTCTTTCTTGTACAACTTCAACAACCTGTAGAATAAATGTGGACAATACAAAAAGAAAGAATAACTTAACAACTTACATTCCTTTAACTCGTAGAGTCATAGAGTCACACAGAACGTAAACAGATCCTTCAGTCCAACTCATCCGTGCCCACCAAGTTTCCCAAATTAAACTAGTCCCATTTACCTGCATTTGGCCCATATCCCTCTAAACTTTTCCCCTTCATGTACCTGTCCATACATCTTCCAAATGTTGCCACTCAACCTGTACCACTTCCTCTATTCGTTTGACATATGTACCACTCTCTGTGTGGAAATCATTGCCCCTCAAGTCCCTGTTAAATCTTTCTCCACTTACCTTAAAATTATGCATTCTAATTCTGAACTCCCCTACCCTAGGGCAAAGCCATTTGCAATGCATCATATCTAGGCGCTGTTTATATAAATGCCAAACAACAGTGTACCCAGCACCGATCCCTGTGGAACACAGCTGGTTTACAAGCCTCTAGTCCAAAAAACAACTTTCCACCACTACCCTTTGCCCACTACCAACAAGCCAATTTTGTATCCAATTGGCAAGCTTTCCCTGAATCCCATGTGATCAAACTTTAATAACTGGCCTACCATGCGGAAACTTGCTAAAGGCCTTACTAAAGTTCATGTAGGCAGCATCTAATGCTCTGCCATCTTCTTGATCACATACTCCAATAACTCAGTCAAGTTTGTGAGACATGATTTCCTACAAACAAAGCCATTCTGACTATTCCTAATCAGTCCTTGTGCACGTAAATCCTCTCAGAATCCCCTCCAACAATGTACCCACTACTGACATCAGACTCATGGGTCTATAATTCTCAGGCTTCTTTTTGCAGCCTCTCTTTAATAAAGGCATAACATTAGCCACCCACCTGATTTTTATGGGGTTCTATTCTTTGCCTCATTGCTCTTTTGTCCTCAGTGTTCTTGCAGAATCTTGTTTGATTATTCCAAATCGTTTCTGCTGAGGCTATCTCATATCCCCCTTCTGCCCACCTGACTCCCCGCTTAGGAATGTCCCTATTTCCCTAACACTCTTCAAGAGATTCACATGATCCCAGCTGTTGATACCTGATGGATATCTTCTTCTTATCCTTGACCAGTGCCTCAATATCTCCAAATCATCCATTATTCTCTACTCCTACCAGCCTCAGTCTATCATAGTCAACTTTTGAAACTTCATGTCTCATGCTGTCAAAATTGGCCGACTCCAATTTAGAGCTTTAACTTTTTTACAAGACCTATCATTTTCCTTTGCTATTTTTTCACCTGCATTCATGGATATGCAGGCAATTATGGAAGACAGTTCCACATGTCAAAGTCTGACAAAGACAGGAGCATTAGAAAATGGGGCGAGTGTGAGGTTAATCACTCAAAAGAGAGTTGGGGTGATAAAATGTTATATGTGCTAAATCCAAGTACATGAACAGACCTAAATCAAGTTTCACTGCAGCAGGCTGGTGCTGTGACGAAGGATTCTCCATCTGGCGAGGCAGGATGTAATTATAATATTTAAATGCAATCATCAAATTATAGCAATCATTTAATTTTAGCAACAACGGACCGGGTTTCCCAGAGCTCAGGAAACCTGGCAGTTAATGCAGAATTCAGCAAATGAGTGTTTTTCCAGCAATGGCCTGAGGACCAGAAAGAGTAAGTCCCTTCAACTTAGCAAGGACATGATCTTTCATGCTTCAGAACCCATTGTGAATAGGTCACCTTATCGCACTCTTTCCTTTAATTATAAATTCTCTCTCAATCTTACCACTACCATATCTCTGTAATCTCTACCTTCCTGCTCACAGATTTTAAAATTCTTTCTCTCAGTACTCCAGACTGTTCCACAATTAATCCTTCAGTGACAAACGTAGGTTATTGTAAACAAATTCCCTGCTATTTAAAACCACTACATTTCCCCTGGTTATTTACCATTTGTGCCCTGGAAATCCTAGCCTTCCAACTTTCTCATAATGGTCAGAAATTCTGAGGGAGTTTGGCAGAGACTTCGAGCAGCAGCCTTGGGAGAATTGAAGTGATTCCTCATTGTTTTTGTTCAACTCATAGAATCCCTATAGTGTGGAAACATGCCCTTCGGCCCAAAAATTCCACACCGACCTTCAGAGCATCCCAACCAAACCTACTCCCCCTATAACCCACCTAATCTACGCATCTCTGAACACGGCGGGCAATTTAGCATGGCCAATTCACCGAGCCTGCACATCTTTGGGCTGTGGGGGGAACCTGGAGCACTTGGACAAAACCCCTGCAGTCATGGGAAGAATGTGCAAACTCCACACAGACAGTCGCCCAAGAATTGAACCTTGGTTCCTGGAGCTGTGAGGTAGTCGTGCTAACCACTGAGCCACTGTGCGGGCCTCCTTCTCATTGATAGGAAGTGTGTGTGTGTGTGTGTGTGTGTGTGTGTGTGTGTGTGTGTGTGTGTGTGTGTGTGTGATCTTATGATGTGCATCTCCACTTTCTTAAGATAGCCCTTAATGTGGGTGTGAACAGATTCTGGCGAGGAGAAATCAATCATTGAACATATACAGCACTCCCCTATATGTGCAGCTTTAAATAAAGGGACATTTTAAGACTGGAAAAGGAGTGGGAGAGATACTACAGCATCTCCCACGTTGCAGATGTTGCTTTAATGCAATGAAGGCAAGGTTCCCTCGAAGGTGGAAAATATGCTTCTAGCTATTTCTTGTTTGAAGGCTAGCCTGCTCTCTGCTAACTTGGAAACTGATCTTTTCTGGCTTTAAATAGATTTTTGGGGGTTTGAGGAGAGGGCCGGAGAGGTATCCGTTGGGAGCGAAGAACCTTTGAAGGGGATCTCTACCAAGATCACAGGCCTGTTAACGTCCTTGTGAACCTTCTTTTCTCAGGTGATTTCAAAACCGGGGAGCTGCTTTTCTGGCAAAGGCCTAAGATTTTCTGAAGTTGGTTCTGAGCCCCATGCACTGAAACCTGAACCTCACACACTGCAGTAAGCCTTAGTTCAGTCAGTCAATGATCGTTACCCTGGCCTCAACCCAGAAGGTGGATTCGCTTTGGTGAACACTAATCACACTTGAAGGCTTACACAAATGGTTGGTGAAATGGCACAAAAGTTAAGTCATACTGTGTCTCTGTGCTGTTATACAGTCGGGAAATAGACCCTTTGGTTTAACTTGTCTGTGCCACGAAGTTATCCTAAACATGAACAAATCCCATTTGACAACATTTGGCCCACAACCCTCTAAATCTATCCTATTTATATTCCCATCTAGGCACCTTTTAAATGTTGTAATTGTACCCATCTCCACCACTTCTAGCAGCTTGTTCCAAACATGCACCACCTTCTTTGTGAAAGAGTTGCCCCCCAGATCCCTTCTAAATCTTTCCCCTCTCACCTTAAACCTATGCCCTCTAGTTTTGGGCACCACACCTTAGGAAAAAGACCTTGGCTAATCACCCTTATCCATGCCCCTCAGGATTTTATAAACCATTATAATGTCACCCTCTCATCCTCTAACATTCCAGGGGAAAAAAGCCCCAGCCTATTCAGTCTATTCCCATAGGTCAAACCCTCTAATCCCAGCAGCATCCTTGTGAATCGTTTCTGAATCCTTTCAAGTTTAACAATATCTTTCTAAAAATAGAACTAGAACCAGAACTAAATGCAGAATTCTAAAAGTGGCCTCACTAGTGTCCTGTGTAGCCACGACATGACATCCCAACTCATCTATTCAAGGCACTGACTAATGAAGGCAAGCATGCAACATGCCTTCTACCACCCTGCCTACCAATGACTTCACTTTCAAGGAAATATGCACCTGTGCCCCGACATATCTCTGTTCAGTAATTCTTCCCAGGGCCTTACCATTAACTGTAAAAGTCTTGCCCTGATTTACCTTATCAATATGCAACACCTCACATTTCTCTCAATTAAACTCCATCTGCCACTCCTCGGTTCATCCCATTGTACTCTGAAATAGCCTTCTTCACTGTTCACTATGCCACCAATGTTGGTATCATCTCCAGACTTACCGCATCAAGTAGTACCGTGAAAGGAGGACGTGTTGGAAGGTGGGTTCTGCACTTCTCAAAGACACCTGGATACTTCTTAGAGAACACTCCCTGACTTTCCTGCAAAATTTCTTCTGGTTCAATCTTAGGATGATGAATCTGGCCATAAAATAATATTATATGCAATATCTGTGAAATTAAAAAACAAATGTTTTATATATAACTTTTCTGTCAAAAATAAAGATGCAAACATAGAATCTAAGAATCGTAACAGCACAGAAAGGGGTGATTCAGCCCATCATCTCTGTACTGGCTCTCCAAATGAGCACCATGAATTAAAGCCATTTTCCCGCTTTCTCCCCTTAATTCTGCAAAATGATCTGGATTTTCTGATGGCCAGATAGTTATTTCTGCAACATAGATGAGATCTACTCATCAGGTTATGAAGTTAAATCATTTCTACATTTGTGCCAGCAGGATGAGAAACAAGTTCATGGCAACAGAAGCATTTGTACTAAAATAAAAATGTAACGAACATGGAATAATGGGACCATGGTTTAACCATGTATCTCTTGATAGTTTAAAATAGTAAAGGAACCAGCCCACAGAATGAACAGACCTGGCAAGGCAGATGAAGCAGTAATAAAACGAATGAGAGAAGATAGGAGCAAATTACTGCAGATGCTGGAATCTGTGTTGAAAACAACCAATGCTGGAGATCACAGCAGGTCAGACATCACCACTGAGAGAGAGCAAGCGAACATTTTGAATCTCGATGACTCTTCATCAGGGCTGAAGTGAAGTGTGGAGGAGGCAGCATTTATGGTATAGTTTGTGGTGGGTGTGGCAGGGGTGGGGTGTAAATTGCTGGTGGAGAACTTTCAACAGTTTTTCTCCACCGGCATTTTAACTCCACCGCCGCCACACCGCCCCAGCTATAGCATAAGTCCTGTCCTTTCCACACTTCACTTCATCTCTGATGCAGAGTCATCTCTCTCTCTGGATGCTGTGAGACTTGCAGAGATCTCCAGCATTTGTTGTTTTCAGAGTGAGAGAAGATATTGCTTTCTTAGATGGGTGTGACTCAGCCCATCATCTCTGTACCAGCTCTCCAGCAGGTCAGGACAGTGTGGAGTATTCTTTCTGCAGATGCACAACAGTCTTCAGCAGTCTTCTCCTGCAAGCTTGATCGGTGTTTCACACCATTAGATCAGACTCGAGCTCTGCAGCCCCACCATTTCCTGTCAAGAATGGTGTTGAAGAACTTATGAATTGACAGGACAAGGCGTTGCAAGCCTCCTCTTCCCCCAGCATTGTGAGCCACCGAAAAGATGAGCTGAAATAGTTGCAAGCGTCTTCAGCCAAAAGTACTCAATGGATAATCTCACTTCTGTACTCAAGATGCCTGCTATCATAGAAATCAATGTTCAGCAATTAGTTCACTCAACGTAATATAAAGAAGGTGTGGCATTGCAAACATCTGAAAACATTTTGGCTGTAGACTTTAATACGTAATGCACCACAGCTTAGTTGCTTTCCCACTTAAGCTGTTTCATTATTTATCCTTTTACTAATATTATAACAACAGATCAGAAGTTGTCAATTATCTCATCACTGTTTATGGGATTTTGCCTGCACACATTTCATTGCCATAATTGCCCATGATGCCCCCATACTGCACTTTGAAAGTACTTATTCCGCTGAGACCCTTTGATATACCTGAGGTTATCAAATGCACTTTCAAATGCAAGGCCCTTTCCTTTCAAGGACACTGGAACCAACCTAAAAATATAGAAGATTGTCTCCTTATGATCCAAGCCACAAAAATCTGGATAAATCTCACAAGCCAACGAAAGGCTTATCAAGCACCTCACAGTTATCATGAAAAAATATGAAGGAAGTTTTTAAAGGTATTATCTGGAAGCATCTACTCCTATTAGAGCCTACCTAGTACCCTGTTTAAACTATTAATTTAACTTAATACTGTGGATCTTACTCTGAGTTTATAAGCTTATTAATTCATTTTCCATTATAATTATGTATTTAAAATTCTTAATTTCCTAGCGCTCAAGTGTGCACGAATACACAAGTTTTGATAAGAAAAGAAAGATACTCACTGATGAATCATTTCTGTTTCCCACTTCAACTTTCTTTTGCTACCTCCTACTGGTCAAACTATGACCCTCTCTCTCACTGACACTTTTATTCCTGTTGTACACCATCCCCTCCCATTGGTCTCAATGTGCTCTCACTCTCTCCAGTGCTCCCTTCATTTCCCACTGAACTCTTATCCCTCCCACTGACCTCACAGTGACTCGCTCAATCTCTCTGTCACTTCTTTTATTCCCCTTGTTATCTCACCTCCCCTGCTAGGGTGACAGTGCATGACCAGGTACAGATCAAGTGGAAGATAAGGAAGATGTTGCTGACTGGAGGGTGAAGCACAATTGTCCCTGACTGAACAGCCTGATGATCTAGCTCTTTGGTGCTTGCATTCATAAAAAATGACACCTCTGACAATTTGTTATTTTGGATGTTTTAAATGGTGCAAAATTGCATGGGAATCCCTCCATGGCTGTTACTGCCACAAAGCTGGGTGGATGATGGCAGTGACTTCAACTGTATGTCAATCAAAAACTTGCCAAATTAGTAAATGGCAGTTATAAATTAAACAGTATGTTAGAGGGGAAACTTTACCATGCACTTTCCACATTTGATGATCCCTTAATGTATAAGTTAAAAAGAATACCTCTTTGAAGTGGGCACTTGCTCTTTCTTGCTGGAGATTTCCCTCCTTCACAGCATTTACAAGGAATGTCCGAACCTTTTCCAAAAACTGATGTCCACTCTTGATAAAGACTTGAACCTGCGGTGATTCATATTGCACAATGTTCTGCATTCTCCTTTCAGCTCTGGAAGTAAATGAAATAATTGACTGAAATTGGAAGAGTTCTATTTTGTCCCAATTTATAGGGCTATATTTTCTCCGTATTTTGCTGTCTCTGGTGTCAAGTCTGGCACTGGTGTGCAGTGGAGGCCGGGACGTTGGATGCCTTCAAGGCAGAGATCGACAAATTCTTGATCTCAGAAGAAATCTGTTGACTTGATGGGCCGAATGGCCTTACTTCCACTCCTATGTCTTATGGTCTTATGATCTTTATCCTGCACTTTAATTGAAATTAGAAAGGTGCAATAATGCTTAATATACTGCATTAGTAAAATAAATGGTAATAGAGACTATATTAGAATTTAGGATCAATTAATATCCAGCATTGCTGGTCCCCATACCTTGGTATTAAAGCTCAAAAACAAATGCAGCATTGGGGAGTAGCATTCATCTGAATCTTTCTAGGTGCTCCTGATTTCAGAATTGTTCAGTTAACTGCAAAATTGCTAACGTGATTCCGTTGTGAATAAGGCTCCAAGTGAGAAAAACCTGTGTTTGGTTGAAAGTTAGGAGACAAAGGGGACGATATGTGCTCAGATCAGCAAGTGGGACAAATAGTACCTCTCAGAATTCTGATCTAGGGCCTTAAATTTTTCGCAATATCCTTTATTGACTTAGATGAAGAAATAGAGTTATGCATAACCACATTAAGTTAGGAATGATAGGAAGTAGTGTATATGGGAGGTAGAAGCTATCAAGGGAGAGAAACAGAGTAAGTGAGTGGGTAAAAATATGGGCAAATAAAATTTAAAATGGACAAGTGCGAGAACATCCAATGTCGTCCCAAGAAATAGGAATCTAACTTCTCCCTAAACAGTGATAAAATAAAATTTGCAGAGGGACACAGATGCAGAAATCTAAGATTAATTTCTCCAATCCCTGTGCTGACTGATCCAATATTGGTTCCCTACAGCAAAGCTTTGATTTAGAAAATCACATTCGTTTGTCATATTTCCTTATAACATCCCTAACTCTGTAACCTCCTTCAGCCCTATGATGCAGTATGACATCTGTCCTCCTCCATTTCTGGCACTTTGGCATTCCTGATTTTCATTGTTTCACAACTAGCAGATGTGTTTTCAGCTGTCTAGCCATAGACTCTGGAGTTAAACTTCTCTGTCTTTATATACTTTATACCTTCTCCCTTTCTTCACTTGGGATTTTCCTAAATTTGCTGCATTGAATGTGTTGTTGGTTCAATTATCTGCTTATACAGTTCAGTATCAAAATTTGATGAGTCTACGGAATGCCTTCGGATATTTTATAATATTTAAGGGACAATGTGAGTGCAAGTTGCTGTTGTTGTCTCAGCTTGCAGTTAATACATGAAATCTAATTGGAAAATGGTGAGAATACTCAGCGAGCCAGGTAGTGAATGTGGAGAGAAACAGATTTAATGTTTCAAAACAAAGACCTCGATTCTGCACAAGGGGAAAATGTTGGTATTCAAAGGGACTTTGCTATCTCCAATCTCAAATCACAGGAAGTTAACATGCAGATACAGCAAGCAATTGAGAAACAAATGATATGTTAGACTTTTATTACAGGGAGTTCTCAGAAAAAAACAACTTGTAGAGATTGTAACTGACCTTTGTGAGACCACAGCCAGAGTACTGTGGCCTGTTTGAGTCTACTTATTCACAGAAGGACCTCACCAGCCTCTGCACTTGTCCTCACTTTCCACCAGTCTCTGCACTCAAAGGATCTATTGTTTCCATCAACTCCAGCAGGATGTCACGCCCGAACACATGCACTTCACTGTCACTCACAAAACCTCTTCACTCCCCCATAATGCCTTTGCATGCAATCACTGAAATAAGACTTACTCTTTTACCTCCTCTTCCTCACTGAATTTCTAAACACTCCTCGCGGGTGATGCAGTGCTTTACCTGTACTCCATTCGATCTTGCCTAGGTTATTCGCGATTCAAAATGCTGTCTCCTCTCCATTGACAAGACCAGACACAGACTAGGTGTCCACATGTGGAACACCTCCACTCTGTCAGCAAGAATAGCCTGAACATTTAATCATTTGCTATTTCAATACAGCATTTTGCTCTCATGCTCATATTTCTGACCAGGCCTGCAGCAGTGTTCCAGATTAACACCTCATTTTCCAGCTTTCAGGATTCAACATTCAGTTCAACAACTTCACACCATGAACCCTGCCCTCTGTTTCATTACACACCCAGTGCCTTGTTCGTGAGGGTTTGCAATGAGCAGAGCTGACCAATTTTCTGATACTGACACTTACCGCTATTACTTACTTTTCATCTCCATCTCTCTTCTACTCCCATTAGGGCCCACTTTGCCTTGTGCTCAGGTCAACTTTACCATCTGTTGCACAGGACCCTTTACCTGCTTCTTCAATACATGGAAAACTTTGTCTTTCCCAGCTCCTTTATGTTCTAAAGAGTCATAAGAGACACCGATCATTAACTCCGTTTCTCTCTCCATAGATGCTGCAACCTGCCGAGTTTCTCCAGCGCTAGCTGCGTTTATTCCATATTCCCAGCATCTACAGTATTTTGCTTTTCCTGAAAGAGGACGCACTAGCCTTAGAGAAAGTGCAACATGTTCACTTCCTTGGTTTTCGGGATGAGGGATTGTCCTACATTGGGAGATTTTTTTGTACTAGGCCAATGTTCCTTAGAATTTAGAAATATAAGAGGTGCTCTCACTGAGATATTTAACATTCTTAAAAGGATTAGCAGGGTAGATTGTGCAAGGGTGCTCTCCTGGATAGAAAGTCCAGCGCTAGGTGGCGTAGATAAGAGAATAAAGGGTCAGCTAGTTAAGACTGAGATCAAAAGAAATGTCTTCATTCAGAAGATAGTGAATCTTTGAATTTGGAGAGGGCTGAGGAATTCCTGTAGAGAGAAGCACGAGAGGCAAGAGATGTATGGCTGATTCCATGAGTAACTAATAGACAAGAGGTGCATAGGTGATCCCTTGTGTAAAAAGGCTATTCATTTGGAATAAACACAAGATATTTAACAAAATAGATTTAAATTCTCAGTGTAAATTACAGATAGAAATTGGTATTATAGCATTCAGTCAGCTTAGAATAATAACTTGTTGGCAGGACACGAAAGAGTGGGTTCTATGTACTGAATGGATAACCTGTCCAACAGTAATTCAGATGTTCATGTCTCATTGTGCAGTAATGTTAGGAGATATCAGTGTCAACTCCTACCCCATTCAGAAATAAGCAGCTTGGACTGAGTTGGATGGGTGAACAAGAAAATTAACTGATGCAGCTGAAAATGAGAACAAAAGAACTTATTCTTGACTTCCTCCTTGCTAGAATTGCTTAAAGGTCATATCTGATTGATCAAAACAGAGTTTTGATGCAGAACTTGTTAGCCAGAGGCTGCAGACAGACAAAAAGGTACCAGCTTCTGGCATCACTGCCTGGGGAGAATTTAGCCAGAGGCTGCAGAAGGATAAAGAGAGAGAGGGGGCTACCAGCCGCCAACATTGCTAATAGGAGATACTTAACACAAAAGTGCTGACCCGACGAAAGAAGCAGCTTGTGAAACTAGAAATGACCTAGTTTGCTAGTTTGAGCCGATCTAAACCATTTGAATGAACTAAGTTCTGCAAAAAAAAAGCTGAGGTAATGCAAAAGCTTTATTTGTACAAGAAATGACAAGTTAACGCGCCCCAAGTCTCAGGGCCAGGCCCAGGTTCAGTCACGTAAAGGCAAGCGATAAGTGAATGGGAAGAAGACAGCACGTCTTGAGGAAGATAAGAGAAAGAATGAAAAGAAGATCCTTGGGGCATGCAGCCAGTGAAAACTCCAGAGATTGACCAGCGCAGAAGCAGACCCTACATCAAGGATGTAGTGACAAAACTGAGTGCAGCACCCAGCCTGCATCGGCCCTGGCCAGGTATTGACTATCCTGATCGGGTATTGGCTTTTACATTCTGAGACTACTTGGGGAATGTCAGAGGACTCTGATGCAAGTATGAATAGGCTCTAGTTCAGTTTTTGGGAAATATATAAGATCTAGTTTGTAATAAAACATATCAGCAACACATGTCTTGTTTAACATATTCATAAAGTAATTTTTGAGGTTACGAAAATTGACTCTTCTGTGTATAAGCCAATAACTTGAGCTGATGTTCTCCAGGCTCCCGACAACAAAGGGAAAGCTCAATTTGATAACTGACAATATTGAAGAAAAATGTTAGAAAGCGTGTTCTCAACTCACCACAGAAATGAACACTTTCAGTGCAATGTTTTACATAAAATAAAGCAAAGATGCGCAATTTTCAATGAATCCAATAACATAAAAGATTCAATTTATAGAAAACTCTGCACCTTATATTATTTTGTCAAGCAAAAATGTAAAAATGTCGCATGTTGTTGTTTGCTGCATCAACTTTTCACTGCTGTACATTTTTTTTACATTTAAACAATCATTATCCTGAGATCATGCCTGGCCCATACAATATGGGGGTGGAATCCACCACATACATTAATTATTGACAATGACCTCATCCATAGAACTGTCAGTAATCTAACTCACAAAGTGTGACAGCACCATATTCAACAACTCTCTGTACCACAGATAGCTAGAAAACACAGGCTTCACCTAACAGTGAAGTAAAATCGTAACTCAAATATATAATGGTTTCTATGTATGAGTAAATTATCGACAATAACCAATCACATGAAACAATGAAGTTACCTTACCCGCCTGAATCCATCAGAATGATATGCTGACCTGTACATTTCAAAATGATAAAATATTCCTTTGTTAATCCCTGATTAAAACAAATCCAATGCACCCCAAGAAAGGCGCAAATATCGCACTCCCTCACAAATTCCTTCACATTGAGCAGCTATAAAACTCAACACAAAGTTACATTGAAATTTTTCTAACATTTTCCTGATTGTTTTTGCAATTTGTCTTCTTGTTTGCCGCCTTTGCTTTCTGTCTACGTACGACAAGAGACTCAATATCCGGCCTATACTGTATTTTAATGTGCGCGCTGCAGGATTCTGCAGTTAAGTCAGATACCACATGTGGATTCCGGTTAGACTGCGCTGAACGGGAGTGGGGAATGGAGCTTGTCAAACTGGGGGTAGAAAATCCTTACCCGGTTCTATACCAATATCGGTGTCGCTTTATCAGCCCGCCTGGAGCAGAGGCACGTTGCAGCGAGTCTGGGTGACAAATACCCTAACCCAGAGTGAGAAATCGAAACTAATTCTCAACTGACTTCCTTGTTATTCGATTGGTCAAAGCAATATTTCAGTCGGAAAAAGCCTCCATTTAAAATAATCAAAGGGACGATTTGGAAGTTAGATATTGAACATTGAAAAATGTTGAATACTTTTCTACCTTCAGCATCGGAGAACGACTTTGACACATTTAAACATGGTACATGCAGACAAAATACAAATAATTCACAGCAAACAGATAGTAACCAAACGACTGACGTGAAGCCAGTTTCACTCAGCTTGCTGGTGAAGTTCAGAACTATCTTCGATCCGGACTGAGTGAGTGGCTTCACTGTCAGACTATTCTGAAGCCTCCCTCCCTTCCTCAAAGGGTAACTGAGTCAGAAACTCTCTGACATTTAAGCAAAATTTCGATATTCACTTGCATGAGGTGAAAGTCCTGCCTCTTCACCCATCAGTCTAGCAGGACCTCCTGTTACCTGCCCACAAAACAAGGTACCTATTTCCCGCAGTGTGCCACATCCAGGGAAAATGTCAGGCGCTGTGCAAGGCAGCTCTGCACTTACACTGCTTGTCTGGGTGCACAACACACTTTGAAAGAAGGTATGGGAATTAGCGATGCCAATTGATTTGGGAATATCTATTGAGCGGTGAGCTGGCATGGGAAGGCAAGTGGGAAGATGGGGCATAGGTCAGACTTGGCAAATACCACATGGCAGGATGGGTATTTCATGTGGTGAAGGGTCTGATGAAGTGTCTGGGCCCGAAACGTCAGCTTTTGTGCTCCTGAGATGCTGCTTGGCCTGCTGTGTTCATCCAGCCTCACATTTTATTATCTTGGATTCTCCAGCATCTGCAGTTCCCATTATCTCTGGGTATTTCATGTGGTGTGTTTGGTTAAATACACTGTGTGAACACACTATGCCTCATTGTGACCAACTCTCAAAAAAACCTGACAGAACTCAAACTCAGCCCAAAAAGGTAAGATTCAGACAAATGTTTCAAACCTTAGTCAAATGGTGTTTTTGATGGGCACATGGGTGGCAATTTCAACGATGTTACGGCTAGTTTATGTCCTTACCTTGACCCATATAGGCACTGAGTAAAGACTGTCCAAATTCAATTCAGAGAGAAAAGAGTTATCATCCCACTCAAACCCCAGGTAAATCGGTGGTTTCTCACTTCAAACTTTGCCTTTTTGTCATTTAAAAAATTGCATTAATAACTTTGATATGTATGAACCTTTGGTGGGACAATCCAAAATGTAAATGAGCTTTGATCAACATGTTTCTATCTCTCTGTAAGTAGAGGAGATAATAATTGTCCAGACTGTCACTCAACGGCAAATGAATAATCATTACATTTGACCATTGGCTAAAGAGTTTCTTGGAATTTAATTCAGGAACTTACTATGTTCCCAGAGGGTGCAGTACCTCTACAGAGTATCTGAAGTATGAGACAGAAAACGCATGTCAAACAATTTGTTTTCAGCAATAATTCAAATTGTAAGGAATGAGGATGTCACTTTTCAAGCTTAACTTGCAGTGCAACTGCAGTTTTGTGCAAGTATGTAAAACCTGCTGTAACAAGTAAACTTACTTCCACTGAAATCAACAACTTTTGACTGAGTGTGTGTCAGATGAGTAAATCGGCTTGACTGTGTTCCATTTATTTCAATGCTTCGTTCAACAGAAGGTAATTTGACAGCAAATTTCTGGAGAATCAGGGAATTCTCCCAATTTTCACATTTAATTTGGCATGTGCAGACGCTGGAAGTTGTTTCCCAATTTACACACTTGAATAATAGCGAGCACCAATAATCTCACCATGCGTTTTACACCAAAGCCAGCTCAATACAATAATCACAGAGGCCCTTAAGTCTTCTTGTAGAACAAAGCCATGAAAATTGTGGTTGACCCCTGCTACCAAGTGACAATGCCTCTCCAATGCTCAGTTTGGCTTCCACCAGAGCCACTCATCTACAATCATCATTAAAGTCTTGATCCAAACATGGCAATAAACACTGAATTCCAAAGGCAAGGCGAGGGTGACCATCCTTGTTATTAAAACAGCAGCTGACTGAATGAGCCCTATCAAAATTTAATTCAATGGAATTAATGGGAAATTCTCTGCTTGTTGGAGTCATACCTCACCCAAAGGAAGGTTCTGGTGGCTGGTGAAATCCAATTACCTCAGCTCCATGACTTAAGTCCCAGGCCCCAATCATCTTCAGCTGTTTCATCAAAGACCTATCTCAAAAACGAATGTCAGAAGTGGGACATTGGCTGACGTGTGAGCAATGTTATGTCTCAGTCACATCTCAGATTCTAGACCCTGTCTGTGCCCATGTACAGCAAGACCTGAACAATAGTCAAGGTTGGGCTGATAACTATTAAGTGACACTCGTTGCAAAAGTGTCAGGCAATGATCATCTCCAACAAAACACAATCTAATTGGGATATACTGTTCTAGCAATACCCTCACTGCTATTATATTATGTGAGTCAGTTAATAAAGGGAATTATACCATAGACATTCTTAACCAGCTTCTGCACCTGACCTGTTACCTTCAGTGGTCTATGGGCATGCACTTAAACATCCCTCTGTTCTTTTACATTCCTCTCTAACCTGCTATTTATTAGTGTTCCTGTCCATTGTTTGGTTTCCCCAAATGCACTTCTTCACATTTCTCTGAATTGTTTTATATTTGCCACTTCCCTGCCCACCTGATCAGCTCACTGATCCCTTGCTGCAGTGTACAGGTTTCTCACCATCAACACCAAAAACTACATTTTCTATCTCATCAACAGGTTTAATTACTCCCCAAATATTTTCATCAAGCTAATTGATACATATCACAAAATGTAATGGGTCCAGTCTTGGGTCTTGTGGAACTCTGCGGAAATAATTTTCTGGACACAAACAGAATGAACCAACGTCCCACTTCTGATTCTGAGCCATTTTATTTAAGCCAATGAGGCTTCTTAAGGAGCTCATTGTCAAGTCTCCATAGGAACTGGGAGGTATATGACCATACCTGTTGGAAAATGGGATTGGTCAGTGGGGTGGGAGGGGCAGATAGGTGGGAGAGAAGATGAACAGGTTGTGTCGGGTCAGGGAGGCAGGAATGAGAGAGAGGGTTGGACATGGGGTGGACTGCAGTTGCAGGTGAACTCCAGTCTAATGTGGAAGATTTGTTTTGTGCCTTGAATGGAGGTGAGGGGGGAGGTGTAGGGGCATTTGTAGCACTTCCTGCGGTTGCAGGGAAAGGTGCTGGGATTAGTGGGGAGTGGGGAGTGGAGAAAGGAGTTGTTGAGAGAGCTGTTCTTACAAGAGGGAAATGTATCTCTGGTTGTAGGGTTGGATTGTAGGTGGTGGAATGATACGTCGATACAGGGGTTGGTGGGGTAATATGCGAGGGCTTTATTTTTATTGGGGGGAGGGGATGTGAGGGCAGAGGTGTTGGAAACACAGGAGATATGGTTGAGGCCATTTTCAATCACTGAAGGCAACAAGTTACAGCCCTTGAAATTGGAGAACATCTGGAGTGCAGGAGTTGAACAGTCCCTCTTCTGCTGCTACACTTGTATTGTCCACCACCTCTTCCCCCACTACATTGATGACTGCATCAGCACTGCCTCGTGTTCCCAAGAGGAGCTTGAAGAGTCCATCAACTTTACTAACACCTTTCACCCCAACCTCAAATTCACCTGACAATGTCCAATATCTCCCTCTCTTTCCTGGACTTCTCTGTCTCCGTCTCTGGTGACTGCCTCAAAACTGACTTCTATTTCAAGCCCACCAACTTCCACAGCTACCTGGACTAAACCTCCTCTCATCACCTTCCTGGAAGAAACAGTACCTGCTCACCCTGTAGAGTGTGCTGCACTCTCCGAAGGCAGTAAGTTCCTACATTAAATCTGAAGAAAATCTTCAGCCAAAGATGAAACGTAACGATTCAGCAATAATTGTTCATTTGCCACTAAATCCAATAATTTGGAGAATTATTGAACTCCTCTAATTACCTGTACACGGAAACATGCTGATAAAAAATCATTTACTCATTGAATTGTCCTGCAAAAGATTCATAGGTATCTAAGTTGTTAATGCAAAATTACAAACGATGAAGCGGGAAACTTTGAAGTGCGATGCCACAGTTTTACTTTTACAAACTGGGTTTGAATGGGACATTAAATCTTCCTCTGAATCAAATTTGGATCGTCTTTACTCAGTTTCTAAAAGGTTACAAGCAAGAACATGAACTAGCTGTGAATGAGCAGAAATTGGCGCTATTTCTGAGCTCAAAAATACAGCGTGTGATCGCAGAATTCCAGAGCCAGTAAAGAATGGGTCTAATACTTGAAGTCCAATTATTGTCCTGGTTATAAAATAGAACTTTATGTTATGATCAGCAAACTGATGTAACCAATGGAAACACTATTTGAACAGGAGGAAAATCGGCATTCTGAAGGCAGGTGATTGGTTTGAATCAGTTGAATCTGACCATTTATTGCAGGATTATTTACCATGGGGCCCTGTGAGTTCTCTCGCTGCAGCTTACCAAACACACCTCAATAATTACCCAGCATACCATGTGGCGTTTTATCAAATTAATTATCATCCCATCTTACCACACATCATTCCTGAAATACCTCGCCACTGGGAAGACATTCTCGAATTCGCTGGCATCCCTTGTACCGACATCATCATTTATAGCCCGATGAGCACCCGGACAAGGACGGTCCGTCTGGAGATGCCCTGCACAGATCCTGATGTAGTTTGCCGCAGTCATGGTGGACAGCAGGAAATCAATGCTGCTCTCTGCTGGCTGGGATCCGGAGTTACTGTATTGGGGTGGTGCAGAGGACTCCTCTCCCAGGACCAATAGTGGAAGCCACAGCTCTGGGTTTGCCTGTATAAAACAGCCATCTCTGCCATCTGGTTAGAATGCCTAGAGCTGAAGGAAGAAGGTCAATAGCGCTCTTCAGTCTTCCATGGAAAGCTCTACCATCTACTCTCTGGTACTGTGCACTCAATCCCTGTTACTGTACCCACCTCCCACCAAGGCTTCTGCTCTATCACTCTCACTGTTGCCTGCAACACCTTCCTCACTCCCAACCTCACTAACCCTGCATGCCCTCTGCTCTGCTTACCTATTCTCTGAGGACACCTCACCATCTGCACCAACAGGAAAAGCTGTGCCACTTAATTTCATGTTCCATGCTACCCAAGCCCTTTCATTCGCTGAGGAAAGTAGCCTACATTTGGGCAGACAGAGTCAAGTCGGGCAATGTGCTGCCCATCATTGGCTCTTCCCTTCTTATGAGATGGGATTTCTGAATCTGTCCAACCAGGGAATGGAATAGTATTGGAGGCTGCCCTTGACTTACTGTGCTGGGAACCCCTGGGAGGATGTGCCCATTAACTCTACTGGACAACCTTGCATTTGTGTTTGTGCTAAATAGCACAGCAGCAGCAACATGACCCTAGTCCCTATTGCTGAGGGGGCCCAACATCAAAAGACAAGACAATGGAAAGCCGGGATTCTGTGAGCATACAGGTAGGTTCAGGGTGATTGTGTGTGTTATGACAGTAACTATAGTGGCCGGAGACAGGGCCTGTTCCAGTTTGTGAGCAAGGTGGAGTGCCTGAGCGCGATGACGATGATAGTTGCTGCTGCAGCTCTCAGTGTAGCATTGAAGGACAGAAGTTCCCGGAAGTGGGTCCGAGATAAGTTGTGAGGATTCATTGAGGTGGACACATAATGATGCCAATGTCCGTGGAAGTGAGCTGTGTGTGGTTTATGTCTCTCCACAAGTGACACAAACAGATGTATTCCTGGCATTTTAATTTTTTCGCAGAATTGTACAAATTGAAGCATTTTGTTTTTATTGTCAACAATGAGTTTGTTTCCTCTTTTTGGTTGTGATGATAACCATCTGGTTTATCGGCCCCAAGCTCAGTACAGTCTGTTTCCCTCTGATTGTGGTAGGGGGTTGCTATTGGGACACTCTGAGTTCTGCTAACGCTATTGCACCATGAGGCAAGAGAAACCCTCACTCCAGCCAAACAGACTTTCCTCTCAGTTCAGTCTGACATTGAACTCACTCCTCAGTCTCACCACATGCTTGGCCATGTTTATTACAAGTTGATTGAAGACTCCAATACCAAACTCTAACTGTTTTCTTCACTGAGATGTGATGCCTGTTTTAATAATATCTGCACATGTTGTTTCCACACAAATAGTCTTTTTACACTCGGGATCAGCTGAGTGCATGTGCTCTCCATTACCTCCAGTGTTTCCCACTACATGATCATTTATTCCCTCTCCAAATCCACAGCTGCCATTCTCACTCCATGTCTCAGATTTCCGCAGAATAAAAACAAAAGATAAATGCTGTAGGCCATTCAGCCCTCAATCATGTTCCCTATTTCAGTTAGAGTAAAGGGCTGTATATACCCAGTCACTGAACAACATGGGCAATGTTGCGAAATTTGGGAGAATCATATGACATCAGCAAAAAGGAGATTCTCAACATCAAGAGCAGGAAATACCATTTTCCAACAAGTATTGGACACTGAACTGTGGGCTACCCGCATTTACGTGGGGCACAGCTGGCCTTTAAAGATAGTACCGATTTCGGGGACCCAGGAGCTCCCAGCAGTGACCAGTAACGCTGCCTGAGGAGAATTGGAGAATACCAAAGGGTGTGGTGCTTCAGTAATGAGAAAAGTTTTAGAGAATAGTGTGAGAAAATTCATTGGGGCTCACAGAGGGAAACCCTCCATGAATTTGCCAAATTTGACATTTATCTATTATCTGGTAAACATTTCTGTATCTCTACTCCTTTAAAGCATCTCAATTTCTTGAAAGTTTCTGTATCACAGCTATATAGTGATTCCACTTCCCCAAATACCTTTCTTGATATCATTGTCCTCAGCTGCCATAAGAATGGTGTACTTAAGGATATTCTCAACCATCAACACCAACTGGAGCAGGTCTTGAGTTTAGATTCACTGTCCCCAGCCAATGGCTGTCAATGTCACAACTGCCCTGTGTTTTTAATGTCAGTGGCTCATTTCAGTCTGGGCTCCTGTGCCACTTCTCCCAGTCCTCAATCCATGAAGGTATCCAGGTTGTGACTGATGCCATTTTCTCCTCTGTCCAGCTGTTCATATCCTATCACAGGATGAGGAAGGTCAAGCAGCTTGGGCAATGGGTCCCTCCATCATCACCAGGCTTCCCCATGGTGGAGAGTTCAATTAGCTGCACCCCGATTGCTTTGAGAAAGTCATATTACCAAACTGCAGAGTTGGTTCACAGAAAGGGCTTCCACTCCAGCAGTAGGCCAAGTTCTGGAGGCTTGTGACAATGCCCTGGAAGCTGTCATAACTCTTACATTTCAGAGAACTAACTTCTGTTGAGGTTTCTAGCCCATGCAGGGGATGAAATGCACATGCAGTGACAGTGTGAGTGAGTGGTGGCCCTGCCCGTGGGGGGTAGCAGAGAGATGATGGTGGCACTTACTCGTACAGACCACAGAATATCATTGACCTTCTTTCTACAGTGCTGGGGACCTCTTTTCATCTGAGGCACAGCACTGACCCGGGCTGTAATGTGTGTACATGCTGACTGTTTCTGGATCTCCTGTGGCTGTGTCTCCTATGGTGATTAGATGGTCAAATGAGTGCTGTCCACTCCACCACTCCATCCACCAACTCTTCCAGGTCCCTGGTCAGAAAGCAGGGAGCAAGATTTCCTTTCATTCAGGCCATAAGCTTGGTTTTAGTGGTCAAGCACTACAATGTGAGGTTGGGTTCCTGGCTTGCACAGTCAGAAGGGTTGTGCAGTTGGAATTTCAATATAGACTTATAGGCATTTACACATAGAAGGAAGCCATTCAGCCCATTAAGACAATGAAGATTCCTCACCCTAATCTTACAATAATCCCATTTTCAAGCTTTCGTACATAGTCTTGGAGCAATGCAAGTTAATATTGCAATGGTGCTTAAATGTAGGAGAATTTCTGACATGATTAACCTTTCATGCAGTCATTTTCAGACACCTAGCTCCATCTGGGTGAAAACATTTCTCAACTCTTCTATCTTAAATCATTCCCCTCTGGTTATTGACCCCTGTACTAGTGGAAAAGTGCCTTCCTAAACACCAAAACTATGCTTTTCATAATCTTATACATCACTATCAGGTTTCCTGTCAACCTTCACTGCTCCAAGGAAAATAATACCCAGCTTCTCCAATCTTGCCTCACACCTTCAGTTCAGACTATTTTCTCGTAAATTTCCTTTGCACGCTACCTCGTGCAATCATATTGTTCCTATAACGTGAAAATCAAGACTGCATGTTGTGCTCCAGTTCTGGTCTAAATAACATTTTTATTGCAGCATAACCTCCCTGCTTCTATGCCTCGGTTAGCTAATTCAAGGATCCTTTATGCCTCCTTAACTGCTTACCTACCTGTCCCTCCACCTTTAAAAATTGGTGGATATATAGCCCATTGTCCCTCTGATCTTCAGCACTTTCCAAGAAGGTCTGTTAACAGAGCAAACCCTTTTCCTGCTAGCCCTTCCCAAATGCATTACCTCGCAAGTTTTTGGATTGAATTCCCAACTACCACAGATCTATGCCCCCTGACCAGATGTTTAATATCCTCCTGCAGTTTACAGGTATCCTCTTCGCTATTTATCGCACTACCAATTTTGCTGTTATCCGCAAACTTCTTGAACATAACCCTGTGCATTTAAGTCCAAATCATTAAAGTGCACCACAAACAGGAAAGTCCCCAGCACTGAGTCCTGCAGGACCCCACTCAAAACAACCTTGCAGTCACAGAGACATCCCTCTCTTATCACCATCTGCTTCCTGCCTCTCAGCTAATTTGGATCCAACATTGCCACTTCTTTAGATTTCATGGGCTCTTACTTGCTTGACCAGTCTGCTATGACCCATCTTATGAAAAGCCTCCTGAAAGTCCATGTAGACCATTTAAATGCATTGCCCCGGTCAGCTTCTCAAACAATTAAATTTGTCCAATACAACCATCTCTAAACAAATCCATGCCCGTTATCCCTGATTAATTTGAGAATTTCCAAGGATAGATATATTCTGTCCTTTAGAATTTATTCTAATAAAATCCTCATCACTGGGGTTAGACTGATTGCCCTGTAATTTCAGGGTCTATCCTTTCCTCCATCTCTTTAAATGTAAGGACAGCATTAGAAGCCCTCCGGTTCTCTGGCACCACCTCTGTCACTAAATAGGATTTGAAAATTACTGCCAGTGCCCCTGATATCTCCCCTTCTTCAACACCCTGCCATACATATTAACTCAGGCCTGCAGATGTATCTACTTTTAAAGCCGTTAAGCTTCTTAGTACTTCCCCTTTTTATACATTAACTGCATCTAATATTTAACAGTCCTCCAGCCTGACTTGTATACATTTTGAAGATGGATGTAGAGTTCTCTTTGAGGACTGAAACTCCATCTTCCAGGTCCACTGTATGGCCACTAATGGACCATATCTTTTTCTTAGTTATTCTCTGGTTCTTTACAGAAAATGAAACTGAGTTTTTCCTTAGTTCTCCCTCCCAATGTACTTTGTCACCACTCTGTCAATATTCCAAATTTCCCAGCTCTCCTGCAGTTTTCTACTGCACTGGGGATTCTGCCACAGTGTTGTGCCAGAGTTTTGACACACAGTACATCAGCAGTAGCCAGCCCTTCTGCCTCTCTGCTTCCCAGGGGAAATTGCCTCAGAGCCTGTTGTGTAACTAATAAGGTGAAGAGAGGAGGATTGCATGGGGAAATTTACTCCAAGCCTTGGCGGACTGGGCACCATGAATCTCACCAGACACAACGTTTGATTTGAGAAGGACCCACGCAATCCCTGCTTTGACCAGTTAAAGATCTCGCTTGAGGGATGAGGAAGTCCACAATCAGCTCTTGCATCAAATATTGATTTCGTTCATATCCGCTAAACTCAGCGCTACCTAATATATTGGGGCATGGGACTCTTGATTTATGCTGATACTCTTACAGCATCAGGTGGAAAATAGTCACTCCCTGCAGAAGAACGGGCGTTAGGCTTCAGCAGAGACTGACGGTGAAGCCACCCACTCGATCCTCATCAAAGGCAGATCTGAACTTTGCCAGCAAGTTGGCTGAAACTCGCTTCATGTCAGTCGCTTGGTAATTATCTGTTTGCTGTGAAATTTCTGTCTCATGTCAGCAAGTCTGAATTCGAGTTATTTTAAATTGTGTTTTTTTTGCCGCTTTCTAAAATCTTGCTTTGACCAATCAAATACACAATTGGAGTTAGAAGGTAATCAACAGTAAGTTTGTTTACTCACTATTGGGTCAGGATAATTCCACCCAGACACCACATTGCAAGCGACCTCTGCTCCACTGGGGCTAATTCTGGGGCACTGACATCGAGGCAGAATTAGGCGAGGATTCTCATCCTCCAGTTTGACCAGGCGCACACCACCCCCCCACCCCCCTCCAGTTCCATTCAGCATAGTCTGACAGGAGCCTACACCCTGCTATCTGGTTCACTATTGTTCACACAGAATCCTGCAGGGTCCTCACTAAAATATTGGGCTGCATTCAGACTCTGATCATGTGTACATAGAAAGGTGTTCAGTTACAACAACAAGGCTGATTGTAAGTACCATCAAGAAAATGTTGTTCGAAAAATTTCAACATAATTTTATGTTTAATTTTATAAGTGTTCAATGTGAAGGAATTTGAGTGAGGGAGTGAGATACTGGTACCTTTCTTGTACTTCCTTGGGGTGCAGCACGAATTGGATTTGTCTTCATGTTGAACAGAATTAGATATTTTATAATTTTGAAATGTACAGATCAACATTTAATTCTTTTGGATTCAGGCAGCTAGCAGGTAAGGTAACTTCATTGTTTCATGTGATTGGTTATTGTCGAGAATTTACTCATACATAGAAACCATTATATATTTGAGTTACGATTTTACTTCACTGTTAGGGGAAGCCTGTGTTTTCTAGCTATCTGTGGTACAGAGAGTTGTTGAATATGGTGCTGTCACACTTTGTGAGTTAGATTACTGACAGTTTTATGGATTAGATCATTGTCAATGATTAATGTATGTGGTGGATTCCACCCCCATATTGTATGGGCCAGGCATGATGTCAGGATAATGATTGTTTAAATGTTAAAAAAAAACGTACAGCAGTGAAAAGCTGATGCAGCAAACAACAACATTCGACATTTTACATTTTTGCTTGAAAACAAAATAAGATGCATAATTTTCTATAAATTGAATCTTTCGTATTTTATTGGATTCATTGGAAACGGACCATCTTTATGTGATTTTATGTCGAACATTGTACTGAAAATTTTCATTTCTCTGGTCAGTTAAGAAAATGTTTTCTAGCATCTTTCTTTAATTTATTCAGTTTTTATCAAATTGAGCTTCCCCTTCTATACCAAAAATTTGCTTTGAGCAATCAGATATGACTTTAAGCAATTCTAGCAAGGAGGAAGTCAATAATATGTTTGATCCCTTTTCTCATTTTCAGCAGCATCAGCTAATTATCTGCTTTACCCATTGAACTCAGTACAAGCTGCTTCTTCCTGATTGGGGGAAGGGTTGATACTAGGGTGTTCTGTGATCTGCTAACATTGTTGCAAATGAGGCATGAAAACCTGAACTTCAGTTGGTCAGACTATCAATTCAGTACATAAAATCCACATTTTCATGTCCTGGCAAAAAGTTTAAACTTATTCCAAGCTGACTGAATGCTGAAATACCAATTTCTATCCGTACTTTTCACTGAGAATTTAAATCTATTTTGTTAAATCTGTCACATTGATTCCACATTAATAGCCTTTTCACTTTTGGGATTAGCCACTTATCTCTTGTCTATATTGCCTCTGGTGCTTCTCCTTGCTGAAATTCCTAAGTCCTCTCCAAATCCAAAGATTCACAATCCTCCGAATGAAGATATCTCTTCTGGTCTCATTCTTAACTAGCTGACCCCTTATTCTCTTATATATGCCACCTAGTGCTGGACTTTCTATCCAGGAGATCACCCTTGCACAATCTATCCTGTTAATCCTTTTAGGAATGATAAATATCTCAGTGAGAGCACCTCTTATATTTCTAAATTCTGAGGAACATTGGCCTAGTACAAAAAAATCTCCCAATGTAGGACAATCCCTCATCCTGAAAATCAATCCAGTGAACACGTTGCACTTTCTCTAAGGCTAGTGTGTCCTTTTCTAGTAAAATCAAAATACTGTGGATGCTGGCAATCTGAATTAAAAGCAGGTACTGCAGGAGAAATTGACCAGGATTGGCAGCATCTGTGGAGAAAGAAGCAGTGTTAATGTTTTGAGTGTGATGTTCCTCATTTTTAGAACAGACAGAGCTAGCAAAGAAAAGGTTTACCATGTGTTGAAGAAGAGATAGAGGGTCCCGTACAATATATGGTAAAGTTGACCTGAGCACAAGGCAATGTGGTTCCTAATGGGAGTAGAAGAGAGATAGAGATGATAAGGAAGTATTAATGGTAAGTGTCAGTATCAGAAAATTGGTCAGATCTGCTCAGTGCAAACCCTCACAAACAAGGCACTGGCTTTGTAATCAATGTGGAGGACAGAGTTCATGGTCTGAAGTTGTTGAATCCAATATCGAATTCTGAGAGCTGGAAAATAAAGTGTTAATCTTTCAGTTTTTGTTGGGTTTGCTGGGACACTGCTGCAGGCCGAGGGCAGAAAAATGAACATAAGAACAAAACGGTATATTGAAATAGCAAACAATCAGAAGTTCAGGCCATTCTTGTTGACAGAACAGAGACGTTCTGCAACTCGTCACCCAGTCTATGTCTGGTCTTACCACTGGAGAGGAGGCATGAGGCCATATTTGAGTGTCCATCAGTGAAAATCTTCCTTGGGAATGTAATTAAGGAAATTTTTATGGAATCCCTGTATATAATATGAAGAATTTTTTTGTGGAAGCCTTTCAGTGGCACATATATTTCTAGGATTCATGCTGGTCTGGAGATACGGCCAGGCCCTTTGTTTCACACGTTCCATGGAGAAGAGTGATATCAAGAGAGCAACATTGATTTTATTTGTACAATGTTGAGATGTTGCCTGTCTAAATTGGCCATGAGAATTCAAGGCAACAATTTTTTTTGTGAAGTGGTCAACTATTTTGGTGAGAACAAACCTCTTTTGTAATTCATCACTGTGGATTTCAACTATCTATCTCTTCATTTCAAGCATTAGGGTTGGGCAAGGTCATTGCAGAGATTCAGATGCCATGACTACAATGGAGACCTCAGGGATAATGCTGATTTAGTGCAGCTATAAATAGTGCTTTCAGAGATCAGATTTGGGAAGTAATCATGATAATTCAATAAAGACCTTGGCCACATCCGTCATGCCTCAATTACATATGCTGGGTGAGTCCTGAGTGGGTTATTTTACAGAAAGGCAGATTTTAAGGTGGATGGATTTGGTGTAACATGTTTGAAACAGTATTGCAGTGGTTGAATGCATTAGCCCATCCTTTGTACACCAACACTGAATGAGGAGAGATAGCAAAATATGTAGAAAATATAGCCCTATAAATTGGTACAAATAGGTCCATTCCAATTTCAGTCAATTATTTCATTTACTTCCAGAGCTGAAAGGAGAATGCAGAATATTTTGAGATATGAATTACTGCAGGTTCAAGTCTTTATCAAGAGTGGACATCAGTTTTTGGACAAGGTTCGAACATTCCTTGTAAATGCTGTGAAAGAGGGAAAGCTCCAGCAAGAAAGAGCAAAAGCCTACTTCAAAGAGGTATTCTTTTTAACTTATACATTAAGGAATCATCAAATGTGGAAAGTGCATGGTAAAGTTTCCCCTCTAACATACTGTTTAATTTACAACTGCCATTTACTAATTTTGCAAGTTTTTGATTCATATACAGCTGGAGTGACTGCCATCATCCACCCAGCTTTGTGGCAGTAACAGCCATGGAGGGATTCCCACGCAATTTTACACCATTTAAAACCGTTTATAGGATTAAAGGCAGGATTCTAGGCAGTGTGGAGGAACAGTGGGATCTTGGTGTTCAAGTACATAGCTCCCTCAAAGTTGCCACCCAGGTGGATAAGGTTGTTAAGAAAGCATATGGTGTTTTGGCTTTTATTTACAGGGGGATCGAGTTTAAGAGCCGCGAGGTTATGCTGCAGCTCTACAAAAACCTGGTGAGACCACACTGGGAATATTGTGTCCAGTTCTGGTTGCCCTATTATAGGAAAGATGTGGAGGCTTTGGAGAGGGTGCAAAGGAGGTTTACCAGGATGCTGCCTGGACTGGAGGGCTTGTCTTACAAGGAGAGGTTGACTGAGTTTGGACTTCTGGAGAGAAGGAGGAAGAGAGGTGACCTGATCGAGGTGTACAAGGTAATGAGAGGCATGGATAGAGTCGATAGCCAGAGACTTTTCCCCAGGGCAGGATTGACTGCCACAAGGGGTCATAGTTTTAAGGTGTTAGGAGGAAGGTATAGGGGAGACGTCAGAGGGAGGTTCATCACCCAGAGAGTTGTGAGCGCATGGAATAGTTTACCAGTGGTAGTCGTGGAAGCGGAGTCATTAGTGACATTTAAGTGACTGCTGGACATGCACATGGACAGCAGTGAATTGAGGGGAATGTAGTTTAGGTTATTTTATTTTTGGATTAGAATTATTCCACGGCACAACATCGTGGGCCGAAGGGCCTGTACTGTGCTGCACTTTTCTGTGTTCTATGTTCTATGTTCTAAAACATCAAATATAACAAATTGTCAGAGGTGTCATTTTTTATGAATGCAAGCACCAAAGAGTTGGATCATCAGGGTGTTCAGTCAGGGACAATTGTGCTTCACCCTCCAGTCAGCAACATCTTCCTTATCTTCCACTTGATCTGTACCTGGTCATGCACTGTCACCCTAGCAGGGGAGGTGAGACAACAAGGGGAATAAAAGAAGTGACAGAGAGATTGAGCGAGTCACTGTGAGGTCAGTGGGAGGGATAAGAGTTCAGTGGGAAATTAAGGGAGCACTGGAGAGAGTCCGTCTCTAAGAAACAACAATGCATACACAGACAAAGATATTGCAAAGACACTTAGAGCTCAATAAAACCACAATTCATTTATTAAGTATTTAAATGAATTACACACACTAGTAACTATTAGGGATACCTCAATCACTGTCTTTCACCACCCTGATTTCTGTAACTGAACCCAAATGTTATTGTCTTATAGAACTCACAGCTGGCAAGGCTGAAAACTTTGCTCAACATCTTCACCACGCCTCCTGACCGAGGGTACATTTTTCCACAACGTTAATCTTCAAAGTATTGTTGAACAAAGGGATTTCTTCAGGCTATTCATATACCAATCTCTGTGCCAAGAATGTGCCTTGTTTGGAATTATGCACGCACGTGACCAATCCTGAAGATGTTTGCTCAAATCCCGCCATCTTTGGACTTGTCCATGCATGTGGGCATTCCTGAAGGCTTTGTCCAAATGTATATCTTAGCTGGCAAAGACAGCAGTTCCTGGTTTCCTGCAGTTTTAACTCTTATCAGATCCATTCACAAAGTAGCCCATTGTGAGACCTCTTATCAGTTCCTGTTATCTTCAGCCTTATCCAACAGGATGAGTATACAATGGGAATAAAAGTGTTAGTGAGAGAGAGAGTCACAATGTGACAGGTAGGAGTTAACTGAAGAAAATCAAAGTGGGAAGAAGGCTAAATGATACATCAGTGAGTGTCTTCCTTTTCTATCTGTTTACATGTCGTACTAGGAGATGCCAAATTAAGAATTTTAAACAGGCTATTATAGTGGTAAGGGAATTAATAAGATTATGAATTCAGAGTAAGATCAGAGATATTAAGTTAAATCAATAATTCAACCAGGAACTAGGTAGGTTCTTATAGAGGTAGATGTATCCAGATAATACCCTTAAAAACTTCCTTCATATTTTTTCATGATAACTGTGAGGTGCGTGATAAGCCTTTCGTTGGCTTGTGAGATTTATCCAGATTTTTGTAGCTAGAGTCATAAGGAGACAATCTTCTATATTTTTAGGTCGGTTCCATTGTCCTTGAAAGGAAAGGGCCTTGCATTTGAAAGTACATTTGATAACCTCAGGTATATCAAAGGGTCTCAGCGGAATAAGTACTTTCAAAGTGCAGTATGGGGGCATCATGGGCAATTATGGCAATGAAATGTGCGCAGGCAAAATCCCATAAACAGTGATGAGATAATTGACAACTTCTGATCTGTTGTTATAATATTAGTAAAAGGATAAATAATGAAACAGCTTAAGTGGGAAAGCAACTAAGCTGTGGTGCATTACGTATTAAAGTCTACAGCCAAGATGTTTTCAGATGTTTGCAATGCCACACCTTCTTTATATTACGTTGAGTGAACTAATTGCTGAACATTGATTTCTATGATAGCAGGCATCTTGAGTACAGAAGTGAGATTATCCATTGAGCACTTTTGGCTGAAGACGCTTGCAACTATTTCAGCTCATCTTTTCGGTGGCTCACAGCCAGCTGGGCGAAGAGGAGGCTTGCAAGGCCTTGTCCTGTCAATTCATAAGTTCTTCAACACCATTCTTGACAGGAAATGGTGGGGCTGCAGAGCTCGAGTCTGATCTAATGGTGTGAAACACCGATCAAGCTTGCAGGAGAAGACAGTTGTGCATCTCCAGAAAGAATACTCCACACTGACCTGACCTGCTGGAGAGCTGGTACAGAGACGATGGGCTTAGTCACCCCCATCTAAGAAAGCAATATCTTCTCTCACTCTGAAAACAACAGATGTTAGAGACCACTGCAAGTCTCACAGCATCCACAGAGAGGGAGCAAGCTAATGTTGCGAGTCTAGATGACTCTGCATCAGAGATGAAGTGAAGTGTAGAAGGGACAGCACTTATGCTATAGATGGGGCGGTGTGGCGGCGGTGGAGTTAGGATGCTGGTGGAGAAAAAATGTTGAAAGTTCTCCACCAGAAATTTACACCCCACCCCGGCCACACCCACCCCAAACTATACCATAAAAGCTACCTCCTCCGCACTTCACTTCAGCTCTGATGAAGAGTCATCGAGATTCAAAATGTTCGCTTGCTCTCTCTCAGTGGTGATGTCTGACCTGCTGTGATCTCCAGCATTGGTTGTTTTCAACACAGATTCCAGCATCTGCAGTACATAGAACATAGAACATAGAACATAGAACAGTACAGCACAGAATAGGCCCTTCAGCCCACAATGTTGTGCCGACCATTGATCCTCATGTATGCACCCTCAAATTTCTGTGACCATATACATGTCCAGCAGTCTCTTAAATGACCCCAATGACCTTGCTTCCACAACTGCTGCTGGCAACGCATTCCATGCTCTCACAACTCTCTGCGTAAAGAACCTGCCTCTGACATCCCCTCTATACTTTCCACCAACCAGCTTAAAACTATGACCCCTCGTGCTAGCCATTTCTGCCCTGGGAAATAGTCTCTGGCTATCAACTCTATCTATGCCTCTCATTATCTTGTATACCTCAATTAGGTCCCCTCTCCTCCTCCTTTTCTCCAATGAAAAGAGACCAAGCTCAGTCAACCTCTCTTCATAAGATAAGCCCTCCAGTCCAGGCAGCATCCTGGTAAACCTCCTCTGAACCCTCTCCAAAGCATCCACATCTTTCCTATAATAGGGCGCCCAGAACTGGACGCAGTATTCCAAGTGCGGTCTAACCAAAGTTTTATAGAGCTGCAACAAGATCTCACGACTCTTAAACTCAATGCCCCTGTTAATGAAAGCCAAAACACCATATGCTTTCTTAACAACCCTGTCCACTTGGGTGGCCATTTTAAGGGATCTATGTATCTGCACACCAAGATCCCTCTGTTCCTCCACGCTGCCAAGAATCCTATCCTTAATCCTGTACTCAGCTTTCAAATTCGACCTTCCAAAATGCATCACCTCGCATTTATCCAGGTTGAACTCCATCTGCCACCTCTCAGCCCATCTCTGCATCCTGTCAATGTCCCGCTGCAGCCTACAACAGCCCTCTACACTGTCAACGACACCTCCGACCTTTGTGTCGTCTGCAAACTTGCTGACCCATCCTTCAATTCCCTCGTCCAAGTCATTAATAAAAATTACAAACAGTAGAGGCCCTAGGACAGAGCCCTGTGGAACTCCACTCACCACTGACTTCCAGGCAGAATATTTTCCTTCTACAACCACTCGCTGTCTTCTGTTGGCCAGCCAATTCTGTATCCAAGCAGCTAAGTTCCCCTGTATCCCATTCCTCCTGACCTTCTGAATGAGCCTACCATGGGGAACCTTATCAAATGCCTTACTGAAGTCCATATACACCACATCCACAGCTCGACCCTCATCAACTTTTCTAGTCACATCCTCAAAAAACTCGATAAGGTTTGTAAGGCATGACCTACCCCTCACAAAGCCGTGTTGACTGTATTTGATCAAGCCATGCTCTTCCAGATGGTCATAAATCTTATCCCTCAGAATCCTTTCTAACACCTTGCAGACGACAGACGTGAGACTTACCGGTCTATAATTGCCGGGGATTTCCCTATTTCCTTTCTTGAAGAGAGGAATTACATTTGCCTCTCTCCAGTCCTCAGGTACGACTCCAGTGGAGAGCGAGGATGCAAAGATCTTCGCAAGTGGCGAAGCAATTGCATTTCTCGCTTCCCAAAGCAGCCGAGGACAAATCTGATCCGGGCCTGGCGACTTGTCAATCTTAATGTTTGACAAAATTTTCAGCACATCAGCTTTGTCTATCTCTATCTATTCCAGCATGCACACCTGCTCTTCAAAGGTTTCATTCACTACAAAGTTCGTTTCTTTCGTAAAGACAGAAGCAAAAAACTCATTTAGGGCTTCCCCTACCTCCTCAGGCTCCACACACAAGTTCCCTATGCTATCCCTGATCGGCCCTACTCTTTCTTTGACCATTCTCTTATTCCTCACGTAAGTGTAAAATGCCTTTGTGTTTTCCCGGATTCCTTCTGCCAAGCCTTTCTCGTGCCCCCTCCTGGCTCTCCTCAGACCATTTTTGAGCTCCTTCCTTGCCTGCATGTAATCCTCTCTAGCTGAACTTGACCCTAGCTTCCTCCACCTTATGTAAGCTACCTTCTTCCTTTTCACTAGAAGCTCCACCGCTCTCGTCATCCAAGGTTCCCTAATCTTACCCCTTCTTGCCTGTCTCAGAGGGACATATTTACTCATCACTCCCAACAACTGTTCCTTAAACCGTCTCCACATGTCGATAGTTCCCTTACGATGGAACAACTGCTCCCAGTCCATGCTTCCTAACTCATGTCTAATCGCATCATAGTTTCCTTTTCCCCAATTAAATATCCTCCCATTTTGCCTAATCCTCTCCTTCTCCATAGCTATGTAGAATGTGAGGCAGTTATGGTCACTATCACCAAAATGCTCTCCCACCACAAGATCTGATACCTGCTCCGGCTCGTTTCCGAGCACCAAGTCTAGAATGGCCTCTCCCCTCGTCGGCCTGTCAACGTACTGCGTTAGGAAACCCTCCTGAACACACCTTACAAAAACAGCTCCATTCAAATCTTCTGCTCGAAGGAGGTTCCAATCAATATTAGGAAAGTTAAAGTCACCCATTACAACAACCCTACTGCGTGCACACTTTTCCAAAATCTGTCGACCTATGCTTTCTTCAATCTCCCTGCTGCTATTGGGGGGCCTGTAGTAAACCCCTAACGAGGTGACTACTCCCTTGCTGTTCCTAATTTCCACCCATACTGACTCGGTAGGCAGATCTTCCTCGACAATGGAAGCTTCTGTAGCTGTGATACCCTCTCTGATTAGTAGTGCTACACCCCCTCCTCTTTTTCCCCCCTCCCTATTCTTTTTAAATGTTCTAAACCCTGGAACATCCAGCAACCATTCCTGCCCATGAGAAACCCATGTCTCTGTTATGGCCACAACATCATAGCACCGGGTACTGATCCATGCTCTAAGTTCATCACTTTTATTCCTGATACTCCTTGCATTAAAGCAAACACACTTTAACCGATCCCTTGGTTCCTTCCCAGGAAAATCCTTCCCACTAGCTGGTCTACCTCTTGCTATTGCCTCACCTGCATCAACGCTCACCTCTGGTATACAGCTCAGGTTCCCACCCCCCTGCCATACTAGTTTAAACCCTCTCGAACTACTCGAGCAAACCTTCCACCCAGGACATTGGTCCCCTTCCAGTTCAGATGCAACCCGTCCTTCTTGTACAGGTCCCACCTTCCCCAGAAGGCATCCCAATTATCAATATATCTGAAGCCCTCCCTCCTACACCAGCTGCGTAGCCACGTGTTCAGCTGCGCCCGCTCCCTGTTCCTCACCTCACTATCTCGTGGCACCGGTAGTAAACCAGAGAACACTACTCTGTTCGTCCTGCTCTGCAGCTTCCATCCGAACTCCCTGAAATCACTTTTTATATCCTCAAACCTATTTCTGGCTATATCATTTGTGCCAATATGTAACACGATTTCTGGCTGTTCGCCCTCCCCTTTTAGAACTTTATACACCCGATCGGAGACGTCCCGGACCCTGGCACCAGGGAGGCAACATACCTTCCGGGAATCCCGATCTTGCCCACAAAATCTCCTGTCGATTCCCCTAACTATCGAGTCCCCTACCACGAGTACTTTTCTATTCTGCCCCCTTCCCTTCTTTGCCACAGTGTCAGGCTCAGTGCCAGAGAACTGACTACTATGGCTTTCCTCTGGTAGGTCATCCCCCCCAGCAGTATCCAAAACGGTATACTTATTGCTGAGGGGAATGCCCACAGGGGATCTCTGCACTGTCTGTCGGTCCCCTTTCCTCCCCCTAACTGTAACCCATCTATCCTCGTCCTGAGCCTTAGGAGTGACCAACTCCCGATAACTCCTCTCAATTACCCCCTCTGCCTCCCGAATGATCCGTAGCTCATCCAGCTCCAGCTCCATTTCCCTAACACGGTTTTCAAGGAGCTGTAGCTGGGTGCACTTCCCGCAGATGTAGCCAGCGGAGACGTGTGCCACATCTCCCAACTGCCACATTCTGCAGGAGGAGCAAGCAACTGCCCTAGCATCCATACCCCACTTATCTGAACACCCACTCAATACTAAAGTAGAAAGCTTACGTCAAATAATAATAACAAAGTAATTTGCTCCTATCTTCTCTCATTCGTTTTATTACTGCTTCATCTGCCTTGCCAGGTCTGTTCATTCTGTGGGCTGGTTCCTTTACTATTTTAAACTATCAAGAGATACATGGTTAAACCATGGTCCCATTATTCCATGTTCATTACATTTTTATTTTAGTACAAATGTTTCTGTTTCCTTGAACTTGTTTCTCATCCTGCTGGCACAAATGTAGAAATGATTTAACTTCATAACCTGATGAGTAGATCTCATCTATGTTGCAGAAATAACTATCTGGCCATCAGAAAATCCAGATCATTTTGCAGAATTAAGGGGAGAAAGCGGGAAAATGGCTTTAATTCATGGTGCTCATTTGGAGAGCCAGTACAGAGATGATGGGCTGAATCACCCCTTTCTGTGCTGTTACGATTCTTAGATTCTATGTTTGCATCTTTATTTTTGACAGAAAAGTTATATATAAAACATTTGTTTTTTAATTTCACAGATATTGCATATAATATTATTTTATGGCCAGATTCATCATCCTAAGATTGAACCAGAAGAAATTTTGCAGGAAAGTCAGGGAGTGTTCTCTAAGAAGTATCCAGGTGTCTTTGAGAAGTGCAGAACCCACCTTCCAACACGTCCTCCTTTCACGGTACTACTTGATGCGGTAAGTCTGGAGATGATACCAACATTGGTGGCATAGTGAACAGTGAAGAAGGCTATTTCAGAGTACATTGGGATGAACCGAGGAGTGGCAGATGGAGTTTAATTTAGAGAAATGTGAGGTGTTGCATATTGATAAGGTAAATCAGGGCAAGACTTTTACAGTTAATGGTAGGGCCCTGGGAAGCATTACTGAACAGAGATATGTCGGGGCACAGGTGCGTATTTCCTTGAAAGTGAAGTCATTGGTAGACAGGGTGGTGAAGAAGGCATGTTGCATGCTTGCCTTCATTAGTCAGTGCCTTGAATAGATGAGTTGGGATGTCATGTCGTGGCTACACAGGACACTTAGTGAGGCCACATTTAGTTCTAGTTCTATTTCTAGAAAGATGTTGTTAAACTTGAAAGGGTTCAGAAACGATTTACGAGGAAGCTGCCGGGATTAGAGGGTTTCAGCTATGGGAATGGACTGAATAGGCTGGGGCTTTTTTTCCCCTGGAATGTTAGAAGATGAAAGGGTGACATTATAGTGGTTTATAAAATCATGAGGAGCATGGATAAGGGTGAAGAGCCAAGGTCTTTTTCCTAAGGTGTGGTGCCCAAAACTAGAGGGCATAGGTTTAAGGTGAGAGGGGAAAGATTTAGAAGGGACCTGAGGGGCAACTCTTTCACAAAGAAGGTGGTGCGTGTTTGAAACAAGCTGCTAGAAGTGGTGGAGATGGGTATAATTACAACATTTAAAAGGTGCCTAGATGGGAATATAAATAGGATAGATTTAGAGGGTTATTGGCCAAATGTTGGCAAATGGGACTTGTTCATGTTTAGGATATCCTCTTGGCACAGACACGTTAAACCAAAGGGTCTGTTTCCCGACTGTATAACAGCACAGAGACACAGTATGACTTCACTTTCGTGCCATTTCACCAACCATTTGTGTAAGCCTTCAAGTGTGATTAGTATTCACCAAAGCGAATCCACCTTCTGGGTTGAGGCCAGGGTAACGATCATTGACTGACTGAACTAAGGCTTACTGCAGTGTGTGAGGTTCAAGTTTCAGTGCATGGGGCTCAGAACCAACTTCAGAAAATCTTAGGCCTTTGCCAGAAAAGCAGCTCCCCGGTTTTGAAATCACCTGAGAAAGTGGTGAGTGGGGTTCCACAGGGCTCTGTCCTTGGGCCTCTACTGTTTGTAATTTTTATTAATGACTTGGATGAGGGGATTGAAGGATGGGTCAGCAAGTTTGCAGACGACACAAAGGTCGGAGGTGTCGTTGACAGTGTAGAGGGCTGTTGTAGGCTGCAGCGGGACATTGACAGGATGCAGAGATGGGCTGAGAGGTGGCAGATGGAGTTCAACCTGGATAAATGCGAGGTGATGCATTTTGGAAGGTCGAATTTGAAAGCTGAGTACAGGATTAAGGATAGGATTCTTGGCAGCGTGGAGGAACAGAGGAATCTTGGTGTGCAGATGCATAGATCCCTTAAAATGGCCACCCAAGTGGACAGGGTTGTTAAGAAAGCATATAGTGTTTTGGCTTTCATTAACAGGGGGATTGAGTTTAAGAGTCGTGAGATCTTGTTGCAGCTCTATAAAACTTTCGTTAGACTGCACTTGGAATACTGCGTCCAGTTCTGGTCGGCCTATTATAGGAAAGATGTGGATGCTTTGGAGAGGGTTCAGAGGAGGTTTACCAGGATGCTGCCTGGACTGGAGGGCTTATCTTATGAAGAGAGGCTGACGGAGCTCGGCCTCTTTTCATTGGAGAAAAGGAGGAGGAGAGAGGACCTAATTGAGGTATACAAGATAATGAGAGGCATAGATAGAGTTGATAGCCAGAGACTATTTCCCAGGGCAGAAATGGCTACCACGAGGGGTCATAGTTTTAAGCTGGTTGGTGGAAAGTATAGAGGGGATGTCAGAGGCAGGTTCTTTACGCAGAGAGTTGTGAGAGCATGGAATGCGTTGCCAGCAGCAGTTGTGGAAGCAAGGTCATTGGGGTCATTTAAGAGACTGCTGGACATGTATATGGTCACAGAAATTTGAGGGTGCATACATGAGGATCAATGGTCGGCACAACATTGTGGGCTGAAGGGCCTGTTCTGTGCTGTACTGTTCTATGTTCTATGTTCTATGTTCTAAAAGAATGTTCACAAGGACGTTAAAAGGCCTGTGATCTTGGTAGAGATTCCCTTCAAAGGTTCTTCGCTCCCAACGGATACATCTCCGGTCCGCTCATCAAACCCCCAAAAATCTATTTAAAGCCAGAAAAGATTAGTTTCCGAGTTAGCAGAGAGCAGACTAGCCTTCAACCAAGAAATAGCTGGAAGCATATTTTCCACCTTCGAGGGAACCTTGCCTTTGTTGCATGAAAGCATCATCTGCAACGTGGGAGATGCCGTAGTATCTCTCCCACTCCTTTTCCAGTCTTAAAATGTCCCTTTATTTAAAGCTGCACATGTAGGGGAGTGCTGTATAGGTTCAACGATTGATTTCTCCTCGCCAAAATCTGTTCACACCCACATTAAGGGCTATCTTAAGAAAGTGGAGTTGCACATCATAAGATCACACACACACACACACACACACACACACACACACACACACACACACACACACACACAAGATCACACACACACACACACACACACACACACACACACACACACACACACACACACACACACACACACACACACACACACACACACAATGCCTTCCTATTAATGAGAAAGTGGCCCCCACAGTGGCTCATCTTGGGCGACTGTCTGTGTGGAGTTTGCACATTCTTCCCGTGACTGAAGGAGTTTCATTCAAGTGCTCCAGGTTCCCCCCACAGCCCAAAGATGTGCAGGCTCGGTGATTTGGCCATGCTAAATTGCCCGCCATGTTCAGAGATGCATAGATTAGTTGGGTTATAGGGGGAGTAGGTTTGGGTGGGATGCTCTGAAGGGATTCTATGAAGTGAACAAAGACAATGAGGAATCACTTCAACTCTCCCAAGGCTGCTGCTTGAAGTCTCTGCCAAACTCCCTCAGAATTTCTGACCATTATGAGAAAGTTGGAAGGCTAGGATTTCCAGGGCACAAATGGTAAATAACCAGGGGAAATGTAGTGGTTTTAAATAGCAGGGAATTTGTTTACAATAACCTACATTTGTCACTGAAGGATTAATTGTGGAACAGTCTGGAGTACTGAGAGAAAGGATTTAAAAATCTGTGAGCAGGAAGGTAGAGATTACAGAGATATGGTAGTGGTGAGATTGAGAGAGAATTTATAATTAAAGGAAAGAGTGTGATAAGGTGATCTATTCACAATGGGTTCTGAAGCATGAAAGATCATGTCCTTGCTAAGTTGTGGGGACTTACTCTTTCTGGTCCTCAGGCCATTGCTGGAAAAACACTCATTTGCTGAATTCTGCATTAACTGCCAGGTTTCCTGAGCTCTGGGAAACCCGGTTCATTGTTGCTAAAATTAAATGATTGCCATAATTTGATGATTGCATTTAAATATTATAATTACACCCTGCCTCGCCAGATGGAGAATCCTTCGTCACAGCACCAGCCTGCTGCAGTGAAACTTGATTTAGGTCTGTTCATGTACTTGGATTTAGCACATATAACATTTTATCACCCCGACTCTCTTTTGCGAGATTAACCTCCCACTCGCTCCATTTTCTAATGCTCCTGTCTTTGTCAGACTTTGACATGTGGGAACTGTCTTCCATAATTGCCTGCATATCCATGAATGCAGGTGAAAAAATAGCAAAGGAAAATGATAGGTCTTGTAAAAAAGTTAAAGCACTAAATTAGAGTCGGCCAATTTTGACAGCATGAGACATGAAGTTTCAAAAGTTGACTGTGATAGACTGAGGCTGGTAGGAGCAGAGAATAATGGATGATTTGGAGATATTGAGGCACTGGTCAAGGATAAGAAGAAGATATCCATCAGGTATCAACAGCTGGGATCATGTGAATCTCTTGAAGAGTGTTAGGGAAATAGGGACATTCCTAAGGGGGGAGTCAGGTGGGCAGAAGGGGGATATGAGATAGCCTCAGCAGAAACAATTTGGAATAATCAAACAAGATTCTGCAAGAACACTGAGGGCAAAAGAGCAGTGAGGCAAAGAATAGGACCCCATAAAAATCAGGTGGGTGGCTAATGTTATGCCTTTATTAAAGAGAGGCTGCAAAAAGAAGCCTGAGAATTATAGACCCATGAGTCTGATGTCAGTAGTGGGTACATTGTTGGAGGGGATTCTGAGAGACAGGATTTACGTGCACAAGGACTGATTAGGAATAGTCAGAATGGTTTTGTTTGTAGGAAATCATGTCTCACAAACTTGACTGTGGTTTTGGAGTATGTGATCAAGAAGATGGCAGAGCATTAGATGCTGCCTACATGAACTTTAGTAAGGCCTTTAGCAAGTTTCCACACGGTAGGCCAGTTATTAAAGTTTGATCACATGGGATTCAGGGAAAGCTTGCCAATTGGATACAAAATTGGCTTGTTGGTAGTGGGCAAAGGGCAGTGGTGGAGAGTTGTTTTTTGGACTAGAGGCTTGTAAACCAGCTGTGTTCCACAGGGATCGGTGCTGGGTACACTGTTGTTTGGCATTTATATAAACAGCGCCTAGATATGATGCATTGCAAATGGCTTTGCCCTAGGGTAGGGGAGTTCAGAATTAGAATGCATAATTTTAAGGTAAGTGGAGAAAGATTTAACAGGGACTTGAGGGGCAATGATTTCCACACAGAGAGTGGTACATATGTCAAACGAATAGAGGAAGTGGTACAGGTTGAGTGGCAACATTTGGAAGATGTATGGACAGGTACATGAAGGGGAAAAGTTTAGAGGGATATGGGCCAAATGCAGGTAAATGGGACTAGTTTAATTTGGGAAACTTGGTGGGCACGGATGAGTTGGACTGAAGGATCTGTTTACGTTCTGTGTGACTCTATGACTCTACGAGTTAAAGGAATGTAAGTTGTTAAGTTATTCTTTCTTTTTGTATTGTCCACATTTATTCTACAGGTTGTTGAAGTTGTACAAGAAAGAAGGGAAGAAAATGTTTTGAGATGTTTATTGCAGCAGATAAATGAAATGGATGTTACTAATGCTAACAACACTCCATGTGGAAATATTTTTGTATCAACGGTTATCAACTTCTGCTATTTTTATGATAAGGTTGCCAAAATGAGAACACCCAATTATTTTGGTGCTTCAGTGTCATGTAAAGGAAGAATACCAAGAGAAATAATGATTGATACATTGTGTTACCGCACATGGCACAATGCAATTAGCCGGGCAGTATGTGTTGGCAATGAATATAACAAACACGCTTTTGAATTTCCTCCTGAAGTGCTCTCAATGGCATTTAAGATATACACTCTGGGACAAAGCACTGAGGGAAACCAACAAATTAATCGTATTCTGGCTAGATTTCGGAATAGGTCATTGCCCAGGGTTCTTCTAATTGTCACAAAACTTAGAGATTTTGGATGCTTAGTTCCCAGGGCAGCTTGTGAAAGATGCTCCACAATGTTCCCAAACATTCAGTTTCATCCACACCCACGAGCTCATCAAGCTGCTTGTTGGGAATACGGAAACTGTGCAGAGTGTGAATCACTAAGCCAGCTTCTGTATTCTGATGAGCAACTTGCCACGAGTCTGCAATATGAATCATTTCAAATTGGATACGACGAATTAAAACGTAGAAAATATAAACGACTTCAACATAATCTTCAACAAGTAAGGTTTCCTGTTGAGCCTGAAATTTACTTTTACAATAATCAGCAATAAAGAGATCGCCTGTGCAAAGATTCCAACATTGAAAGCACATTAGAACAGACAGTATAATTCACTGCTTATTTGCACTGTTAAGTATTACGCTATATACAATGAATTCAATTTTTGGACAGAGAATTCTAGGGAACATATTACTAGTTTTCAAATTTGTGTTTCCCCCATTTAATCGTTTATCTGGAAAGTGATCCCAGTGCAGTATATCAAACCCTTTTAAAGGTTAAAACACCTGACTTTCTCCAAGCCAAGATGGGAATGAATGATCATTAAGCTTATTGCAGTATTAGTTAACGTGGCATGACTTCTGCAGAAATTTGAAAATTAAACAATTAAACAATACAAATAGGCTCATTCCTGTAATCTAGTCAACTGTTTTAGAGTTAATTGTAGTACAGAACCTGGTCATTGCAGAATTAAATATTCCCCAAATGCTGATAAGAATGCTGAATGGCCAATCTAACTTATTTCCCCCATTTCCATGATATCATAACATGCTGGCCCTCAACATTAACATACATCCAGAACATTGGCAAACAAAGAGTGGGATGGTATATTCCATTTAGAATATTTTGTATTGATTTGTCAGGTGATCTTCTAACCCATATTTCTAGAATTCCACATCTTATTCTGATCACAAGAAATTAAGATGCTGAACAGTGGCTCAGCAATAAACTTTTAATATGTGTGTGAATGATCTCCCAATGAACCTAAGACAAATACATACTGAAATCATCTTCCTGTTTGAATTACAGAGCTCTTTAACATTGCAAAGGAGTAAAACTGTGCTTACATAAGCTCACATCCAGAAAGAAAACTATGCGTAGGTTCAGATTTCAAACTACATGTTTAGTTTAGGCTTGGCTTATGTTTCAACTATTCACTGTTATAACATTGTCTGACAATATCACAGTTATAGACTGCCAGTTGACCTCATGAAAGTACATTGGCTATCTTCTTCAAGTTATTCCACCAGTAAATAAGATACATAGCTTATTATTTGTCTTAGAGTCTGCTGAAACATTGGGGAAGATTAATCCAACAACTGTTTCTATTTCTTGTTACTTCCATTAATTAGGAGGGACTTGTGAAAGACAATTTGTTTCAAATTCAAGCTGAGGATAACCAACAAGTAGGTTTCCATTAATGGAAAACAATGGGCTCATGATCAATGAAGTTACATTTAAAGACTAATTAGGTTTGTCTGGAGCCTGATAATTTTGGAACAAAACCAAAAATTGCTGGAGAAACGAACTGGCTGCATCTGTGGAGAGAAAGCAGAGTTAACATTTGGAGTCCGCTGACCCTTCATCAGAGCTGTTATTAGTATGAGTAAAAGAAAGAGGAATTTTACTCCTTATTGACTCTGAGAAAAAAAATAAGACATGATATCAAATAGGCACTCAAAAGAGTTAGATTTTAACCTCAGACCACTAATATTTGATTTGTATCTTGCTACCGATCCATATTTCTTCCTTTCCCCACTGTTACTGAAGTACCATTTATTTGTGTATTCTCATGGCTAGTTTTGTTGTTTTCCAACAAGTTCATTTCAATAATGTTTCATTTCCAAATATGTTCCACTTACCATCCACATACACATTGAAATAGGAGATGTCAGTTTCTTGGCACAAGACTCAGTGACTGGTTTCAAAGTTGGTAAGATAGTAAATTCAGTTCTGACCATTTTGTATACTTTACATTGGTTTCCTGAATTTTCCTCAATTTTGTTCGGGTATTTGCTACAGCTATTTTAGGTCAGTGCCTATTGCTTTTAAAAAATATTTATCTCCATGAAAGGGTCTTAGCTATTAAAATCAAACGATGGAAATTGCAAGTAGACAGTCCATTTTTACCATTGGCATGACAACTTGAGAATAAATACCCCGACTAGACTGTCACGTGGAATACTACAGAGCTCCTATGACTGGATGGAGCTTGTTTTTTCTTTTATGTAAAATGTATTTTTACATTAACGTTGCTCACATTTACCTCTCTCATAGAACGAAAAACTACAATGAGATAGGCTGGCATGGTAGCTTAGTGGTTAGCACTGCTGCCTCAGTGACAGGGACCTGAGTCTGATTCCAGCCTCAGGCAACCATCGGTGTCGAGTTTGCACGTTCTCCCTTTGTCTGCATGGATATCTGTGGGTGCTCCAGTTTCTTCCGACAGGTCAAAGATGCACAGGTTAGATGGATTGGCCATGCTAAATTATCCATAGTGATCAGGGAGGTGGAGGTTAGCCATCGGAAATGCAGGAATAGGGTAGCAGGTGGGTCTGGATAGGATGCATTTTGGAGGGTTGCTGTGGACTTGTTGGGCTGAATGGCATGTTTCCACACTCAGGATTCTGGAGAAAAAAAAGCTTTGCAGTAAACTTCATAATAATGTGTTTTAGACCTTTTTCAGCATAAGATCTTTTTCACATTTTCCTGCCCAATGTTATCACATTGAAATCATTTCAATGTTATATTCCAAAAAAAGTGTTGCATTCTGCACAAATGCTTGACTTAATCGCTCGCTTTTAACAACTATCAAAAAACTTTGGAGAATTTGCGGGGCAAGGCAGTTTTGCATAAAAAATATTTTTTGCCCGTGTTGACATCATCAGATTTGTTGGAATACAGTAAGGAAATAACTATCTGAGTGTTGAAACCACAAGCAGTTTGTAGACATCAGCTAAATTGAATGCTGTTGGAGACAGGATATCAACTGATTTCTACCAAAGCTTTCTGAATTCAATGCACTGTAATTTTATCAAAGTCAATGCAAATAAATATTATGCAGAGGAAATTCCAATGTTCAGTGTTTTTATCTGATTAATAAAAAGGATGACTTGTACTTATAAAGACACATGAACTCAGGATACGACAAAATGCTTTTCACACATAATAAACACCCACAAACAATGGTGTGATAAAGATCAGATAATGTATTATGTTCAGGGAGAGCAAGAACTGCAGATGCTGGAGTCAGAGACAACGCAGTGTGGAGTTGGAAGAATGCAGCTGGGCAGGAAAGTTGACATTTTGGGACAGGACCCTTCTTCAGAAATGGGGAGGGGGAAGGGAGCTCAGCAAAAATGAGAGAGAGGAGGAGTGGGGCTGGGAAATGTAGGTGGGATGGTGATAGGTGAGTGTGGGTAGGGAGTGGTGGGGACTGGTTAGTGAAGTGGGAGGAGTCGATAGGTGGGAGAGAAAATGGACAGATTGTGTCAGGTCAAGGAGACGGCGATGAGAGGGAGGGTTAGTCATGGAATAAGGCTGGGGGTGGGGAGATTTTGAAACTGGTGAATTCCACATTTAGGCCATCAGGCTCTAGGCTCCCAGGTGGAATATGAGGTGCTGCTACTCCAGTTTGTGGGAGGCATCATTATGATACTGGAGGAGGCCCAGGACGAACATGTCACCCAGGGAATAGAGGGGGAGTTAAAATGGTTCACGATGCGTTAGTCTTGTAAGAAGTGGGATGAGTTAAAGGAGAAGTTGTTAAGGGTTAGGACGAATTTAGTTCAGCGGATGATGGTGTCAGTGGAGGGGGACTGGTTGGGCCTGCGGAAGAGGAAGAAGTGGAGGGCTTTTAGGCCATCTGTGAGGGAGATACAAGTGTAAAGGGATTGGATGTCCACAGTGAAGATGAGCTGTTGGGGGCCAGGGAATTGGAAGTCTTGGAGGAGGTGGAGGGCATGGGTGGTGTCCCAGACGTAGGTGGGGGTTTCTTGGACCCGGGGGCAGTAAACAGAGTCAAGGTAAGTGGAGATAACTTCAGTACAGCAGGAGCAGGCAGAGACAATATGTCGGCTGGGACAGTCATCTTTGTGGATTTTGGGAAGGAGATGGGCAGTGCAAGGCTGGGGAATGATGAGGTTGGAGGCTGAGGGTGGAAAGTCACCTGAGGTGATGAGGTTATGAATGGTTTCACATCCTTTAAGTCCTCCCACTTCCTACAGACTTAGGTGTTGGCCATGGGCACCTGCATAGCCCAAGCTATGCCTGCGTTTTTGTAGGATATGTGGAACAGTCCCTGTTCGGCTGCTACACCGGCACTAAGCCCCACCTCTTCCTCATCCAGTGATGATTGTATCAGCATTGCCTCATGCTCCCATGAGGAGCTTGAACAGTTCATCAACATTACTGACACCTTTCCTCCCAACCTCAAATTCACCTGGACCATCTCTGATACCTTCCTCTCCTTCCTGGACCTCTCTGTCTCCATCTCTGATGACCGCCTCCAAACAGACATCTTTTTCAAGCCAATGGACTCCCACAGCTACCTAGACTACACCTTCTCTCACCCACCTTCCTGAAAGAAAGCAGTCCCCTACTCCCAATTCCTCCGCCTCTGCTGCGTCTGCTCCCACGATGGGGTGTTTCACACCCAAACGTCCCAGATGTCCGCCTACTTCAGGGACTGCAACTTCACCCTCTGGTGATTGAAAATACCCTCAACCGCATCTCTTGCACTTCCCGCACCTCTGCCCTTCCCCTAGTCCTCACACATCACCCCACCAACCTTCGTATCCAACGTATCACTGTTTGCCACTTACGCCACCAACAATCCAAACCCAAAACCTGTCTGACTTTAGTGGGTACAGGTCTCTCCGCAAGTCCCTAGTACGCTCCACACTCCCCACTAATCTCACCACCCCCGGCACTACAACTGCAGGAAGTGCTACACCTCCCCCTACACCTCTCCCATCCCCTCCATTCAAGACACAAAACAAACCTTCCACGAGACTGAGGTTCACCTGCACATCTGTCAACTTGATCTACTGCATCTGGTGCTCCGGATTTGGCCTCCTCTACGTGGATGAAACCAAGTGGAGGCCTGGAGATTGTTTTGTAGAGCATCTCTGCTCTGTTCACAACAATAGATAACACCTTCTGGTCGTGAACCATTTTAATTTCTCCTCCCACTCCCCTGGTGAAATGTTCATCCTGGGTCTCCTCCAGTGTCACGATGACGCCACTCACAAACTGGAGGAGCAGCAACTCATATTCCACCTCAGGATCCGACAGCCTGATGGCCTAAATGCGAAATTCACCAGTTTCAAAATTTCCCAACCCCCAGCCTCACCCATTGACTGACCCTCCCTCTCATCCCCATCTCCTTGACCTGACACAACCTGTCTGTCTTCTCCCCCACCTATCTGCTCCTCCCACCTCACTGGCCAATCCCCACCACTGCCTACCTGCTCACCATCTCACCTACTTTCCCCTGCCCAACCCCTCCTGTCTCTATTTCTGAGCTTCCTTCCCCCTCCCTATTTCTGAAGAAGGGTAGTGACCCAAAATGTCAAACTTCCTGCTCTTCCAATGCGGCCTAGCCTGCTGTGTTACTCCAGCTCCACACTGTGTTATCCCTTCAGAGTGAGTCTCTCTCTCTGTCCCTCTCCCTCTCTCTCTTTCACTCTTTCTCCTACTTCCACTTCCACTTCCACTTCCACTCCCACTCCCACTCCCACTCCCACTCCCACTCCCACTCCCACTCCCACTCCCACTCCCACTCCCCCCCACGCCCCCCCCCCCCCCCCTCTCTCTGTGACTTTATGTCTCATTAACATATCCCCAGTTCTGAACCGGTCCAAACTGCTCAATTAGTTGAGAACCAATCAGCTTCATTTGAAAACAACTCCTCAGCTCCTGACTATCTAAATATCGCAGGAACTCACAGCCAGAAAAAAACAGCATTCGCAATATGTACTGCATTCCTTGCTGGGAAATTATACATCCTGCTATATCCCTGTTTTTTTTTATTTTCTCCTTGCAGTACACATATTTTAAAGACACAAATAAAGAATACTTGGTGGTTACATGATTCCATCCTTAAAGAAATGAATATCCATTTTAAATTATGAATATGTAATAGACAGCAATAAGACTTACATCATTTATTTTTCCACCACTTTTATATCAACTTACACAGTCGTTGTATTCCCTAAATGTTTAACCAGTTCTAATATTTAACATTCAAGGCAACACATCCACAATTACATTATCTTTTCCACTAAAATGAACAATTTAACATGAAATGCTTGTAACAGAACAGTCCATCTGAATAATCTGACATTTCAATTTTAAACTTTTCAATGAAGGCTAGTGGATTATGTTCAACGTAAATTAATGTTTCTTTATTTCCATGTCAAGTACAAGCTTCAAAATTCTGAAGAGTTAATAACAATCCCAAAGTCTCTTTTTCCTATGGCGCAGTGCTTCTTCTGAAACTGACTTCCTTTCCCAGAGAAGTTCTCAACTAGCTTCTCTAATCGTGACTCATCATTCTGCAACAAGACACAACCACCCCCAAAAGAAACTCACCTGCCATTTGAAACATCTGGAAAGATCAGAAGCAGTGACGCTGGTTAATTTTTTTAAAGTGACCTCCAGCTTGTCAAATGCTGCTTGACAGTCTACTGAACACAACATCTGTGCTTACTTTGTTAACAAATTTGTTAAAAGTACAACCATTGTGTGAAAGCATGCACAAATATCTAGTATAATTCACACTTTCTGAAAAAGCTAATCACTTTTCATTTAGTTTTAGGAACAGGGAATTCTGAGCCTTCACTTTTACTGTCCTAAGCAGCATTTCTAATAGTCCAACTCATTGTGCCAAGCAAGTCATTCTTGTTTCTGCAAATTCACTCTTTGTAAATATATTACAAAATCAGGCAATTGCAATTGCTTGTACAGTTCTTCAACTTCTCTTACATGCTCTCTCCAAGTGTCAGGATAAACTGCAAGTAAAACTAATACACTACGCTGTTACGAACTCCAGCTATGATTTGATTCATAAGCCTCTGCACTCTGGCTGAATATTCTTTAACCCAAGTAGTATCACCTGACTTGTTTGAACCCATTTGGTGCAGCAAAAGGACAGATTGCTTCGACCCATGACTGAAAACAAAAAATTCTGGCGATCACAGTGGATCAGACAGCATCTATGGAACAAGTGAACAGTTTGAGTTGCGATGACTCTTCATCAGAGCTATCTAGACTCAAAACATTAGCTTGCTCTCTCTCCACAAGTGCTGTGTGATCCACTGAGATCTCCAGCGTTTGTTGTTTAAAGTACAGATTCCAATATCTGCAATAATTTCCTCCTACATTACTTTCACCTTTGATGTTAACTGCACCTTGCAACTACCACGTCAAGAATTAGGCATTATGCATGCAATTTTCCAATCATAGAATTCGGTACAAGTCCATTTTCACGACAATATTCACCTTTCTATAATCTATACAAAGCTGAATTGATCTATCCAGTTTTGGAACAAACACGAACAAACTCTTAAAAAAATCCCAAAAGAACTTCGGATGCTGTAAATCATGAACAAAAACAAAGTTGCTGGAATAGCTCAGCAGGTCTGGCAGCATCTGTAAAGGAGAAAACAGAGTAAATGTTTCGGGCCCACTGCCCCTTCCTCAGAACTAACTCTTAATTGTTTTGACTAAGTTCAATCAAATGATTGTATGGAATGTACTGAATTTGTTTCCACCTGAGCTTGTTTTTCTGGGCACAGTCAACATGGATATTGTTTTATGGGTCCTGTCCCTCCTTTGTCCATACATATTACCTCATAAAAGACTTGACCATTTTCCTTTCTTGAAATATGAGAACACAGTGTCTGACTTTCCAGAAACATGGATCAGTAATCCACCATTGAGTAATCACCTTCCACATTGAAGATCTCCTGAATCAATTTTAACGGACCTCTAATGTTATGACAAAAGCCAATTCAAAGGGCTAAGTCTGGCACATTCAGTTGAGGCATCACTGGTAGCAAATAATAGGAAAGCTAATACTTTGTCCCATTGCTGTGGACATTCATGACAGTATGCCTTCATCATTGTTTTGAGCATCTGATGGCAAACCTCCCTGTGTTGATGAATGATACGAAGTTGACTTTAATTGTTTAATTTCCAAACTGCTATTAATTTATTGGAAAACTTTAGATGTGAAGTTAGAACTCTGATCAGACTGTACCTCAGCTGGCAGTCCAAAAGAAGCCAAACACTGCGTTAAATTTTCTGCTACTGCCCTACCTATATTCACTCTTAAGGAGCAGCCGCTGCATCTTGAGTTGTCATGACCATAATTGTGACATATACATTGCGATTGTATAAGCTCTGGAATTAGTCAGGAAAGGGACTCAGCAGAAGCTCGGGGTGGAGACCAAAATTTCAAGGAAACATATAAGGGAACCGGAAACATGGAGAGAAGTGTGTGCATCATGGGCGTATTCTGCAAATCACTCACACTAAAGCAATGAGCATCGCTGAATTATCATAAAGTTTCAAAATTAGAGTCAATTAACCCTATTCAGAAATAAACAACATGGGAAGTTAATTTTCACAAGTTGTCAGTCACAAGCTGTTTATACTCAGTCTCCTATGAGGTCAGGCTCAGACTATAAATGTGCCTGCGCTTTGAGAATACAGCAGCATTGTATTTTGGAGGCTCAAGGAATCTGGGTGTGAAATCTGAAATACTTTGGGCCAAATTCCTTCATGTGGAGGCACCAGTGTTGGACTGGGGTGGACAAAGTCAGAAGTCACATGACGCCAGGTTATAGCCCAGCAGATTTACTTGAAATCATACAAGCTTTGGGAGCTCAGAAAGGTTGTGTGATTTCAAATAAACCTGTTGCACTATAACCTGGTGTCATGAGACTTCCGACAAATTCCTTTATGAGTAATGGGATTGAATCTCCACCTCAGAAATACAGCAGATGTATTAGGACTGAGCAGCTAAGTTTCATACCAGATACAGAACTTCAAATTTGTTTGGCGGGGGGGGGTGCGAAAACTAGGTATTTTTTTCTCCCTGTATCTTTGAGCGGTGACTATTTAAATTGAATTTAATTTTTTCCTGTGAACCACCATTTTTGTTTGTTAATGTATGCTTCATTTTATGTTGGCTTTGGGTTTGACTGTTACAATAAAAGCTGTAAAATGTAAAATCTTATCCAATAATTCCATTTATTTGTATACTTTTTTCCTAGGCTATAATCCAAAGATCCAATGACAGTTGGAGATTTTATATTTAATTCAATACAGCTGGAATTAATACAAATTCAGAATGTGTAATAGTGACCTTACGACACTAGAATGTTGCCGAAGGCCACCCCATTCGTCTCTGTCCTTTAGGAGATGAAGTCAGGCATCCTTACTAGTCTGGCCTGACTTCAGACCATAAGCCACCCTGTGAAATACCTTAGCAAACCAATCAGCTCTTTAGGCAATAAATGCTGACCTGCCTAGAAGTTCAATCCTATGTGCAAATTGAAATAAAATGAAATGGACATGCCTGGTGAGAGAGGCCATAAGTACGGCTTGCGTGAAAACCAGGCACAAGCAAATAGTTTGTCAAATCCACTTCTTTATCCAACTGGGTGCCACTGGCTCGTGCTGTTGTTGGTGTTGGACAGCTACTGGCAACATCAAATGTAGTTTAGTTGGTAAGTTTTCTAAAACCACTGGAAAATCCTGTCAAACAAACAGAACTTGAGGGAGTGCGAGCGTTCTTGTGTCTGCCAAATGGTCTCAGTTGATTTGTTTCATGGCCAAGGCTTGTGGTTCCTTTGATATCTAAACCATTATCAATGATTTCCTTCAATGTTTATTTGACACTTTGATAATTCTTGTGACTTGACCTCACGAATGCCAAATGTCAAGTTTCTACGTAATATTTTTAACCAATACTCAAACACACAAATGCTGACACGAGTCTAATCTATAATTATCTTTCTGTTCTCATGCAAATCGAATTCTGTTAATATATGTTTATAGCGAAACAAGTGGAGAATCGGGTTTTGTTTAGAACTTCTGAGACAAATTCATCCTTCCTCAGTCAGAAATAATCTTTGCAACATTGCATCCGCAACACTAACTCGCCAATGTTCTGTGTACTGTTTTTGCATGAATGTTGTATCTGTATCTACCGCAAAGTGGCCAACGGATCTCCAAGGTGCACAGCTGGATACAGCAGGACAAGCAGCATCAGAGGAGTAGGAAAGCTGACATTTCGGGCCTGGACCCTTCTCCAGAAAACTGCAGTTCCGACTATCTCTGAGACAGATCTACAAGACTGGGCAAGTTCTTGCGCCTCAATCTACAATCGAGCGGTCCTGTGTCGATCACAACTCTTCATTGACCAGTTGGAGGGACTTTCCGATCTGTAAGCAGGAAGTCGGTCAATAATAAAGTTTCGTTTCTTTACCATTACATCAGAACATCAGCTGATTTCCTCGCCCTGGGATTGGATATGCTGCTCCTTTCTCCCTCGGTTGTGGGAAAGCAACCTTCCAATTCCATTTTAAACAGTCGATCCCCTTCAGTAAAGTCGTTCTGCATTCTGGTCTTAGTCTCGCTGTCCTTGAAACCCAAAGATGCAGAATGGGCCACCAGTACATCAGAGAGGTATCAGGTATTTGGTCATCTGCTATGTGGACGTGTGTGGTAACGTTGGCCATCAATTCGTTACAATGATCAGCACGTAAATTGTAATTTACAATGCTGCCACTTAGATATGTTGACACATAATTTGGTGAATTATACTGCTGATGAATGTAAGGGGTCTCAGTTGTGGGAATGGGGCATATATATCTTTGGGTGGGCACTGAGAGCAGATATCAAGTCTTAAAACGTTTGTTCACATAGGGCTTGTATTTGTAGTTCAGTAAAGCTAGACCTTTCTAATTTAGATTAACATTCTCAACCTAACAGGTACTGAATTGTACATTGATTCATTGGTATGGTTGAATAATGTTGTGATTTTATTGTAATACTGAGATTCAGAAAAACCTTAGTTTTTATTCTGCTCTGCTGATGGGTGAATTCTGTCATCTCTGGCTACCAGGTCGAAGAGTATGTTGAACATGAGATTATTATTGAATTAGATAGTTTTTCTGTGAGGCAGATTGGCCATGATCACTTGATTCTGCGCAGAGGACCCATAATTTTTTATTTTTGTTTATTTAGATTCCTTACAGTGTGGAAACAAGGCCTTTGGTCCAATAAGTTCACTCAGCCCCTTGGACCATCCCACCCAGACCCATCCCCTTATAACCCACACACCCCTGAATACTATGGGCAATTTAGCATGGCCAATCCACCTAGCCTGCACATCTTTGGACTCTGGGAGGAAACCAGAGCACCTGGAGGAAAGCCACGCAGACACAGGGAGAATGTGCAAACTCCACAAAGACAGTTATCCAAGGCTGGAATCAAACCCAGGTCCCTGGTGCTGTGAGGCTGCAGTGCTAAACACTGAGCCACCATGCTGCCTACTATTATTTTCCAACTATTAATTTGCAGTTGACATCAACTTTGCTTCAAATTCCCTGCCTGATTTCTACATTCATTGTGTCACTTTGAGTCTAAAAACCCAGTGATCTCGGCATTGACTATACCAGGCATGCCAATTCCTGAGTGTCATAAAAGTCATGACAAGCTCATAAGGTCAAAGGGTTTGTTATGTATATCACGAATTGCTTTTATTTACAAATGTAAGCCGATATTAGGTTGACTGTTGGTTGATAAGCTCATTAAAGGCTTATTGAATCTCAAACAGTTTGAAAATGATTTTTAAAAATGATTAAATTCTTCCACGTTAGAACTACACTAGTGTCTCTGCTTTGGCAGAATTATTGAATGAGAAGGTTTCTGGAAGAAACTGTATTTTGACAGGTCTATCGTGAAAAATGGCCTACTCCTGGATTTGGTATATTTTAGGGCAGAGAGCAATTCGCAATACCGCTAAAGACCAGACAGCTTTCTCAGCTATTACTATACAGAGGCTTGGAAATAAAATACCTGTTCCGTCTCTAAACTATCTGACAATATCATGCACACAATTTAAGCAAACATTTTTTGTACTACCTCACTTTAATTAATTCCACTTTAGCCTGTTTTAATTCCTCCCTCATCCTTCATGACACAGGAAGAAAAGGATTTCCTCCTCAGAGGTGATGCTGTCCCTATGAATATTTAGTGACAGTGATGCTAGGTCAGGTTTAAGGTGGTATTTGGGGTAAATTGCCTGGAGTGTTAGGTTTGATCCTCTTGGCTTTCATTTACATGTAGTAGGGCAGATGTAAGAAAATCATACTGCAGACTCATAGGGCCAGAAGAGAATAGATCTGTCACTGCAATTGGCTGTAATGCCTAACTGTTGCTTCAATATCCCAACAGTAACCGCATACAGACAGTAAAATGATGGAAAAAGTAGCCAATGACTTTCTAGAAAATAAGGTTGCTCTGCTTTAATCTTTTGAATCATCTCTTGCATTTATTTCTCATGCTTGAAAAGAAATGGTGGACTTAGTACGCCATGAAGAAGCAGAGGTGCAATATTTTGTCCAAAGTGGAAACCGGTTTTTGAAGATTATTCAATCATTCATTGCAAAGTCTGTGCGAGAGGAAAAGCTTACTCAAAAGAAAGGAAGAGCGTACTTCAAAGAGGTATTGTTTTCACTTGTTCATTAAAGATACATAAAATGTGGATTGGCAATTTTCCTCTTTCCAAACATTTTGAATGGATGTACAGGTTGCGTTCCTGCCACCACCCGCCTGATTGCGTGGCATTATTTGAGCCAGAAATTCGGGGTAGGGACCCATTACGCCAGAACCCCTCTCACTTTTGTGTTTTTCAAACCATCAGTTGTAGCACACCTCCCTCTTCTTAAAGTGCAAACATGACGAAAGCTGAATCCTCAGTCTCTTTCGCCACTGAGGGCATCTCTTCACCCTGAAGTCAGCAGCACCCTGTTCTTCATAATCCACCCGAGTTGCTCCTACCTCCTAATGCTGTAGATTTCACTCACATCTGGTTAATGATCGTCTTCAAATAATCTAACCTGTTTACTTAATCCAGCTACTGCTATACCAGCTGCTGATTTCTAAAGGCTTCTGCTTTTCTTTACAATTCAATCTAATTTTAATACCTTTATATCCTAAGCACTGTATATCATTCTTAATGTCTGAACATTGCATATTAAAATACTTGTTTTTAATCTTGCAGGTATTGCATACAATATTATTTTGTGGGCGCATTAATATTCCTGTTATTAATCCGGAAGAAATGCTCGATCATCGGGAAATTCAGTTATTGTTTGAAAAGTATCCAGATGTCTTTCAGAAATACAACACCCATCTCCCAAAACGTCCCCCTGGTGCAGTGCTACTTGATGCAGTAAGTTCAAGCATTTCATTGAGGAATGCAGTTACAGAACCGGAATGAACTATATAATCAATTAGTTTGGGTGCACTTATTTAATCCTTGCTCACCTCACACTCTGAATATTCTTATGCAAGCTTACAGCAGGCCAAACCTGACTCAGTTGTAGGTTTACAGCTGGAAGTGCAGCAGCTTTTATTTAAGCCGCCGATGATGTAGCACAGAGAACAAGCGCAGTTTACTTGGTTAGGAGTTTCATTGGCTTAGCTACCTGGATGGCCAGTTTATGATACATAGCAATACCAACATGAGTTTAATTCTTACACAAGCTGAGGTCATGAAGGAATCTCCTTCTCAATGTCTCCCCTCACCTGAAGGATGAGAACCCTGAAATTGAACGGTGACCAGTCATGTCTCTGTAATGAGAGAGCAGCTGTAGGTCTACGGGAGCTGGAGTTACAACTTAGTAAGAGGCCATCAGTACTTCTTGCCCTGCTCTATTTAAATGGCTAAGATGGTGTTAGGAGGGATGGGTGGGCAGCCTGCTTGTGGGACTTTGTTCTGTACAACCCATTATGTTTGTCTACGGGTGACTATACCTCAAAAGTAATCTGTTGATCCTGATGGGCTTTAGATTGTTGTAATGTTATGAATGATGCTATATGAATGCATCTCATTTATTTCTTTAATAATTGGTATACATTTGTTTTTCAGGTTGTTAAAATCATAGGAACAAATATTAATGAAGTTTTGAAATGTCTAACGGACCTAAACTTTCAGATGCTTGTGAAATTTACTGGCACCAGTTCTAACAAATTGGGAAACACCTTTCCATCAGAAGTTATCAGCTGCTGCTGCCTTTGGGATGTTACTACCAGAGGAAAAACAGACAATTATTTTGGTACCTTATTGTCACTTAGAGGAAGGCAGCAGAAAGAAATTATGATTGATATATTGTGCTGTCAAACCTGGCATCAATACATCAGCCTGGGAGTAAGTATTTACAAAACATTTAATAAAACACCAGGCAGTCAGCATGATCTCCCCTCAGCGGTTCAGCCATACAGCTCTCATGAAAGTTCATCTTATAAAAGTTGCTCTGATATGATATATATCAATAATAGTCCATATTTTGAATTTGGCATCTGTCCTGAGTGTGAATGTCTAAGCCAGCTTCTCTACACTAACCAGCAAGTTGTTGAGAAATTAGAATGCTTAGACATAGGCATTTTAATGTATTTCGAGGAGGTGACTAATTCAAATCATGAAAGACTTAAACAAAATCTCAAATCATTAGGATTTAATGTGGGATATCATCTGGAGTTTTATGATCCAAATGAATAGTGATTACTACACTGCAGAGATTCCAATACTGAACTCAAATTATACCAATGTGTTTTACATAAAGCTGTAAATGACGAATCAAGCTGATGTATGTAGCTGTGGAGTTTTACACTATTGTCTGTAAGGTACAATGTATTGGACAGTAAATTGAAGACAGACTTTAAAGATAAGTTTGAGTCCCATGTTTGACAGCACAAATTGTTTGCTTTCCTATGGCCTAGTCCATCAAAGTACAGCTGCCCAGATATGCATTGCACATCCTGCAGGCAGGCAGTTTGGTAATTGACCAAACCTTAATTTTAAAAGATGTAAACATTGAGCACAGATAAAATTTTGTTTTTAAAACTGCCAATAAATTTCTATCCTGGAATTGTGAAGTGTTATACAATGTATTGCATAAAATCTGTTTTTATCTTTTATGTGAAATGTAAGAATTATGAATGTTCACTTCTTTAAAAATGACACGGAACAATTTGTATAAAACAATTTGTTTAGACATCAGATATATCACAGCTTTAAGATCTATTATGGTTTTGTTTTCACACTGATCTGTGAAACTATGTGGAATTAAATCATATTAGCTTTATACTCAGATGTGTCTCTGTCATTGTTCAATTCTTTTCCATTCAGCAAAGTGTTTAACCCATGCTATTAGCGTTTTACAGCTATCTAAACATTTTCAGTTTGCAAAAATATTTCCTGGGCAAGAGAAGTTTCTGGAAATTTGTTTTTGTTAACACTGTGTGTTGATTACGACAAAAATCTGGTTTCTCAAATGATCAGAGCCATAAAATGTTTTGTAGATATTGATTACTCTGGCTGCTGGAAAGAACATATATTTGTCAAAAAAACGAATGTACAAGACCCATCAGGAACCCATCTTCCTAAATTCAATATCCTCTTAATTATAGAATCATAGAGATGTACAACATGGAAATAGACTCTTCCATCAAACTTGTACATGCCGACCAGATGTTCTATATTAATCTTGTCCCATTTGCCAGCATTTGGCTCATATCCCTCTGAATGCTTCCTTTTCATTTACCTATCCAGATGCCTTTTAAATGTTGTTACTGTCCCAGCTTCCACCACCTCATCTGGCAGCTCATTCTATGCATGCACCACCCTCTGCCTGAAAAAGTTGCTCCTTAGGTCCCTTTTAAATCTTTCCTCTCATACCTTAAACCCACGCCCTCTAGTTTTGGACTCCCCTACCCTGGGGAAAAAAAATCTTGTTTATTCACCCTATCCATGCCCCTCATGATTTTATAAACTTCTGTAAGTTTGTCCCTCAGCGTCTGACTCTCCAGGGAAAATACCCTCAGCCTATTCAGCCTCTCCCTCTAGCTCAAACCTTCAAAGCCTGGCAACATCCTGTAAATCCTTTCTGAACTCTTCCGAGTTTCACAAGTTTCCTATAGCAGGGAGACCAGAATCGCACAAAGTATTCCAAATGTGGCCTAACCAATGTCTTGTATTGCCACAACATGTCCTCCAAACGCTTTTTTCTCAATGCACTGACCAATAAAGGCAAGCATAGCAAATGCCTTCTTCACTATCCTGTGTACCTATGACCCCACTTTCATGGAACAATGAACCTGCATTCCAAGTTCAGCTGGACCGTCTCCAACACATATCTTCCTGGGCCCTTCTGTCTCCAACTCAGGCAACCACCTACAAACCGATGTCCATTTCAAGCCCACCAACTCCCACAGCTACCTGGAATACACCTCCTCCCACCCAACTTCCTGCAAAAATTCCATCCCCTATTCCCAATTCCTCCGCCTCCGCCGCACCTGCTCCCAGGATGAGGCATTCCACTCCCACACATCCCAAATGTCCTCGTTCTTCAAGGGATGCAACTCCCCGTCGCCCCCCCCCCCTCCCCCCGGCAGTGGTCGAGAGCGCCCTCGACTGTGTCTCCCACATTTCCTGCACCTCATCCCTCACACCCCACCCTCACAATAACTGCCAAAACAGAATCCCCCTAGTCCTCACTTACCACCCCAACAACCTCCGGATACTACGCATCATCCTCCGACACTTCCGCCATCTGCAATCCGACCCCACCACCCAAGACATTTTTCCTACCCCACCCTTGTCTGCCTTCCGGAGAGACCAGTCTCTCCGTAAGTCCTTTGTCCGCTCCAAACTCCCCTCCAACCCCACCACACCCGGCACCTTCCCCTGCAACCGCAGCAAGTGCTACACGTGCCCCCACACCACCTCCCTCATCCCCATCCCAGGCCCCAAGACGACTTTCCACATCAGGGCAAATGTTCACCTGCACGTCCGCCAAAGTGGTATACTGCATCCGCTGTACACGGTATGGCTTCCTCTACATTGGGGAAACCAAGCTGAGGCTTGGGGATCGCTTTGCAGAACACCTATCCTCGGTTCGCAGTAAACAACTGCACCTCCAAGTCGCGAACCATTTCAACTCCCCCTCCCATTCCTTGGACGACATGTCCATCCTGGGCCTCCTGCAGTACCATAATGATGCCACCTGTAGGTCGCAGGAACAGCAACTCATTTTCCTCTTGGGAACCCTGCCGCCCAACGGCGTCAATGTGGATTTCACCAGCTTCAAAATCTCCCCTCCCCCCACTGCATCCCCAAACCAGCCCAGCTCGTCCCCACATGCCTAACCTGTTCTTCCTCTCACTATGGCCTCCTCCCACCTCAAGCCGCACCTCCATTTCCAACCTACTAACCTCATTCCGCCCCCTTGACCTGTCCATCCTCCCTGGACTGACCTATCCCCACCCTACCTTCCCACCCATACTCTCCTCTCCACCTATCTTCTCCTCTATCCATCTTCAGACCACCTCCCCTCTCTTCCTATTTATTTCAGAATCCTCTCCACATCCCCCTTTTCCTATGAAGGGTCTAGGCTCGAAACGTCAGCTTTTGTGCTCCTAAGATGCTGCTTGGCCTGCTGTGTTCATCCAGCCCCACACTTTGTTATCTTGGATTCTCCAGCATCTGCAGTTCCCATTATCTCTGCAATCCAAAGTCTCTTTGTTCAGCAACATTCCCCAGGACCTTACCATTAACTGTATAGGTCCAGCCCCAATTTGACTTACCAAAAATGCAGCACCTCACATTTATCTACATTAAACTCCATCTGCCACTCTTCAGTCCCTTGCCCATTTGATCAAGGTCCCAGTGTATTCTAAGGTAAATTTCTTCACTGTCCACTATACCTCCAACTTTGGTGTCATAAGCAAACTTACTAACCATACCTCCTATTTTCATATCCAAATCATTTGTATGAATGATAAGAAACAGTGGACCCAGTACCGATCCTTTTGGCACACCACTGGTCTCAGGCCTCCAGTCTGTCAAGCAACCCTCCACCACCACACTCTGTCTCCTACTTTTGGGACAATTCTATATGCAAATACCTAGTTTTCCCTGTATTCTATATGATCTAACTTTATTGACCAGCCAGCCAACTGAAGTTCATATAGACAATGTCCATCTCTCTACCTTCATCAATCGTCTTCGTCACTTCTTCAAAAAACTCAGTCAAGTTAGGAGACATGAATTCATCAAACTCAATGTAAATAGATAGCACGTAAAGGGAATTCTATTGCAAGTGTTTTTATTTCAACAAGTGCATACATTCACTGTGAACATAACTGTAATTTTGCATACAAATTAATGTGTAATTTCTTAGTGGCACTTAGTATACTTGATGTTCACATAAATATCTAACTCAAAGCGATATTTCCAGGTAAATTAAAGAGAGCAATTTAAGTAAACCTTATTGATAAACCAATTCATCAAACATTGTACATATTTAAGGTTGTGGGGGTAGTTAGTAAGTTGACTAGGGTGTGGTTCAGAATAATGCCAACAATGTGGGTTTGATTTCTATTTTGGTACGATCTGGGGACCTTCTTTTGAGAGCGGAAGGTAAAGAAATACAAATGTCAATAGCCTCTGAGTTAACCAATGTCTCTCCTAACTTCATTCCTAATTGGCTTGCCTCTGACACTGTATCCCCTGGTTCCAGAATCTTCCTGCCCACTCCCACCCAGAGCACACAGCCAAGATAAACATGCTTCCTGCATCTACCTTGGTCATCCTTTTAATTATCTTGTAAGCCTCTATGCAATCTTTTCAAATTCTTCTGAACTCTAGAGTATACAGGCCTACTGCCCTGAATCTCTCCTCAAAAGTCAGTCCTGTCATCACAGGAATTCATCTGGTGCTCCTCCATTGAAGTCTCTCTGTAGATACATTGTCATCTTTGATGAGGGAAACACAACTGCTCACAATACTCCACACGCACAGCACTTATGAAATGGAGAGTTGTTTTCGCGATTTTACAGCATTTAGTTGCAATATTTTTAATGCGGTACCTGCCGTTGTTCCTGATAATTGGCGGCATTGCAAGTAATTTTTTAAAATTTCTTTCCAAGTTTCATTATAATTTTTGTCATAAAAAGGAGCTTAAACTCCCTGATGCAACATCGTGGCTGAAGGGCCTGTACTGCACTGTAGTGTTCTATGACTGAATGGAAAATTTCAAGAGTGGTCCATCGGGCAGTTAGGGAGGGTGGTGGCTGATAGACCACTTTAAGGCAAAGCCTCATGTAAATGGAGCCAGCAAAATGTCCTCCTCAAATGGATGCCCAGTGGCAACCTGCAGAGTTCAGGCTGGCACAATAACAGGCAACACAAAGGCAGACAGTCAAAAAAAAACAACAAAGTACGTTATCGGGGGAGAAAGGGTAAGTTTGAGATGGTCTTGCAGCTGCATAAAAGGGTATCCTGGAGTGGTAGCAGCTCAACTACTTTTCTTGGATTTAGAGCAACACCTACTTTCTCTTCATGAACACACAGAAGTAAGTACATTGCTTACATTTAAGAGCTATCATTTCTGGTTTGACAGTCTCTGGTACATTCTTAGTCATTGAAAGGTGCTTCATCAGGCCAAACTGATTCTAAGACAAAGAAGGAGAAATTATGAGGGGTGACTGAAGCTTGGTCAGAGCTAGATTTTCAGATAGCTCTTTAAAAAAAGCAGAAAATTTGGAAAGGCAGTTTCACGTGAGACTCCAGAGTTGAGCACTCAGATAGCAAAAGGCACAGCTGCCAACAACATAGTGAATGGACAAGCGGATTGATGAAAACTGATTTTCTAAGTGGATTGTAGGAATGCTGTGCGGAGATAAGCAAGAGTGAGACTGTGAAGTGATTCTAATTTGAAGATGAAAACTTCCAATGCATTGTTGTATTGCAACAACGTAATTGCAACTCCACAAACAGACTATGAAATTCTACAACATTGTGAACACTCTTTCTGGTCCTTATTCTTTTTGCTGCTATTTGGGATACATTTACAGGCTGGCATTTCATGATGATATGCAAATGAGGCATTATTTAATGTGTTCTACCATTTTCATCCTAGCAATGCTGAGTGCAAGGGATATCTCAGCAAACAGTTTTATTGTCCACTACACTTAAAACTTAAAAGGCCAATTTCTCTCCTGCAATCTATGAAACAGAAATTCATTGAATTATGGAAAAAAGTCTATTTGAAAATATACTGTCAAGACTGAAATACTTCTAGTGCAGTACTGTCTGCACCAGATGGATCGTAAAATGATAAATGGTCACCCACATTAAACCCTCGGGATTTGAGATTTTCTATGAGTCTTCGGTGTTTTCTAAGAACCAGATTATTTGGTAGATGAACTTGTTTGGTTGGAGAGTACAGAATTGTTCTCTGTACAAAATACCCAAGCCTCATAGCAATTTGCGGGTTTGCATACAGAAGCTGGCTTAAGGATTCACACTCAGCACAGTTCCCATATTCCCAATATGGATGTTCACAGTGTTCTGGCCTTGGATGATAAATTACGTTCGGGAACATGCTGAGGCATCTCTCACAAGGTGCTCTGGGTTTTAAATATGCACGTTGCTTAACAGTCGAGTTATTTTCTGGACCATCAGTGTTCTGGACATCTCCTGATCTCACCACAGCATGTTCATGTTGATAGTTTGATGCAGTGCCTGCTTCAGAAGGGCTTTCTTTACTGAAAAATATGTTGTAAGCCATGGAGTACACGGCTTCAGGGAACAAAAGACATTGGTTTTTATACCAGTTGCCAATACATACTGCCAGGCTAATACCCTGGTGCCATGTTTTACAGCACAATATATCAATCATAATTTCTTTCTGCTGTCTGCTTCCACGTGACACTGAAGCACCAAAATAATTGTCTGTTTTCTCATTTGTGATGTGAAGATTCCAAAAATAGCCGTAGCTGATGGCTGTTGATACAAAGATATTTCCACATTTGTTACTTTTAGCATCAGGAAGTTCCAGAACCATTTGTTCAGTCAGATGCAACAGGAGCTTCAAAACCTCATCAGCTTTTCTTGTTTGCAAGACTTCAACAACCTGTAAAAACAAATAGGTGTTAATCAGAAAGAAACAGCTTCTATTTCGGCAGAACCTTTCAACCAAAGGCTTGGTCATGGTCAAAGGATTACTTCTGAAGTATAGACACGGTTCTGTAGGAAAACATTGAAGATAATTTCCACACATCAATCCGCAAACAAGGGTAAAATAAACAATTGATCAGTCCGTTTTGCTGTTGTAGGTGAATGACGATATTTGCAGAATGGCATCTGACGTTTCACAAACAGCAGCATGCGATCTTTTATGTCTACTTGAACTTCACAAAGACAGTTTATTGTCTAATTTGAAATACTACACCTCTGTCAATGCAGGAACTGAAGTGCCAGCCTGGATTAGGGTAAATTTGAATCCGCAATCCAATTCCATGGCGGCAGTGGTGCGACTGAACAAGTTGTCACAAACACAAACTAACAACGAGCCTCCATGCCTGGATAATAGCCTGGCTTTTTGTTCAGATGCTGGTTGGTACATTCAGTGTGATAAATGTTCATGGTACACTATCATGAAGCGTAAACCTGGGGTCTAAAATGGACAGAACCACATATAGTTTTTAATTGGATTTGCTTTTCTATACAATGAAGGTTAAGAAATAGAAGGACCTAGATTTAGTTTAAGAGATAACAAGCTGTAGAACTGGATGAACACAGCAGGCCAAGCAGCATCACAGGAGCAGGAAGGCTGACATTTCAGGTCTAGACCCTTCTTCAGATATGAAGTGTATAGTTTTAGTTTAAGTTTTCCTTTCTGTGAATTGTGCTGGAGAGTCTGAAATTTTGTTTAGATGAACTTAAATCAGCCTTGGGGATGAAAGTAATCGTTTAGGTGATAATTCATTGCCTTAGCAACAAGAGTAGAAGAAAAAAGGGGGGCGGATGGAGAAAATTGAACTTGTGTCCTATGACAGAGAGAGAGAGAAATTTAAACAATTTCTTTCAGAAATCAGAACCATTCAAACAGTCAGCAAGTGGCCAGTTTCCTTTGGTTAGAAGCAGGTTATTTAGAGAAAATAAGAGCTTGTAAGCCCAGCAGTACAGGTTAGAGTCTCCAGACCAGTCAGGGAAGACAAAAGAAGTCCCGAGTGGTTTAAAATTAACTAAAGCCAGTTCCAGAACAAAAGGCCGTAGAAGAGAAGTTTAAAGAATCCATGTTAAACAAAACTGCTCAGGAATTCCTGGGTAAAAAACAGCAAAACATGTGAGTGACAGGACTGGCCTGAACTGGAGTTCCATTTTCAGGTACTCAAAATCAAGTTAGGGCAAGATCTGTCTTTTCTAAGTTTCACTGATTTTCCTTCTGGATAACAAACAGGAATATTCAGAGGTACAATGACTCTCACAGAGTGTCAATAAAATATACACAACAAATAAAACTTGGGATAAGGATAATGAATAGGGAGAGATTAAGAATCAAAGTGAAGAGGGCACATCTATCACGCATCTTGATGGGAAAGAGGACTCAAACACAAACTAAGATAACAAAGTGTGAAGCTGGATGAACACAGCAGGCCAAGCAGCATCTCAGGAGCACAAAAGCTGACGTTTCGGGCCGAGACCCTTCATCAGAGATGACGAAGGGTCTCGGCCCGAAACGTCAGCTTTTGTGCTCCTGAGATGCTGCTTGGCCTGCTGTGTTCATCCAGCTTCACACTTTGTTATCTTGGATTCTCCAGCATCTGCAGTTCCCATTATCTCAAACACAAACTACGCAAGTTGCATTCTGCCTTCATGGTCACTGTTTGTCAACAAACTCAACTCAATTGCTCGCGGATACATCATTCTCCTCCATAACAAACAAGATTACTATTTTGGAAGTGATTTTGTAGCTCCTTTGACAAGGCATTCTCCCACCTCCCTCTGGATGATTCCCAAAAGTATGTCACTGAAAACAAATTTAACAATGTTCCTGTACCATCTAAAATGACTGTCACCTGTAATGTCTATTATGTGTGCCCAACCAATCCTGCCCCTCTAAATATCCAACTGATAGGAGATTCTGAGGGAGTTCCCAAATATGTTGGCAGGATCCTTGGAGGAATTGAAGTGGTATTTTTTTGTCTTTGGTTAGGGGTCATTTTCCCGTTAATACAAAGGTATTAACAGTGACTAAGGTCCTCTGCATACATTGTACACATTCAACATGTTCAGTGGGAAGGAAGTATGAATTCTTTTGTAGTACACTTTGCAGATAGCTGGTGAATAGGAAATGATGGTCATCATTGATGTGATCTCAACATTTTGAGCTCCATTTCCTGAAGAAGCATCAAGCATTGAACGTGCATTGTGCATCATACAAACTGCCTGTCTTTGCTTATCCAGACTCAACTTTGATTCAGTATCAAGGTCATTCATAATTCCAATAATTTTTCAATGGAGCTATTCCAAGTAAAATTGTTTTGGTTTGCTCTGGACGGTAATATTGGAGGCTACAAGAAAATTCCTGTGCCCTTCCAGCAATCACCCCATGACTGAGGAAAACCTGTTCTGCTGTTTGCTTACATAAGAGTATTAAAAGAAATGAGAAGTGAGCAGGGATTAGATTAATGGCTTGGACTTAATTAACTAAGCGGCACATGTTTATGTCCTGTAAAACATTACATTACATTTCTCGGGATGAAGTTATTAACTTACAGCATCAAGTAGCACCGTGAAGGGAGGGCGCGTTGGAAGATGGGTGTTGTAATCCCGGAAGACATCTGGGTACTTGGCAGATAATAGCTCAAGTTCTTTTTTTTTTAAAATAAGTTGGGTTCAATGGCAGGATCATTAATGTTCCCACGAAATAATATTGTGTGCAATATCTGTAAAATAAAGAAACATTAGAACATAGAACATAGAACAATACAGCACAGAGCAGGCCCTTTGGCCCTCGATGTTGCGCCAACCTGTGAGCTAATCTAAGCCCATCCCCCTACACTATCCCATCATCAACAAAATACACACATGAATTCAAAATTACGTATTCAATGCAAACTGGTTGAGTTAGAGATTTCTAAAAAAATTTAAATGTGTGTAATATGTAGAGGGCATCTCATCATTGGAAAGAAAACAGAAATTAGATTAAGGATCAAGAGGAAATGGTAGAATGTCAGGGGCTCATCCTTCATTAGATACCATAAGACCGTAAGACATAGGAGCAGAAATTAGGCCATTCGGCCCACCGATCTGCTCCACCCTTCAATCATGGCTGATAAGTTCCTCAACCCCATTCTCCTGCTTTCTCCCCATAACCCTTGATCCCCTTGATGATCAAGAACCTATCTATCTCAGTCTTAAATGTACTCAATGACCTGGCCTCTACAGCCTTCTGTGGCAGTGAATTCCACTCTCTGGCTGAAGTAGTTTCTTTTTATCTCCATTCTAAAGGGTCTTCCCTTTACTCTAAGGCTATGCCCTAGGATGATAGACTCTCCGACCAATGAACGTATCTTCCCAACATCTACTTTGTCCAGGCCATTCAGTATTCTGAAAGTTTCAATTAGATACCTACCTCATCCATCTAAATTCCCATGAGTATAGTCCCAGAGTCCTCAAACGTCCTCATATGTTAAGCTTTCCATTCTTGGGACAATTCTTGCGAACCTCCTCTGAACCCACTCCTGAGTTCATCCTTCCTGAAATATGGGGCCCAAAACTGCATGTAATACTCTAAATGGCGCCTAACCAGAACCTTATAAAGCCTCAGCAGTACATCCCTGTTTTTGTATTCAAGTCCTCTCAAAATAAATGCCAACACTGCATTTACCTTCCTGACTACTGACTCATACCCTGCCCTCCACTAGTGAGTATGAATTGGAAACACACCCATGATTTACCAAACCATGGAAGGCATGCTGCAATTCCATGGTTGTTTATAGTCTAGTCATGGGATGTTGATATCATTAGCAAAACCAGCATTTACTTTCAATCCCTAAATGCTCTTGAGAAGGTGGTGGTGAGCTGCCTTCTTGGGCTGCTGTAATCTTTGTGGTGTAAGTACCAAGACAATGCTGTTAGAAAGAGAGTTCCTGGATTTTGTCCAAGCGACACTGACGAAATGGCAATATATTTCCAAGCTGTGATATTGCGTAACACGAAGAGGAACTAGCAAGTAGGGTTGCTAGCAAGCATGCGTTCATGTTTTACAAGGTGATAGGGATTGGGAGGTGCTGTTCGTGGAGCCTTGGTAGGATGCTGAAGTGCTTCTTATAGATGGTACACAGTGCTGCTTATGCATGCAATTGCCGAAGAGAATATATGTTTAGGGTGATGACTCGAGTCAATTTAATGAATTGTTTTGCCCCGGATGGTGTCAAATGTTCTTGAGCATTTCAGGCTTGCAATCACCCAGGGAGGTACGGAGTATCCCATCACAGTGCTGATTTGTGCCTTATAAATAGCGGACACATTTTGGAGAATCAGGAATCACCAACATCACTATGCTGCCTATTTTCAACCTTTTGGGAGTCATCATTGAGCAAAAGTTGAAATGATCCAGATATATCAACATTGAAGAGGACACTGTGAATAGTGGCTCTCCTCCTGCCCCTTGGAACCTTTCCGATATTTACATGCTCAGGTCTGAAGTGTGACTGAACACTCACCACACTCCTGGCTGGGTTCAGCGGGAGCAACACATACCAAATCAGGAGAAAGGGAAGGGCAGTTTGCTTCATCATTGCTCATGCTATTGGACTCAATATTCACCTTGCCAATAAGAGTGGACCATGCCTGTAAGATGCACTGTAGCAACTCAGCAAAAATATTTTTTGAGCAACTCTCTCCCTTTGGAAACTTATCACCCAGAAAAACAGAAGTAACAATGTCCTGGGAAGACTACCAGTTCAGGGTTTCTTGCCAAGTTGACACTCCTTCCCTGTCACTGGTTGAATCTGCTGGAAATCCTCTACCTGACACATCTGTGGGAGTGTTGCAAGAACTTCAGTGGATCAAGGTGAAAGTGAATATTGACCTTTTTAATACAGCTAGCAATGGAAAATAAATCTGACCTCATTTGAGAGTAATGATAAAAAAACAGAGAATATTATTTTATTCATCATTAGTAAATAATTCCAGTACTTTTTCTTGTTACTGCTCCACTCTGATATCTTGCCCAAGTTGCCATCATATCGGAAAAGTGTGGTAAGTAGATCTCACAATTAGGAGTTGGGTCATTGTGATTTGCTTGTAGATTATAAGGCCCCGTTGCAATTTAAGGGGTCATTACATTTGAAGCTGTTCTGGGTGCAGAACTGAAAATATGTTATTTAAGAGTGTCTGTGAAGTTGATGGGAGGGCTAAGACAGATAAGTGGCAAAACTGGGTGAATGTATCACCATGAAGTTAGGCAGAGATGGCCAGTGTATTCTGCAGTGGCAAGAGATGGCCAGTGTATTCTGTGCCAATGACAGCATTTACACAAATCAACTCAGAGCCTGGGCAAGATTTCTCCAGGCTAGATAAGTGAGAGTGACGAATCTAATAATGTACCAAGTAATTTAGCCAAGAGTCTGAATTGTCCTCAGATGACATTTAAATGCTTCAATACCTTATCATGTCCAGTGGATCATATGATCTTTCACATCTCCAATCTTTACCTGAATACCCTTTCCCACTCAGTCTTTACATGTAAACACTCTGCTTTCCTCACACAGACATCCAGCTGATTGGTGTGTATGCATTTCTAATGCTCCTATTATGGGCTGCCTGCTGACAGCAGTTTTCCAGCACTGCATGCAGAAGAGACAGATCATTCTCACCTTCTCCAAAGTTATGGCAACCCAAAACAGCAAAGAAAATTGACGCCTCATGGTAGACTCAGAAATAATTGCTCTCCTTGTTGCAGTATTCTTCATAATAAAACATCCCCTCCCACATCTCTAAGAATCCAAGCAGAAGCACTTCTGCACATTTTTAATTGCGCTTTCACTTTCAGATAGACTGGTTTTAGATTCAAACTTTCAGTTGTATTTCCAAAATAATTTTCAATGTTATTGCTTCCTAAAGATAATGCTGGTCTTCAAATCTACCATGCATCCCTCTGATCTCTATGAAGGGAAAGCTTTTAGGTAATACTGGATGAAGCCACCAAAGGAGCTGAAGGTGGAGAAGTAGCAAGCAGCAGGTTTGTGATGATCTTATTAATCAACTCAGCCAGACAGGAGCATAACACAGTGGATGTGAAAGACAGTGTGGCATATAACGTGGTTCATATGGAGCAGGGATCTGGCACAATGGATCGCTGCCCTGTCTGCTCATTCACCAAGTCCCAGAAAATAATTATGTGGTTGACACCTTCAACTTCAGTTCAAGACTTTCTAAATTAGTAAAATCCCCAGTAATAAATTCAGTAGGATATTTGTTAATCAGAAAGACAACAGGATCAACCAATTTTCAACTTGATGTGTTTTATGAACAAGTTAAAGCGGTACCTCTTTGAAGTAGGATCTTGCTCTATCTTGCGTGAGCTTTCCCTCTTGCACAGAATTTGCAAAGAATGAACGAGCCTTGTCCAAAAGCTGAAATCCACTTTTGACCACAGTTTGCACCTGAGGGTTTTCACATTGTACAAAGTGCACTATTTTCTTCCTAGCAGAGGAAGACAATTCAGTAGGTCACAAAAATGGCTATTTTCTAGGAATACACTGGGATGATTTTTTTCATTTGTATTACTTTTGACTGTGCATGGCTGATTTTGGGTTGAGAAAAAAAGCAATAAAATACGAACAATACAGTCAACATCACCACAAAACTATCCCAAAAAGGATCTGTGCAGATCTATTCAGAGTCTGTTCCATGACATGTAAATAGGGATAGGCAGGTGCGAAGTGGGCTTTCATGCAATTTGCCACAATAAGTATCCCAAACGTGACTGCTGACAACCCGGTCACTACCTATGACTGAGCTGTATGCACAGTAACAGCAATATTCCTGAAAACACCAATGCACTTTGCAAGTTCAAGTTTGGGATATAGGTGTTGCTGATAAGCCCTACATTCATTTCCTAGTTCTTCATTACAACAGAAAACAGTTAAGAATCAGCCATATTACTGTTTGTCTGGAATCACATATTGGTTAGACTGGGTAAGAAAGCAGTTCGCTTTTCAACAAGTTTTTATATTAATCACATTTATATTAATTCCGGGTTTATATATTTAATTGAAATTTAAATCTCCCAGTTGCCACGGTGGAAACTCATGTTTCCAGGACATTAGCCCAGGGATCCAGATTGCAAGTCCAGTGACATAGCCATAATGTTCTCACACCTTAGGAGCTCCTGCTCCTGAGACGCTGCTTGGCCTGCTGTCTTCATCCAGCTCTACATGTTGGTATCTCAGATTCTCCAGCATCTGCAGTTTCTATTACCTCTGATACAATGTTCTCACACCTCTCACTTTTTCTATTTCAATGAGATGGTAATTCACTGAAACATCAATATAAAATGATGCAGATTCAGTTTTAACAATAAAATATATTCTGTACAAAAGAAGCAAAGATAAAACTGAATAAACCAAATTATTACAGAATACACATACTTAACAATTTCTAAATGCATGGTAAAAATTCAATCCCATTAATCCCCAAAGCCCTCAATCCAGAGAGAATTTCCTTCTCTTTCATCTCTTGGGGGATTAATTTAACTGTGGCTTTGCTGAATTGTGTATCACAGTAGTTGACAATAATGATTCACCAAAATCCAAAAGAACAATGAGAATTTCACCTCATTCCACCCTCGTAGTTTGGATTTCCTATCCACAGAATTTGTTCCTCTTCCTATGTTTACCACCCATGATATTTCTGCAGAACTGTCCATCTAGTCTAAGATAACAAAGTGTGAAGCTGGATGAACACAGCAGGCTAAGCAGCATCTCAGGAGCACAAAAGCTGATGTTTTGTGCTGAGACCCTTCTTGCCTGCTCTGTTTGTGAATGTACGTATGCACGTTTGCATTTAAAGAGGTTAAAGTTTATCTTTGAGTATTGTAATTGACAATCCATCTTACCACTTATTAAAGGATAAGTTTTGTTTTCTTGTTTATTGATGCAATCTGGTGTGATTTTAGAAAATAAGAACTCAAAGCTGAAATAGGTATGTTAACTTCTCAATCCTGCTCCCACAATTTAAAACGATTATGGTTGATCTCATCTCAGCCTCAACGCCACTTTCTTACCCTCTCCCCATAAACCTTTCACCCATTACTAAATTTAAAAAACTGTCAATCTCTTCCCATAGTTAGTCTTTAGAAATTTCTTTTATCTTAGATGATGATCAAAATCAGGCGAATTAACCATCCCAAAGATTAAGTTGTTCATTTATACATTTGTATCGACTTTTAGAACAATAAGGCTCAAGTTACAGTGCACTCTTCCCATCAGGGTTGTGGGACCGATTAGTTCATCATTGACTACTCTGAGAAGCTGACAGTTCAGGGGTGATATTATCAACTCTATTTTTTGTCAGAAATCGCACTCTTCCAATGAAATGCATGCTTTGCACCAACATCAATCACTTTAATTCCTGACAGAAAACTTCTTTCAACTTAGCTGGCATGAAGTATTCGTATTTTAGTTGCTCGCTGATGGGAAATGAAGACTACATTGTCTCTTTATATCAAAATTCTGTCAGTATGGCCAACAAGTGAGCACAACACACATAACACCAAATATTAAAGCTGACCTACCTTTTGACTTTAGACACAGTTGGAACTAGGGAAAAAAAATTGGAATTGCACTTTGAAATTTCTGAGCATTGCACAGGATTTATATATAAAAAACTGACTAAACAACTGGCCATCATAACAATATCATTATAAATGTTCATTATTTTAAAAATACATCATTTCATTTAAATTAATCTGTTTATTATCTCATTTAAAACAACAAATAGAGGAATATTGTTCTCCTGTGTTTATTAATTATATTTGATTACATATGAAATTACCAACTGCAATTTATTTCATTTTTTAATGTAGCCTCATTGGCAGTTTAGTCTCTGAATTCATTCATCATGTCCTTACATTATGCATAACTATGAAACAGGTAACATAATTGATAACATAACTCTGTGCAAGATAGGTTAGCCCCATTCATGGAGGCTCATCTAAAATTAAGGGTAGTACATCTGCAAACATACCTGGATCTGGTGGTATTATTCCATATTCAATGAACTGTCGGGCTTTCTCATGGCACATGTGGCAAGTTAGTTGTAAGCAGTGATTTGCCGTTTTCTCAGCTGGGCACAGAAAGTATGCCACCACTACCTGGAAACAAAATTAGCAGCTCCAACATTACAGAGTTTACAAACCTTCACAGAACCATACACCCATTTCAACCGCAAACATAAGAACTGGGTAAAAACGAATGACTTTCATGTCACCTGCCATTGGCCTCAAGAAATCAATCTGACTTGTTTTTGTCATTTCTAACAATGCAAGTAGCAAAGGAGAACATGCAAGTATAGGTGGAAATGAAACCCTGCCCCATTTACTCTTTTATATTCAGTTTATTTATAAATAAATACTGCATTAATGCAATCCGTGTTTTATTTCTTGTGATCAAATAAATTACAATTGAAATATACTTCTTTCAATTGAAGGTGATGAAACAAATTCTTTCACACAACAGAGCAGTGCAAAAAGAAATGGACATTTATTCTGAGTAGACTTGCTACTTAACACAAACAAAACATCTATACATGTTTCTGAGCCATTCCTAAAATACAACTGATGCATCTTCCTAGATTCTCAATGTGTGTGCAACCATTTTAATCAGAACATGGTTGACCAGGTATATATGTGTTGGCTCTGAAGTAGCATTGATGCTAGCTAAAAAGAGGCTCATAAATCTGACAGTCACATATTACATTTGAGAAAGGTCAATTCATTAACAGAAAATATCACTGTTTTATGAATATGGCTAAGTTTCTCAAAATTTATTAAAAGAAGTGTAATAGCAGGACGTATGGCAAAAAAACTCCCACATTCTACGGCAAGATAATTGCCCTGATCTCCCCCATTGAGGAATTAAAAGTGACTCTTCACAATTTTCACACTTCCTTCTTAAAATGAACCCATTGGCTGCAGTTTCTGGTGTTGAGGGGTTTAGAGGCAATGAAATCAATTCATTTAACATGATTTGAAATGTGAAGGAACAGACTGGAGGCCTGTGACCAGCAGTGTTCCACAGGGATCAGTACTGGATCTTCTTTTGTTTGTCAGTTGTGTAAATGATTTGGATGAGAATATAGAAGGTGTAGTTAGTAAGTTTGTGGATGACACCAAGATTGGTGGCAAAGTAGACAGTGAAAAAGCTTTTCTAAGGTTACAAAGGGATCTTGATCAAATGGGCCAATGGGCTGAAAAATGGCGGGTGGAATTCAATCTGAATAAATGCGAGGTATTACATTTGGGTACTACTAACCAAGTACTTGTATAATTAATGGTAGGGCCTTGGTTAGTGTTGTGACAGCAGAGGGACCTAGGGATGCAGGTACATAATTCTTTAAAGTTTGCATCACATTTGGACAGTGTGGTTAAAAAGGCATTTGGCACGCTTGCCTTCATTGCTTAGTCCTTTGAATATAGGAGTTTGCATCTTATGTTGAGGTTTTACAGAACATTGGTGAGGCCTCTTCTGGAGTACCATGTACCGTTCTGGTCACCCAGTTATTGGAAGGGTGCTATCAAGCTGGACGTGGTTCTGAAGAGATTTACCAGGATGTCGCCGGGTATGGATGGTTTGACTTAGAAAAAAAGGGCTTCTTTCACTGGAGCGTAGGAGGTTGACAGGTGACCTGATCGAAGCTTATAAAATAATGAGAGGTATAGATAGAGTTGATGATAGTTGTCTTTTCCCTAAGATGGGGAATTTCAAGACGAGGGGGCACATTTTTAAGGTGAGAGAGTTTAAAAAGATACAACAGGCAAACCTTTTGCATAGATGTGGTTCACATGTGGAATGAATTTTCTGAGGAAGTGGTGGATGCAGGTACAATTACAATGTTTAAAAGACATTTGGATGGATACATGAATAGGAAAGGTTTGAAGGGATATGGAACAGGAGCAGGCAGGTGGGACTGGTTTATTTCTGATTATAGTCGGCATGGACTGGTTGGACCAAAGGGTCAGTTTCCGAGCTGTGCGACTATGACTCAATAAGATGAAATGTTGGATAAATTTGTTAATAGTTTTACAGAGACATTGGGAGTTCTGATGAGGTATCCCAGTTGAAATCTTATCAATTTTCCTTTCAAATGCCATTGTTCCTCTGAAGTAGACCAGACAGGGACAACGTTGTGTGAGTGTCTTGTGGATTAGAATTAATAATTACTTTCACTCCTGAATAGTGGGGGGAGGGGGGGGTCAAACCAACAAGAAGGAGAAAGATCAAAAACTTTTTTTTAATACCTCGTGGTTCGAATGCTTCCTGGGACACACTTTGTTTCTGCATTTCCTGTGACGAAACCAGTCCAGACAAATCTCTGATGAATCCTTGCAGCTCTGTCGATGTTGAAACTTACACGGTCTCTGTGGAATGTGAGATATATAAACTGCATGTTGGTATGAATTTCCAAGAAATATTCACGGCAGAACATTTAAATGGATTCTCTTGTAGGCTTGCACTTCATCCACTCAATTATTTTCTGTACTGCATCCAGAAAATATCTTTATGGAGCAGTAGACAAAGAAAATGATACCCGGATGAAATTAGTTTTCTATTTGGATTGATGAGTACATGCTGAGGTCTGGAATCCAATGCGACTACACGGCCAGCCTTCCTTCTGGACAGGCAACCATTGATACAGTGATCAAACCAGCCTCCTCCAAAGCCTGTCTGTCCTCCAGTGGGTGGGCTCTAATGTTACCTTGCTCTACTTCTCCCTGCCCAGTTGTGATCGGAAAATCAACTGAACTGGCTTTTCTTCCCACTCTCACATCACCATCTCTAGAGTTCCTCAAAATTCAATCCTTGTCCTTCTCCTGATTCCCACATACACAGAACCTCTCAGAAAATACAAAGCCAGGTTGTCCAGGGCTGGGTGAACAGAAACTTCCTACAATGAAATAGAAGGGAGAATGAAGCCAATTGTTCCTGGTCCACATCATGCCCTGTTCCCTAACGACGACATCCCCCTCCCCACCCCCTATCTGATGCTGAAGCAGCCCATTCAGAACCTTGGTATCAATCTGACACAAAGAAGATCTTCTCCCCCATATCTGCTCCAGCAGCAAGACTACTTAATTTCACACCCGAAACATTGCCTATATCCATTTGGTGCTGTTGTTATATTTAGACTGAGCTTTTCCATTGCTCGCTCAATCAGTCTCCTACACTGCATAAAACATAAATCTGAGCTCACTCAAAACTGCAATCCACAAAATGTCACAGTTACCCAAAGAGATGAACTTTGGGCCCTGTTCCAGCAATACCTCAAATTGAAAATTCCCCTCCTTGCTTTCAAATTTCTCAATGGCTTCGGCTCTGTTTTTCTCTCCACTCCTCTGGTTCTAAAACCTCCTGAATATCTCAAAGTTCATTTGATTCTGTCTTCTTACACATCCCCAATTCTAATTGCTCCAACATCAGAAGCCATGCCTTCAGTCGTGTCACCTCTGAGCTTTGCATTTCTTCTGTAAACAACTCTCGACTTTAAAACCTACCTCTTTGAGCAGTTGTGGTCACCTGTCCTCATATTGCTTTATACGCCGCATTTGAATTTTGTTTGATATCACCATGTGCAGAGTGTTTCAAGTACTATACATAGCAAGTTGTGTGTATAAACAGCAAACTTTCATGGACAAAGATAAACCGCAAGGTAAGAACTAAAACCAGACTTACTTTGGAACAGTGATTATATTGAAAATTAAAGCAGTCAATGTTTTCCTCCTTGTAGCCCTGCATTAAAAACAAAGTTATTGACAATTTGAAGAATTGCCAGCCAAATTCTGCAGTTTAAACTTGACTAGTTATGTTTGCCTGTTTTTCTGTGAAATACAAGTTATATTTGGTCATCTTATTTAAGAAAAGATATTTCACCCAGGCACTTCAGAGATGGTTCACCTGAATGATCCCGGTATGGAGGGAAATTTTATGTGCAAAGACAAAACAGGTTGGGATTCTACTCATTGGAATTTAGAAGAATGAGAGGTGTTCTCATTGAAACATTTAGGATTCTTAAGGGACTTGACAGGGTAAATGCTGAGAAGATGTTTTCGCTCATGGGAAAGTCTAGGGCCAGAATTTCAGAATTAAGGGGCGCCAATTTAAAACTGAAATGAGGAGAAAACTTTTTCTCTCAGAGAGTTATGAGTCTTTCGAACTCCTTGCTACAGAGTACTTGAGTATAATTAAAGTTGAGACAGATATATTCTTGATCAGTAGTGGAATCAAGTTATGGGGAAGGGGCAGGAAAATGGATGTGAGGAATGTCAAATCAACCATGATGCTAGTGAATGACAGAGCAAGCTCAAAGAGCTGAACAGCCCACTCCTGTTCATATTTCTTAAGCTTACAATTCAGAGAGGTAAGCCATTTGTAAAACAAAACCTTTATCTTTCCAGTACAATGCTCATGAGCCTAGCTCCCTCATCACTTGATCACTTTACAAGATTAGCAGGACACCTTCCCAAACTATAACTAAATATAGTTTTAACTAAATGCTCATACCTGGATTCTGATTCTTCCAGATAAGCATCAACTAATTATTAAGAATTCCTTTTGAATTGTGTAATAAAGAGGAAGAACTTACCTGCATTATTAGTCAATGATCATGACTTAATCAGTATAGTTTGACTGAATGATTTTTTTTCTCTGTTTCATAAAATCTAGAATGACACAAGAGGACACATTTGCATTATGCTTAAGCCCTAGAAACATCAGGCATTATGTAGATAAAACCACACTTTATTTCATAAGGAAAATGAGCTTTCTTACAGGATTGTCATATTTTGACAATCAAATCCTGAAGAAAATGATACAGCAGGTCATGAAACTCCATCAAAGATTGAATGAATTGATATAAACTGTGCAAAGCATGTCAACCAATTTGCATATGCTCTTGGGATTTCAACTTAAGCATGTACTTCATTAAGTAACATTACTGAGAGTTGCAAGCCATAAGAAGCCAAGGCGAAATATTATTTTTCCAGTTTTAGTTTTGTTTTCTGCTGCGAGAACATTTCTTAGGTAGGAAAGTGTGTTGAGAATGTGCTGGTCTTATTAATACTGCTTATGTTGAGGGGATATCAATCTTAATAGATAATTTGCATTACTTTATTCAGTTAAAGATATTAAAAAGAAACACAAAATCACACAATGCAGGAAGCCACTGAGCTCATCATGATTGCATGGGCTCTTTGGAACTGCTACCCAATTAGTCCTATTTCCCTAATCTTTCTCCATCGCCCTGCAACTTATTCATTTTCAATGAATTATTATCCAAGTCTCTCTGTAAGGTGTGCCAATCTCTTGCACCATTCTTCCAGCCTATTTCCACAATCTTTCAAGCAAGGAGTTCCAGACTTTCATCTGATCCCAACAGACAAGTATTTATTGCTCGGACTGCCTGTCACTGTGCAATTTACTAGCGTGTGCTTTACTAACTAGAGTTGTACAATAGGAAGTAAAATTTGACAACCAAGGACACTACTGAATGAATGAAGATACACATTTCCACAATATAAAGTATCCAATTTTACTAACTTTTAAATAATCATCATCTTAGGTAATTAGACTTCACATCAAAAAGCAGAATTAACCACAACCTCCAACTGAACGCTCCTTTTCCACTGAAATGTCTTCAGACAGCCTTTGGCTGTTTTTCAGATATTTACTTATTTATTATTGATCAGAAATGCATATTTATTTGAAAGTTATGCATTTTCTTAGGACCAATTCTAAACTTTTCAACAACTGCCTTGGAAGAGAAGAAAGGTGAAAGGATGTAAATGAAGGTATGAAAGGGAAAGAATTGGTTGTATTGTGTTTGGGTCTTGTTTATATTGCATTTAGTAGATGCTCTGCCTTTCACACTTTAACTTACACCTATTTTTTACATCTTCTTTCTTCATCCACTGTGAGCAACCCCTTTGTCTTTTGCACTGGGTCTCTCCACCATCTGTCCTCTTCCTCATTCTCTGTCAAATGTATTTTAAAAATTCCAACACCTTTCAGTCAACACCATAATCCCTACCAGACTAATATCAAAACTCCAACATCTAGGTGCTGGCTCCACCCTCTGCAGCTGGATCTTCAGCTTCCTGACTCACAATCTGCAATCAGTGTAGATCGACAACAGCGCTTCTCCATGATAATCCTCAGAACTGGTGCCCCACAAGGACGTGTACTCAGCCACCTACTGTACTCCTTGTATACCCAGGAGTGGGTAGTCAAATCCTAAATGAACGCCATCTGAAATTTTGTTGATGGCACCACCGTGGTAGGACGGATATCCAAGAATAATGAGTCAGGATACAGGAAGGTGATAGGGTGCTTGGTGATGTAATGCAATGATAAGAAACTCTCTCTCAACGTCGGCAAAACAAAAGAACTGGCCATTGACTTCAGGAAGAAAGGAACATAGAACATAAAACATTACAGCGCTGTTCAGGCCCTTCGGCACTGGATGTTGCGCCGACCTGTGAAACCAATCTTAAGCCCATCAAACCTACACTATTCCATTGTCATCCATATGTTTATCCAATGACCATTTAAATGCCCTTAAAGTTGGTGAGTCTACTACTGTTGCAGGCAGGGCATTCCACTCCCTTACTACTCTCTGAGTAAAGAACATACTGCTGACATCTGTCCTATATCAATCACCCCCCAATTGGTCATGCCCCTATCTACATCATTGGAGCTGAGATGGAGATGGTCGAGAGCATCAAGTTCCTGCGAGTGATGATCATCAACAATCTGGATAGATGTGATGGTCAAGAAAGCACAACAATGCCTCTACTCCCTCAGGTGGCTCAGGAAACTCAGCATGTCCATAAGGACTCTCACCAACTTTTACAGATGCACTGTAGAAAACATAATACCTGTGTGCAATACAGCCTGGCACGGTAACTGTGCTGCCCTGGATAGTAAGAAACTACAGAAAGTTGTGTGCACAGCCCAGAACATCATGAAAGTCAACCTCCCATCCGTGGACTCCATTCACGCTTCTCACTGCCACAGAAAGGCTGCCAACATCATCAAAGACCCATCCCACCCTGGTAATGACCTCCTACAATGTCTTCCATCAGGCAGAAAATACAGAAGCTTGAACAGACACACCAGGTTTAACAGCAGCTTCTTCCTTGCTGTTACTCGACTGCAGAGTGGACCTCTCTAATTTCAAATAATGTTGATTTTGCTTTGTGCACCTCTGCGCATGTATAACCTTGTCTGTGCTCGCTCTATCTAACACTCTATGATTTGTATGTCCTTGTTTGCTATGATCTGCCAGTATTGCTTACAAAACAAAGCTTTTCACTGTACTTAGGTCCATGTGACTACAATAAATCAAGTCAGTTCCAAAGAATCATACTGCATTCCAAATGTTAACCCTGTTTCTCTCCAAATGCTGCCAGACCTGCTGAGATTCTCCAGCATCCAGTGCATATATTTTAAAATATGTGTCAGATCTCTTAGGAACTGCGGATGCTGGACAATCCGAGATAACAAGGTGTAGAGCTGGATGAACACAGCAGGCCAAGTGCATCAATAGGAGCAGGAAAGCTGATGTTTCGGGCCGAGACCCTTAATCAGAAATGGGGGAGGGGAAGGGGGTTCTGAACTAAATAGGGAGAGAGGGGGAAGCTGATAGAAGATGGATAGAGGAGAAGATAGGTGGAGAGGATACAATTTTAACCCCTCTGTGAAGCCCCTTCTAAGGATGCCTACCCTGAAGAAGTTACCCTCCCCCCTCCAGACAAACCTCAGGGGATCTCTCTCCCACTGCAACTCTCTCCTAACTTGTCTGTCTCCTCTCCACCTATCTTCTCCTCTACCCATCTTCTGTCCACCTGCCCCTCTCTCCCTATTTATTTCAGAAGCCCCTTCCACTCCCCCATTTCTGATGAAGTGTCTAGGCTCGAAACGTCAGCTTTCCTGCTCCTGTGATGCTGCTTGGCCTGCTGAGTTCATCCAGCTCTACACCTTGTTATCTCTATTTTAAAATATGTTTGCCTGTGTCAGCATTTAAAAAGAGCTTCCTTTTGCACGGAACCATTTACGCCCAGTACCCGTAATTATTTCCAAATACGTACAATCAATGGTCCACAGTCCAGTATTTCAGAATCGACTCACGCAGGATTCTGTGCAGGAATCAGACTGAAGAGTGGGCTCACTGTGAGATTGCACTGAATGGGACTGGTTAAGCGGGAGGTGGAGAATCCTTAACTGATTCTGAAACAATATCAGGAATGTCCCCGTATCAGCCCAGTGGGGCACAGGCAGTTTGCCAGCGAGTCTGGGCGGGTCAGTCGCACAGAGACTCGACGCAAAATCAGAGAAGTCGAAACTTGCCGAACTGCCCCTGAGATGCTGCTTGGCCTGCTGTAGTCATCCAGCTCCACACATTGTTATCTTGGATTCTCCAGCATCTGCAGTTCCCATTATCACTGAACTTCCTGCTTGTGCTCGGAAGTCGTATTTGATGGGCAAAGCGAAGCTCTGAAGGCGCCAATGGAACTGAAATACTAGGGAGGGTTTTTTCTCAAGGATTGAGAACAATTTTGACATATTAAGCTGGGCGGATGTGAATACAAGATGCACACAATCACAGTTCACAAACCCTTTGATGTGATTGTAAGAAGTGACTGTGATGCCCCACTAATAGGATACAGTTTCAGACTGGTGGCTTCACGCTTAGACCAGACAGAGGAAAGATGGCTTTAAAGCTTTATAACCGATGTACCGCTTATTATCTCATTGGGTTTATCCACAGCTGAAGTGCAGTATTTTCAGAAAATATTGTTAACCACTAGAATTTCAGAGTCATGCTGCAGGAATTAATTCACCTCATTCTGTTTTGACAATTGATGTGAAGAAAACGATAGAAAGAAAATAGTTCATAGAAGTCCCACAAAACGTGACCCTGAAATGTGCTGACCACAAATGCTTCAAATTCGGACTTTTTTAACACAGGGTCTTCCTCACTTCCACAATCTGGCAAGTTCACTCATGTCGCCGTTGATATAACCCGCACACTAGCAGCCAGAGGGACATCATGGGATATTGATGAAATATTGGAACAATGATTCCATTTGTCCCACAGACATTGATCTCTGTCTCACAAAAAGGGCCAAACTGTGCCTTGACTCTGGTCCGTCAACACCTTTTCACAGACGAGCAACAAATAGTAGCTCAGCCGGTGAAATCCACGGCCCGAAGCCAATACAAATGTGCGAAGTCCAGCCAAGTTCACGGCACGAATGCAGCACAGGGGACCATTTGACCCTTCGTGTCCATACTGGCTCACTGCAACAGCATCTCAGCTGGTCCCACTCCTTCATTTTCCCCCCAAACCTTTTCTCTTAAGATCCTTACCCAACTCCCTTTTGAAAATCTGGATTGAATCTGCCTCCACCACACTGCCAGGCAGGTTCCATATCTGAATGACTCGCTTCATAAACTTTACTTCTCTTGTAACCATTGGTTTCTTTGTCAATCTATGCTGCCTGGTTCTCAAACCTTTCTTAAGGGGGGACAGTTTCTTTCTATCTGTTGTGTTGGAGCCAGTGCCTGAAAAACTGTCTTTCCAGCTTCTCCGTGTTGTCAATGTGACTGAAGTCCCTGACTTCTGAAACCATTTAAGTGCATCTTTCCTGCACGCTTTCAGCCTAACATCAGCAGTGTGGAAACTATCGGAAGCCATTCTGAGAGACAATTAATCTGCATCTGCAGAGGCAGGGATTTATCAAGAACAGGCAGCATGGTTTTGCTAAGGGAGGTTATTTCTGAGCAAATTCAATAAATTTTTACAAGGGGTGACTGGATGTGTAGATGTGGGCAAAGTCTTTGATGTAATCTACTTGGACTTCATTAAGGATCTTTATAAGGTCCCACATGGGACATTGAGGGCAAAGTTAGGAGCCCATGTGATCCAAGGAAGTTTGGCAAATTGGACCCACAATTGGCTGAGTTGCAGGAAGTATACAGTGATAGTTGAAGGGTGCTTTCCTGCCTGGAAGTGTGGGTCCGATGGGATCCCACAGGGTTCAGTACTGGCGCCCGTACTGTTTGTGTCTGTAAATGATTTAGATTTGTATGTAGGATGGTTGATCGGCAGGTTCACAGATGATACAAAACTTGGTGGGGTGGTAAATAGTGAGCAGGATAGCGTTAGATTAGGGAATATAGATGGGCTGATCGACGGCAAGTGAAATTCAATCCGGCTAAGTTTGAAATGATGAATTTGGGCGGATCCAACAAGGCAAGGAAATATGTGATGAACAGTAGGACCCCGGGAAGCACCGAGGATCAGAGGGACCTTGGTATGCATGTTCACCAGTCCCGTAAGATTCAGGACAGGTGAATAAAATGGTTAAGAAGGCATAGATTATACTTGCATTTATGAGTCAAAGTCTGAGAGCAGGTAGGTTATTTTAGAACTGTTTCAGGTGCTGGTTAGGCCACAGTTGGAGTATTTTGTGCGGTTCTGGAACCCACGTTACAAGACGGATATGATAGCCGTGGAGAGGATGAAGATTTACTCGATGTTACCTGAACCACAGTCTTAGTTATGAGCAGGGATTGGACACTGCAGTTGTGTTCCTTAGAGCAGAGGAGATTGAGAGAGGACATGATTGAGATGCATAAAATTACAAGGGGCTTCGTTGTATTCAGGAAGAAACTGCTCCTCTTGATGGAGGACTCAAAGACCAGAGGCATAGATTTGAGGGAAGGTGCATAGATTTAGAGGAAATATAATGAAAAAAAATTCACTCAGAGAGAGATGGGAATCTGGAACTCACTGCCTGTAAGAATGATAAGGCAGAAACCTCATAACATGAGTATTTAGATGTGTATTTACAATGCCGAGGCATACAAGGCTATGGGCCAAATGCTGGAAAATGGGATTAGATAGTTGTTTTGACTGGCACAGATGGACAACGAGCCTTCTTCTGTGCAGTAGACCTCTATGTTTATGACTGTGACTCTATGAACCTCCAAAGTCTTCACTTTATTCCTAAAGAGTTGTTCTGGAACTGGACAAATGCTCTATTCAAGGCTGAAATGGTGTTTTATGAAGGCTCTTCATAACTTCCTTTTATATATTATCCCTCTATTTAAAAAGCTTGGGACCTTTCATACTATAATAACTCCTTCTCAACCTGTTCTTCCATTTTCACACAATTATGTGCATTTGGGGCAGCACGGTGGCTCAGTAGTTAGCACTGCTGCCTCACAGTGCCAGGGACCCGCGTTTGATTCCACCCTTGGGCAACTCTATGTGTGCAGCCTGCACGTTCTCCCTGTGTCTGCTTAGGTTTCCTCTGAGTGCTCTGGTTTTCTCCCACAAGGATTTGCAGGTTCGCTGCATTGGCCATGCTAAATTGCTGATAGTCTCCAGGGGTGTGTAAGTTAGGTGAATTGGACATGGGAAATGCCAGGTTACAGGGAAATGGGTCTTGGTGGGATGCTGTTCGGAGGGGCAATGTGCACTTGTTTGTCTAAATGGCGTGTTTCAACACTGTGGGGATTCTATGATTCTAAACCGCAATACCCTCTTTAGAATTGTATAAGGTATTTTCCTATTTTCCTTTGCCTCTTTGTTTTTGTTCTGTGGATTCAGAGAATGATTTGGTATTCAAAAATAAGAGCCTAGAAGTAATCTAGTAGCTGGGTCTTTAAATCTCATCAACTAGGCTTTGGCTCGAGAGTGTAGAGCTGAAATGAGCTTCAGCACTTACTGATGGCCACCGATGTCACCTGACGTGAAAGCAGACAAGGTCAGCATGAATTTACAAAGAAATGTTTAAATAACTTTGCAAAATAATGATTGTTGCATGCAAGGACCAACCACCTTAAAACTGTCTACGACTCCCAGGAAAGCCTATCGAAGGATAATTTCCTGGAAATTAAAATTCATCAACTGAGAACTTCATGTCATTGGGAATGAGACCTTATCACTATCGATATTGCCAGAGCAAAGATCATTCTTTGAAACTCTTTCTGCAAAGAGAACGGCTGCAGACTGCACCCCCATGATAATGAGAAATTGAAACTTTTGTTAAAAACTGATTGTCCCCATTTCGGATCACAACCAGTATTCACACATCAAGTCACCCCAGCACCCCTCCAAGAAAAACCATGATTTGTTTATTTTGAATAATTTATCAGATGTAGCTGTTGCTGACTGGCCAACCATCAAACCCTGCTTTGAGACACAGTTTGTTACACACAGGTGCCCAAATACCACCATCTTCAGCAGGTTCTCTTCTCCCAGCTCTCGACTGGCCATCGCTCAAACAGCAGCCACAGGCCAAGTTATTGGAATAGACTGCATGGCATCCTGAAGGACAGGGGCTTTCACAACACAGACTGAGTAGAAAGCTGCTGACCATTTGGCATAGCACCCTGATTCATTAAGACACAAGCTACTTCAGGCTCAGTGACTTGACTGGGAGGTAGGATAGCAACAGCAAAAGAAGGAGAAGGAAGCTAGAACAGCTAAACAATTTATGCCTTTATTTCAAAGGAATGAGGGATTAACTTATTGACACATGCCAGAGTCTGAGGGGTCTTGACAGCTTAGATATTCAGAAGGTGATTCTAGTGGTGGAGGATTCTCAAACAAGAGGACGTACATTTAAAAATGAGATGTGAAGGATTTTCTTATCTTTAGAACAGAATTGAGGAAAAACTTTTTCACCCAGAGAGTGGTGGATATATGGAATGCTCTGCCCCAGAAGGCAGTGGAGGCCAACTCTCTGGATACTTTCAAGAAAGACATAGATAGACCTCTTAAAGATACTGGAATCAAGGGTTGTGGGGATAAGGCAGGAACAGGATACTGATTGTGGATGATCAGCCATGATCACAATGAATGGTGGTGCTGGCTCGAAGGGCCGAATGGCCTACTCCAGCACCTATTGTCTATTGTCTATTATGATGAAGTAGCAAATGTCTGGGATTGTCTGCTCAGGAGAGTCATGAAGGGAAATCACTGAAAGTATTTAAAGAAGTGGGACATAGCTTTTTAAAATATCAAAGGTTTTTATTCAGTCACGGGATATGAGAGTCACTGGCTGGCCAACATTTATTGCCCATTCCTAGTTGCCGTGAGAGGGTTGTGGTGAGCTGCCTTTTTCAGCTGCTACAGTCCATGTTCTCTATGTTGATGCACAATAGTGTTAGGGAGGAAATTCCAGGACTTTGACCCAACATCAGTGAAGGAATGGCAATATAGAACATAGAACATAGAACATTACAGCACAGTACAGGCCCTTCGGCCCTTGATGTTGTGCCGACCTGTCATACCGATCTCAAGCCCATCTAACCTATACTATTCCATGTACGTCCATATGCTTGTCCAATGACGACTTAAATGTACCTAAAGTTGGCGAATCTACTACCGTTTTATACTATAGTTCAAAAACAGGACAGCAAGTAGCTATGAGAGGAACCTGAAGGTAATGGTGTTCTCATTGTGTCAACTGGCCTGATCCTTCTAGATTAAAGTGGTTATGGGTTTGGATGCTGCTGTTAAAAGAGCTTTTGTGAATTTCTGCATGTTATACATAGCACACACAGGTGAGACTGAGCATTGGTGATAGAGGGAATCCTTTATCCTGGATGGTATCAATCCTTTTGAGTGTTGTTGGAACTGCACCCATCTCAGCAAGTGGGGAGTATTCCATCACACTCCTGACTTGTGCCTTGTAGATGATGGACAGGCTTTGGGGAATCAGAGGTGACTTATCACCTAGCCTCTGACCTGTTCTTGTAGCCACTGCATTTATGTGGCAGGTGTAATTGAGTTTCTGGACAATGGTAACCTGTAGGATGTTAATCAGAGATAATGGGAACTGCAGATGCTGGAAAATCCAAGATAACAAAGTGTGGATCTGGATGAACACAGCAGGCCAAGCAGCATCTCAGGAGCACAAAAGCTGACGTTCAGCGATGATAGAATCATAGATCATAGAACCCCTATTCAGCCCAACAGGTCCACACCGATCCTCTGAAGAGCATCCCACCCAGACACATTCCCCTAACTCCCATTAAATGTCAGGGGGCGGTCATTAGATTGTCTCTTATGGGAGATGGTCACAGATTGGCATCTGTCATGTGAATGTCACTTGCCAATTGTCACCCCAAGCCTGGATATTGTCTAGATCTTGTCGCATTTGGACATGATCTGTTTCAGGTATTTGAGATGTGAATAGTGCTGACCATGATGCAAACATCACCGAACATCCCCACTTCTGACGTTATGATGGAGGCAAAGTCATTGATGAAGCAATTAAAGATGGTTGGGCCGAGGACACATCCCTGAGGAACTCCTGCAGAGATGTCCCAAAGCCAAGATGACTGACTTCCAACAACTATAGGCACCTTCCTATGTGTCAGGTATGTCTCCGAACAGCAGAATTTGCCATCTGATACCCACTGCTTCCAGTTTTACTACCAGCACTTTGATGTCACTCTCGGTTGAATGTGGCTGTCACACTCAATGCAAGTGTTTTTTTAAATACCATTCCTTAAAATTCACATTGTGCCATAATCAAATTTTTCAATGGGAAAAGGGCAAAGATAAACCAGATAATTAGCAATAGGTTCTCTCGCTCATCATCAAAACAAGAAATTGACAAGATGGACTTGTATCATTCAGTTATCCAAGCTTCAAATTCAGGTCAGTAATTTTGAATATATATTTTCCATTTATTTACAAAATTAAACAAACTTTAAAAATAAATGATTAATTGGCCATGAACACAACTTTCAAATAAATATTACTGAATGTAGTGTGATAATTGTTGTGACACAGAAATTCATCCAGGTTTAACATACATTCGAACATATGAATTAGGAGTGTAGTCAGCCATTCAGTCACTCTGGTCTGCTCTGCCATTCAATAAGATGATGCAGTCTGTTTGTGTTTTGAATTCCACATTCCCATTCACCCATGATAATCTTTGATTCCCTTACCTAACAATAATCTAGCTCTCTCTCCCCTAAACATATTCAAAGACCCCACCTCCACCACCTTCCAAGCCAGGTTTCCAAAGTCCAAAGTATATACAAATACTATTCTGACCTTCAAACATAAATTTCTATTTTAGTTTTTGCAGCTCAGTAATATAGTTTTGAGCAATCAAGCCATCTGACCATTTTAATGACTGTAATATTACAGTTTGTGAGTCACATTTTATAGAAAAACAGTTGCATAATAAGACAACCTTCATTAAACTGCATTCTGTAGATCATCAAGTGTGTAAAATAAAATATTATTACCTACATGAAAATTAAATAGTTTTAAGTTGTGTATAATTCTGCCTCTTTTTTTACGCTTAAGAAATTGCAAAGTGAAACTAACCCCTACAAGAGCAGGCATTCTGTTGCAGACGTACCCATGGGCATTCAGAAGCCTGCTTAAAGATTCCACCTCAGCACAGTTCCCATATGGCCAAAATGCACGGTCATTGTTTTGCTGTTGTAGATTATTTCCTATGTCTGGGAACATATCCAGGCATTTTCTACAAGGTGGTATGGGGGTATGTTGTTGATAGACAATAGACAATAGGCAATAGGTGCTGGAGTAGGCCATTCAGCCCTTTGAGCCAGCACCACCATTCATTATGCTCATGGCTGATCATCCACAATCAGTATCCTGTTCCTGCCTTATCCCCATAACCCTTGATTCTGCTATCTTTAAGAGCTCTGTCTATCTCTTTCTTGAAAGCATCCAGAGAGTTGGCCTCCACTGCCTTCTGGGGCAGAGCATTCCATATATCCACCACTCTCTGGGTGAAGGCGTTTCTCCTCAACTCTGTTCTAAATGGCCTACCCCTTATTTTTAAACTGTGTCCTCTGGTCCTGGACTCACCCATCAGCGGAAACATGCTTCCTGCCTCCACAGTGTCCAATCCCTTAATAATCTTATACGTCTCAATCAGATCCCCTCTCATCCTTCTAAACTCAAGAATATACAAGCCCATTCGCTCCAATCTTTCAACATATGATAGTCCCGCCATTCCGGGAATTGACCTTGTGAACCTACGCTGCACTCCCTCAATAGCAAGAATGTCCTTCCTCAAATTGACTAAAACTGCACACAATACTCCAGGTGCAGTCTCACCAGGGCCCTGTACAGCGGCAGAAGGACCTCTTTGCTCCTATACTCAATTCCTCTTGTTATGAAGGCCAGCATGCCATTAGCTTTCTTCACTGCCTGCTGTACCTGCATGCTTGCTTTCATTGACTGATGTACAAGAACACCTAGATCTCATTGTGCTTCCCCTTTACCTAACTTGACTCCATTGAGATAGTAATCTGCCTTCCTGTTCTTGCCACCAAAGTGTATAACCACACATTTATCCACATTAAACTGCATCTGCCATGCATCCGTCCACTCACCTAGCCCGTCCAAGTCACCCTGTATTCTAATAACATCCTCCTCACATTTCACACTGCCACCCAACTTTGTGTCATCAGCAAATTTGCTAATATTACTTCCAATGCCTTTGTCTATATCATTAATATATATCATAAACAGCTGCGGTCCCAGCACCGAACCTTGTGGTACCCCACTGGTCACTGCCTGCCATTCCGGAAGGGACGCGTTTATCACTACTCTTTGCTTCCTGTCAGCCAGCCGATTTTCAATCCAACTCAGTATTTTGCCCCCAATACCATGTGCCCTAATTTTGTTCACCAATCTCCTATGCGGGACTTTATCAAAGGCTTTCTGAAAGTCCAGGTACACTACATCCACTGGCTTTCCCTTATCCATCTTCATAGATACATCCTCAAAAAATTCCAGAAGATTAGTCAAGCACGATTTCCCGTTCATAAATCCATGCTGACTCTGACCTATTCTGTTACTGCTATCCAAATGAGTCATAATTTCATCTTTTATAATTGACTCCAGCATCTTTCCCACCACTGACGTCAGGCTAACCGGTCTGTAATTTCCTGTTTTCTCTCTCCCTCCTTTCTTGAAAAGTGGGACAACATTTGCCACCCTCCAATCCGTAGGAACTGACCCTGAATCTACAGAATCTTGGAAATAATTACCAACGCGTCCACAATTTCTGGAGCCACCTCCTTAAGTACCCTGGGATGCAGACCATCAGGTCCCGGGGACTTATCAGCCTTCAGACCTAACAATCTACCCACCACCATTTTCTGCCTAATATAAATTCCCTTCAGTTCATCCATTACCCTCGGTCCTTCAGCCACTACCGCATCTGGGAGATTGCTTGTGTCTTCCCTAGCGAAGACAGATCCAAAGTACCTATTCAACTCATATGCCATTTCCTTGTTCCCCATAATAAATTCACCCGTTACTGACTTCAAGGGCCCAATTTTAGTTGTAACCATTTTTTTCTTTTCACAGATCTAAAAAAGCTTTTACTATCCTCCTTTATATTTTTGGCCAGTTTTCCTTCATAGCTCATTTTTTCTCTGTGTATTGCCTTTTTAGTTATCCGCTGTTGCTCTTTAAAAGCTTCCCAGTCCTCCGGCTTCCCGCTCATCTTTGCTATGTTATACTTCTTCGCTTTTATTTTTACACAGTCCTTAACTTCCCTCGTCAGCCACGGCTGCCCCCGCCTCCCCTTAGGATCTTTCTTCCTCTTTGGTATGAACTGATCCTGCACCTTCTGCATTATATCCAGAAATACCTGCCATTGTTGTTCCACTGCCATCCCTGCGAGGGTACTGTACCACTGAACTTTGGCCAGCTCCTCCCTCATAGCTCCATAGCTCCCTTGATTCAACTGCAATACTGACACTTCCGATTCTCCCTTCTCCCTCTCAAACTGCAGATTAAAACTTATCATATTATGTTCACTACCTCCTAATGGCTCCTTTACTTTGAGGTCCCTGATCAAATCCGGTTCATTGCACAACACCAGATCCAGAATTGCTTCCTCCCTGGTAGGCTCCAGTACAAGCTGTTCTAAGAATCCATCTTGGAGGCACTCCACAAACTCCCTTTCTTGGGGTCCAGTACCATCCTGATTCTCCCAGTCTACCTGCATGTTGAAATCTCCCATAACAACTGTAGTGATCCCTTTGTGACAGGCCAATTTCAACTCCTGATTCAACCTGCACCCTACCTCCTGACTCCTGTTTGGGGGCCTGTAGGTAACTCCCATTAGGATCTTTCTACCCTTAGAATTTCTCAGCTCTATCCATACTGACTCTACATCTCCTGACTCTATGTCCCCCCCCTCACAAGTGACCGAATATCATTCCTCACCAACAGGGCTACCGCACCGCCTCTGCCCACCAGTCTGTCCTTTCAATAGCACGTGTAGCCTTGAATATTCATTTCCCAGGCCCTGTCCACTTGAAGCCACGTCTCAGTTATTCCCACAACATCATACTTGCCAACTTCCAACTGAGCATCAAGCTCATCCACCGTATTTCTTATGCTTCGTGCATTCATATATAACATTTTTAATTTGTTTCTCCCCTCATCCTTCCTAACAATCCCTATTTCACTTGGCCATACTGTACAATCCCTTCTTGAGTTTTCTGCTCTGTTGATTCTGTTGTCCTTCTTAACCTCTCTTATTCTCACTTTCCCTTTAACTGCATTCTTAAATTTCCAGTTTGGCCCCTCCCCCCCATTACTTAGTTTAAACATACATGTGTTGCAGTGGCAAACCTGCCTGCCAGAAAGCTGGTTCCCCGATTATTAAGATGCAAACCGTCCCTCCTGTACAATTTATTCTTACCCCAAAACATACCCCAGTGATCCAAGAATTTAAATCCTTGCTTCCGACACCAGTCCCTCAGCCACACGTTCAGGTCCATTATCTCCCTGTTCCTGCTCTCTCCAGTCCGAGAAACTGGAAGCAAATCAGAGATAACCACCCTGGAAGTCCTGCTTTTCAGCCTTCTTCCGAGTTCTCTGAAGTTGATGTTTGCCATTGACTGAATATATTCTTGTCTGCATGTTAGAATTATTCTTCATTTGGTACGCACGAGAACACACAATAGGGCGGGATTGAATAGCCTGTTGGAGGCCTGTATTCATTCTCTCTGCAGCCAGACATACTGCCAGGCTAATATCTTCATTCCATGTGTGGTAACACAGTATGTCGATCATGAGTTCTCTCTGATGCCTTCCAGAGCATGAAACGGAGGCACCAAAATAATTGTCTGTTTTCTGTTTTGTAGCCAAGTTGTAGAAGAAACAGCAGCTGACAACTGTTGATACATAACAAAAGACATTACCACATCTCCTGCCTTCTTGGGGATTTTCTTCCACAGTCATTTGTGTATTTAGACTTGAGAGAGTATCTAAAATTAATTCGGTAATGTTTGATTTTTCCAAGTCAACCACCTGAGAAAAGAAAAGAAAATTTGAAATATCTTTTCCTAGTGCAGTGGGTAAACACTTAACATGTTAAACTCACATTCATTTGTCCACTATTTTCGCTGATGGCTTTATAAGCTTATTGAAATACATTAGAGCCTCCACTAATGCAATAGAGAGCAATCAAAGACTAATATTGCAAATTAAGTTCCGGGCTAATATTTCTGTGTCTGGCATAAACACTGGTGAGTGGTCAATGAAATAATGTTTGCTTTGGCGATTCTGTGCCCCTAAAAATGTGGGATGTTTGCACCATAGTTTTGCAGTTATCCAGTGTTGAACATTCTTAAATAGATTGCAAAATAAGTTTTCAGTTCTCTGTACCACTGATCTGCCCATGGCTCACCAAAGAATAACACTCCATCTCACTTCACATTAATGTTGATCATAGGATCCCTACAGTGTAGAAGCAGGCCATTTAGCCTGTCGACTCCACACTGACCCTCCAAAGAGCATCCCACCCAGACAGAACTGCTTACCCTATCCCTGCATTTCCCTGTAACCTTGCATTTCCCATGGCTATTCCACCTTGCCTGCACATCCCTGGACACTGTGGGCAATTTAGCTTGGCCATGCCTACTAACCTGCACATCTTTGGACTATGGGAGGAAACCAGAGCGCCCAGAGGAAACCAACTCAGACACTGGGAGAACCTGCAAACTCCACACAGACAGTTGCCCAAAGTTGGAATCGGACTCAGGTCCCTGGCACTGTGAGGCAGCAGTGCTAATCATTGAGCCACTGTGCCAATCTAACGTTGTATTTCCATTTTCCAGAGATCGACCTTAAGGCCTCTCTAACTAAGTTTTCTCTCTGGTGCCATTTTCCCAAGTAAGAACTGATTGTAAACATCAAATTTATGCTGTGCAAACATTTACCTAATTAGTCAATGTTGGAATTGAATTTAGCTTTTCGAGCTAAAAGGTCAGTGGGTTATTTTACAGTATCATATATAAGTATCAATGCTCAACTTAGTTGTAAGCAGAATGGAATGGATACTAGTTAAACTAATCGTTTAGCTATCTCAATGCACAACAGATAATTTTGGAAAAACATCATTTGTTCAACACAAAAACAGAAACATGCATATTAATACAGGTTTTGCCATTAAAACAATCCTATGCCCTTCACAAATGAAAACCACGATGGGAGAGATTAGGAGCAGTATGACTGAAAGGTTGGTCAAAATCCTGGAGTTTAAGGAAAGTTTTTAAAGATGAAGGGAGAAATAAAGAAGGTTTAGTTGGTGCATCCCAGGTAATAAAGGTGAAGCAGCTGATGGCTTTGCCACAATGGTGAGGTGAATGGAAAGGAAATGCACAGAAGACCAGTGGGGACCAGAGACTGTGGGAAGCAATACGGCCACAAAGGACGCAAATGCAGGAGGTCAAGTTCTCATGGGACTTGAAGCCAAGGGTAAGAATTTTAAAAGTAATGTGCTGGAGCAATCATAAATCTAGAGTAAGGATGGGAGTAATGTATGAATGAGACTTAATATAGGAAAGAAAATTCGCAATTAAGATTTGTTCATGCTGGACTTCTTGATGAGTCGAGGATTGAAAGCAGATATGATTGTCAAGCAGATTTGACAAAAATGTGGATAAGAATAAGAAATAGGCAGTCTTGATGATGTGAAGTTCAATGCTGTATTCCGGATTGAGCAAAATGCTAAATTTTTGCACACAGTCTGTTTCAGAAAAATTTGATGAATAAGAGAGATGGGACTGGAGTGAATGACAAAAGCGACAGACTTATGGCATGTACAAAAATCAATCACTTTGGTCTTTCCCAGGATCAGCTGACAGACTCTGTGATTAAATTATGATTTGATGCAAATCGAAGTGCATTTAAATGATTTTGAGATTGAAAGAGGTCATGAAATACATACTTGAATGGCACCAGCATTCATGCGATATTCAATTCCATGTCTATGCATAATGTCTGCATCATGTCATCTCTGGGTGTGATGCAGTGATGAGGAAGACTGGGGCTAAAAGACTGGGGCTTGCGGCATTTTGACAGACCAGAAGGAAATGTCTTCCCAGAGGTATGCCAGCTGAGCTTGGATACTGTAAATGATTTAACTTTGTTCATTCCCAGGATGCTGTAAGGTTTAATATGTCAAGGTACATTTTAACTGTTATTATTGTTTGACTGATAAAAAAAACTAGAGGACATATGATTTGTACACTTGCACATTGCACTGTAGCCAAGACAGTTTTGAGGTAAAATGAGTGGGAAATTGGAGGCAGGATGAAAAAACGCTTGCATCTGCCATTTTGAAAAAAAAGTTTGAGACTAGCCATCCTTTTTAACAATAATGAACAAAATAAATATTTGATGCAAGAGCTGATTGTGGACTTCCTCATCCCTCAAGCGAGATCCTTAACTGGTCAAAGCAGGGATTGAGTGGTTCCTTCTCAATTCAAATGTTGTGTCTGGTGAGATTCATGGTGCCCAGTCCGCCAAGTCTTGGAGTCATTTCCCGCATGCAATCCTCCTCTCTTCACTTATTAGTTACACAACGGGCTCTGAGGTAATTTCCTCTGGGAAGCAGAGAGGCAGAAGGACTGGCTACTGCTGATGTACTGTGTGTCAAAACTCTGGCATAACACTGTGGCAGAATCCCCAGTGCAGTAGAAAACTGCAGGAGAGCTGGGAAATTTGGAATGTTTACAGAGTGCTGACAAAGAACATTGGGATGGAGAACTAAGGAAAAACTCAGTTTCATTTTCTGTAAAGAACCAGAGAATAACTAAGGAAAAGATATCATTAGTGGCCATACAGTGGACCTGGAAGATGGAGTTTCAGTCCTCAAAGAGAACTCTACATCCATCTTCACAATGTATACAAGTCAGGCTGGAGGACTGTTTAATATTAGATGCAGTTAATGTATAAAAAGAGGAAGTGCTAAGAAGCTTGACGGCTTTAAAAGTAGATACTCCTGCAGGCCTGAGTTAATATGTATGGCAGGGTGTTGAAGAAGGCAAAGGATGAGATATCAGGGGCACTGGCAGTAATTTTCAAATCCTATTTAGTGACAGAGGTGGTGCCAGAGAACCGGAGGGCTTCTAATGCTGTCCTTTCATTTAAAGAGATGGACGAAAGGATAGACCCTGAAATTACAGGGCAATCAGTCTAATCCCAGTGATGAGGATTTTATTAGAATAAATTCTAAAGGACAGAATATATCTATCCTTGGAAATTCTCAAATTAATCAGGGATAACGGGCATGGATTTGTTTAGAGATGGTTGTATTGGACAAATTTAATTGTTTGAGAAGCTGACCGGGGCAATGCATTTAAATGGTCTACATGGACTTTCAGGAGGCTTTTCATAAGATGGGTCATAGCAGACTGGTCAAGCAAGTAAGAGCCCATGAAATCTAAAGAAGTGGCAATGTTGGATCCAAATTAGCTGAGAGGCAGGAAGCAGATGGTGATAAGAGAGGGATGTCTCTGTGACTGCAAGGTTGTTTTGAGTGGGGTCCTGCAGGACTCAGTGCTGGGGACTTTCCTGTTTGTGGTGCACTTTAATGATTTGGACTTAAATGCACAGGGTTATGTTCAAGAAGTTTGCGGATCACAGCAAAATTGGTAGTGCGATAAATAGCGAAGAGGATACCTGTAAACTGCAGGAGGATATTAAACATCTGGTCAAGGGGCATAGATCTGTGGTAATTGGGAATTCAATCCAAAAACTTGCGAGGTAATGCATTTGGGAAGGGCTAGCAGGAAAAGGGTTTGCTCTGTTAACAGACCTTCTTGGAAAGTGCTGAAGATCAGAGGGACAATGGGCTATATATCCACCAATTTTTAAAGGTGGAGGGACAGGTAGGTAAGCAGTTAAGGAGGCATAAAGGATCCTTGAATTAGCTAACCGAGGCATAGAAGCAGGGAGGTTATGCTGCAATAAAAATGTTATTTAGACCAGAACTGGAGCACAACATGCAGTCTTGATTATCACGTTATAGGAACAATATGATTGCATGAGGTAGCGTGCAAAGGAAATTTACGAGAAAATAGTCTGAACTGAAGGTGTGAGGCAAGATTGGAGAAGCTGGGTATTATTTTCCTTGGAGCAGTGAAGGTTGACAGGAAACCTGATAGTGATGTATAAGATTATGAAAGGCATAGTTTTGGTGTTTAGGAAGGCACTTTTCCACTAGTACAGGGGTCAATAACCAGAGGGGAATGATTTAAGATAGAAGAGTTGAGAAATGTTTTCACCCAGATGGAGCTAGGTGTCTGAAAATGACTGCATGAAAGGTTAATCATGTCAGAAATTCTCCTACATTTAAGCACCATTGCAATATTAACTTGCATTGCTCCAAGACTATGTACGAAAGCTTGAAAATGGGATTATTGTAAGATTAGGGTGAGGAATCTTCATTGTCTTAATGGGCTGAATGGCTTCCTTCTATGTGTAAATGCCTATAAGTCTATATTGAAATTCCAACTGCACAACCCTTCTGACTGTGCAAGCCAGGAACCCAACCTCACATTGTAGTGCTTGACCACTAAAACCAAGCTTATGGCCTGAATGAAAGGAAATCTTGCTCCCTGCTTTCTGACCAGGGACCTGGAAGAGTTGGTGGATGGAGTGGTGGAGTGGACAGCACTCATTTGTCCATCTAATCACCATAGGAGACACAGCCACAGGAGATCCAGAAACAGTCAGCCTGTACACACATTACAGCCCGGGTCAGTGCTGTGCCTCAGATGAAAAGAGGTCCCCAGCACTGTAGAAAGAAGGTCAATGATATTCTGTGGTCTGTACGAGTAAGTGCCACCATCATCTCTCTGCTACCCTCCATGGGCAGGGCCACCACTCACTCATACTGTCACTGCATGTGCATTTCATCCCCTGCATGGGCTAGAAACCTCAACAGAAGTTAGTTCTCTGAAATGTAAGAGTTATGACAGCTTCCAGGGCATTGTCACAAGCCTCCAGAACTTGGCCTACTGCTGGAGTGGAAGCCCTTTCTGTGAACCAACTCTGCAGGTTGGTCATATGGCTTTCTCAAAGCAATCGGGGTGCAGCTAATTGAACTCTCCACCATGGGGAAGCCTGGTGATGATGGAGGGTCCTACTGCCCAAGCCTTGACCTTCCTCATCCTGTGATAGGAGATGAACAGCTGGACAGAGGAGGAAATGGCATCAGTCACAACCTGGATACCTTCATGGATTGAGGACTGGGAGAAGTGGCACAGGAGCCCAGACTGAAATGAGCCACTGACATTATAAACACACGGCAGTTGTGACATTGACAGCCATTGGCTGGGGACAGTGAATCTAAACTCAAGACCTGCTCCAGTTTGGTGTTGATGGTCTAGAACATCCTTAAGTAGCACGTGTAACATTCTTATGGCAGCTGAGGACAATGAAATCAAGAAAGGCATTTGGGGAAGTGGAATCACTATACAGCTGTGATACAGAAACTTTCAAGAAATTGAGATGCTTTAAAGGAGTAGAGATACAGAAATGTTTACGAGATAATGGATAAATGTCAAATTTGGCAAATTCATGGAGGGTTTCCCTCTGTGAGCCCCAGTGAATTTTCTCACACTATTCTCTAAAACCTTTCTCATTACTGAAGCACCACACCCTTTGGTATTCTCCAATTCTCCTCAGGCAGCGTTACTGGTCACTGCTGGGAGCTCCTGGGTCCGCGACATCGGTACCATCTTTAAAGGCCAGCTGTGCCCCAGGTAAATGCTGGCAGCCCACAGTTCAGTGTCCAATACTTGTTGGAAAATGGTACTTCATGCTCTTGATGTTGAGAATCTCCTTTTTGCTGATGTCATATGATTCTCCCAAATTTCTCAACATTGCCCATGTTGTTCAGTGACTGGGTATATACAGCCCTTTACTCTAACTGAAATACGGTACAAGATTGAGGGCTGAATGGCCGACAGCATTTATCTTTTGTTTTTATTCTGTGGAAATCCGAGACATGGAGTTAGAATGGCAGCTGTGGATTTGAAGGGGCAATAGATGATCGTGTAGTGGGAAACACTGGAGGTAATGTAGAGCACATGCGCTCAGCTGATCCCGAGTGTGAAAAGACTATTTGTGTGGAAACAACCTCTGCAGATATTATTAAAACAGGCATCACATCTCAGTGAAGAAAACAGTTAGAGTTTGGTATTGGAGTCTTCAATCAACTTGCAATAAACATGGCCAACCGTGTGGTGAGACTGAGGAGTGAGTTCCATGTCAGACTGAACTGAGAGGAAGGTCTGTTTGGCTGGAGTGAGGGTTTCTCTTGCCTCATGGTGCAATAGCGTTAGCAGAACTCAGAGTGTCCCAATAGCAACCCCCTACCACAATCAGAGGGAAACAGACTGTACTGAGCTGGGGGCCGATAAACCAGATGGTTATCATCACAACCAAAAAGAGGAAACAAACTCATTGTTGACAATAAAAACAAAATGCTTCAATTTGTACAATTCTGCGAAAAAATTAAAATGCCAGAAACACAACTGTTTGTGTCACTTGTGGAGAGACATAAGCACAAACCACACACAGCTCACTTCCACAGACACTGGCATCAACATGTGTCCACCTCAATGAATCCTCACAACTTATCTTGGACCCACTTCCAGGAACTTCTGTCCTTCAATGCTGCGCTGTGAGCTGCAGCTGCAACTATCATTACAATAGCGCTCAGGCACTCCACCCTGCTCATAAACTGGTACAGGCCCTGTCTCCGGCCACTATAGTTCCTGTCATAACACACACAATCACCCTGAACCTACCTGTATGCTCACAGAATCCCGGCTTTCCATTGTCTTGTCTTTTGATGTTGGGCCCTCTCAGCAATAGGGACTAGGGTCATGTTGCTGCTGCTGTGCTATTTAGCACAAACACAAATGCAAGGTTGTCCAGTAAAGTTAAGGGGCATATCCTCCCAGGGGTTCCCAGCACAGTAAGTCAAGGGCAGCCTCCAAATTCATGAAGATTTTCCCTCTGTGAGCCCCAGTGAATTTTCTCACACTATTCTCTAAAACCTTTCTCATTACTGAAGCACCACACCCTTTGGTATTCTCCAATTCTCCTCAGGCAGCGGTACTGGTCACTGCTGGGAGCTCCTGGGTCTCTGACATCGGTACCATCTTTAAAGGCCAGCTGTGCCCCAGGTAAATGCTGGCAGCCCACAGTTCAGTGTCCAATACTTGTTGGAAAATGGTATTTCCTGCTCTTGATGTTGAGAACCTCCTTTTTGCTGATGTCATATGATTCTCCCAAATTTCTCAACATTGCCCATGTTGTTCAGTGACTGGGTATATACAGCCCTTTACTCTAACAGAAATAGGGAACATGATTGAGGGCTGAATGGCCAACAGCATTTACCTTTTGTTTTTATTCTGTGGAAATCTGAGACATGGAGTTAGAATGGCAGCTGTGGATTTGGAGAGGTAATAAATGATCGTGTAGTGGGAAACACTGGAGGTAATGTAGAGCACATGCGCTCAGCTGATCCCGAGTGTGAAAAGACTATTTGTGTGGAAACAACCTCTGCAGATATTATTAAAACAGGCATCACATCTCAGTGAAGAAAACAGTTAGAGTTTGGTATTAGAGTCTTCAGTCAACTTGCAATAAACATGGCCAACCGTGTGGTGAGACTGAGGAGTGAGTTCCATGTCAGACTGAACTGAGAGGAAGGTCTGTTTGGCTGGAGTGAGGGTTTCTCTTGCCTCATGGTGCAATAGCGTTAGCAGAACTCAGAGTGTCCCAATAGCAACCCCCTACCACAATCAGAGGGAAACAGACTGTACTGAGCTTGGGGCCGATAAACCAGATGGTTATCATCACAACCAAAAAGAGGAAACAAACTCATTGTTGACAATAAAAACAAAATGCTTCAATTTGTACAATTCTGCGAAAAAATTAAAATGCCAGGAATACATCTGTTTGTGTCACTTGTGGAGAGACATAAACCACACACAGCTCACTTCCACGGACATTGGCATCATTATGTGTCCACCTCAATGAATCCTCACAACTTATCTCGGACCCACTTACGGGAACTTCTGTCCTTCAATGCTACACTGAGAGCTGCAGCAGCAACTATCATCGTCATCGCGCTCAGGCACTCCACGCTGCTCACAAACTGGAACAGGCCCTGTCTCCGGCCACTATAGTTCCTGTCATAACACACACAATCACCCTGAACCTACCTGTATGCTCACAGAATCCCGGCTTTCCATTGTCTTGTCTTTTGATGTTGGGCCCCCTCAGCAATAGGGACTAGGGTCATGTTGCTGCTGCTGTGCTATTTAGCACAAACACAAATGCAAGGTTGTCCAGTAAAGTTAAGGGGCATATCCTCCCAGGGGTTCCCAGCACAGTAAGTCAAGGGCAGCCTCCAATACCATTCTATTCCCTGGTTGGACAGATTCAGAAATCACATCTCATAAGAAGGGAAGAGCCAATGATGGGCAGCACATTGCCCGACTTGACTCTGTCTGCCCAAATGTAGGCTATTTTCCTCAGCAAATGAGATGGGTTGGGTAGCACGGAACATGAAATTAAGTGGCACAGCTTTTCCTGTTGGTGCAGATGGTGAGGTGTCCTCAGAGAATAGGTAAGCAGAGCAAAGGGCATGCAGGGTTAGTGAGGTTGGGAGTGAGGAAGGTGTTGCAGGCAACATTGAGAGTGATAGAGCAGAAGCCTTGGTGGGAGGTGGGTACAGTAACAGGGATTGAGTGCACAGTACCAGAGAGTAGATGGTAGAGCTTTCCATGGAAGACTGAAGAGTGCTATTGACCTTCTTCCTTCAGCTCTAGGCATTCTAACCAGATGGCAGAGATGGCTGTATTATACAGGCAAACCCAGAGCTGTGGCTTCCACTATTGGTCCTGGGAGAGGAGTCCTCTGCACCACCCCAATACAGTAGCTCCAGATCCCAGCCAGCAGAGAGCAGCATCGATTTCCTGCTGTATGCCATGACTGCGGCAAACCACATCAAGATCTGTGCAGGGCATCTGCAGATGGACCGTCCTTGTTCAGGTGCTCATCGGGCTGGAAATGATGGTGTCGTTACAAGGGATGCCAGTGAATTCGAGAATGTCTTCCCAGTGGCGAGGTATTTCAGGAATGATGTGTGGTAAGATGGGATGATAATTAACTTGATTAAACACCATATGGTATGCTGGGTAATTAATGAGGTGTGTTTGGTAAGCTGCAGCGAGAGAACTCACAGGGCCCCATGGTAAATAATCCTGCAATAAATGGTCAGATTCAACTGATTCATACCAATCACCTGCCTTCAGAATGCCGATTTTCCTCCTGTTCAAATAGTGTTTCCATTGGTTACATCAGTTTGCTGATCATAACATAAAGTTCTATTTTATAACCAGGACAATAATTGGACTTCAAGTATTAGACCCATTCTTTACTGGCTCTGGAATTCTGCGATCACACGCTGTATTTTTGAGCTCAGAAATAGCGCCAATTTCTGCTCATTCACAGCTAGTTCATGTTCTTGCTTGTAACCTTTTAGAAACTGAGTAAAGACGATCCAAATTTGATTCAGAGGAAGATTTAATGTCCCATTCAAACCCAGTTTGTAAAAGTAAAACTGTGGTATTGCACTTCAAAGTTTCCCGCTTCATCGTTTGTAATTTTGCATTAACAACTTAGATACCTATGAATCTTTTTCAGGACAATTCAACGAGTAAATGATTTTTGATCAGCATGTTTCCGTGTACAGGTAATTAGAGGAGACAATAATTCTCTAAATTGTTGGATTTGGTGGCAAATGAACAATGATTGCTGAATCGTTACGTTTCATCTTTGGCTGAAGATTTTCTTCAGATTTAATGTAGGAACTTACTACCTTCGGAGAGTGCAGCACACTCTACAGGGTGAGCAGGTACTGTTTCTTCCAGGAAGGTGGTGAGAGGAGGTTTAGTCCAGGTGGCTGTGAAAGTTGGTGGGCTTGAAATAGATGTCAGTTTTGAGGCAGTCACCAGAGACGGAGACAGAGAAGTCCAGGAAAGAGAGGGAGATATTGGACATTGTCAGGTGAATTTGAGGTTGGGGTGAAAGGTGTTAGTAAAGTTGATGGACTCTTCAAGCTCCTCTTGGGAACACGAGGCAGTGCTGATGCAGTCATCAATGTAGTGGGGGAAGAGGTGGTGGACAATACCAGTGTAGCAGCAGAAGAGGGACTGTTCAACTCCTGCACTCCAGATGTTCTCCAATTTCAAGGGCTGTAACTTGTCGCCTTCAGTGATTGAAAATGGCCACAACCATATCTCCTGTGTTTCCTACACCTCTGACCTCACATCCCCTCCCCCCAATAAAAATAAAGCCCTTGCATATCACCCCACCATCCTCCGTATCTGACGTATCATTCCGCCACCTACAATCCAACCCCACAACCAGAGATACATTTCCCTCCCAACCCCTATCTGCCTTTTGTAAGAACCGCGCTCTCAACAACTTCTTTGTCCATTCCCCACACCCCACCACCCCCGGCACCTTTCCCTTCAACCGCAGGAATTTCTACAAATGCTCCTACATCTCCCTCCTCACCTCCATTCAAGGTACAAAACAAATCTTCCACATTAGACTGGAGTTCACCTGCACATCCATCAGCCCAATGGCCTAATCATGGATTTTACCTGGTTTAAAATCTCCCCACCCCTGGCCTCATCCCATGTCCAACCCTACCTCTCATTCCTGCCTCCCTGACCTGACACAACCTGTTCATGTTCTCTCCCAACTATCTGCCCCTCCCAGCTAACTGACTGATCCCATTTTCCAACAAGTATGTGCATGTACCTCCCAGTTCCTCTGGAGATTTGACAATGAGCTCCTTAAGAAGCCTCATTGGCTGAAATAAAACGGCTCAGAATCAGGCTCATTGTGTTTGTGTCCAGAAAATTATTTCCGCAGAGTTCCACAAGACTCAAGACTGGACCCATTACATTTTGTGATATGTATCAATTAGCTTGATGAAAATATTTGGGGAGTAATTAAACCTGTTGATGAGATAGAAAATGTAGTTTTTGGTGTTGATGGTGAGAAACCTGTACACTGCAGCAAGGGATCAGTGAGCTGATCAGGTGGGCAGGGAAGTGGCAAATATAAAACAATTCAGAGAAATGTGAAGAAGTGCATTTGGGGAAACCAAACAATGGACAGGAAACTAATAAACAGCAGGTTAGAGAGGAATGTAAAAGAACAGAGGGATGTTTAAGTGCATGCCCATAGACCACTGAAGGTAACAGGTCAGGTGCAGAAGCTGGTTAAGAATGTCTATGGTATAATTCCCTTTATTAACTGATTCACATAATATAATAGCAGTGAGGGTATTGCTAGAACAGTATATCCCAATTAGATTGTGTTTTGTTGGAGATGATCATTGCCTGACACTTTTGCAACGAGTGTTACTTGATAGTTATCAGCCCAACCTTGACTATTGTATCAGTGATAATGGGAACTGCAGATGCTGGAGAATCCAAGATAATAAAATGTGAAGCTGGATGAACACAGCAGGCCCAGCAGCATCTCAGGAGCATAAAAGCTGACGTTTCGGGCCTAGACCCTTCATCAGACAGGGGGATGGGGTGAGGGAACTGGAATAAATAGGGAGAGAGGGGGAGGCGGACCGAAGATGGCGAGAAAACAAGATAGGTGGAGAGGAGAGTATAGGTGGGGAGGTAGGGAGGGGATAGGTCAATCCAGGGAAGATGGACAGGTCAAGGAGGTGGGATGAGGTTGGTAGGTAGGAGATGGAGGTGTGGCTTGGGGTGGGAGGAAGGGATGGGTGAGAGGAAGAACAGGTTAGGGAGGCAGAGACAGGTTGGACTGGTTTTGGGATGCAGTGGGTGGAGGGGAAGAGCTGGGCTGGTTGTGTGGTGCAGTGGGGGGAGGGGATGAACTGGGCTGGTTTTCGGATGCGGTGGGGGAAGGGGAGATTTTGAAGCTGGTGAAGTCCACATTGATACCGTTGGGCTGCAGGGTTCCCAAGTGGAATATGAGTTGCTGTTCCTGCAGCCTTCGGGTGGCATCATTGTGGCACTGCAGGAGGTCCATGATGGACATGTCATCTAGAGAATGGGAGGGGGAGTGGAAATGGTTTGCGACTGGGAGGTGCCACAACCGCCCAAAGAGGATCCCCCTCGTTCTCACACACCACACCACCAACCTCCGGATACAATGCATCATCCTCCAACACTTCCGCCATCTACAATCCGACCCCACCACCCAAGACATTTTTCCATCCCCATCCCTGTCTGCTTTCCGGAGAGACTACTCTCTCCATGACACCCTTGTTTGCTCCACACTGCCCTCCAACCCCACCACACCCGGCACCTTCCCCTGCAACCGCAGGAAATACTACACTTGCCCCCACACCTCCTCCCTCACCCCTATCCCAGGCCCAAGATGACTTTCCACATTAAGCAGAGGTTCACCTGCACATCTGCCAATGTGTTATACTGCATCCACTGTACCCGGTGTGGCCTCCTCTACATTGGGGAAACCAAGCGGAGGCTTGGGGACCGCTTTGCAGAACATCTCCGCTCGGTTCGCAATAAACAACTGCACCTCCCAGTCGCAAATCATTTCCACTCCCCCTCCCATTCTTTAGATGACATGTCCATCATGGGCCTCCTGCAGTGCCACAATGATGCCACCCGAAGGCTGCAGGAACAGCAACTCTTATTCCGTTTGGGAACCCCGCAGCCCAATGGTATCAATGTGGACTTCACCAGCTTCAAAATCTCCCCTTCCCCCACCGCATCCGAAAACCAGCCCAGTTCATCCCCTCCCCCCACTGCACCACACAACCAGCCCAGCTCTTTCCCTCCACCCACTGCATCCCAAAACCAGTTCGACCAGTCTCTGCCTCCCTAACCTGTTCTTCCTCTCACCCATCCCTTCCTCCCACCCCAAGCCGCACCTCCATTTCCCACCTACCAACCTCATCCCACCTCCTTGACCTGTCCGTCTTCCCTGGACTGACCTGTCCCCTCCCTACCTCCCCACCTATACTCTCGTCTCCACCTATCTTCTTTACTCTCCATCTTCGGTCCGCCTCCCCCTCTCTCCCTATTTATTCCAGAACCCTCACCCCATCCCCCTCTCTGATGAAGGGTCTAGGCCCGAAATGTCAGCGTTTATGCTCCTGAGATGCTGCTGGGCCTGCTGTGTTCATCCAGCCTCGCATTTTATAACTTTGACTATTGTTCAGGTCTTGCTGTACATGGGCACAGATATGGTCTAGAATCTGAGATGTGACTGAGACATAACATTGCTCACACGTCAGCCAATGTCCCACTTCTGACATTCGTTTTTGAGATAGGTCTTTGATGAAACTGCTGAAGATCACTGGGGCCTGGGACTTAAGTCATGGAGCTGAGGTAATTGGATTTCACCAGCCACCAGAACCTTCCTTTGGGTGAGGTATGACTCCAACAAGCAGAGAATTTCCCATTAATTCCATTGAATTAAATTTTGATAGGGCTCATTCAGTCAGCTGCTGTTTTAATAACAAGGATGGTCACCCTCGCCTTGCCTTTGGAATTCAGTGTTTATTGCCATGTTTGGATCAAGACTTTAATGATGATTGTAGATGAGTGGCTCTGGTGGAAGCCAAACTGAGCATTGGTGAGGCATTGTCACTTGGTAGCAGGGGTCAACCACAATTTTCATGACTTTGTTCTACAAGAAGACTTAAGGGCCTCTGTGATTATTGTATTGAGTTGGTTTTGGTGTAAAAAGCATGGTGAGATTATTGGTGCTCGCTATTATTCAAGTGTGTAAATTGGGAAACAACTTCCAGCGTCTGCACATGCCAAATTAAATGTGAAAATTGGGAGAATTCCCTGATTCTCCAGAAATTTGCTGTCAAATTACCTTCTGTTGAACGAAGCATTGAAATAAATGGAACACAGTCAAGCTGATTTACTCATCTGACACACACTCAGTCAAAAGTTGTTGATTTCAGTGGAAGTAAGTTTACTTGTTACAGCAGGTTTTACATACTTGCACAAAACTGCAGTTGCACTGCAAGTTAAGCTTGAAAAGTGACATCCTCATTCCTTACAATTTGAATTATTGCTGAAAACAAATTGTTTGACATGCGTTTTCTGTCTCATATTTCAGATACTCTGTAGAGGTACTGCATCCTCTGGGAACATAGTAAATTCCCGAATTAAATTCCAAGAAACTCTTTAGCCAGTGGTCAAATGTAATGATTATTCATTTGCCGTTGAGTGACAGTCTGGACAATTATTATCTCCTCTACTTACAGAGAGATGGAAACATGTTGATCAAAGCTCATTTACATTTTGGATTGTCCCACCAAAGGTTCATACATATCAAAGTTATTAATGCAATTTTTTAAATGTCAAAAAGGCAAAGTTTGAAGTGAGAAACCACCGATTTACCTGGGGTTTGAGTGGGACGATAAATCTTTTCTCTCTGAATTGAATTTGGACAGTCTTTACTCAGTGCCTAAATGGGTCAAGGTAAGGACATAAACTAGCCGTAACATAGTTGAAATTGCCACCCATGTGCCCATCAAAAACACCATTTGACGAAAGTTTGAAACATTTGTCTGAATCTTATCTTTTTGGGCTGAGTTTGAGTTCTGTCAGGTTTTTTTGAGAGTTGGTCACAATGAGGCATACTGTGTTCACACAGTGTATTTAACCAAACACACCACATGAAATACCCATCCTGCCATGTGGTATTTGCCAAGTCTGACCTATGCCCCATCTTCCCAAAAACTGAACTAGAGCCTATTCATACTTGCATCAGAGTCCTCTGACATTCCCCAAGTAGTCTCAGAATGTAAAAGCCAATACCCGATCAGGATAGTCAATACCTGGCCAGGGCCAATGCTGGCCGGGCGCTGCACTCAGTTTTGTCACTACATCCTTGATGTAGGGTCTGCTTCTGCGCTGGTCAATCTCTGGAGTTTTCACTGGCTGCATGCCCCAAGGATCTTCTTTTCATTCTTTCTCTTATCTTCCTCAAGACGTGCTGTCTTCTTCCCATTCACTTATCGCATGCCTTTACGTTACTGAACCTGGGCCGGGCCCTGAGACTTGGGGAGCGTTAACTTGTCATTTCTTGTACAAATAAAGCTTTTGCATTACCTCAGCTTTTTTTTTGCAGAACTTAGTTCATTCAAACGGTTTAGATCAGCTCAAACTAGCACCTGGATGCAGGTCATTTCTAGTTCACAAGCTGCTTCTTTCGTCGGGTCAGCACTTTTGTGTTAAGTATCTCCTATTAGCAATGTTGGCGGCTGGTAGCCCCCTCTCTCTCTTTATCCTTCTGCAGCCTCTGGCTAAAGTCTCCCCAGGCAGTGATGCCAGAAGCTGGTACCTTTTTGTCTGTCTGCAGCCTCTGGCTAACAAGTTCTGCATCAAAACTCTGTTTTGATCAATCAGATATGACCTTTAAGCAATTCTAGCAAGGAGGAAGTCAAGAATAAGTTCTTTTGTTCTCATTTTCAGCTGCATCAGTTAATTTTCTTGTTCACCCATCCAACTCAGTCCAAGCTGCTTATTTCTGAATGGGGTAGGAGTTGACACTGATATCTCCTAACATTACTGCACAATGAGGCGTGAACATCTGAATTACTGTTGGACAGGTTATCCATTCAGTACATAGAACCCACTCTTGCGTGTCCTGCCAACAAGTTTAAACTTATTCTAAGCTGACTGAATGCTATAATACCAATTTCTATCTGTAATTTACACTGAGAATTTAAATCTATTTTGTTAAATATCTTGCGTTTATTCCAAATGAATAGCCTTTTTACACAAGGGATCACCTATGCACCTCTTGTCTATTAGTTACTCATGGGATCAGCCATACATCTCTTGCCTCTCGTGCTTCTCTCTACAGGAACTCCTAAGCCCTCTCCAAATTCAAAGATTCACTATCTTCTGAATGATGACGTTTCTTTTGATCTCAGTCTTAACTAGCTGACCCTTTGTTCTCTTATCTACACCACCTAGCGCTGGACTTTCTCTCCAGAGCACCCTTGCACAATCTACCCTGCTAATCCTTTTAAGAATGTTAAATATCTCAGTGACAGCACCTCTTATATTTCTAAATTCTAAGGAACATTGGCCTAGTACAAAAAAATCTCCCAATGTAGGACAATCCCTCATCCCGAAAACCAATCCAGTGAACGTGTTGCACTTTCTCTAAGGCTAGTGCGTCCTCTTTCAGGAAAAGCAAAATACTGTAGATGCTGGGAATATGGAATAAACGCAGCTAGCGCTGGAGAAACTCGGCAGGTTGCAGCATCTATGGAGAGAGAAACGGAGTTAATGATCGGTGTCTCTTATGACTCTTTAGAACATAAAGGAGCTGGGAAAGACAAAGTTTTCCATGTATTGAAGAAGCAGGTAAAGGGTCCTGTGCAACAGATGGTAAAGTTGACCTGAGCACAAGGCAAAGTGGGCCCTAATGGGAGTAGAAGAGAGATGGAGATGAAAAGTAAGTAATAGCGGTAAGTGTCAGTATCAGAAAATTGGTCAGCTCTGCTCATTGCAAACCCTCACAGACAGGCACTGGGTGTGTAATGAAACAGAGGGCAGGGTTCATGGTGTGAAGTTGTTGAACTGAATGTTGAATCCTGAAAGCTGGAAAATGAGGTGTTAATCTGGAACACTGCTGCAGGCCTGGTCAGATATATGAGCATGAGAGCAAAATGCTGTATTGAAATAGCAAATGATTAAATGTTCAGGCTATTCTTGCTGACAGAGTGGAGGTGTTCCACATGTGGTCTTCTAGTCTGTGTCTGGTCTTGTCAATGGAGAGGAGACAGCATTTTGAATTGCGAATAACCTAGGCAAGATCGAATGGAGTACAGGTAAAGCACTGCATCACCCGCGAGGAGTGTTTAGAAATTCAGTGAGGAAGAGGAGGTAAAACAGTAAGTCTTATTTCAGTGATTGCATGCAAAGGCATTATGGGGGAGTGAAGAGGTTTTGTGAGTGACAGTGAAGTGCATGTGTTTGGTCGTGACATCCTGCTGGAGTTGATGGAAATGGTAGATCCTTTGAGTGCAGAGACTGGTGGAAAGTGAGGACAAGTGCAGAGGCTGGTGAGGTCCTTCTGTGGATAAGCAGACTCAAACAGGCCACAGTACTCTGGCTGTGGTCTCACAAAGGTCAGTTACAATCTCTACAAGTTGTTTTTTCTGAGAACTCCCTGTAATAAAAGTCCAACATATCATTTGTTTCTCAATTGCTTGCTGTATCTGCATGCTAACTTCCTGTGATTTGAGATCGGGGATAGCAAAGTCCCTTTGAATACCAATATTTTCCCCTTGCGCAGAATCGAGGTCTTTGTTTTGAAACATTAAATCTGTTTCTCTCCACATTCACTACCTGGCTCGCTGAGTATTCTCATCATTTTCCAATTAGATTTCATGTATTTACTGCAAGCTGAGACAACAACAGCAACTTGCACTCACATTTTCCCTTAAATATTATAAAATATCCCAAGGCATTCCGTGGACTCATCAAATTTTGACTCTGAACCATATAAGGAGATAGTTGAACCAACAACACATTCAATGGAGCAAATTTAGAGGAATCACCAGTGAAGAAAGGGAGAAGGTACAAAAGATATAATGACAGAAGTTTAACTCCAGAGTCTATGGCTAGGCAGCTGAAAACACATCTGCTAGTTGTGAAACAATGAAAATCAGGAATGCCAAAGTGACAGAAATGGAGGACGACAGATGTCATACTGCATCATAGGGCTGAAGGAGGTTACAGAGTTAGGGATGTTATAAAGAAATATGACAAACGAATGTGATTTTCTAAATCAAAGCTTTGCTGTAGGGAACCAATATTGGATCAGTCAGCACAGGAATTGGACAAATTAATCTTAGATTTCTGCATCTGTGTCCCTCTGCAAATTTTATTTTATCACTGTTTAGGGAGAAGTTAGATTCCTATTTCTTGGGACAACATTGGATGTTCTCGCACTTGTCCATTTTAAATTTTATTTGCCCATATTTTTACCCGCTCACTTACTCTGTTTCTCTCCCTTGATAGCTTCTACCTCCCATATACACTACTTCCTATCATTCCTAACTTAATGTGGTTATGCATAACTCTATTTCTTCATCTAAGTCAATAAAGGGTATTGCAAAAAATTTAAGCCTCTAGATCAGATTTCTGAGAGGTACTATTTGTCCCACTTGCTGATCTGAGCACATATCGTCCCCTTTGTCTCCTAACTTTCAATCAAACACAGGTTTTTCTCAGTCGGAGCCTTATTCATAACAGAATCACATTAGCAATTTTGCAGTTAACTGAACAATTCTGAAATCAGGAGAACCTTGTTTCAAATGAATGCTACTCCCCAATGCTGCATTTGTTTTTGAGCTTTCATACCAAGGTATGGGGACCAGCAATGCTGGATATTAATTGATCCTAAATTCTAATATAGTCTCTATTACCATTTATTTTACTAATGCAGTATATTAAGCATTATTGCACCTTTCTAATTTCAATTAAAGTGCAGGATAATGTGCTAGATTTGACACCATTTTGAGTGACGATTTGATAAAATTTTCCTTGGTAATGAAATTGAGGGAACTGTTATGGATATTTCTTAGTGGCACATATATTTCTAGGAATCATGACGATCCAGAGAATTGGTCAGGCCCTTTGTTTCACAGGTTGCATGGTGAAGGTGATATTAAGAGAGCAAAATTGATTTTATTTCTACAATTTTGAGATGTTGTCTGCCTGAATTGGTCATGAGAATTCAAGGCAACAATTTTTTTTGTGAAGTGGTCAACTATTTTGATGAGAACAAACCCCTTTTGTAATTCATCACTGTGGATTTCAGCGATCTATCTCTTCATTTCAAGCATTAGGGTTGGGCAAGGTGTTTGCAGAGATTTCATGACTACAATGGGGACCTCAGGGATAATGCTGTATTGCCCATGATGCAGCTATAAATAGTGCTCTGAGAGATCAGATTTGGGAAGTAATCATGATAATTCCATAAAGACCTTGGCCACATCTGTCATTCCTCAATTACATATGCTGGGTGAGTCCGGAGTGGGTTATTTTACAGAACAGCAGATTTTAAGGTGGATAGATTTGGTGTAACATATTTGAAACAGTATTGCAGTGGTTGAATGCATTAGCCCATCCTTTCTACACCAACACTGAATGAGGAGAGACAGCAAAATATGTAGAAAATATAGCCCTATAAATTGGTACAAATAGGTACATTCCAATTTCAGTCAATTATTTCATTTACTTCCAGAGCTGAAAGGAGAATGCAGAATATTTTGAGATATGAATCACCGCAGGTTCAAGTCTTTATCAAGAGTGGACATCAGTTTTTGGACAAGGTTTGGACATTCCTTGTAAATGCTGTGAAGGAGGGAAATCTCCAGCAAGAAAGAGCAAAAGCCTACTTCAAAGAGGTATTCTTTTTAACTTATACATTAAGGAATCATCAAATGTGGAAAGTGCATGGTAAAGTTTCCCCTCTAACATACTGTTTAATTTACAACTGCCATTTACTAATTTGGCAAGTTTTTGATTCATATACAGTTGAAGTGACTGCCATCATCCACCCAGCTTTGTGGCAGTAACAGCCATGGAGGGATTCCCATGCAATTTTGCACCATTTAAAACATCCAAAATAACAAATTGTCAGAGGTGTCATTTTTTATGAATGCAAGCACCAAAGAGCTAGATCATCAGGCTGTTCAGTCAGGGACAATTGTGCTTCACCCTCCAGTCAGCAACATCTTCCTTATCTTCCACTTGATCTGTACCTGGTCATGCGCTGTCACCCTAGCAGGGGAGGTGAGATAACAAGGGGAATAAAAGAAGTGACAGAGAGATTGAGCGAGTCACTGTGAGGTCAGTGGGAGGGATAAGAGTACAGTGGGAAATGAAAGGAGCACTGGAGAGAGTGAGAGGACATTGAGACCAATGGGAGGGGGTTGTTGTCCGTCTCCAAGAAACAACAATGTATACACAGACAAAGATATGGCAGAGGCACGTCGAGCTCAATAAAACCACAATTCATTTATTAAGTATTTAAATGAATTACACACACTAGTAACTATTAGGGATATCTCAATCTCTGTCTTTCACCACCCTGATTTCTGTAACTGAACCCAAATGTTATTGTCTTATAGAACTCACAGCTGGCAAGGCTGAAAACTTTGCTCAACATCTTCACCACGCCTCCTGACCGAGGGTACATTTTTCCACAACGTTAATCTTCAAAGTATTGTTGAACAAAGGGATTTCTTCAGGCTTTTCATACACCAATCTCTGTGCCAAGAATGTGCCTTGTTTGGAATTATGCACGCACGTGACCAATCCTGAACATGTTTGCTCAAATCCCGCCATCTTTGGACTTGTCCATGCATGTGGGCATTCCTGAAGGTTTTGTCCAAATGTATATCTCATCTGGCAAAGACAGCAGTTCCTGGTTTCCTGCAGTTTTAACTCTTATCAGATCCATTCACAAAGTAGCCCATTGTGAGACCTCTTATCAGTTCCTGTTATCTTCAGCCTTATCCAACAGGATGAGTATACAATGGGAATAAAAGTGTTAGTGAGAGAGAGAGTCACAATGTGACAGGTAGGAGGTAACTGAAGAAAATCAAAGTGGGAAGAAGGCTAAATGATACATCAGTGAGTGTCTTCCTTTTCTATCTGTTTACATGTCGTACTAGGAGATGCCAAATTAAGAATTTTAAACAGGCTATTATAGTGGTAAGGGAATTAATAAGATTATGAATTCGGAGTAAGACAGAGATATTAAGTTAAATCAATAATTCAACCAGGAACTAGGTAGGTTCTTATAGAGGTAGATGCTTCCAGATAATACCTTTAGAAACTTCCCTCATATTTTTTCATGATAACTGTGAGGTGCATGATAAGCCTTTCGTTGGCTTGTGAGATTTATCCAGATTTTTGTGGCTTGGATCATAAGGAGACAATCTTCTATATTTTTAGGTTGGTTCCAGTGTCCTTGAAAGGAAAGGGCCTTGCATTTGAAAGTACATTTGATAACCTCAGTTATATCAAAGGGTCTCAGCGGAATAAGTACTTTCAAAGTGCAGTATGGGGGCATCATGGGCAATTATGGCAATGAAATGTGCGCAGGCAAAATCCCATAAACAGTGATGAGATAATTGACAACTTCTGATCTGTTGTTATAATATTAGTAAAAGGATAAATAATGAAACAGCTTAAGTGGGAAAGCAACTAAGCTGTGGTGCATTACGTATTAAAGTCTACAGCCAAGATGTTTTCAGATGTTTGCAATGCCACACCTTCTTTATATTACGTTGAGTGAACTAATTGCTGAACATTGATTTCTATGATAGCAGGCATCTTGAGTACAGAAGTGAGATTATCCATTGAGTACTTTTGGCTGAAGACGCTTGCAACTATTTCAGCTCATCTTTTCGGTGGCTCACAATGCTGGGGGAAGAGGAGGGTTGCAAGGCCTTGTCCTGTCAATTCATAAGTTCTTCAACATCATTCTTGACAGGAAATGGTGGGGCTGCAGAGCTCGGGTCTGATCTAATGGTGTGAAACACTGATCACGCGTGCAGGAGAAGACTGTTGTGCATTTGCAGAAAGAATACTCCACACTGTCCTGACCTGCTGGAGAGCTGGTACAGAGATGATGGACTGAGTCACACCCATCTAAGAAAGCAATATCTTCTCTCACTCTGAAAACAACAAATGCTGGAGATCTCTGCAAGTCAGACAGCATCCACAGAGAGGGAGCAAGCTAACGTTGCGAGTCTAGATGACTCTGCATCAGAGATGAAGTGAAGTGTAGAAGGGACAGCACTTATGCTATAGCTGGGGCAGTGTGGCGGAGATCGAGTTAGAATGCCGGTGGAGAAAAACTGTTGAAAGTTCTCCACCAGAAATTTACACCCCACCCCTGCCACACCCACCCCAAACTATACCATAAATGCTGCCTCCTCCACACTTCACTTCAGTTCTGATGAAGAGTCATCGAGACTCGAAATGTTCGCTTGCTCTTTCTCAGTGGTGATGTCTGACCTGCTGTGATCTCCAGCATTGGTTGTTTTCAACACAGATTCCAGCATCTGCAGCAATTTGCTCCTATCTTCTCTCATTCATTTTATTACTGCTTCATCTGCTTTGCCAGGTCTGTTCATTCTGTAGGCTGTTTCCTTAACTAACTTAAACTTTCAAGAGATATATGGTTAAACCACGGTCCCATTATTCCATGTTCATTGCATTTTACTTTAGTACAAATGTTTCTGTTTCCATGAACTTGTTTCTCATCCTGCTGGCACTAATATAGAAATGATTCAACTTCACAACCTGATGAGTAGCTCTCATCTATGTTGCAGAAATAACTATCTGGCCATCAGAAAATCCAGGTCAATTTGCATAATTAAGGGAAGAAAGTGGGAGAATGGTTTTAATTGATGATGCTCATTTGGAGAGCCAGTACAGAGATGATGGGCTGAATCACCCCTTTCTGTGCTGTTACGATTCTGAGATTCTGTGTTAGTATCTTTATTTTTGACAGAAATGTTATATATAAAACGTTTGTTTTTTAATTTCACAGATATTGCATATAATATTATTGTATGTCCAGATTCATCGTCCTAAGATTGAACCAGAAGAGATTTTACAGGAAAGTCAGGAAGAGTTCTCTATGAAGAATCCAGGTGTCTTTGAGAAGTGCAGAACCCACCTTCCAACACGTCCTCCTTTCACGGTACTACTTGATGCGGTAAGTCTGGAGATGATACCAGCATTGGTGGCATAGTGAACAGTGAAGAAGGCTATTTCAGAGTACATTGGGATGAACCGAGGAGTGGCAGATGGAGTTTAATTTAGATAAATGTGAGGTGTTGCATATTGATAAGGTAAATCAGGGCAAGACTTTTACAGTTAATGGTAGGGCCCTGGGAAGAATCACTGAACAGAGATATGTCGGGGCACAGGTGCATATTTCCTTGACAGTGAAGTCATTGGTAGGCAGGGTGGTGAAGAAGGCATGTTGCATGCTTGCCTTCATTAGTCAGTGCCTTGAATAGATGAGTTGGGATGTCATGTCGTGGCTACACAGGACACTAGTGAGGCCACTTTTAGAATTCTGCATTTAGTTCTGGTTCTAGTTCTATTTTTAGAAAGATGTTGTTAAACTTGAAAGGATTCAGAAACGATTCACAAGGATGCTGCTGGGATTAGAGGGTTTGACCTATGGGAATAGACTGAATAGGCTGGGGCTTTTTTTCCCTAGAATGTTAGAGGATGAGAGGGTGACATTATAATGGTTTATAAAATCATGAGGGGCATGGATAAGGGTGAAGAGCCAAGGTCTTTTTCCTAAGGTGGGGTGCCCAAAACGAAAGGGCATAGGTTTAAGGTGAGAGGTGAAAGATTTAGAAGGGATCTGGGGGGAAACTCTTTCACAAAGAAGGTGGTGCATGTTTGGAACAAGCTGCTAGAAGTGGTGGAGATGGGTATAATTACAACATTTAAAAGGCGCCTCGATGGGAATATAAATAGGATGGATTTAGACGGTTACGGGCCAAATGTTGACAAATGGGATTTGTTCATGTTTAGGATATCCTCTTGGCACAGACAAGTTAAACAAAAGGGGCTATTTCCCGACTGTATAACAGCACAGAGACACAGTATAACTTCACTTTTGTGCCATTTCACCAACCATTTGTGTAAGCCTTCAAGTGTGATTAGTGTTCACCAAAGCGAATGCACCTTCTGGGTTGAGGCCAGGGTAACAATCATTGACTGACCGAACTAAGGCTTACTGCAGTGTGAGGTTCAGGTTTCAGTGCTTCGGATACATCTCCGGTCCGCTCCTCAAACCCCCAAAAATCTATTTAAAGCCAGAAAAGATTAGTTTCCGAGTTAGCAGAGAGCAGGCTAGCCTTCAAACAAGAAATAGCTGGAAGCATATTTCCCACCTTCGAGGGAACCTTGCCTTCATTGCATTAAAGCATCATCTGCAACGTGGGAGATGCCATTGTATCTCTCCCACTCCTTTTCCAGTCTTAAAATGTCCCTTTATTTAAAGCTGCACATATCGGGGAGTGCTGTATAGGCTCAATGATTGATTTCTCCTCGCCAGAATCTGTTCACACCCACATTAAGGGCTATCTTAAGAAAGTGGAGTTGCACATCATAAGATCACACACACACACACACACACACACACACACACACACACAGGTTCCCCCCACAGCCCAAAGATGTGCAGGCTCGGTGAATTGGCCATGCTAAATTGCCTGCCTTGTTCAGAGATGCGTAGATTAGGTGGGTTATAGGGGGAGTAGGTTTGGTTGGGATGCTCTGAAGGTCGGTGTGGAATTTTTGGGCCGAAGGGCATGTTTCCACACTATAGGGATTCTATGAGTTGAACAAAGACAATGAGGAATCACTTCAATTCTCCCAAGGCTGCTGCTCGAAGTCTCTGCCAAACTCCCTCAGAATTTCTGACCATTATGAGAAAGTTGGAAGGCTAGGATTTCCAGGGCACAAATGGTAAATAACCAGTGGAAATGTAGTGGTTTTAAATAACAGGGAATTTGTTTACAGTAACTTACAGTACAGACAAAAGTACATTTGTCACTGAAGGATTAATTGTGGAACAGTCTGGAGTACTGAGAGAAAGAATTTTAAAATCTGTGAGCGGGAAAGTAGAGATTACAGAGATATGGTAGTGGTAAGATTGAGAGAGAATTTATAATTAAAGGAAAGAGTGCGATAAGGTGACCTATTCACAATGGGTTCTGAAGCATGAAAGATCATGTCCTTGCTAAGTTGAAGGGACTTACTCTTTCTGGTCCTCAGGCCATTGCTGGAAAAACACTCATTTGCTGAATTCTGCATTAACTGCCAGGTTTCCTGAGCTGTGGGAAACCCAGTCCATTGTTGCTAAAATTAAATGATTGCCATAATTTGATGATTGCATTTAAATATTATAATTACATCCTGTCTCGCCAGATGGAGAATCCCTAGTCACAGCACCAGCCTGCTGCAGTGAAACTTGATTTAGATCTGTTCATGTACTTGGATTTAGCACATATAACATTTTATCACCCCGACTCTCTTTGCCACTTTTGAGTGATTAACCTCCCACTCACCCCATTTTCTAATGTACCTGTCTTTGTCAGACTTTGACATGTGGTAACTGTCTTCCATAATTGCCTGCATATCAATGAATGCATGTGCAAAGTCATTCATCGACTGTGAAATGCTTTGAGTTTAAAGGTGTTAAAGAATTACAAGCTGTTATGTCTTTTCATACTGTTCATGTTTTACAGATTGTTGATGTCGTAGAAAGAAATGCAGAAGATGTTTTGCAACATCTATTGTTGCAGATAAATGACATGGAAGTTACTCATGCTGACCAAACTCCATGTAGAAATATTTTTGTTTCATCAGTTGTCACTTTCTGCTATTTTTCTGATGAAGATACTGAAAGACGAACAGACAATTACGTTGGTGCTTCAGTGTCATGTGGCAATGTAATGCAGAGAAAAATAATGATCGATATATTGTGCTGCCAGACGTGGCACCAAGACATTAGCTGGGCAGCATATATTGGCAAGGCATTGAATCAAAATGCCTTCAAATTTCCTCTTCACGTGGTCTCAATGGCATTTCACATATACACTCAGGGACAAAACACCCAGGCAAACCAACGTGTTATTCATGATCTGGTTAAATTTGGGAATAACCCCTTGTTTCAAATTGCCAGAAATCTCATGCCATTTGGATCCTTAGCTCCCAGGGTACCTTGTCAAAAATGCTTCACAGTGTTCCCAAACATTACGTTTTATTTACGTCCACCAGAAGGTGAACATCCTGATTGGGAATATGGAAACTGTGCAGAGTATGAATCACTGAGCCAGCTACTGTGCTCTGATAACCAAATTGTCAAGGGACTGCAACGTAGCCAGTTTCGAATTGGACGAGAGCAATTAATGAATGAAAAATATGAATGGCTTCGACAAAATCTTAAAGAGTTAGAGTTTAGATTTGGGCCTATAATTTCATATTATAGTCCGTTATAAAGGGATCTGTCCTAGAAGGATTCCAACATTGAAAGCACATTAAAACATACAGTATGTCATATTCTTGGTCAACCAACTAATAATTCAACTGTTTGTATGCAGTCGTGCAGTATACACTTTATACAATAAATTCAATTCAATAAATAGAAAATTCTAGGGAACATATTACCAATTTTCAAATTTGTATTTCCTCTATTTATTTGATTATCTGTAAAGTTATCCCAGTGCAGTGTTGCAAACACAGTATTTGCACTTTTGAAAGTAAAAGCACCTGACCTTCTCCAAGCCAAGATGGTAATGAGTGATCACTAAGCTGGAACTTCCATTCGCTTATTACTGTGGCTCTTTTTAAATTCAACCTGGAGGGTAGGGAAGTGTAGATAAAAACCTCCTGCAGTGTAATGTTGCAGCATTTGTTGACCAGGTGTAACTTCTGCAGAAATTTGAAAATTAATCATATCATTATCTTTAAATAGGCTAATTTCTACAATTCAATCAACTGCTTTAGAGTTAGTTGTAATAGAAGAACTCGTCATTTCAGAATTAAATACCTCCCCAAGGAATGTGGAATAGCCAAGATAATCTTTTCTCCCATTTGAATGACATCATAACATGCTGGTCCTCAAATTTAACATACTTCCGGACCATTGTCAAACAAAGTTGGGGATGGTATATCCTGGCTTAGAATATTTTATATTGATCTGCCAGATGATAGCCTAACACATATTTCTGGAATTCTATGTCTTATTCTGATGACAAGTAAGTTTTACATATGTATGTGAATGATCTCCCATTGAATCTGAGACAAATTTATATTGTAATTATCTTCCTGTTTGAATTACAGAGCTGTGCTTTTTTATTGAGAAACAATGCAAAGTAGAAAAAAATGTGCTTACACAAGCTCAAATTTAGGGGAAAAAAATCTATGCATAGCTTAAGTTTTCAAACTGCAAGCTTCATTTAGATTTGGCTTATTTTTCAAATATCACTATTATAGCATTCTTTTACAATATCACAGTTATAGATTGCCAGGTGACCTCGTAAAAATATATTGGCTACTTTTTCAAGATAATCTACCAAAAAATAAGATACACAGCTCATCATCTGTCTTAGAGACTGCTAAAACAATAGGGAAGATTAATCTAACAACTGTTTCTAGTTACAGTACTTTAGTTCATTAGGAAAGGTGTGTGAAAGACAGTTAGCTTCAAGCTAAGGATAGTGGCTAGTTAATGGAAAACAATATGCCATGGACCATGAAGTTACATTAAAAGATTAAATGGGTTTGTCTGGAACCTGATAATTTTGAAACTAAAACAGAAATTGCTGGAGAAACTAACCAGGTCTGGCAGCATTTTTTGGAGAGAAAGCAGAGTTAACATTTTGAGTCTGCTGACCCTTCATCAGAAGTGATATTAGTGTGACTAAAAGAGGAATTTTACTCCCTACTGACTCTGAGAAAAATAATAAAACATGACATCAAATATGCACTCAAAAGAGTTAGATTTTAAGCTCAGACCATACTTGTTTAATATTTGATCTGTATCCTCGACAGTAGAAAAATCTGGAGAGGAAACCTCGCTACCTATCCATAGTTCTTCCTGGTCCCAATGTTATTGAAATATGGTTTACTTGTGTATTCTCATGCATAGCTTTGTTGTTTTCTTACAAGTTTGATTTCACCAACCTTTCATGTCCAATATATAACACTTATCATTCACATACTCGTTAAAACAGGAAATGCCAGTTTCTTGACACCTGGCTCAGTGACTGGTTCCAATGTCGGTAAAATAGTAAATTCAGTTCTGACCATTTTGTTTATTCTACATTAGCTTCTTGAACCTTCCTCAATCTGTGGTCAAATGTTTGCTGCAGCCATTTTAAGTCAGTGCCTGAGATAACAAGATGTCGCGCTGGACGAACACAGCAGGCCAAGCAGCATCAGAGGAGCAGGAAGGCTGATGTTTTGGGCCTAAACTATTCTTCAGAAAAGTGCCTGTCAGTGCCTGTTACTTTCTAATAAGTTTTTCTCCCTAAAAGTTCTCAAGTATTAAAACTGGATGATGGAAGTTGGAAATAGATAGTCCATTTTTACCATGATCATGACAAACTGCAAACAAATTATAAGTACTTGTAAATAAATTCCTAGCTTCAACTGTCATATGTTCTACTATAGACCACTTATGACCACGGAGAACTGTTTTTATCTTTTATGTAAAATGTATTTTTACATTAAAGTTGCTCACAATTAACTATATCATATGAACAAAAATTAGAATGAGATAGCTTTACTGTAGCATCACAATAATGTATTTTAGAACAATTCCAACTTACGATCTTTTCATTTTTATCTGCTAAACATTGTAGTTAGATTGAAATCATTGTAATTTTATATACCATTCTGCAAAAACCTTGTCTGAACTATTAGCTTTTAACAACTATCAAAGGTTTTCTGGAGAATTTGGTGGGAAAGGCAGATTTGTGTAACTTGAGATAACAAGGTGTAGAGCTGGATGAACACCGCAGGCCAAGCAGCATCAGAGGAGCAGGAAGACTGACATTTCAGGCTTAGGCCTTTTTTGCTAGTGTTGACAGCATCAGATGTCTTGGAATCCAAGAAGAAAATAATTATCTGAGTGTTGAAACTACAAATAGTTTGTAGACATCAGCTACACTGAATGCTGTTGGAGAAAGAATATCAATTGAATTCTACCAGAGCTTTTTGAATTCAATATGCTGTAATTTTATCAAAGTCAATGCGAATAAACATAATGCAGAGGAAATTCCAGTGTTCAGTGTTGTTATTTGATTAAACTGATAAAAAGAATGGCTTGTATTCACATAGACATGTGAATTCAGGATTCCTCAAAATGCTAACCAGTCAGAGCTGTCCCTGGCTATTTTTGCAAGCAATAAATACCCATAAAAAATGGTGTAGTAAAGACCAGATAATGTATTTAGTTCACACTGTGATGTCCATGCCGGCTCTCCATAAGACAGGCTCAGATCGTTCTGCTGTCTGGCCTTTCCCTTAGCTTTCTCTTTCAATATTTATCCAAAGCATTTATGAAAATGACCCAAAAAAATCCTGCCCGCAGCATTACTAAGGCAATGCCTTTCAAATCCTGATAAGCCACAGCATAAAATCAACTTTTCACATTATTAGTTTTGACACTCTCTTGAAGTTGGTTCCCTTTGGATCACAACCTTCTGCCAACTGAAGGGTTTCGCCTGATCAGTTGTGCCTGGACCCTACATGAATTTGAACACCTCTCAATTTTCCGTGAGAAGGACAACCTTGCTTTGCCAATCTGCACGGCATCCCTCCCAGACCCAGTCTCCCAGTCTATCCCCACAAACCCATATTTACCATGGCTGATCCACCTAGCTTATACATCTGTGAACACTACAGACAGTTTAACCTATCCTGCAACCTTTGGACCACGGGACGAAACTGGAGCACCTAGAGGAAGCCCACACAAACAGTCACCTGAGACTGGAATTGAACCCAGATGCCTGGCAATTTGCGACAGCAGTGCTAACCACTGAGCCACAGTGCCAACCACATTCTGGCAGTGGTATTATAATTGTGTTTAATTACTTGCAGATGTACAACAAATCATTGTATTTTCACCTAAACAATAGAACAGAATAGCAATTTATTGTCATGTGTACTTTTACAAAAAAAAGTGGGAAGTGTTAAAGTCACCATATTATGGCACCTATCTTGAAACTAGAGGAAGGATTGGCTCCAGTATAATCCTTCACTAAATGGCTTTTTGGAATACAACATGCTTTTAGATCTCTCTGTTCCCCACTAACAAGTTACATTTTATGTTTCATATTATCTCTCCTCATTCTTGGTACTAAATGCATCCCTTCATAACTTCTCTCCATTAATACATAGTTATGCATCCACCCATTCAACCAACCCTCTGTGCACTATGTCCTCTTGAAGTTAATCATCATCCTCTTCACAGTTCCAAGTTTTATACCATCCATACATTTTAAATCCCAAGTCTTCCTCCTTAATAAATATCTGAATTGTTTTTGATTGAGGGATAAATATTGTCATGTTTACCTTGGATAAACTCTGTGCTCTTCTTCAAAATATGATAGGTGATCTTTTACACCATCTCAGAAATTTCAGTTTAATGTAAGCTAAGAGATGGCACCTCCAACAGTGCATACACCAAATTCTCCAGGATGTACTGAATTTGTTTCCACCAGTCCATCTTTTTCTGTGCCCAACCAACATGGATGTTCTTTTATCAGTCCTGTCACTCCTACTCCACATCATGTTTGGCTGATGTAGAACATCTAGGTGTATCCATACATATTACCTCATAAAAGATCCTCCGTTTGTCCTTTCTTGAAATATGAGAACACAGTGTCTACCTGTCCCAGTGTTTCTGTGTTGGCTAATTGAACTGTTGAAGGTTAACTTTGAGAAATGTTAACATCTCCTTCCACCTCTCTCTCATTATCTCCATCTGTTATTTTCCAACACTGTTACCAACTAACACGCTCTTTCTTATCTTCTTCCCCATGATTATACCTACTCCGCATGTTGATGTGACATAACCCATTCTTTTTCCTATGATCAGGAATAGTTATCAGATAAGTCACTGTACTAACTCATCTGGCTACTTTCAGATGGACCATTGAATTTTGCTTCCAAATGTTCACCTTGTAAACAAAACAATATCAATACCTACCTCCCACTTGAAACTGTACCTGCCCATTCTTTCATTTTCACCTGTAAGAATTCAAAAATTCCTGTGTCACCCTACATGTACCCATCTTTCCAGAAATTTGGATAGGTAATCCAACATTGACCATTCACCTTCCTCATGGAAGAACTTCTCCATAATTGATTTTAATGGACCTCTAATGTCATGACCATAGGCCAATTCAAAAGGGCTAAATTGGGTAGATTCCGTTGAGGAAGCTAATGCTTTGTCCCATTCCTGTGGATATTCATGACAGTATGCCTTAATCATTGTTTTGAGAGTCTGATGACAAAGTTCCCTGACTTTAATTGTTTTATTTCCAAACTGCTATTAATTTCTTGGAAAATTTTAGACCTGAAGTTAGAACTCTGATCAGACTGAACCTCAGATGGGAGTCCATAACCACCCGAACACTGCATTAAATTTTCTGCTGTGACCCTAGCTATATTTGCTTTTAAAGGAACAGTGTTGGCGTATTGAGTTGCCATGTCCTTAATTGTGAGACATACATTGGAATTGTATAAGCTCTGACGCTAGGCATGAAAGAGGCTTCAACAGAAAGGGTTGACGGGGGTGAGATTGGTAGTGGCGAAGTGGGGGTGGCTGCGGGAGGGTAGTGGAGAAAGTGGGTGGAGACCAAAATTTCATGGCGAGAAATGTGTGTACTGCAGGTGGATTCTGCAAGTCACTTGCAATGAAGCAAAAAGCATTGCTGAATTATCATAAAGATTCAAGATTACAGTCAGCTAACTCTACTCAAAAATAAACAAATTAGGAAGCTATTTTTCACAAGTTGTCAGCCACAAGTTGTTTATGCTCAGTATCAAATGAAGTCAGGCTCAGACTAAAAACATACCTGCACTTTGAGAATACAGAAGCATTGTATTTTGGAGGCCCAAGGAATCTGGATGTGATAAGACTGCAATCTGAATTATTTTGAGCCATGAGATAATGGGAACTGCAGATGCTGGAGATTCCAAGATAATAAAATGTGAGGCTGGATGAACACAGCAGGCCAAGCAGCATCTCAGGAGCACAAAAGCTGGCCCAAAACGTCAGCTTTTGTGCTCCTGAGATGCTGCTTGGCCTGCTGTGTTCATCCAGCCTCACATTTTATTATTTTGAGCCATGTTCCTTTTGAGTAATGGAGTTAAATGTTCACCTGAAAAGTACAACGGGACGTGTTGGGACAGAGACAGACCGTACAAAGCCATAGAGTTGTATAGAATGGAAACAGACACTTTGGTCTAACATGTCCATGCTGACCAGATACCCTAAATTAATCTAGTTCCATTTACCAGCATTTGGCCCGTATCCTCTAAACCTATGAATATCTTCAATTCATATACCCAGACAGATGCTGTTTAAATGATGTTATTATACCAGCCTCCACAACTTCCTCTGGCAGCTCATTTTATACATGTACCACCCTCTGTGTGCAAACATTGCTCCTTAGGTCCCTTCTAAATAAATTTCCTCTCACTATATACCTACGCCCCTACAACTTTGGACTCCCCATCCTGGGGAAAAGACCTTGGCTATTTACCCTATCCATGCCTCTCATGAATTTATAAACCTCTATAAGGTCACCGCTCAGTTTCTGACCCTCCAGGGAATATTGCCCAATCCTATACCGCCTCTTCCCATAGCTCAAACCCTCCAACCCTGGCAACATCCTCATAAATCTTTTCTGAACCCTTTCAAGTTTCACAACATCCTTCCTATAGCAGGGAGAACAGAACTGCATGCAGTGTTCCAATAATGGCCTAACCAATGTCTTACACAGCCACAACATGACCTCCCAATTCTCATACTCAATGCACTGACTATTAAAGGCAGGCATATCAAACAGCTTCTTCACTATCCTATCTGCCATGACTCCACTTTCAAGTAACTATGAACCTACACTCCAAGGTCTCTTTGTTCAGCAACACTCCTTCGGACCTTACCATTAACTGTATAAGTCCTGAATTAGTATTACTGAAAGAGCTGTGGATGGTATAAATTAGAAACAAAATCAAAAATTGCTGGAAAAGCTCAGCAGGTCCTTGAATATCAGCACTGTATTTCATTCTAAACGTCTAAATGTTTTAAATTAAAACGTTTGTTTTTATTTTTTGCAGGCACTGCATGCGATATTATTTTGTGGGAGCATTAATATTCCTGTTATTAATCCAGAAGAAATGATCAAACATCATGAAATTCAGACATTGTATCCAGATGTCTTTTGGAAATACAACTCACAATGTTCAAAACATGCTGCCTGGCACAGTACGTTCAAGTATTTCATTCAGGAGTGCAGTTAGAGAACAGAAATGAGCTATTTAGTCAATTAAGTTGGAGACACTTATTTAATCCTTGCTCACCTCACACTCTGAACATTCTTATGCAAGCTTACAGCAGGCCAGACTTGACTCAGTTCTAGGTTTACAGCTGGAAGTGCACCAGAATCTAATTTCAGCAGCCAATGATACAAGGCAGTAAACAAGCCGACTTTACTTGGTAAGGGGGTTCAGTTAGCTCAATTTCCTGAATGGCTGGTTTTATGGTACAGAGCAATGCCAACAATCATGGGTTCAATTGCTGCACAATCTGAGGTTGTCACGAAGGAATCTCCTTCAACCACTCCCCTCAGCTGGGGTTTGATAACCTGGAGATTAAACCGCCACCAGACATCTCTCTCAAATGAGAGAGCAGTAGTATGGTCCAGTAGAACAATGGGAGCTGGGGCTGCAATCTAGTATGAGACCATCAGTGCTTCTTGTCCTGCTCTATTTAAATAGTCAATATTGTGTTGGGGGATATATGTGAGCAGTGTGTCCCATAGCATGATCTATCAATGTGGGGAGAATCCAGTCGCAAGTTGTTAAATTTAAATGATTACCGCAGCTGGAGGAATGCAGTGTTATTAAAATATCATAAGTTTGAAGCTGTCTCCTGCCCAGGGTGTGTTAGTCAGATACTGAACAATCCTTTGCAGATAAACCAGAAAAGCCAGAAATTGAAAACAAACGCAGACAAAGGAGAAACTCAGCAGGTTTGACTCATCTGTGGAGATAGAAACAGAGTTAATGTTTCAAGTCTGGTATGACTCTTTGTCAGAACACAGAAACCAGAAATAGGGTCGGGCTGCACATATTGCAGTTGCTTAACCATTGCTTCCTCCTGCATGACTATCTCCTGTCCATCATGGCTGAGAGGAGTAAAATTCCACCTTTTTTGTACCTCATTTGTAGTGAAGTTTCATGATGTATTACTAATATTAGGAAACTTGGGTGGAATTATTCCCAGCTTTGAATGACACAAGCAATAGTGAGACAGTTGGAAAAATACAGTGAGAGTGGCAAAAAAACAGATTTTCATTGTTGAGAAGAATACTCTGCATTTCAACCCAAGATTTCAGTGGTTAGATGAACATGTCATGAGTAGGTTCAGAACTTCAATACCTCCCTTTGGAGCTCATCAATACCTTCCATTGCAATCATGCTGCTAAGCTGCTCTGTGCCCCAAGCAGGCTCTCAGCTTGATATTCGACATTACAAATTAATCATAGACATCTCTGCGGAGCAGAATTAACCACAGAACACCTATAGAATTACAAACAGATTCCAAAGTCTCATGTAATATGTGGGAAGGGCAATGACACAGGCTGTTTTAATGGAGGGATGTCTTTATGACCCGGAAGAAAGAAGCAATCTATTTCACTGATATGATATTTTTCTGATACAGTGACCATAGAACATAGAACATAGAAAAGTACAGCACAGTATAGGCCCTTCGGCCAACAATGTTGTGCTGTGGAATAATCCTAATCCAAAAATAAAATAACCTAACCTACATTCCCCTCAATTCACTGCTGTCCATATGCATGTCCAGCAGTGGCTTAAATGTCACTAATGACTCCGCTTCCACGACTACCACTGGCAAACTATTCCATGCGTACACAAATATCTGGGTGATGAACCTCCCTCTGACGTCTCCCCTATACCTTTCTCCTAACACCTTAAAACTATGACCCCTCATGGCAGTCAATCCTGCCCTGGGGAAAGGTCTCTGGCTATCGACTCTATCCATGCCTCTCATTACCTTGTACACCTCGATCAGGTCACCTCTCTTCCTCCTTCTCTCCAGAGAGAAAAGTCTGAGCTCAATGCGAACTGCAGATGCTGGAGAATCCGAGATAACAAAGTGTAGAGCTGGATAAACATAGAACATAGTGACGTGCTTTGAACTCAAATTGCATGATCCCATCAGGTTTAGTAAGTTAAAGTGCTCAAAATAATAATGTGCATTTCCATTTAAAACATTAATCATAGCACTGTAACAGTGCACAAGTCTCAGGCTTAAAATTATTTCATATTTATTTCTTTACATTGAAAAATGGAAAATCCATAATTCAAATCATCAAACATATATAAACAGTGAACCATCTTAACTTCTCCCTTCTGCTAACATTGGAGCTGGGTTATAAAACAGATTGTATTAGTTCTTAGTATTCCATAGATTTATTGTGAGTAACTTCTACCAATCTATAAGGTGCATTTAAATTAAATATAATCTAATCATTTCTACTGATTAAGTTTTAATCATTGCATGTAGGGTAGACCTTGGAACTATCTAAAAGCACATGTCCACATCACTCTGTGACCCGCTAAAATAGGTGGTGACTAAGAAAGCTTTTGAAGCAGACAATGTTAGTGTTTCCAAACGAGCATGGAATCTACTAAATAAGTAACTAATTCCTGGTCATTTCTGTAATGAAAAAAATATGAGAACTTCTACTGTCACTATTCATTGCTCCAGAGTACAAGCTTTCATGTAAATGTGTGAGTTGCCACAACAGCATAGAATCCCTGAGTGATAACCCACAAAGCCTGCTCAAAGTAAATACAACTCATTATGCTAAGGCAGATAGATTGAAATAATGTTTACCACTGACCTTCCACTTCAGAGTTAAATGCATTTATTACTGCAAAATCACCAACTATTTACATTTATTGGCATTCTTTAAGGCATGGTGTGGAACATTCTATGATTGTGTTAATGACTTATTAGCAATATGTTAGTTTTCATTCAGATATACTTAGAAAACATAATTTTAGTCATTTCCAAAGTTCTTGTGCGAAAGCATAGTATTTGCGTTTAATGACAACAACTTGCAATTATGCGGAGCCTTTAACATGGAAAACATGCCAAGGTGTTTCACAGATAGGTTTGCAAACACCAAATTGGAAGGAGAAATTGGGAGGTACAAGCAAAATACAGGTCAAAAACATGGGTTTTAAGTTGCATCTTAAAGGAGAAGGGATTTAAGGAAGGCATTGCAGACAATGGAGCCTGTGTTGCTTATGGCGCAGACACCAATGCCAGTGCAGAGAGGAAAGATGAACAAGAGATCAGGATCAAAAGAACAAAGAATATAAGGGAATGTTGATGTAGGACAGGAGAAGGCTATATAGGTAGACAGGAGTGAGACTAAAGACGGAATTAACTCAATGATAAAAATGTTACATTAATTTCAGTTAGTGTAACTCAGCAAACATACAGATGATGGTGAGAAGGCTTTGCTGAACAACAGAATACAAAAGATGGAACTTTCAATGAGCCTTTTTTGTTCTGGTTTCTAAGCATATCTGAATAAACACTGGAGAATGGCCGGAGATTACCTCCTTTCAAAATGCTACCGGTTTGCCAAATTATCAAACTATACATGAACGTATACAAAACAACAGTACCTTCATTTGCAGAACGGTAACATCCATTGATGTAGCTGACTTTCTCATGGTACATGCTGCAGTTTTCATGCTTACAGTAATCATTTGGATTCTCTTGATCACACAAGTATCTTGACAGCATCTGCAAACACATTATTATTACACACTAGTCTTTCCAAGAAACAACTGAAATTACTAATAATGGATAACTTCATGATTGATCTGAATTTCATACTTGTGTGCCAGCCTTAGTGTTTACTGACACTTTTCCACCTCCTGACAACAGGTTTTGCATCTTTATTTTCATTATCATTTGAGTTAGTGTTTTGTTTATTAAAGATGATCACACTAAATGTGTTTACCACTGGCTCGTTCACAAACAGCTTGTAAAGTTCACAGCCTCTGCACTCATACATTTAATGTTCTCTTTCCATTAAACTGATTCTGAAGCTACACAATTTTTTAAAAATTCTCGGATGTGAATGCCATTCGTATGGATAGCATTCGTTGCTCAGCTTTTAGTAAGGCTTTCAAGGGCAGTCATGGTAGACTCATCCGAAAGAAGTAAGATGCATGGGATCCATGGTGACTTGGCCACATGGATTCAGAACTGGCTTGCTCATTGAAGGCAGAAGGTAGTGGTGGAAGGGTGCTTTTCTGACTGGAGGTCCATGACTAGTGGTGGTCCACAGGATCTGTTCTGGGACCTCTGCTGTTTATGATACATGTAAGTGACTTAGATAAAAATATAGATGGGTGGGTTAGTAAGTTTGCAGATGATACAAAGATTGGTGGAGTTGTGGATAATGTAGAAGGTTGTCAAAGGATACGGTGGGATATAGATCAGTTGCAGATATGGGCAGAGAAATGGCACAAGGAGTTTAATGCGGGTAAGTGTGACGTGCTGTGCTTTGGGAGATCAATGTTATGGAAAAGTATACAGTTTATGGTCAGATCTTAATCAGCATTGATGTACAGAGAGATCTTGAGGTTCGAGTCCCTAGCTCCTTGAAAGTTGCCACGTAAGTGGTAAAGAAGGCTTACAGCATGTTTGCCTTTATTGGTCAGGAAATTGAGTACAAGAGTCAGGATGTAATGTTGCAGCTTTATAAGACTTTGGATAGGCCACACTTAAGAGTACTGCTTTCAGTTCTGGTCGCCACATTACAGGAAGGATGTAGGGGCTTTGGAGAGGGTGAAGAAGAGGTTTGCCAGGATGCTGCCTGCATTATAAGGTATGATCTATAAGGAGAGGCTAGAAAAACTCGAGTTGTTTTCTCTGGAGTGACGGAGGCTGAGGTTTGGTGTTATGTTCGACACAAACATCGAGGGCCAAAGGGCCTGTTGCTGTGCTGTACAATTCTATGTTCTATCTCCAATTACTTCTAAGAAGATTGCGGTCAGTTGTCTTTATGAATCTCTTAAAATCTATTTGGTGTAAGTATACCCACAGTGCTGTGAGGGATGGGATTGATGGTTTTTGATCCACCAGCAGTGCAAGAATGATGACAGTTAGTCATACTTCATCTCTTTCGATTCTGCAATGCCATCACGTTACTTGCACATGGATGCTGCCAAAGTCTTGGAGAGTATTCTCAAGCAGTTTTGGAAAGAAAAATGAGGAATTAAAGATTTAATTATGTCATCACTGATGTGATAGTTTCAATTTACTATGACAGTAGCATGCTGTTATAGAACAGAACAATACAAATGAATGGAGAGATACAGATTCACGGCTAGAATTCCTGCAGTGCTACAGTCTGGATTTTAGCCATCACTAGTAAGTGCATAAGACGATTGCAAAGTCAGTCACGGGCTATTATCTTTCATAAGCAACCAACTGGTAGAGGAATAATGTTATGCTATGATATAGTTCCAGGTCACTATCATTTATACAGAAATGAAAGCTTCTCTCTTCAATCGATAGAACTGGGCCAGAGATTTCACATTTCAAACAAAACAAACTATTTTATGTAGAACAAATTAAACTATGCAAATATGGTTGACTTAACAATGTGGTTTATAATTCTTTACAGTACGTATGCCCTCAGGTTTACTTCTTACCTCCCCAAGAAATTGCAAGTTAGTTCTTCTGCAGGGACCATCATAAGTATGCCATAGTCCTCTGGAGAATTTCCCTCAGCTTCAGCAGCTATCTGAGGTAAAATTTTAATTTCCCCTCTCTTGACCGAAGAGGCCATGTCCCTTGTTCTAACTGCATTTCTAATACTTCCAAACTAATCTGTAGGTTATTTTATTTTCCAATAAGACAGTAAGCCTTAATGTACATTCTCCTACTGACTTCAAAACAGGAAATCTTTCAACTTTTGTTTCCTCACAAGATTCCAAATGTGATTAAGTGTCAGCAGCCTTCTACATAGTCAATGACAAAGTCAGTGACTTACTCTGTTTATGGTGCAGTTCCATCTAAATGATATATATTGAACATAAATTCTACCAGTGAGCTGAAAACCACACAAGATCCAAACTGCAACAAAAACCCTTTCCCTGCATATGGCCAGATATATTGAAAGCAGAAAGCCTTCCTAAGCAAACATGTCAGGCAGTATCTGTGGAGAAGGAGAAACTGAGTTAATATTTTGAGACCCATATGACTATTCAGAAACGAAAGGTGTTGGAAAACATTTTTTTCATACGTTGACGGAGGCAGAGGCCCAGTGCAAAAGTTAAAGAGGTTGTCAATGCTGGACCATGAGAGAAAGAGATGTAAAATAGATGTAAATTAGGGTGCAAAAGGGAGAGAAAGGACCTCCATGCTCAGAACAAATGAAACAAGATGCTAACAAGACAAACTGTTGGGGAGGGAAGGTGGAAGAGAATGTAAGAAAAATGAAGAACACACATAACGTAGTCAGTGTTAACATTTCGGGTCCGATGACCTTTCCTCCCCAAAATGTTAACTCTGTTTTTTCAATCACAGATGCTGCCAGATCTGCTGAGCTTTTCCAGCAAGTTCTGTTTATGGTGCTGACTTACAGCACCCACAGTTCTTTTGGTTTTTATAACACAGTCAGTTTCTGCAGTTATGAAATTTAGGGTTCTTGTGAAGATTTGTAGCTCAGGTTGTGGATGAGGTTGTTGGCTTGCCTGCCGAGCTGTCTGGTTATCGTACAGATGTTTCGTCACCATGCTAAGTAACATCATCAGTGCTTCCTCTGATGATCATTCTAGCTTGAGCCAATACAGACATGTATGGAAATTCCTTGAGGCCTGGTTTTCAATGGTAAAGCAATCAACAAATGTGTGGAATTAGATTAGATTCCCTACAGTGTAGAAACAGGCCCTTCGGCCCAACAAGTCCACACCGCTCCTTGAAGCATCCCACCCAGGCCCAACCCCTATAACCCATACATCCCTGAACACTATAGGCAATTTAGCACGGCCAATCCAACTAGCCTGCACATCTTTGGACTGTGGGAGGAAACCGGAGCACCTGGAGGAAACCCACGCAGACACGGGGAGAATGTGCAAACTCCACACAGACAGTTACCCGAGGCTAGAATTGAACCCGGGTCCCTGGCACTGTGAGGCAGCAGTGCTAACCACTGAGCCACCGTGCCACCCACGAGGCCCCATGTACAAACACATGCAGAACAGAACCAGAAACAACACATGCAAAATGGAGGCCACGATGATGATGTTACCTAGCATGGTGATGAAAGGTCTGTATGATAATCAGCCAACTCGGCAAACAAGCCAACAACTTCAGTTATGGAATTCAATATTGAGAGCTCGAGGCTGTAAAGTGCCGAATGAGGTTTGGTCCTTGAGCTTGCATTGGGCTTTGCTGGAACACTGTAGCAGGCCCAGGTCAGAAATACTGGGATGAAACCAAAGTGGTTTATTGAAATGGCAAGCAACTGGGAGGTCAGGATCATTCCCACAGACAGAACGGAGGTGTTCTCATTTATAATTTGCTCTTTGATTTGGTGACGGAAATGGGCTTTATACCCCTTCAGGGATTCAATGAGTGCATATAAACTCATTTTTCTCCAACTCCCAAACCAAACCCATGTCCGTACTGCAGTTCTTTGCAAACAGTGTAGCCCTTCAATCTAGAGATAGCAGGATGTTCACCTGTACATCTACTAATGTGGTGTACTGCATCCGCTGTTCCCTTTGTGGCCTCCTCCACATTGGGGAAAAACTAAGCAGAGACTTGGGGACGACTTTGCAGAACACCTCCGCTCGGTTCACACTAAACAACTGCACCTCCCAGTCACGAACCATTTCAAATCCCCCTCCCATTCCTTAGACGACATGTCCATCCTGGGCCTCTTGCAGTACCACAACAATGCTACCCGAAGGTTGCAGGAACAGTAACTCATATTCTGCTTGGGAACCCTACAGCCCAACGGTATCAATGTGGACTTCACAAGCTTCAAAATCTCCCCTCCCCCTACCACATCCCAAAACCAGCCCAGCTTGACCCCACCTCCCTAACCTGTCCTTCCTCCCACCTATCCCGTCCTCCCACCTCATGCCCCACCCCCATCTCCTACCTACTAATCTCATCCGGCCCCCTTGACCTGTCTGTCCTCCCTGGACTAACCTATCTCCTCCCTACCTCCCCATCTACACTCACCTCTACTGGCTCCATCCCCGCCACTTTGACCTGTCTGTCTCCTCTCCACCTATCTTCTCCTCTCTCCATCTTCTATCCGCCTTCCCCTCTCTCCCTATTTATTTCCGAGCCCACTTCCCCTCCCCCATTTCTGAAGAAGGGACTAGGCCCGAAATGTCAGCCTTCCTGCTCCTCTGATGCTGTTTGGCCTGCTGTGTCCATCCAGTTCTGCACTTCGTTAGCTCTTCAACTTCAGTTTTCCAGCTAAGTAAGCTCTCCTGCTGTTTTATAATCAAAGTTTTGATGAAGAGTCACTGGACTTGGAACATTAACTCTGATTTCTTTCCAGAGATGCTGCCAAACCTGCTGAGTTTCTCTGGCAATTTCAGTTTTTATTTCAGATACCCAGCTTTCGCAGTTCTTATTTTGCTGTTTTAAGATGTTCCCAATATAGGAGTTAAGCTCTTAAAGCAACAAGGCCTCAAACTTGTAAATATAATGGACAGTAGGTTGCTTTAGTTAGATTTAGCTCATTTTCTACAGTTACACTTTAATTCTTAAAAATAAATATCATACATTAAGAATCCATTCATAATTGCCATAGAACTGAATAGCTTGCTGAGCCACAACTGAAGGAGCGAATGAAAAGTCAGCCACATCACTGTGGAGTCACACATAGGCCAGATCAGAGACAGATGGAAGACTTCCTTTTCCTATTTATAGTGCATCAGATGACATTTTTAAATAACAATTGATGATAGTTTCCTTGTCACAATCTTTAAAATAAACACAGGTCTAAATCGTCAAAAAATTGTTTGAAATGCAACAAGATCATATCATATCTTGTGATTCAAATGTTTTTGGGGGCAGTGTCTGTTCGTGCACTTCTTGTGTTCATGCCACACAAGACAGACATCTGCTGATAACTTACAGCTATCTCTATGTAGAAACCGGCATTGTCGCTGTCAAAACAATATATCATACTTATGACAGTTCATTGTAACTGTAAACAGTACTTCATATAAGCAAATTTACTATATGTGTGCTTAATAGGAAATTGTATGGAACAAATATTAGAAAACGTAATCACATTTTTTTAGTTTTCAAAATATGCAGGTACCCTTTTTGCTTTGTACATATGATATTGTGTGCATCAAATAAATATTTTTATTGAATATCACGCATAAATAGAGAAATGTACATAATAACAAACAACTTAATTTACTGAGCAGATAGGTTATTTAAATTCATGAAAGTACGTTACTTAAATCCATGTCATCTGTTAATTACTCTCAATCACTGAGCTTTCAAATACTAGAAAATGTTTAAACAAATGCATGATAAAGAGTTGAAATGCATTGCTCGAAGGTGTGCCAAATGAATATTCAATAATCACCTTCAAATGGATGAATATCTGAAGGAGAAAAAATGGGCTCATTCAAATTGAAAGAAATTTAACATGTTAGGAGCAGAGGTTGAGGAATCACAGAATGGAACATCAGAGAAAGGAGATTATTTGCCTCTTGAGATAATAAAGTGTGGAGCTAGAGGAACACAGCAGGCCAGGCAGCCTGACAGGAGCAGGAAAGTTGACATTTCTGGTCTGGATCCTTCTTCCGAAATAGGGAGGGGGAAGGGAGCTGAGAAATAATTAGACAGAGGAGGGGAAGGGCTGAGTGAGTGTCCAGACATAATGGAAGCATCCAGATCAGGCCGCATTTCTGTCTTTGAATGTGTGTGTGTGTGTGTGTGTGTGTGTGTGTGTGTGTGTGTGTGTGAGCGAGCCTGTGCATGGGTGTGAGTGTGCGCCCGTGCGTGAGTGTGAACAAGCGTGCGCCCATGGGTGGGTTTGAGGGGTGGGGCTGGGGAAAGTAGGTGGGATAGTGATAGATGAATGCAGGTAGGGAGTGGTGAAGATTGGTCAGTGAGGTGGGAGTGGTGGGCAGGCGGGATAGAAGATGGACATGTTGTCAGGTCAAGGAGGCAGGGATGAAAGGGATGAGGCCGGGGTGGGGGGATTTTGAAACTGGTAAAATTCACATTTTAGGCCATTGGCTATAGGCTTCCAAGGCGGAATATGAGGTGCTGCTCCTCCAGTTTGCAGGTGGCATCACAGGGAAAGATGCCGGGGGTGGTGGGGCTAGTGGGAAGTGTACAGCAGATGAGGAAGTTGCGGACAGAACTATCCCTACAAAAGGCAGATAGGGATGGGGGGGGAACGGAGATCATCGTTGCAGGGTCGGGTTGTAGATGGCAGAAGACTGTTTTGTAGAGCACCTGCGCTCTGTTCGCTACAAACGACAACACCTTCCAGTCGCAAACCATTTAAACTCTCATTCCCACTCCCTGGATGACATGTCCATTCTCGGCCTCCTACAGTGTCACAATGACACCACCCAGAAACTGAAGGAGCAGCACATCATATTCCACCTTGGGTGCCTAAAGCCTGATGGCTTTCACCAGTTTTAAAATCTCCCCACACCCCAGCCTCATCCCATGACTAACCCACCCTCTCATCCTGGCCTCCTTGTCCTGACACAACCTGTCCATCTTCTCTACCACCTATCCACCCCACCCATCCCACTGACCCATTCCCACCACTCCCTACCTGCACTCACATATCACCATCCCATCTACCTTCCCCAGCCCCATCCCTCCTCTCTATAATTATTTTTGAGCTCCCTTCACCCTCCCCATTTCTGAAGAAACATCAACTTTACTGCTCCTGTGATGCTGCCTGGCTTGCTGTGTTACTCCAGCTCCACACTGTGTTATTTCTGACTCTAATATCTGCAGTACTTACTATTTCTATTTGCCTCTGAGTCGGCACTAGTTCTTTGAAGGGCTTCAGTAATCTGGAGGGCTGGTTTGCAAAGCAGAGAGAAGCCAACAGTGCTGGTTCAATTCCTGTATCGGCTGAGGTTACTATGAACATCTTGTCTTCTCTACCTTGCCCCGTTACCTGAGGTATAGGGACCCTCAAGTTAAATTCAACCCCGGCCTCCCCTCTCTCATGAGATTGCAGGACTCTGGGGACTTTATAGAATGGGGTACTTCAGTCCCACATTTATGTGGTTAACTATTTAAACGCTCTAAAAAAATATGGTAAGCTCCTGTAAATAAACAAATAATTTAAAGATCATTTCTACCATTGCGAAACATCTTCAAAAGTAATGCAGTGACTTAAGACGGTCTTTTTGAAGGATGGGAAATAAATATGGTTTGGCCAGCATTTCCCTTCTCACAAAAAGAAAATTTTAATAATCAAAGATTTGCTTATGGTCCATGTAAGTTTCAATGCATACATGAAAATATTAAAAAATTAGCTTCAACAACTTCCTATGGCTGAGAATTCCATAGGTTCACCACTAGATGGGTGAAGAAATCTCAGTCCTAAAAGGCCTACACTACATACTTCAACCATGACAGGTAGTAATCACCTGGTTTTTACTTGTTCTGCATCCTGGACAACATTCCACAATGGTCAGTGGCAACATTAAACTACACTTTTCACTGTATTTGTATACATTTGTCAATAAAAATCAATGGCTATTAGATACTGCTGTTGTATTTGTACCAGTGCAGAGTGACTAATGGCATGACTTGCTCTTTAGCACTAATCTTCAATACTACAGCTGGGATACAGTCAGGGGCTATAGCTTTTACTACATTCATTCCCTTCAGCTGTTCCTTGAAATCACACAATTAACCAAATTGTTTCAAGTTTGATAGCTGTGATGTGGGCATCACAGGAACATGCCAAGTCAGATCGTCAATTGGCCCTTCGAGCTAAAGATGATTCCAAGTGCTTCAGCCGTGAAATTTGTTGAGAAATACTAGGCTGTACCATCATTGAGAACAGGAATGCCTTTTTAGCATCCTGTCCCAATTAGTTGTTTCAATATTCACCAATCACAACTGTATATGGCAGGACAGCAAAACTTTGACCTCCACTGCTGTTCATGGCCTATGCAATTGCTGCTGATTTTTAGCATGTGGCAGTCCCACGCTCCAGCTCCAAAAGGATAATATCTAATTTTCATACGCTTTCTTATACATATTGAAGCAGACTGTTCCCTGGATTGATAATTATAGAATGGGTGAACATAGCTGCTGCTGATAGCCAACAGTAGTTCCTCAGATGTCTAGATTTAAACCGCAACATCTGTTGTGATCTTAGCCGAGTTAGTACAGTTGTACCCAGACAGAACTATGTCCTTACAGTGAGGATGGGACTTTAGCATGTCAGGACTGGATGATAAGACAAATGACTGTACTGGTAGGAATGACCTAGTTAACACACTCAGCAGCTTCCACAGACTCAATCTGGGATTACGCCCTTCAGCATATAGCCAGCTCTGATAGTACTCACTACAAAACTGCACTGAAAACCCCCAATCAGTAGAATATTCTCTATCTTTGAGTGCTGAGGAAGCATCACAAGACCTGAAATGCCAACTCTTATTTCTCTCCACAGATGCTGCCAGACCTGCTAAACATTTCCAGCAAATTCTGTTTTTGTTTCTGATTTACAACATCCACAGTTCTTTTGGTTTTCATTCTCTACCTTTACCACTTAACCAAGCAATGGTCAAAATTCACCGGCTGAGAATGGTCAGTAGCATTATATGCAAGTTTCACCTAATTGGTCAATGTTGAAGATTTGATGCCCACTTAAACTGCATAACACTGTTACCAACCCTGTAAGAGATAGCAAGGACTGCAGATGCTGGAGTCAGTGACAACACAGTATGGAGCTGCAGGAACACAGCAGGCCAGGCAGCATCAGAGAAGCAGGAAAGTTGATGTTTCGGATTGTGACCGTTCCGAAGTGTCAAATTTTCTGCTCTTCTGATGCTTCCTAGACTGCTGTGTTCCTCCAGCTCCATACTGTGTTGTTCCTGTTACCAACCCTGTAAAGCCTGTTGTCTCGGTGATTAGGAGAGGAGTTAGAAACATGAACTATGAATCACTGAGCATGACTTCAAACTGTTGGTCAAGCAGTCTATGGGTCACCACCAGATGTTTGCAAGGTCATTAGGCGGTCAACTGTAAGTTGTGCTGCCATTTCCAGTAGCTAGGTCAAGACAGAATAGTTGAACTGGCTCAATGTTTTTAGTGTCAAAACAATTGTTGCAAGTAACTTTTTGGGTCAGTGTAGACAGCAATAACCAAATGCATAGCAAAAAGAACAGAATTTTATTTCCCACTTCAGTTTCCCACCACTTAAATTTATTTAAATTAAAAACGAGATGTTGGAAATACTTGGATCAGGCAGTAGTGGAGGGAAAAGTGGTTAACAATTAAACAAATACAGAGGAACTGGGGTTTAAGTACAACAAAATGGAAGGCTTGAAAGGGAAGCAGGGGATAAAAGATTAGATTACAAATAAAAATCCAAAGAGTGGAAATGGATATAGCAAAGGAACAAAAGCTGATAACTGCGATGCAGAGGAATAAAAAGATAATGAAATCATCAAATCGAAAAGGGGCAGAATTTATGGATTGGTGGGTTGAACTCATATGAATTCCAGAGGCTGTAGAATGGAGCTAAAGGAAAAGATGCCATCTCTTAGCTTGCTTTGAGCTCAGTCTTTCAACTCGTTCAGATCATCATTTAGATCATGACCATAACTCTTAACTTCCTGTTCATTGTTCAGTTCTGTCTCACTTTTGTTCTTTATATTGCATTAACCCTTGGTTTTGAGATCATGAAAAGCCTGTCATTTAGACTCATCATGCTACCCAAAAAGCTTCCCTACTCTAAATTTTGCTCACACTCACGACGATTCACTGGCTCAAAAGCTACTCGTCTTTTCTCAGTTTTGAAAGGTCATTGATGTGAAACATTTACCCTTCACTAATCAAAGATCCCAATATTGTCTTCATTTCAGACTGCCAACATACGTAGCAGAGATAATGGGAACTGCAGATGCTGGAGAATACAAGATAATAAAGTGTGAGGCTGGATGAACACAGCAGGCCAAGCAGCATCTCAGGAACACAAAAGCTGACATTTCAGGCCTAGACCCTTCATCAGAGGCTCTCTGATGAAGGGTCTAGGCCCGAAACGTCAGTTTTTGTACTCCTGAGATGCGCTTGGCCTGCTGTGTTCATCCAGCTTCACACTTTATTATCAACATACGTAGCAATTTGTTTTGTTCAGCCTATCATCCAATTTAGTCTGAAACAAATCTTGGGGCTTAAAAACTGCTGCATCTTTATAGCAGTAGTAAGGAAAAGGAAGGTAAAGCCTACTGATCTTATCCTCAATCAAAGATATATCCTGCAAAGACATATGTCTGCAACGAGAACATGCTCCAGCATACTCTGTGGCACTCATGTTTAGCAGCCCAGCACAGATTATTCATACGTAATATAGAGTCATACAGCTGTACGGCATGAAAATAGACCCTTCGGTCCAACTCGTCCATGCTGACCAGACATCCTAATAATCTGGTCCCCATTTGCCAGCATTTGGCCCATATCCTTCTAAACCCATCCTATTCACATATCCATCATAGCCACATTTTTAAACATAATAATTGTACCAGCCTCCACCACTTCCTCTGGCAGCTCATTCCATACATGCATCGCCCGATGTGTGAAAACGTTGCCCCTTAGATCCCTTTTAAATCTTTCCTCTCTCACCTAAATTTACGTGCTCTAGTTTTGGGCTCCCCTACCCTGAGGAAAAGACCTTGTCTATTTATCCTGCCCATGTCTTTTGTGAGTTTATAAATCTCTATAAGCTCACCCCTCAGCCTCTGACACTTGAGGGAAAATACCACCAGCCTATTCTACAGACACTTCTTGAGTACTCTGCGGATTTAACCACCTTGAATCCCATCAATTTTCCCAGTATCATTTCTCTACTAATACTGATCTCCCTCAATTCTTTCCTCTCACGTATATGTCCCCTATTATACATACCTCATTTGTCTGTAGTGGACTTACATTTCTCTTCACCAATCTTACTCCTCACATCCCTACAGAAATTCTTAGCGTCAGTCTTTATGTTCCCTGCAAGCTTACTTTCATACCGTATATTCCCCTTAATTAATCTTTAGTCCTTTACTGAATTCTAAACTGCTCCCACTCATCAGATATTATTCTTCTTGACCAATCTGTACACGTGGTTTGGATACCTTATCTAATTTCCTTTCGTAAGGTATGGATTAGCCCTCTTACCTATTTTGCTTTTATGCCAGATGAAAATAAACAGTTGCTTCAGTTTAAAAGTTTCATTGCCGGCCACAGTAAAGCCTGTCTGCACCTCTGACTAAACAGTCCCTATCACAAAAATCAACCATTTGGAACCTGACGTAACTCTTGTTACATTTGAGCCAGTCTTGGTATAAGAAACTGGCCATCAGTACTCCATTCCCCTGAAAGTCACTCTCACCCTACACATTCAAGACTGCAGACTTTTAAATCAGTAAGTGGAAACAAAGAATTATGGGGTGAAGGCTATCAGATTAGCTACTATTTCAATGTCTGCTCTGCTATTCAATGGGGTGAATGCCTGCTTCCACACCCTTGCTAATGGTAAATCGTAAAAAGGTTGCTTGTCTTAAAAGGGTTTGTGCTAGAAGGAATGACCAAGGTGGCATTAATCTGAGCAAGCTAGCTGGGGTCAAGGTTTATTAAAAAAGAAACTGATACAGCTAATGGAGCAAAAACAAAAAAAAAGGGCTACTTGGTGTTCGCTAGTGGCCAAACTGATCAAACAACTGGTGACTGGGCAGTGTCAAAAAGTTTGATTACATACACCTTGCAAGAAGGGCGTAAGAAAAAAAATCAGAGTCAAAGCAATAGCTGTATCAGGATGGGTGGGGTTGCTCAATCAATGGCCAGAAGTTAAGATTAAGCAGGCTGATCCCATTTCAGTCTGATCTTCAGACAAGGTCACATAAACCAGCTGAGTTGCGATTCTGCACCTAACGTGGAGGCCCTTTTTTGCACTACTTATGTATTTTGGGTATACAGAACTGTCTTGGGATGCTGATACCTACAGTAAACCTGACATACTAGGAAAAGAATGAATAAAAGCGTACACAAAAGATCTATTCTGACAGAGAACATTCCACTTAAAAATATCAAAGATTCATGTTATGCCCTGGCACTAACCTTTTACACAAGCTGGAATCATAAACTCAAGTCAACCTCTTAGCCATCATCATCTCCCCAGGTAGCTTGCAAGTCACTTGAAAATTTTCTGTGAAGTTATTTTTCTACTATTTTAAATATGCAGGTTTTGAGTGTATGTATTAAGTGTCATTATGTATTAGAAGCTCAAACCTACTCTCCCTCTGCCACTCTCATAGAATTGAGACTTAAGAAATGTGCACCTCCACCCTTTCATTAAATTCATTTGAGGAATCACTGGCTGACCAGTATTTATTGTTGTACTGAGCTGCCTTCTTCAACCACTGCATTCCAGCTGCTGTAGGTTGAGCCACAATGATGTTGGTAAAGGAATTCCAGAATTTTGGCCTAGCAACACTGACTGCAAGCCATGTGATAAGAAAACAGTATACAGCCTATGTCTGTTATGCACTTCCTGTCATGCTGTCCACAAGGCATGAAGTGTACTAATGGTTTGAGTGTAGTATTGCTAGAAAATTAAATGTAAGACTGAAGGAAAAGAAACTCCATGGTAGGCAATGTTGTTTATTACAGTCAGTCACTCCAGGGGTGTTTTTTTAAAAAGAAAATAAAAGCATGTATTTACTACACAATTAAAGTAGACATGACAGATCACAACTGTGCAACACAGTGAGGACATGTGCATGCACTAGTCAAGTTGAGGGGATCTACAGATGCTCATTTCAATTTTATCTGCTATTCTTAAATGGATGCAAGTTAAAAAAAGCTATTGGAGAACACCACTGTATATTATCGACATACATTAGGACTGTAAGGAAAGGTACCAATACATAAATATTGATACTTCCAGGCTGGCTTAGGACAGGAAATTAAAAAAAAAGGTCAAACCAACCTCAGCACAATATAGCAAGTCAATTAAGTGCAAATAGCTGCAGAATAATATCAACTTAGCGAGTTTTGAGAAGATTTGTAGCTCAGGTTGAGTTTCTGGATGTGAGTTTGCTCGCTGAGCTGGAAGGTTAGATTTCAGATGTTTTCATCACCATTCTAGGTAACATCATCAGTGAGCCTCGATGAAGCGCTGGTATTCTGTCCTGCTTTTTATCTGTTTAGGTTTCCTTGGGTTGGTGATGTCAATGATGTTACCTAGAATGGTGACGAAACCTCTGAAAACTAACCTTCCAGCTCAGCGGGCAAACTCACATCCACGATATCAACTGCAACTAAAGTTTATAGGAAAAAGGCTCTTACGAACAGCATTCCCATTCAATTCACAAAACACCAACAGCATGCTGTTTCATCATAGACACAGCCTGTGAAATGAAACGTTGCAACAAATGGTCTGAATCATTTATGACCCATGGAGGAAAATTACGTTTAATGTTGACAAGTTGCAAGGACATGGTCAATACCAATCAAGGTGTTACTGTCCATAAAACTGAAGCGTTTCCAAGAAAAGGTATTTAAATGCTTCCAATGTCCTAAAAAAGGTGCCAAATAGTGCGCACAAGCCTCACTGTCCAAGTAACACTGTTCCAATCACTGACTGGGGCCCAAAATATCACAGGAAATCCAAGTCATCAACCAGCTTCTTCATTTCAGATGCATTTCTGCTGATGAAGTTCCTTGTATCTTGGGAGATCTTTTCCAACCCAGCTTCTTTGAGGGCTGCCATATATTCTTCGTTATTCTGAAACAGATCAATGCTTTTACTTGCACCATGATGCAGCTTGGAGTGATAAAGCAAATGCACTTCAATTACAGATCAACAAGTCCCAGAAAGTAATGCTTGAATATTTTCTACTGTAGAATCCTATTCTAAACAAATTAAACTTGTGTTACTGCAAAAACCAAAGAAAAGAGCAATGGCATTTAGGTTTAAAAATTGAAAAATAAAGAGAACTAAAGCACAATTGTTGACATTCTCAAACAAAACAAGAAAATTTCAATTAGGAATCAGTGCCGAGGGCATTATCTGGCTTAGACATACGATGAAAGTCCATTCTTTATATGCTAGTAATGGCAAGTTAGTGGTGCTCTACTTCAAAGCATTGCTGTTAAGTGCAAAGTATAGAGTGATGCAAACGTTAGCAGATTGCAATACAGTTGACGTAGTCCAATTTAAAGAATCAGACAGGAAAAAGCCATATTTCATGAAATAAATCAGGGCATCCAATAGAGCTGGATGAACACAGCAGGCCAAGCAGCATCTCAGGAGCACAAAAGCTGACATTTCAGGCCTAGACCGTTCAGAAAAGAGGGGGAGGAGGTTCTGAAATAGATAAGGAGAGGGGGGAGGTGGATAGAGTAAAAGATAGGCGGAGGGGATACAGACAAGTCAAAGAGGTGGGGATGGTGCCAGTAGAGGTGACTGCAGGTCGGGAGACAAGGAGGAGATAGGTCAGTCCAGGGAGGACAGACAGGTCAAGGGGGGGTGGGATGAGGTTAATAGGAAGGAACTGGGAATGCCACTTGAGGTGGGGAGGAGGGGATAAGGTGAGAGGAAGAACAGATTAGGGAGGCAGGGATAAGTTGGGCTGGTTTTGGGAGGCAGTCGGAGGAGGGGAGATTTTGAAGCTTGTGAAGTCAACATTGATAGCATTTGGCTGCAGGGTTCCCACACGGAATGAAATGCTGTTCCTGCAACCTTCAGGTGGCATCGCAAGAGGCCCAGGATTTTGGGCGGGGGGGGGGTGGTCCTTGGAGGGGTGGGGGGGGAGAAAGGAAGGACATCAGATGTACGGGAGTGGAATGCCTCATTCTGGGAGCACATGTGGCGGAGGCAAAGGGAGGTGGTGTATTCTAAGTAGCCGTGGGAGTTGGGGGCTTGAAATGGATATCAATTTCTAGGTGGTTGCCTGAGATGGAGACGGGGGTCCTGAAAGGTGAAGGAGGTGTTAGCAATGCTTCAGGTGAACTTGAGGTTGGGGTGGAAGGTGTTGGTGAAGTTGATGAACTGCTCGAGCTTTTGTGTTCCTAAGATGCTGCTTGGCCTGTTGCGTTCATCCAGCTCTACACTGTTATCTCAGATCCTCCAGCATCTGCAGTTCCCATTAACTCTGATACAACTGTTCAGGAGTGCCTTGCTCAAAAAGCATCTTATAGCTGATACTGAAATTTAGTACTTTTACATCACATGGTGCATTTCAACATTAGAAAACCAAAGTCTAATATCAGCTATTTAAATAAGCACTTCATAATGCAGAACATACATACTGCTTAAAAATAGAAGCTAAAGATTTGCACCTTGCGCTCAAGAGAGCAGTCAAAATAGTGAACGATTAGCATCTAGTAGAAACTGATTTTCTGGAAAGTTGGTTATTTTGTGATGCTGCCCTTGACTGCAAGGGGGAAGAAAAGTCAACATGTCTTTTTAGCAATATTCTTACCTTTGGCCTGAAACCCCTGCCATATTCATAGATTTCAGTTCCAGGAAATACTGGACCTTTGCAGAAGAGCTCTTCCAAATCACTGGCAATTTTGTGCAACATTTCTTCTTCATAGGCAAATACTGAACCATCCTTTCCAGCGAGGATGACAAGCTGAAGCCCTGGTGCCAGGCATGGATAACTTTCAATCATGCCCAAGACCACCATATCCATTCTCTGGGGCAAATAGAGATCTTCCCAACATTTAAGCAGGTCAGGCCTTCCCCAGTAAACAGTATCATCCAGACCCCCAATTATTAGTGGAACGTCCATTGGCAATTTCACAGCCTTTCCTCTATGAAGATTCACTTTGTCTGATACCAGTTGCAAATATTTTCCACCTAAAAACGAGAAGTACTAATGAAATCCATTACCTATCTCGTGCACTTACTCAGAATATGGTAGGGGCATGCATCTCAGGTTTAGTGAACTAAGCTAGCCAATATATTGGAATACGGTGTTCAGTTCTCTCATAGGAAGGATATGGAAGCTTTAGAAAGGGTGCAGGGTCCTGCCCAGAGGGTGGGTTTTGAGGGAAGGTTGAGGGAACTAGGACTTTTTTCATTAGAGCAAAGAGGATGAGAGGTGACTTGTTAGAGGTGTACAAGATGAGCAGGCATAGATAGAGGGGATAGTCAGAGGCTTTTCCCCCAGGGCAGAAGTGACTATTACAAGGGGGCATAATTTTAAGGTGATTGAAGGAAGGAATAGGAAAGATGTCAGAGGTAGGTTCTTTAGACAGAGTGGTGGGCATGTGGAATGCATTGCAGGCAATGGCAGTGTAGCCAATACTTTTAAGCGACTCTTGGATAGGTACATGGAGGATTGTTAAATGTAGGGTAGTTTGATCTTAGTCGGAAAACAGGATGGCACAGCATGGTGGGCCGAAGAGCCTGTACTGTGCTGCACTGGTCTATGTTCTAAATTTAGATAGGGCAGCAATTGATTAACTAGAGCTGGTTGGAGTTGGTGAGTAAAGGACCACATGGGGAGTGGGCATCACCTGACACCATTTAAAAAGTGGAGAATAAAAATTCCTGAATGAACTACAAAGCAGCTATTTTTGCAAAGAGTCTCAGGCTAGTAGATTTAACAGCCAGCACAACTTTAAGTGATCAAGAAAGGACATGGAAGAGCTGCACCAAGAACAAATAATGAAGTACATTCACTAGGTAGGTGGAAGAGAGAGAAACATGACTGAGCAAACCAGCCAGATGTGTCAAGTTAAAAATGAAACTCCATTAAAAACAAGGGTATGAACTGACCTCACTACTGATCACTCAGACTACACAGGAACATGTATGGGAGGAAAAGGGGCACAAAATATGGTGAAGAATTAAAACTCTTAAAATTATGTCCTTTTATAATATTCCAGTGCATCTGGCTTAAAATTACATGAATGATACAGCTTTTTCAAAATAGCAGCTAAAAATGCTTAGCTCAGATTTAATACTATAAATCAAGGTATCTACACGACTGGCTCATCTTGTAATGGTTGAATTTTAACCAACCAAAAGGCAAGTGTAACTTTCTATACTATTTACCATAAATCATTTCAGACAGACATCAACCCAACTTTATGTAAAGTTAAACAACTGAAGTATTTTACCTGGTCTCAGTTTGCTGAATGTTCTCTCAATTTCTGCGCTGTCTTCCGGATCTGCGAGACTTCCATTACTGTCTTCACTAAGAACATCAAATCAAACAAGTTTATATATGGGACAGTCTTTTTTTTTAAAAAAAAGTGACTACAGGAGTCAAGTGTTTGTGTTTATATACTCAAGGCAATAAACTGATCCAATGCAATTAACTGTGATTCTGTTTTGCAAACTGTTTAAATCAATTTGCACAACAGTCTCAGATTGGGTCAGCAGGGGTTCAGCCATTACAGAAACATGGCTGGAGAAAGGACAGGACTGACAGCATAACATTCTGGGGTATGTGCTCGAGAAAGGATACAGGAGGTGGTGAGTAGGGGAATGGGGTATCATTTTTGATTAGGAAAAACATGATGTCTGTACAAAAAGATACTGCAGCAAGATTGTCCAGTGAGATTAATGGATGAAACTAAAATAAAAATAATGAACACTTGGGGGGGGGGGGGGGGGGGGGGGTTCCTATATTACAATCCAAATAGTCAGCAGAAATTGAAAAGCAAATATGCAAAGAGATTTCATCTGTAAGAATAATAGGGTTGTAACAGTAGGGGATTTTAAATTTTCCAAAAAGACTGGGACAGTGTTAATGGTTTGGATGGTGAGGAATTTATGTGTTCATTGGAGATTTTCCTTAATTCAATGTAGATATACCTATCAGAAATGGTGCAAAACCTGATCATCTTTTGAAGGAAGGGCAAGTGACTGAGGTGTCACTGGAGTAGCATTCTGGGGCCGGTGATCATAATTCCATTAATTGTTAAAGAGAACAGTATTTATGGAGGTATCTTAAAGTTCAAAATTGGAGTAAGGCCAATGTTGTTGTTAGACAGGCACTTTTGAGAGCTGATTGCGCGCGCGGGGGGGGGGGGGCGGCGAGAGTGAGAGAGCTATTTGACAGCTAGGGAATGCTGAATGACTGCAGAAATTGATGCTCTGGTCAAGAAAAAAAGGCATATAATCAGGTATAGACAGCTGGGATCAACTGAATCTCAAGAGGAGTACTGTGGCAGAAGTATGTTTAGGAGGGAAAACAGGTAACATGAGATAGCTTCGGCAAATAAGAAGTTTAGAACCGAATGGAGATTCTGCAAGTACATTAAGGGCAAAAAGAGCAATTATGGGAAGAAAAGTACACTTGATTAGGTGTTTCCCAGAACTTATTTGGGAAGGCAAGAACAGATTAGGGATAGTAAATATGGTTGCATGTACGAGGAAATAGTGTCTCACTAACTTGATTAATTGTTATGAAGAGGTGACAATGGTGAGGCCACTTTTTGAATACTGCATTCAATTCTGATCTCCCTTCTGGACAGCAAATGTTGGCAAATTGGAAAGTGTGCAGAAAAGACTTACAAGGATGCTGCCAAGATTGGTGGGTTTCAGTATTAGGGACAGACTAAATAGGCAGGGGCATCTTACCTGGAGCAGAGGCTGAGGGATGACTATTAGAGGTTTATAGAATTTTGAGGGACATAGTGTGACTAGCCAAGGTCTTTTTTCCCCCCCCAGGATAAGGGAGTCCAAAACTAAACGACACAGGTTTAAAGGTGAGGGGAGAAGATTTAGAAGGTACAGGATGGGAAGTTTTTTTTGTGCAGAGGGTGATGGGTGTATTGAACAAGCTGCCAGAAACGAAGTGATGAGATGGGTACAATTACAAACATTTAAAAAGGGAGTGAAGGTTACGTGAATAGGAAGAGATAAGTGCCGATTGGTACCTGATCTGTTAGCATTCACACTCAGCACACACAAATTGGACAAAGCGTCTATTTCCACATTGTATGACTACAGCTACATTTCTAGGGCTTGTGGGCAAACAAAACAGCTAGACAGTTGAAAAGTGAAAACAAACAACCAAATCTATCACCTCTGTCAGAAAAGACACCTAGGCTAAGCTGCAAGGACACAAATCATGCATGCACTGAAAAGTCACAAGTGCTTTTACAGGTGGTCCGCTGGACAAAATATCCTTTGGCATATTGATAAGACATGTCATTTCATTTGACTTTTAAAAAAAAAGACCACTTACCATGTTGTTTTCTCAGGGAAAACCAAATGAGCTGGCTTCACAGCAACACTCATTTTTCCAGTGAAAAGAAGAAAACTGAAAAAAAAAAATCAGATGATGTTAACTCAAGCTCGGACAAAAGAGAAAGCAAAAATCAGAATTTTAGTACGTTTCCACATGCAAGATCACCAAATACAATGTCAAGAAAAATTAGCATTTACCCCCATCCTTAAAGAATTTAAGGATTAAAGAAGTAAATAATCCAAAGCAAAGAATGGTAGGTTGCTGGGTCTTTAAGAAAAAAAAATCAGTGAAGGTAAATGGGAAGCAATTTAAGGATTAAAGTACTAAACTAAGTTATTCATTAATTTATAATTAACCTATTCAGTTATGGACAAAGCTTCAGTCCATCTGAATATGCAAAAAACTTCTGCCATATTTTAGCACGGATTAATCAAACTTAGTTTTGGATACTCCAATGAACACACACCATAACAGGCTAACAGGGGTAAACAATTTCACTTTTGATTGAGGTTTTACCCTAATAATGATAACTGCATACACCCAATTAGTGCAATGAATATGCAAGACGAATATTCAAGTTATTTCAAGACCACCATAAAGGAACAGGTAGTCATTTGGTCCTCGTCAAGCCTGCTCTATCATTCAGTTTGATCATGGCTGATCTGACAACCCTCATAGCCATACCCTCTTCCCGGAACTCAACTCCCATACCATTGGCCAGGCGCAGTATTCAGATCCACATGATGTACCCACAGAGCTCACTCGCCAGGAGTGCTGAGGCAGCACCATTCTGACCCAAACTGGGACGGTAAGCTGCTTCTGGGCTGCTGGTCCCTCTTCGGGGTTTGATCAAACTGCGCATGTGCGGCACAGCCTCGCTGCCCGCGCGCGCACACTTTGCCCGGACCAAGGCATTCCCCCCCCCGCAACAATATCACTCAAGTAAAAAGTGACAACACAATGCAAGAGGACGGCAACAGCAACGAGAGACGGTGTCCAAAGCACACCGGCGAAGCAACTGCCCCAGAAATTACAAGGTTAAAAAGAGGTTTTTAAAGAAGAATCATACTACCTGACCAGGTATACCGAACAATAACCCGAATTTCAGGAGTAACGCCAGAGCCTTTGAAGCTCTGAAAGCAGAGACACCTTCACACCGTACTCTCGCTCCCAGCGCTCACTAGATAAATGGCGATGTCAACCGAATTCCAGCAGCGTCACCACACCGGAAACTGGACACAGCGTCACTTCCATCGGCGCAATGGATCACATGACCGTCTCCCCTCGTGACCGCCCCGTTGCGCACTTTGAATCATACTGACAGTACGGTACGTACATCAATTCACCCTGTATATCCTCACAGTAAACACTCACCAATTCACACTGTATATCCTCACAGTAAACACTCACCCGTTCACGCTGTATATCCTCACAGTAAACACTCACCTGTTCACACTGTATATCCTCACAGTAAACACTCACCCGTTCACGCTGTATATCCTCACAGTAAACACTCACCAATTCACGCTGTATATCCTCACAGTAAACACTCACCAATTCACGCTGTATATCCTCACTGTAAACACTCACCAATTCACACTGTATATTCTCACAGTAAACACTCACCTGTTCACACTGTATATCCTCACAGTAAACACTCACCCATTCACGCTGTATATTCTCACAGTAAACACTCACCAATTCACGCTGTATATCCTCACAGTAAACACTCACCAATTCACGCTGTATATCCTCACAGTAAACACTCACCAATTCACGCTGTATATCCTCACTGTAAACACTCACCAATTCACACTGTGTATCCTCACTGTAAACACTCACCCATTCACGCTGTATATCCTCACAGTAAACACTCACCAATTCACACTGTATATCCTCACAGTAAACACTCACCAATTCACACTGTATTTCCTCACTGTAAACACTCACCAATTCATGCTGTATATCCTCACTGTAAACACTGACCAATTCATGCTGTATATCCTCACAGTAAACACTCACCAATTCACGCTGTATATCCTCACAGTAAACACTCACACCAATTCACGCTGTATATTCTCACAGTAAACACTCACCAATTCACGCTGTATATCCTCACAGTAAACACTCACCAATTCACGCTGTATATTCTCACAGTAAACACTCACCAATTCACGCTGTATATCCTCGCTGTAAACACTCACCAATTCACGCTGTATATCCTCACTGTAAACACTCACCAATTCACGCTGTATATCCTCACTGTAAACACTCACCAATTCACGCTGTATATTCTCACAGTAAACACTCACCAATTCACACTGTATATCCTCACAGTAAACACTCACCAATTCAAACTATATCCTCACAGTAAACACTCACCAATTCACGCTGTATATCCTCACTGTAAACACTCACCAATTCACGCTGTATATCCTCACTGTAAACACTGACCAATTCATGCTGTATATCCTCACAGTAAACACTCACCAATTCACACTATATCCTCACTGTAAACACTCACCAATTCACGCTGTATATCCTCACTCTAAACACTCACCAATTCACACTGTATATCCTCACAGTAAACACTCACCAATTCATGCTGTATATCCTCACAGTAAACACTCACCAATTCACGCTGTATATCCTCACTGTAAACACTGACCAATTCATGCTGTATATCCTCACAGTAAACACTCACCAATTCACGCTGTATTTCCTCACAGTAAACACTCACCAATTCACGCTGTATATCCTCACAGTAAACACTCACACCAATTCACGCTGTATATTCTCACAGTAAACACTCACCAATTCACGCTGTATATCCTCACTGTAAACACTCACCTGTTCACACTGTATATCCTCACTGTAAACACTCACCAATTCACGCTGTATATCCTCACAGTAAAGACTCACCAATTCACGCTGTATATCCTCACAGTAAACACTCACCAATTCACACTGTATATCCTCACTGTAAACACTCACCAATTCACGCTTTATATCCTCACTGTAAACACTCACCAATTCACGCTGTATATTCTCACAGTAAACACTCACCAATTCACACTGTATATCCTCACTGTAAACACTCACCAATTCACGCTGTATATCCTCACTGTAAACACTCACCAATTCACGCTGTATATCCTCACTGTAAACACTCACCAATTCACGCTGTATATCCTCACAGTAAACACTCACCAATTCACGCTGTATATCCTCACAGTAAACACTGACCGATTCACGCTGTATATCCTCACTGTAAACAGTCACTTACATTAACTCACTGTATATCCTCACAGTAAACACTCACCAATTCACGCTGTATATCCTCACTCGAAACACTCACAATTCACACTGTATATCCTCACAGTAAACACTCACCAATTCACGCTGTATATCCTCACAATAAACACTCACCAATTAACGCTGTATATCCTCACTGTAAACACTCACCGATTCACGCTGTATATCCTCACTGTAAACACTCACCGATTCACGCTGTATATCCTCACTGTAAACAGTCACTTACATTAACTCACTGTATATCCTCACAGTAAAGACTCACCAATTCACACTGTATATCCTCACTGTATATACTCACGAATTCACACTGTGTATCCTCACAGTAAAAACTCACTTACATTAACTCACTGTGTATCCTCACTGTAAACACTCACACCAATTCACACTGAATATCCTCACTGTAAACACTCACCAATTCACGCTGTATATCCTCACTGTAAACACTCACCAATTCACACTGTATATCCTCACCGTAAACACTCACCAATTCTCGCTGTATATCCTCACCGTAAACACTCACCAATTCACGCTGTATATCCTCGTTGTAAACACTCACCAATTCACGCTGTATATCCTCGCTGTAAACACTCACCAATTCACGCTGTATATCCTCACTGTAAATACTCACCAATTCACGCTCTATATCCTCCCTGTAAACACTCACCAATTCACGCTCTACATCCTCACTGTAAACACTCACCAATTCACGCTGTATATCCTCACAGTAAACACTCACCAATTCACGCTGTATATCCTCACTGTAAATACTCACCAATGCACACTGTGTATCCTCACAGTAAAAACTAACTTACATTAACTCACTGTGTATCCTCACTGTAAACACTCACCTGTTCACACTGTATATCCTCACTGTAAACACTCACCAATTCACGCTGTATATCCTCACAGTAAAGACTCACCAATTCACGCTGTATATCCTCACAGTAAACACTCACCAATTCACACTGTATATCCTCACTGTAAACACTCACCAATTCACGCTGTATATCCTCACTGTAAACACTCACCAATTCACACCCTATATCCTCACTGTAAACACTCACCAATTCACACTATATCCTCACTGTAAACACTCACCAATTCACGCTGTATATCCTCACTGTAAACACTCACCGTTTCACGCTGTATATCCTCACAGTAAACACTCACCAATTCACGCTGTATATCCTCACTGTAAACACTCACCAATTCACGCTGTATATCCTCACTGTAAACACTCACCAATTCACGCTGTATATCCTCACTGTAAACACTCACCCATTCACGCTGTATATCTACACAGTAAACACTCACCGATTCACAGTGTCTATCCTCACAGTAAACACTCACCCATTCACGCTGTATATCCTCACTGTAAACACTCACCAATTCACACTGAATATCCTCACTGTAAACACTCACCAATTCACGCTGTATATCCTCACTGTAAACACTCACCAATTCACACTGTATATCCTCACTGTAAACACTCACCAATTCACGCTGTATATCCTCGCTGTAAACACTCACCAATTCACGCTATATATCCTCGCTGTAAACACTCACCAATTCACGCTGTATATCCTCGCTGTAAACACTCACCAATTCACGCTCTATATCCTCCCTGTAAACTCTCACCAATTCACGCGCTACATCCTCACTGTAAACACTCACCAATTCACGCTGTATATCCTCACAGTAAACACTCACCAATTCACGCTGTATATCCTCACTGTAAATACTCACCAATGCACACTGTGTATCCTCACAGTAAAAACTAACTTACATTAACTCACTATGTATCCTCACTGTAAACACACACCTGTTCACACTGTATATCCTCACTGTAAACACTCACCAATTCACGCTGTATATCCTCACAGTAAACACTCACCAATTCACGCTGTATATCCTCACTGTAAACACTCACCAATTCACACTGTATATCCTCACAGTAAACACTCACCAATTCACGCTGTATATCCTCGCTGTAAACACTCACCAGTTCACACTGTATATCCTCACAGTAAACATTCACCAATTCACACTGTATATCCTCACAGTAAACACTCACCAATTCACGCTGTATATCCTCACAGTAAACACTCACCAATTCACGCTGTATATTCTCACTGTAAACACTCACCAATTCACGCTGTATATCCTCACAGTAAACACTCACCAATTCACGCTGTATATCCTCACAGTAAACACTCACCAATTCACGCTGTATATCCTCACTGTAAACAGTCACTTACATTAACTCACTGTATATCCTCACAATAAACTCTCACCAATTCACGCTGTATATCCTCACAGTAAACACTCACCAATTCACGCTGTATATCCTCACTGTAAACACTCACCAATTCACACTGTATATCCTCACAGTAAACACTCACCAATTCACGCTGTATATCCTCACAGTAAACACTCACCAATTCACGCTGTATATCCTCGCTGTAAACACTCACCAGTTCACACTGTATATCCTCACAGTAAACATTCACCAATTCACACTGTATATCCTCACAGTAAACACTCACCAATTCACGCTGTATATCCTCACAGTAAACACTCACCAATTCACGCTGTATATTCTCACTGTAAACACTCACCAATTCACGCTGTATATCCTCACAGTAAACACTCACCAATTCACGCTGCATATCCTCACAGTAAACACTCACCAATTCACGCTGTATATCCTCACTGTAAACAGTCACTTACATTAACTCACTGTATATCCTCACAATAAACTCTCACCAATTTACGCTGTATATCCTCACTGTAAATACTCACCAATTCACACTGTGTATCCTCACAGTAAAAACTCACTTACATTAACTCACTGTGTATCCTCACTGTAAAAACTCACCAATTCACACTGTATATCCTCACTGTAAACACTCACACCAATTCACACTGAATATCCTCACTGTAAACACTCACCAATTCACGCTGTATATCCTCACTGTAAACACTCACCAATTCACACTGTATATCCTCACTGTATACACTCACCAATTCACACTGTATATCCTCACGGTAAACACTCACCAATTCACGCTGTATATCCTCGCTGTAAACACTCACCAATTCACGCTGTATATCCTCGCTGTAAACACTCACCAATTCATACTGTATATCCTCGCTGTAAACACTCACCAATTCACGCTGTATATCCTCGCTGTAAACACTCACCAATTCACGCTGTATATCCTCACAGTAAACACTCACCAATTCACGCTCTACATCCTCACTGTAAACACTCACCAATTCACGCTGTATATCCTCACAGTAAACACTCACCAATTCACGCTGTATATCCTCGCTGTAAACACTCACCAGTTCACACTGTATATCCTCACAGTAAACATTCACCAATTCACACTGTATATCCTCACAGTAAACACTCACCAATTCACGGTATATATCCTCACACTAAACACTCACCAATTCACGCTGTATCTCCTCACAGTAAACACTCACCAATTCACGCTGTATATCCTCACAGTAAACACTCACCAATTCACCCTGTAGATCCTCACAGTAAACACTCACCAATTCACACTGTATATCCTCACTCTAAACACTCACCAATTCACACTGTATATCCTCACACTAAACACTCACCAATTCACGCTGTATATCCTCACAGTAAACACTCACCAATTCACGCTGTATATCCTCACTGTAAACAGTCACTTACATTAACTCACTGTATATCCTCACAGTAAACTCTCACCAATTCACGCTGTATATCCTCACTGTATATACTCACCAATTCACACTGTGTATCCTCACAGTAAAAACTCACATTAACTCACTGTGTATCCTCACTGTAAACACTCACCAATTCACACTGTATATCCTCACTGTAAACACTCACACCAATTCACACTGAATATCCTCACTGTAAACACTCACCAATTCACGCTGTATATCCTCACTGTAAACACTCACCAATTCACACTGTATATCCTCACTGTATACACTCACCAATTCACACTGTATATCCTCACGGTAAACACTCACCAATTCACGCTGTATATCCTCACTGTAAACACTCACCGATTCACGCTGTATATCCTCACAGTAAACACTCACCAATTCACGCTGTATATCCTCACAGTAAACAGTCACTTACATTAACTCATTGTATATCCTCACAGTAAACACTCACCAATTCACGCTGTATATCCTCGCTGTAAACACTCACCAGTTCACACTGTATATCCTCACAGTAAACATTCACCAATTCACACTGTATATCCTCACAGTAAACACTCACCAATTCACGCTGTATATCCTCACAGTAAACACTCACCAATTCACGCTGTATATCCTCACAGTAAACACTCACCGATTCAGGCTGTATATCCTCACTGTAAACACTGACCGATTCACGGTGTATATCCTCACTGTAAACAGTCACTTGCATTAACTCACTGTATATCCTCACTGTAAAAACTCACCAATTCACGCTGTGTATCCTCACTGTAATCACTCACCAATTCACGCTGTATATCCTCACAGTAAACACTCACCAATTCACGCTGTATATCCTCGCTGTAAACACTCACCAGTTCACGCTGTATATCCTCACAGTAAACACTCACCAATTCACGCTGTATATCCTCACTGTAAACACTCACCAATTCACGCTGTATATCCTCACTGTAAACACTCACCAATTCACGCTGTATATCCTCACTGTAAACACTCACCCATTCACGCTGTATATCTACACAGTAAACACTCACCGATTCACAGTGTCTATCCTCACAGTAAACACTCACCCATTCACGCTGTATATCCTCACTGTAAACACTCACCAATTCACACTGAATATCCTCACTGTAAACACTCACCAATTCACGCTGTATATCCTCACTGTAAACACTCACCAATTCACACTGTATATCCTCACTGTAAACACTCACCAATTCACGCTGTATATCCTCGCTGTAAACACTCACCAATTCACGCTATATATCCTCGCTGTAAACACTCACCAATTCACGCTGTATATCCTCGCTGTAAACACTCACCAATTCACGCTCTATATCCTCCCTGTAAACTCTCACCAATTCACGCGCTACATCCTCACTGTAAACACTCACCAATTCACGCTGTATATCCTCACAGTAAACACTCACCAATTCACGCTGTATATCCTCACTGTAAATACTCACCAATGCACACTGTGTATCCTCACAGTAAAAACTAACTTACATTAACTCACTATGTATCCTCACTGTAAACACACACCTGTTCACACTGTATATCCTCACTGTAAACACTCACCAATTCACGCTGTATATCCTCACAGTAAACACTCACCAATTCACGCTGTATATCCTCACTGTAAACACTCACCAATTCACACTGTATCTCCTCACAGTAAACACTCACCAATTCACGCTGTATATCCTCGCTGTAAACACTCACCAGTTCACACTGTATATCCTCACAGTAAACATTCACCAATTCACACTGTATATCCTCACAGTAAACACTCACCAATTCACGCTGTATATCCTCACAGTAAACACTCACCAATTCACGCTGTATATTCTCACTGTAAACACTCACCAATTCACGCTGTATATCCTCACAGTAAACACTCACCAATTCACGCTGTATATCCTCACAGTAAACACTCACCAATTCACGCTGTATATCCTCACTGTAAACAGTCACTTACATTAACTCACTGTATATCCTCACAATAAACTCTCACCAATTCACGCTGTATATCCTCACAGTAAACACTCACCAATTCACGCTGTATATCCTCACTGTAAACACTCACCAATTCACACTGTATATCCTCACAGTAAACACTCACCAATTCACGCTGTATATCCTCACAGTAAACACTCACCAATTCACGCTGTATATCCTCGCTGTAAACACTCACCAGTTCACACTGTATATCCTCACAGTAAACATTCACCAATTCACACTGTATATCCTCACAGTAAACACTCACCAATTCACGCTGTATATCCTCACAGTAAACACTCACCAATTCACGCTGTATATTCTCACTGTAAACACTCACCAATTCACGCTGTATATCCTCACAGTAAACACTCACCAATTCACGCTGCATATCCTCACAGTAAACACTCACCAATTCACGCTGTATATCCTCACTGTAAACAGTCACTTACATTAACTCACTGTATATCCTCACAATAAACTCTCACCAATTTACGCTGTATATCCTCACTGTAAATACTCACCAATTCACACTGTGTATCCTCACAGTAAAAACTCACTTACATTAACTCACTGTGTATCCTCACTGTAAAAACTCACCAATTCACACTGTATATCCTCACTGTAAACACTCACACCAATTCACACTGAATATCCTCACTGTAAACACTCACCAATTCACGCTGTATATCCTCACTGTAAACACTCACCAATTCACACTGTATATCCTCACTGTATACACTCACCAATTCACACTGTATATCCTCACGGTAAACACTCACCAATTCACGCTGTATATCCTCGCTGTAAACACTCACCAATTCACGCTGTATATCCTCGCTGTAAACACTCACCAATTCATACTGTATATCCTCGCTGTAAACACTCACCAATTCACGCTGTATATCCTCGCTGTAAACACTCACCAATTCACGCTGTATATCCTCACAGTAAACACTCACCAATTCACGCTCTACATCCTCACTGTAAACACTCACCAATTCACGCTGTATATCCTCACAGTAAACACTCACCAATTCACGCTGTATATCCTCGCTGTAAACACTCACCAGTTCACACTGTATATCCTCACAGTAAACATTCACCAATTCACACTGTATATCCTCACAGTAAACACTCACCAATTCACGGTATATATCCTCACACTAAACACTCACCAATTCACGCTGTATCTCCTCACAGTAAACACTCACCAATTCACGCTGTATATCCTCACAGTAAACACTCACCAATTCACCCTGTAGATCCTCACAGTAAACACTCACCAATTCACACTGTATATCCTCACTCTAAACACTCACCAATTCACACTGTATATCCTCACACTAAACACTCACCAATTCACGCTGTATATCCTCACAGTAAACACTCACCAATTCACGCTGTATATCCTCACTGTAAACAGTCACTTACATTAACTCACTGTATATCCTCACAGTAAACTCTCACCAATTCACGCTGTATATCCTCACTGTATATACTCACCAATTCACACTGTGTATCCTCACAGTAAAAACTCACATTAACTCACTGTGTATCCTCACTGTAAACACTCACCAATTCACACTGTATATCCTCACTGTAAACACTCACACCAATTCACACTGAATATCCTCACTGTAAACACTCACCAATTCACGCTGTATATCCTCACTGTAAACACTCACCAATTCACACTGTATATCCTCACTGTATACACTCACCAATTCACACTGTATATCCTCACGGTAAACACTCACCAATTCACGCTGTATATCCTCACTGTAAACACTCACCGATTCACGCTGTATATCCTCACAGTAAACACTCACCAATTCACGCTGTATATCCTCACAGTAAACAGTCACTTACATTAACTCATTGTATATCCTCACAGTAAACACTCACCAATTCACGCTGTATATCCTCGCTGTAAACACTCACCAGTTCACACTGTATATCCTCACAGTAAACATTCACCAATTCACACTGTATATCCTCACAGTAAACACTCACCAATTCACGCTGTATATCCTCACAGTAAACACTCACCAATTCACGCTGTATATCCTCACAGTAAACACTCACCGATTCAGGCTGTATATCCTCACTGTAAACACTGACCGATTCACGGTGTATATCCTCACTGTAAACAGTCACTTGCATTAACTCACTGTATATCCTCACTGTAAAAACTCACCAATTCACGCTGTGTATCCTCACTGTAATCACTCACCAATTCACGCTGTATATCCTCACAGTAAACACTCACCAATTCACGCTGTATATCCTCGCTGTAAACACTCACCAGTTCACACTGTATATCCTCACAGTAAACATTCACCAATTCACACTGTATATCCTCACAGTAAACACTCACCAATTCACGGTATATATCCTCACACTAAACACTCACCAATTCACGCTGTATCTCCTCACAGTAAACACTCACCGATTCAGGCTGTATATCCTCACTGTAAACACTGACCGATTCACGGTGTATATCCTCACTGTAAACAGTCACTTGCATTAACTCACTGTATATCCTCACTGTAAAAACTCACCAATTCACGCTGTGTATCCTCACTGTAATCACTCACCAATTCACGCTGTATATCCTCACAGTAAACACTCACCAATTCACGCTGTATATCCTCGCTGTAAACACTCACCAGTTCACACTGTATATCCTCACAGTAAACATTCACCAATTCACACTGTATATCCTCACAGTAAACACTCACCAATTCACGGTATATATCCTCACACTAAACACTCACCAATTCACGCTGTATCTCCTCACAGTAAACACTCACCAATTCACGCTGTATATCCTCACAGTAAACACTCACCAATTCACCCTGTAGATCCTCACAGTAAACACTCACCAATTCACACTGTATATCCTCACTCTAAACACTCACCAATTCACACTGTATATCCTCACACTAAACACTCACCAATTCACGCTGTATATCCTCACAGTAAACACTCACCAATTCACGCTGTATATCCTCACTGTAAACAGTCACTTGCATTAACTCACTGTATATCCTCACTGTAAACACTCACCAATTCACGCTGTGTATCCTCACTGTAATCACTCACCAATTCACGCTGTATATCCTCACAGTAAACACTCACCAATTCACGCTGTAGATCCTCACAGTAAACACTCACCAATTCACACTGTATATCCTCACTCTAAACACTCACCAATTCACACTGTATATCCTCACAGTAAACACTCACCAATTCACGCTGTATATCCTCACAGTAAACACTCACCAATTCACGCTGTATATCCTCACTGTAAACACTCAGTGATTCACGCTGTATATCCTCACTGTAAACAGTCACTTACATTAACTCACTGTATATCCTCACAGTAAACTCTCACCAATTCACGCTGTATATCCTCACTGTAAATACTCACCAATTCACACTGTGTATCCTCACAGTAAAAACTCACTTACATTATCTCACTGTGTATCCTCACTGTAAACACTCACCAATTCACACTGTATATCCTCACTGTAAACACTCACACCAATTCAGGCTGTATATCCTCGCTGTAAACACTCACCAATTCACGCTGTATATCCTCGCTGTAAACACTCGCCAATTCATACTGTATATCCTCGCTGTAAACGCTCACCAATTCACGCTGTATATCCTCGCTGTAAACACTCACCAATTCACGCTGTATATCCTCACAATAAGCACTCACCAATTCACGCTGTATATCCTCACTGTAAACAAACACCAATTCACGCTGTATATCCTCACAGTAAACACTCACCAATTCACGCTGTATATCCTCACAGTAAACACTCACCAATTCACGCTGTATATCCTCACTGGAAACACTCACCAATTCACGCTGTATATCCTCACTGTAAACACTCACCAATTCACACTGTATATCCTCACAGTAAACACTCACCAATTCTCGCTGTATATCCTCACTGTAAACACTCACCAATTCACGCTGTATATCCTCACTGTAAATACTCACCAATTCACACTGTGTATCCTCACAGTAAAAACTCCCTTACATTAACTCACTGTGTATCCTCACTGTAAACACTCACCAATTCACACTGTATATCCTCACTGTAAGCACTCACCAATTCACACTGTATATCCTCACTGTAAACACTCACCAATTCACACTGTATATCCTCACTGTAACACTCACACCAATTCACGCTGTATATCCTCACTGTAACACTCACACCAATTCACGCTGTATATCCTCACACTCGAACACTCATTTACACCAATTCACACTGTAACACTCACTTACACCAACTCATACTGTATATCCTCATACACAGACTTACACCAACTCACTGTAAGTCCTCACTAACACTATCTTACACCAACTTACTATATCCTCACTAACACTCACACCAACTCACTGTATATCCTCACTGTAACGCTCACACCAACTCACACTGTACATCCTCACTGTAACACTCACTTACACCAACTCACAGTGTATCCTCACATTTTAACACTCCTTTACACCAACTCACACTGTGTATCCTCACAATGTAGTACTCATTTACACCAACTCACACTGTGTCTCCTCACATTGTAACACTCACTTACACCAACTCACGCCGCATATCCTGGCATTGCAACACTCACTTACACCAACTCACACTGCATGTCCACACATGACAATCCCTATTACACCCTCTATATTTTCAGCATCATTCATACTCGCTTGCTACGATGCTGATGCATGTTTTGTTTTCATTTTAAGTTCTGAATTCTGTGTCAATGAGCTGTTGAAGTAATTTGCTTAAAATAGATCAAAGAACTGCACATGCTGGAGATCTGCACCAAACTAACAGAAGCAACAACAAACGAGAGTTCTGAAGAGGGTCACTGACTTCGAAATGTTCACTCTGCTTTCTCCCCATACTTGCTGCCAGACCTGCTGAATTTCTCCAGTTTTTTCTGTTTGTGTTTGTTGAAGAAATGTGCTAATTTTAATGATTTGGTCATAGGAAGCGCAGGCACAGCATTCACAGGAAGATTGATCGTGTCTGTATGAGTGAGACCCATGAAAAGTGGTAACGTTAACATGAGCTGAAAAGGTTAATAGTTCTCAGCAGGCCCATAAAGAGAATGGGACAAAACTTTACTCTTCAAGTTTCAGTCCAGACCTGCTGAATTCATTCCAGCAGTTTCTGTTTTGTTGCACCAAGCCTCGTTAGAAAGTGGAGCCAACAATGGTACAATGAGTATTTATCATGTAATAATAGTGAATGACAATAATTATAAATAAACACTTATGTGAAATGAATAAAGTGAATTACTGGTTTTATAGCGATTAAGGGTGAGAAGGATCCTCCTGCATATGCACCTGGTTCACTTTAACAAGTATGGACCTGATGGGCTGAATGGTCTCACTACAAATCTATGAAGATCGCAATGCGGAATTGTCAACTTCCTTTTCTGGCTGATGAACTGTTCAGACCGAATGTTTATGATAATTCCAGCAGCTAACAAAAATGTGCGCGGGGCAAAGCCAGTCCCTCTCGTTGTCTCTACTGTTAAATGAAGCCTTTGACGTGGTCATGACCAACTTGTTCAGGCGAGTGCAGGGCCGATGCATACATGTAGCTAAGGCTCTGGACAAACCTCAACTCATTCAGGTTTCCAGAGTCGTGTTAAACTCTGGACTGCATTAATATCAAGTTTCAAATAAAATATCTCAAATTCCAATGATTGTCTCCAAGCAATGAACACCCACTGGGGAACTGTAATGTCATGTGGTGCCACACGGTGATGACTCACTTGGGAGGTTCATACATTCCAGTCATGTCCTGGTGTCTCCGGGAATTAACTTCTAATCTTCCAACAGGACTAGAGTCGAGATAAAATGGTTTCTTCCCTTCTTTCCCCAGCTCCTTTTTAACTTTCTGAACATATTGCAAATGGGGGCAATCAAGGATCAAGCATTTAACAATTAGTTGTTGATTTCCACTTTACATGGTGAGTAAAGTAATGCCAGGATTTTCACGGTTTGTGACCAAAGGTTCAAGTGTGGGGTGGAGTGGATGGTAAGCAATGTGACAACAGCTAGAACATATCCAGCCAGAAAGTCTTGCTGGTAAAGTAAGTTTCAAAGTCTACTCCACCATTTCAGCAAATAAAATATTTAGGAGAGCTAATGGAATGTTGTTTATTTTGAGGGTATTGACCATAGAAAGCTATGTTCCCCCATAGGTAAAGATAAATACCTTTTTGCCATAGCATCAGAGATCCATGGGCCTCCTCTCTCATTTGAGAGAAATGACTGGTGGGAAGTTTAACCTGAAGGTCACCACACCTCAGGTGAGATTGAGAAGGCAGGATCTCTGCTAATGTAGGCAATGACTACACAGTTGACATCATACTCCAACACAAACCAGCCATCCAGCCAAATGAATTAACCAGCTTACTTCAGTTATACAGGATATTGGTAATCTCACATCTGGAGAGTATGCATTGGTATTATTTATGGAAGGGTGTACAGGCTAGGCTTGTATTCATTGAAGAGTATGCGGTGATTTGCTTGAAACATGCACAATATTGAGAGGCTTTGCAGATAGATGTGGATAGGACCTTTCCTTTGGAAGAATCCAGAACAAAGAGTCATTATTTCAAAATAAGGGGTTGCCTTTAAGATGCAGATCAGACTTTATTCCTCCAAGTCATGTCTTTGGAACTGTCTTCCTCAAAAGGTTGTAGTAATAAACTCCACAAATACTTTAAAGAGGGAGGTGGATTGATTCTTGATGAGCAAGGGAATGAAAGATTATCAGAGATAGCCAGAAATTGAAGTTGAGATTATCATCAGATCAGCCATAAATATAATAAATAACAGAGTAGGCTCAAGCAACCAAAATAGCCTAACTCATTTCCATAGATTTGTATATGCTTGGTTCAGTTCAAGTTGCTGTTATTCAAATACACTTAGAGTCATAGAGCTGTACAGCATGGAAACAGATCCTTTGGTCTAACTTAATCGAGTCCCATTTGCCAGCATTTGGCCTGTTTCCCTCTAAACCCTTCCTATTCCTACATCCATCCAGATCCCTTTTAAATATTGTAATTATACCAGCCTCCATCTCTTCCTCTAGAGCTCATTCTGTACTTGTACCATCCTCTGTGTGACAAAGCTGTCCCTCAGGTCCCTTTTAGTTCTTTATCCCATCACCTTAAACGCATACCCTCTAGTTCTGGACTCCCCCTCCCCAGAGAAAAATCCTTGGCTATTCACCCCATCCATACCCTTCATGATTTTATAAACTTCAATAAGGTCACCCTTTAGCCTCCGATGCTCCAGGGAAAATAGTCCCAGCCTATCCAGACTTTCCTTATATCTTCAGCCCTCCAGGCTGGTCAACATCTTTGTAAATCTTTTTTGTACCCTTTCCAGTTTAATAGCATCCTCCCTATAGCAGCGTGACCAGAACTGTACACAGTACTCAAGTTGTGGCCTCACCAATGCCTTGTACAGCCATAACATGATGTCTAACTCCTACACAAAATGCTCTGACCAATGAAGTCAAGCATGCAAAAGTCTGCTTCACTGCCCTGTCCACTTGTGAAGCCATTTAAGGATCTATGAACCTGCACACCCCCTCTCCCTGTCCAGGTATCTCTATGTGACAACTCTCCCCAGGACCTTACATTAACTGTGTAAGTCCTGCTCTGGAACAAAAACAAAGTTGCTGGAAAAGCTCAGCAGGTCTGGCAGCATCTGTGGAGGAGAAAACAGAGTATCGGTGCGGTGACCCTTCCTCAGAACTGTCTCTGTCAAGCCCTCAAGTCCTGCTCTGGTTTGCCTTACCAAAATGCAACACCTCGCATTTATCTAAATTAAATTCCATTTGCCATTCCTCAGCCAACTGGCCTGTTTGATAAAGATCCCATTGTACTCCTAGATAACCTTCTTTACTGTCTACTGCACCACCCATTTTGGTGTCATCTGCAAACTTACTAATCATGCCTCCTAAATTCTCATCCAAATCAATTACTTAAATGACAGACAAGAGTTGACCCAACACTGCACCTTCTGCGACTACGTTGGCAATAGTGTGCAGAGATTTGTTCTCCTTGTCCTGGACAGTACAGGAGGAATACAAACTCACAAGGCAGATTACTGGGATGAGCTGTCTAATGGGATAAATTGATACAACCAGGCCTACATTTGTGAAGAAGAGTCATATTGGACTCAAAAAGTTAACATTGTTTCTTTGCCCACAGAAGCTGCCAGACCAGCTGAGTTTTTCCAGAATTTTCTTTTAATATTTCAGATTTCCGGTATCTGCAGTATTTCACTTTTACTGTATTCTGAAGAGTTTAGCTGAGTGCAAGATGGCCTAATAGAAAATGTAAAAGGAGCTTGGCAGATTAAATGCTAGTAAGAGCTTTCCCCTGCCTATGGATTTTAGAACTAAACACATTCTCAGAGCAGGATATCCAGCCACTCAGGACTAAGATGACAAGAAAATCTCTCCTGAGAGGCTAATAAATCTTTTCAGTTCTCTATTCCCAGAGAACTATGGATGTTCTGTCCTTGGCTATACTCAGAAAGAGATTGATAAGTATTTGTAATCTAAGGGTTTCACAGACTTGTGAAGGATAGTGCAGGATCATGGAGTTGAGATAGGTCAGCCATGATTTTAATCAATTGTTCAGCAGACTCAGACAGATTATTATGACTACTTTTGGAGTCCTGTCCATAATTCTGGTTTCCATTTTCTTGTCTTGGCCAGAGGGTATGAGGACAAATCCCAAAGAAAGCTATAATCTCATCTATATTTTCCTGTTAAACATCTGTTCTTCTAAAAAATGGACAAATGCACTGGACTCAAAAATCACACCTTTATATTTCCAGGAAGCTTCTGTACCACTTATTCCCTTTCCTGTACTCCTTACTTTCCTGAGTATTTGTTTGTGTGGAAGTAGCAGCAGAGTTATTTGCCCATGTTTTGACCCTAAATACGCCTTTGATTTGCTCTTAAAGGATCTAATGTAGGTTGGTTTAAAAGGAAAGTTGGAACCCTAAAACCGGGGCATGACAAAGACACTTCATCCAGTAATGGGCAGGACTGAAACAGGAAGGAGGAAACCAAACAACTCCTTGCTGTTTTGGGCTTAAGAGGGGAAAAACTCTGAAATAAATCCCCTTGTCTTTCATTTGGTCCCTTTCTCCATGATGATATAAAGACACTCAAAGGTACAAAAATGATTTACTGAGAAATTAACTGAAATACTTGTACAATGTACTCTCAGTAGGTGCAGTGCTGGGTCAACTCATCAGAAAAGATGGACAGAACGTAGAAAAAACATAGAAAGGAGAGCACTAAGGAATAACTTGATCGAAGGTCTTTGAAAGGATTTTCAAAAGGATTTGATAGATGAAGAGAAGATGCTTCTGCTGTGGGAAGAACCAAAACAATGGATCATAAATGTAAGATAGCTGATAGTCTAATCAATCTGGTAGGAAGTTCAGGAGAAATGTCTTTCCATAGACAGTGATAAGAATGGGGAATTTATTATACAAAGTAGATGAGAGAAATGGTATAAATGTATTTTAGGAAAAACTAAATAAACATCAGGAAGAAAAGAATGCGGTGGAGTTACATGAAGAAGCTCAAGTCAAGTGTCAACATTTTCAGTGAAAAGTTGGGCTGAATGGCCTGTTTCAGTGCTATGCATTCTATGTAAGTCTCTGCAAATATTTTAGCCCACAAACTGCTTGCAGGCTCATACCAGTACTGGCATGGCCTGACCTGCAAGATCATGACTAACAGGAACAAGATGTTGGATATCTGACTAGCCACATGTCAATTCATTGTGGTTTAAAAATATATTCGTTTGCACTGAAAAGATTATTGAGAAAACAACTCTTGCAGCGCAATCTCATTTTAATCAGCAACATCAGAAAATTTCTCCTCCCTCTCATGAAGAACTTTTTTTCATTTGACTTTCTTCCCCATTCTCTGCTTTTGCTCCTTTCTTTAGAATATACAAGATGTGGGATGACTGGGAAATTCTGTTGTTTGGCCTCTGCTGTTATTATGCAAAGATACTAATTAGGAACGTGAGTTGGCTGCTCAAGCCTGCTCCACCATTTCAAAAGATCATGACTGATGTGATTATTCTACATTCCTGCCATTCCCCAGTAACCCTACATGTTACATATTAGGAGTTTATCTACCTCTGCCATAAAAATATTCAAAGAGTTTACTTCCACCAAGTTGGGAATGAGAGTTCCAAAAACCCTTGACTTTTGGTAAGACAGGAAAAATACTCCTTTTCTCTGTCTTCAATGGGCAATGCCTTGTTTTGAAACACTCCTAGATTCTTCCAAAAACGGAAGCATCCTTTCAGCATGCACTCTGTCCTGAGGTCTCAATCACTACTCTTATAAACTCCAGCTGCTCATACACATTTATCCAGTCTTTTCTTATAATATTGTCGAGTAATTAGCTACTATACAGCATCCTGTGTTCATATTTCGTTTGTTCTACTGCCTACTTAAATATAGTTGACTGATTCAAATGTGCAAGTCCAATCCTGCACTTAGCCAGATGGAATGTTGCACTAAGTGAATTTACTTCATCAGTGCAATAACCGACAAGTGTGGATATACCATGTTGTGTACAGAGTTTTGCAATTTGAAACTCATTGAACTTGAGAATATGTTGCATTGTGCCACAGAGAAGTTGTATTATACTTTAGCCATGATTAAATAGCAGAGTGGACTTGATGGGCTGAATGGCCTTACTTCCACTCCGATGTCTTATGGTTTTTAGTGGCATCTGAATAGTTACTGGAAGATCTTTGGATAAAAGTTAAGCTTTTCCAGGAGTTGAGTTTTGAAGAAGAGTCATACCAGACTGGAACCCAGGGAAAACACTTCAGCTTACCCCAGTAATTGGCAGGAATAAAAGAGAAAGGAATATATCGAACAATTTGCGCTCATGAGGATGAATTCTGAATTTAAGTTCCTTTGTTGACTCTGTTTCCCTTTTCACAGGTGCTGCCAAAGTTTCTCCAGCATTGCCTGTGTTTGGTTGAGCCAGCTGAGTGCTTGAGATATACAGAAACCCATCACCTGGCCGCCTTCTCAATCACCCACAAAATACCAGCACCTTCCCACACAATCACGTCCTTCTACATCTCTTCCCCACACTATCCAGGATGCCAAACTTTTCTTTCAGGTGAAGCAGCAATCTGCATGCATTTTTCTTTCCATTTGGAGTAAAGTATTGTACAAAATGCGGACGAATGGGATTTATTGTACAAAATGCGGAGGAATGGAATTGTGGGAGATATAGCAGTTTGGATCGGAAATTGGCTTGCTGAAAGAAGACAGAGGGTGGTAGTTGATGGGAAATGTTCATCCTGGAGACCAGTTACTAGTGGTGTACCGCAAGGGTCGGTGTTGGGTCCACTGCTGTTTGTTATTTTTATAAATGACCTGGATGAGGGCGTAGAAGGATGGGTTAGTAAATTTGCAGATGACACTAAGGTCGGTGTAGTTGTGGATAGTGACAAAGGATGCTGTAGTTTGCAGAGAGACATAGATAAGGTGCAGAGCTGGGCTGAGAGCTGGCAAGTGGAGTTTAATGCGGACAAGTGTGAGGTGATGCACTTTGGTAGGAGTAACCGGAATGCAAAGTACTGGGCTAGTGGTAAGATTCTTGGTAGTGTAGATGAACAGAGAGATCTCGGTATCCATGTGTATCCATACACAGATCCTTGAAAGTTGTTTGGTGCGGCCGCACTTGGAGTATTGCATACAGTTCTGGTCACCGCGTTATAAGAAGGATGTGGAAGCTTTGGAAAGGGTACAGAGATTTACTTGGATGTTGCCTGGTATGGAGGGAAGGTCTTACGAGGAAAGTCTGAGGGACTTGAGGCTGTTTTCATTAGAGAGAAGAAGGTTGAGAGGTGACTTAATTGAAACATATAAAATAATCAGAGGGTTAGATAGGGTGGATAGGGAGAGCCTTTTTCCAAGGATGGTGACGGCGAACATGAGGGGGCATAGCTTTAAATTGAGGGGTGAAAGATATAGGACAGAAGTCAGAGGTGGTTTCTTTACTCAGAGAGTAGTAAGGGAATGGAACGCTTTGCCTGCAACGGTAGTAGATTCGCCAACTTTAGGTACATTTAAGTCGTCATTGGATAAGCATGTGGACGTACATGGAATAGTGTAGGTCAGCTGGGCTTCAGATCGGTATGACAGGTCAGCACAACATCGAGAGCCGAAGGGCCTGTACTGTGCAGTTATGTTCTATAAAGTAACTGCTGCTCACAAGCGGTTCTCTAAAACACGTTTTAGATGACTGTTTTGTGCAACATCAGTCTGACCCACAACCTGTTTCTGATATCCTGTTACTTTAATTCTCCACGTTGCTCTCATGCTGGGCAGAATTCTAATTGACATACAGAACAGGATTGAGGGACTGAATGCTCTTCAATATATATACACTACTTTTATTGTGTGGAAAGTGATAACTCAGAGTTAGAATACCAGCTGTGGACTTGGAGGGAGAATAGACTTAATATCACACTTGAAACTTTAACCTTTTATAATTTGCAACATTGCATTAAAAACTTTATTATTTTTGAAATTTTGCAGAACAATACAATAATGAATGACTTTTCGTCAGCACATTTTCTTTCCTCATCATTCGTAATTCGAGGAGACAATAATAATCCAAATTTGCATTCACTAGCAAATGAACAATGATTGGTGAATCATTTCACTTGACCATTGGCTAAAAGGTTTCTTAGAATTTAATGGCTGAATTTACTGTACCATCAGATGGTCCAACACTCTGACACGCAAAGCACACATCAAATTGTCATTGCCAATAATTCAAATCAGAAGGAATGAGAATCCTCACGTGTAAAACTTAGCCTTCAGTGCCACTGCAGTATGTGTGATCTACAGCAGTAATAAAAATTTCTTTTACTAGAATAAACAAGGTTTACGTTTTTCTAGCCATTCGATTGGGTATACATAATCACATGAGTAAGGCAACTTTATCGTGTGCCATTTATTTCACTGCAAGTTACCATTACAGCAAATCTCTGAAGGACCAAGGAAATCTCAGGATTTCTACATTTAATTTGGCCTGTGCAGACACAGGAAGTTGCTGCCTAATTTTAATGCTTGAATAATCGTGGGCACCAATAATCTCACTATGATTCTGCACCAAAACCAAAGGTGCCCTTTGATTTATGAATTCATGAAAATTGTTCTTGACCTTGCTACCAAGTGACAGTGAAACAGTTTGGTCCCATGAGAGCAACTCACCTACGTTCCTCATTAAAACCTTGGTCCAAACACGGAGAAAAAGAAAGAGTGAATTCCAGGGGCAAACGGAGAGTGACGATCGGTGTCATCGTGGCAGCAGTTGACTGAGGGCAGCATCAAGGCCACTCATTGGGGTCATAACTCACTCAGAGGAAAGTGGTAGTGACTGGGGAAGTCCAATTATCTCAGTTACATGTCTACTCTGCAGGGGTTCCCCAGGGTATTGGCCCAGGCCCAAACATCTTCAGTTGCTTCATCAGTGACCTATCCTTGAAAACAAGTTCATATGTGGGATCCTGTCTGATGTGTGAACAATGATGTATTTCAACACAATTGTAGTTTTATATGATTGAAATGCAGCACAAGCTTGAGGGAATGAATAGCCTATTGGGTTTATATCATGTTTTTATTCAGTGGAAATCCATGAGATGGAGTGACAATTTCAGTGCGGATTTGGAGAGGAATTGATGATTGTGCTGAGGGAAACAATGGCCCAGTGGCATTATAACTAGGCTGTTAAACCAGAAACTCAGGTAATATTCTGGGGACCTGGGTTTGACTACTGCCATGGCAGATGGTGAAAACTGAATTCAAGAAATGCCTGGAATTAAGAGTCTAATGGAGCAATGTTGATGGTTCAAAAAACACATCTGGCTCATTGACATCATCAGGGAAGAAAATCTGCCATCCTAACTGGTCTGCCTCAAGTGCGACTCCAGACCTACTAAATTGCAGTTGACTCGTAACTGTCCTCTGGGCAATTAGAGATGGGTCATAAATGCTGGACCAGCAGGCGATGCCATCATCCTGTGATGAAGACAAAAACACTGGAAGTGATGTAGAGAACAGGCATCCAGCTGACTCTGGAAATTTGCGCGATAACTCACTGAGCAGATTTTGTTTTAACAGGCATCACATCTCAGTGAAGAAAACAGTTAGAGTTTGGTATTAGAATCTTCAAACAACTTGTAATAAACATGGCCAAGCGTGTGGTGAGACTGAGGAGTGAGTTCCATGTCAGACTGAACTGAGAGGAAGGTCTGTTTGGCTGGAGTGAGGGTTTCTCTTGCCTCATGGTGCAATAGTGTTAGCAGAACTCAGAGTGTCCCAATAGCAACCCCCTACCACAATCAGAGGGAAACAGACTGTACTGAGCTTGGGGCCGATAAACCAGATGGTTATCATCACAACCAAAAAGAGGAAACAAACTCATTGTTGACAATAAAAACAAAATGCTTCAATTTGTACAATTCTGTGAAAAAATTAAAATGCCAGAAATACATCTGTTTGTGTCACTTGTGGAGAGACATAAACTCCAACCACACACAGCTCACTTCCACGGACATCAGCATCGACATGTCCCCACCTCGATGTATCCTCACAACTTATCTCGGACCCATTTACAGGAGCTTCTGTCCTTCAATGCTACACTGAGAGCTGCAGCAGCAACTATCATCGTAACAGTGCAGCAAGGATACCGTGTGCTCAGGCACTCCACCCTGCTCGTAAACTGGTACACGCTTTGTCTCCGGCCTCTTTAGTTACTGTCATAACACACACAATCACCCTAAGCCTACCTGTATGCTCACAGAATCCCGGCTTCACTTTGTATCGTCTTTTGATGCTGGTCCCCCTCAGCAATACACATCAGGGTCATGTTGCTGCTGCCATGACATTGAGCACAAACACAAAATGCAATGTTGTACAGTCAAGTCAAGGGGCATTGCCTTCTCACAGGGGTTCCCAGCAAAGGAAGTCAAGGGCAGCCTCCAATACCATTCCATTCCCTGGTTGGACAGATTCAGAATTTCATCTCGTAAGAAGGGAAGAACCAATGATGGGCAGCACATTGCCCGACTTGACTCTGTCTGCCCAAATGTAGGCTGTTTTCCTCAGCGAATGAGAGGGGTTGGGTAGCATGGAACATGAAATTAAGTGGTATCAGAGATAATGGGAACTGCAGATGCTGGAGAATCCCAGACAACAAAATGTGAGGCTGGATGAACACAGCAGGCCAAGCAGCATCTCAGGAGCACAAAAGCTTTTGTGCTCCTGAGATGCTGCTTGGCCTGCTGTATTCATCCAGCCTCACATTTTGTTGTCATGAAATTAAGTGGCACAGCTTTTCCTGTTGGTGCACATGGTGTGGTGTCCTGAGAGAATGAGTAAGCAGAACTGAGGGCATTCAGGGTTAGTGATGTTAGGAGCGAGGAAGGTGTTGCAGGCAACATTGAGAGTGATAGAGCAGAAGCCTTGGTGGGAGGTGGGTACAGTAACAGGGATTGAGTGCACAGTACCAGAGAGTAGATGGTAGACCTTTCCATGGAAAACTGAAGCAGGCTATTGACCTTCTTCCTTCAACTCTGGGTATTCTCACCAGATGGCAGAGACTGCTGTATTATACAGGCAAACTCGGAGCAGTGGCTTCCACTGTTGGTCCTGGGAGAGGAGCCCTCTGAACCACTCCAGTCCAGTAACTCCAGATCCCAGCCAGCAGAGAGCAGCATCGATTTCCTGCTGTCTACCAACACTGGGGAAAATCACGTCAGGATCTGTGCAAGGCTTTTCCAGACGGACCGTCCTTGTCTGGGTGCTCATCGGGCTGTAAAAGATGGTGTTGGTACAGAGGATGCCAGTGAATTCCAGAATTCTTCTCAGTGGCGAGGTATTTCAGGAATGATGTTTGGTAAGGTGGGGAGATATCAAACCTGACACACACCAAATGGTATTCTGGGTAAATCATGAGGTGTGCTTGGTAAGATACAGCGATAGAATTCACAGTGCCTTGTGGCAAATAATTCTGCCATAAATGGCAAGATTCAACCAAATGTATCAAACTAATCACTATCTTCAGAATACTCAAATAGCATTTCAATTGGTCACAGGTTGCTGATCATAAAATTAATGCTACATTCCATCAGCAGGACAATAAATGAAACTAAAATATTAGACACATTTTGACCAGCTTTGTGACATAACTATCACAAACGATGTATTCATGAGCTCACTCAGAAAGAGTGCCAATTTCTGCTCATATGCACCTAGTTTGTGTTCTTACATTGGTCCCTTTAGAAACTGGATAAGGAATGTAAATTTCAATTATGACAAAAAAAATTGAATGCCCACTCAAACCCAGTCCCAAAAAGTAAAACGGTGGTATCACAATTTAAACTCTATTTCTTCATCATTTGTAATGTTGCATTAAAATCATTCATACATATGAACATTCTGCTCGACAATCCAATAAGTAAATGATCTTCGATCAGCTTGTTTTCATCCATTGCTAATGAGAGGAGACCATAATCGTCCAAATGGGTATTCAGTGGCAAATGGACAATGATTCCTGAAATATTACATTTGACCATTGTCTTAAGTTTCCTATAGTTTATCACAAGAAAAAAACAGTCTATTCAGAGGGTGCAGATGCCTCTACAGGGTATCTGGGATATGACATAGAAAATGCATATCAAACAAATTGGTTTCTACAATAATTCAAATTGGATGGAATGAGAGTCTTCACTTGTGAAAATGTGCTTGCACTGCCACTTGCAGTTCTGTGGGAGTATGCACAAGGTCTTACAACAATAAAAACTGCATTTACTGGTATGAGCAAGGTCAAAGTATTTCCACCAATTCACTGTGAATTTATCACACTTGTAAATCAACTTCATCACATTCCATATATTTCAATAAACCTAGAAGTTAACACTGCAGCAAATTTCTGGAGGAACAGGGAAATTTCCCCATTTCCACATTCAGTTAGACATGCGCAGATGGTAGAAGTTAGTTAATTTAGACGCTTGAATAGTAGTGGGCACGAATAATCTCACAATTATTCTGCACCAAAATAAACCCAATAGAATAATTCCAGATGCCCTCAAAGCTTCCTGTAAAACTGAGTTCTGAAAATTGTTGTCACTCGGTAGCAGGCTCAACAATGTTTAACCGATGCTCAGTTTGGGTCCCACCAGACCCACTCATCCACAATCATAATTAAAGCATTGGCCCAAACATGGAGAAAAAGATTGAATTCCAGAGGCAAGCAGAGAGTGACGATCCGTGTCATCAAGGCAACAGTTGACTGAGGGCAGCATCGAGGATCCCGAACAAAATTGAATTCAATGGAATCAGAGGGAAACTCTCCATTCATTGGGGTCAGACCTCACTAAGAGCAAAGTGGTAGTGACTAGGGAAAGTCCAATTATCTCAGTTCCATGTCGACGCTGCAGGGGTTCCCCAGGTTAATGTCCCAGGCCCAAACATCTTCAGTTGCTTCAGCAATGACCTGTCGCTGAAAACAAGTTCAGAAGTGGGATGCTGTCTGGTGTGGTGAACAATGATGTGTTTCAATCACAACCCCTCATGTATTGGTGTATGCCTGTGCCCACATGCAGCAAAACCTGAACTATAGTCAATGTAGGCCTGATAAACGGCAAGCAACTGTCACTCCAAAGGTGTCAGACAATGACCATCTCTATCAAAACACAATCTAAACATTATATACTGTTACATTATATACTTGTTACATTGCATATTCTCCGACTCGCCTCAAACAGTGGTACTGGTCACTTTTGGGACCTCCTGGTTCCCTGATTTCAGCACCATCTTTAAAGGCCAGCTGTGCTCCTGGTAAATGTCGGCAGGCCACAGCTCCCTTGCACAGTACCTGATAATTACTCCAGACATGGAGGTTGGCATCCTTGGTCATGGTGGATGCAGTGTGTACACAGTCACTGTCCATTGACCATGCTGAGATGTTGGAGTTTAATGTTGGAGGACCAGGGGAGCAAGTGATGAGGCAGAGTTTGCAGGGATTTGCTCTGACTTTCATATTGGGAATTGTCACTGCCTGGTTTCTATTCGATGGGTCGGTCAATGGGAACCTGCAGAATAATGAGGCATTTAGGCCTCTTGCCACTCACAATGAGAATCTCATCTCATCATTCAATACTTGTTGGGAAATGGGACTTTTTGCTCTCGATATTGGGAATCTCCTTCTTGCTGATGTCATGTGATTCTCCCAACTTTCATAGCAATTCTCACGTTATTCCGTGACTGGGTAGATAGTGCTCATTACTCTAACTGAAATGCATTGTAGCACTGCAGCAAGGACACCGTGTGCTCTAGCACTTGACCCTTATCATAACCTGGGACAGGCTCTGCTTCCGGCCTCTTCACTTACTGTCATAACATATACACAACAGGATCATGTTGCTGCTGCCATGACATTGAGCACAAACACAAAATGCAATGTTGTACAGTCAAGTCAAGGGGCATTGCCTTCTCCCAGGGGTTCCCAGCACAGGAAGTCAAGGGCAGCCTCCAATACCAGTCCATTCCCTGACTGGATAGATTCAGAATCCCATCTCATAAGAGAAGAGCCAATGATGGGCTGACTTGCCCGACTTCACTCCTTCTGCCCGAATGTAGGCTGTTTTCCTCCACGAATGAGGGGGGGACAGGTAGTATGGAGCATGAAATTAAGTGGCACAGCTTTTACTGTTGGTCAGATGGTGAGGTGTCCTAAGAGAATGTGTAGGCAGAGCAGACAGCATGCAGGGTTAGTGAGGTTGGGAGTGAGGAAGGTGTTGCAGGCAACAGTGAGAATGATAGAGCAGAAGCCTTGGTGGGAGGTGGGTTCAGTGACAGGGATGGAGTAAATGCACAGTACCAGGGAGAAGACAGTAGACCTTTCCATGGAAGACTGGAGAAGGCCATTGACCTTCTTCCTTCAGCTCTGGTCATTCTCAGCAGATGACAGAGACTGCTGTAATACGCATGGCAACCTCAGAGCAGGCTGGCACAGTATGGTGTTGTGGTTTCCACCGTTAGTCCTGGGAGAGGAGGTCTCTGCACCACCCCAATACAGTAACTCCAGATCCCTGCCAGCAGACAGCAGCATCGATTTCATGATAATAAAATGTGAGGCTGGACGAACACAGCAGGCCAAGCAGCATCTCAGGAGCACAAAAGCTGACGTTTCGGGCCTAGACGATTTCATGTTGTTTACCGTGTCTGGGGCAAACCACGTCAGGATGTGTGCAAGGCAGCTCCAGATGGACAGTGCTTGTCTTGGTGCACATCAGGGTTTCACAAATGGTGCAGGTACAAGGGATGCCAGTGAATCCCAGAATATCCACCGAGTGGCAAGTTATTCCCAGGAATGGTGTGTGGCAGGATGGGCGCATATCAGATTTGACACACACCAAATGGCATGCTGGGTAATCAATGAGGTGAGTTTGGCAAGGCACAGCGAAAGAACCCACAGGGTCTCATGGCTACTAACCCTGCAACAAACAGCAACATTCAATTGAATGTATCAAACCAATAAGGCAAATAAACTTCAAACACAAATTGTGTTTCAAATGGTTACAGTTTGATGATCAGAAAATTAATTCTGCATTTCATTAGCAGTACAATAAATGTAATTAAAATATTAGGCATATTTTTACAATCTTTGGAACAATATTATCACATATGTATTTATGAGCTCACTCAAATAGTGCCAATTTCTGCTCATTTACAGTTAGTTTGTGTTGACCCCTTCAGAAACTGGATCGTGTCCAAATGCAATTCAGAGAAAGAAGATTTAATACCCACTCAAACCCAATTTTAAAAGGTTAAACTTTGGTATGACAATTCAAACTTTACCTCATCATCATTTGCAATGTTGCTTTAAGAACTTTCCTATGTCTGCACCTTCTGCAGGAGAATCCAACCAGTAAATGCTCTTTGATTAGTATGTTTTCATCCATTAGTAATTAGAGGAGGCAATAATTGTCCAAATTTGTATTCAGTGACAAATGAACGATGATTCCTTGAATCTATGACCTGTGGAGTCCACACTGACCTTCTAAGAAGCATCCCACCAATATTTACTGCAGATAACTTTTTATTAAACATTCACAGGTTGAGGGCATCACTGATCAGGGAACATTTATTGCCCACCCTAATTGCCCAGAGGGCAGTTTAGAGTCAACCACGTTGCTGTGAGTCTAGAATCACAAGTAGGCCAAACCAGATAAGGATAGTAGTTTCCTTCCCTAAAGGACATCAGTGGGCCAGATGGTTTTTTTTTGACAATTCACAATGTGTACGTGTTCATCATTAGATTCTTAAATCCACAAATTTTGTTGAATTCAAATTCCACCATCAGCCATGGTGGAATTCAAACCTGGGTCTCCAGAACTTTACAGAGATAGTAGGAACTGCTGATGCTGGGGAATCTGAGATAGCAGGGTGTGGGGCTGGATGGGCACAGCGGGCCAAGCAGCATCAGAGGAGCTTGACGTTTTGGGTCGAGACCTGAAGCGTCAAACTTTCCGGCTCCTCTGATGCTGCTTGGCCTGCTGGGTTCATTGAGCTTCGCGCCATGTTATCTCAGTTTCCCCAGAACTTTATCTGGGTCTCTGGATTAACAGTCCAACGATAATGCCACTAGGCCATTGCCTCCCCAATCTACCTAGCCTGCACGCTACAAGGCAATCTTGTATGCCTAATTCACCTAACCTGCACATCTTCAGACTGTGGGAGGAAATAAGAATACCTGGGGCAACCCATGCTGACACAGGGAAAATGTGCAAACTACACACAGTCACTTCAGTGTGGGATTGAAACCAGGTCACTGGCACTGTAAAGCAACAGGGCTAATCACTGAGCCACTGTTGCTCCCTGTATATAATGTGCTTTTTGTAAAGAACACTTTGCAGAACCAAAGACACTGGCTGTAGCAACAACAATGTACATTTGCAAGGCATAATTACATGGATGGAGATGTGAAGTCTGCAACATTTTCAGTTAGAGACCATATGACCAAGTGGACAGGGTTGTTAAGAAAGCATATGGTGTTTTGGCTTTCATTAACAGGGGGATTGAGTTTAAGAGTCGTGAGATCTTGTTGCAGCTCTATAAAACTTTGGTTAGACGGCACTTGGAATACTGCGTCCAGTTCTGGGCGCCCTATTATAGGAAAGATGTGGATGCTTTGGAGAGGGTTCAGAGGAGGTTTACCAGGATGCTGCCTGGACTGGAGGGCTTATCTTATGAAGAGAGGTTGACTGAGCTCGGTCTCTTTTCATTGGAGAAAAGGAGGAGAAGAGGGGGCCTAATTGAGGTATACAAGATAGTGAGAGGCATAGATAGAGTTGATAGCCAGAGACTATTTCCCAGGGCAGAAATGGCTAGCACGAGGGGTCATAGTTTTAAGCTGGTTGGTGGAAAGTATAGAGGGGATGTCAGAGGCAGGTTCTTTACGCAGAGAGCTGTGAGAGCATGGAATGCGTTGCCAGCAGCAGTTGTGGAAGCAAGGTCATTGGGGTCATTTAAGAGACTGCTGGACATGTATATGGTCACAGAAATTTGAGGGTGCATACATGAGGATCAATGGTCGGCACAACATTGTGGGCTGAAGGGCCTGTTCTGTGCTGTACTGTTCTATGTTCTATGTTCTATGTTCTATTACATTTGGCTAAAAAATCTCGCGGAATTTATCGCAGGAACTTACTGTGTCTTCATAGGTTGCAGTGCCCTCTACAGGGTATCAGGGAAATGAGACACAAAATGCATATCAAACAACAAAATGTGAGGCTGGATGAACACAGCAGGCCAAGCAGCATCTCAGGAGCACAAAAGCTGACGTTTCGGGCCTAGACCCTTCATCAGAGCATACAAATTGGTTTCTACAAATAATTGAAAATTGGAAGAAATATTAATCCTCAATTGTAAAAATTAGCTTTTAGTGCCAATGCAGTTTTGTGTGGGTATGCAGTAGATCTCTCAACAATAAAAATTGCTTTCACTGGAATGAGCAATGTTCAAGTTTTTCCACCAATTGACTGTGCATTTATCACACTCGTAATCAACTTCGTCACATTCCATATATTTCAATAAAACTGAAAGTTAACATTGCAGCAAATTTCTGGAGGAACAGGGAAATCTCCTGATTTCCACATTCAGTTAGCAGTGTGCAGATGGTAGAAGTTAGGTAATTTAGACGCTTGAATAATAGTGGACACCAATAATCCCACTATGATTCTGCACCAAAATAAACCCAACAGAATAATTCCAGATGCCCTCAAAGCTTCCTGTAAAATCAAGCCATGAAAATTGTTGTCACTTGGTAGCAGGCTCAACAATGTTTAACTGATAGTATCAGTGATAATGGGAACTGCAGATGCTGGAGAATTCCAAGATAATAAAATGTGAGGCTGGATGAACACAGCAGGCCAAGCAGCATCTCAGGAGCACAAAAGCTGACGTTTCGGGCCTAGACCCTTCATCAGAGAGGGGGATGGGGGGAGGGAACTGGAATAAATAGGGAGAGAGGGGGAGGCGGACCGAAGATGGAGAGTAAAGAAGATAGGTGGAGAGGAGAGTATAGGTGGGGAGGTAGGGAGGGGATAGGTCAGTCCAGGGAAGACGGACAGGTCAAGGAGGTGGGATGAGGTTAGTAGGTAGATGGGGGTGCGGCTTGGGGTGGGAGGAAGGGATGGGTGAGAGGAAGAATCGGTTAGGGAGGCAGAGACAGGTTGGACTGGTTTTGGGATGCAGTGGGTCGGGGGGAAGAGCTGGGCTGGTTGTGTGGTGCAGTGGGGGGAGGGGACGAACTGGGCTGGTTTAGGGATGCAGTAGGGGAAGGGGAGATTTTGAAACTGGTGAAGTCCACATTGATACCATATGGCTGCAGGGTTCCCAGGCGGAATATGAGTTGCTGTTCCTGCAACCTTCGGGTGGCATCATTGTGGCAGTGCAGGAGGCCCATGATGGACATGTCATCTAAAGAATGGGAGGGGGAGTGGAAATGGTTTGCGACTGGGAGGTGCAGTTGTTTGTTGCGAACTGAGCGGAGGTGTTCTGCAAAGCGGTCCCCAAGCCTCCGCTTGGTTTCCCCAATGTAGAGGAAGCCGCACCAGGTACAGTGGATGCAGTATACCACATTGGCAGATGTGCAGGTGAACCTCTGCTTAATGTGGAATGTCATCTTGGGGCCTGCGATAGGGGTGAGGGAAGAGGTGTGGGCACCATGCGGGTGCCATGGGCACCCGCATGGGCCCCAGCTATGCCTGCCTCTTTGTAGGTTACGTGGAATAGTCCCTCTTCCGCACCTACACAGGCCCCAAACCCCACCTCTTCCTCCGGTACATTGATGACTGTATCGGCGCCGCCTCTTGCTCCCCAGAGGAGCTCGAACAGTTCATCCACTTGACCAACACCTTCCACCCCAACCTTCAGTTCACCTGGGCCATCTCCAGCACATCCCTCACCTTCCTGGACCTCTCAGTCTCCATCTCAGGCAACCAGCTTGTAACTGATGTCCATTTCAAGCCCACCCACTCCCACAGCTACCTAGAATACACCTCCTCCCACCCACCCTCCTGCAAAAATTCCATCCCCTATTCCCAATTCCTCCGCCTCTGCCGCATCTGCTCCCACGATAAGACATTCCACTCCCGAACATCCCAGATGTCCAAGTTCTTTAAGGACCGCAACTTTCCCCCCACAGTGATCGAGATCGCTCTTGACCGCGTCTCCCGTATTTCCCGCAACACATCCCTCACACCCCGCCCCCGCCACAACCGCCCCAAGAGGATCCCCCTCGTTCTCACACCACCCTACCAACCTCCGGATACAACGCATCATCCTCCGACACTTTCGCCATTTACAATCCGACCCCACCACCCAAGACACTTTTCCATCCCCACCCCTGTCTGCTTTCCGGAGAGACCACTCTCTCCATGACTCCCTTGTTCGCTCCACACTGCCCTCCAACCCCACCACACCCGGCACCTTCCCCTGCAACCGCAGGAAATGCTACACTTGCCCCCACACCTCCTCCCTCACCCCTATCCCAGGCCCCAAGATGACATTCCACATTAAGCAGAGGTTCACCTGCACATCTGCCAATGTGGTATACTGCATCCACTGTACCCGGTGCGGCTTCCTCTACATTGGGGAAAACAAGCAGAGGCTTGGAGACCGCTTTGCAGAACACCTCCGTTCAGTTCGCAACAAACAACTGCACCTCCCAGTCGCAAACCATTTTAACTCCCCCTCCCATTCTCTCGATGACATGTCCATCATGGGCCTCCTGCACTGCCACAATGATGCCACCCGAAGGTTGCAGGAACAGCAACTCATATTTCGCCTGGGAACCCTGCAGCCATATGGTATCAATGTGGACTTCACCAGTTTCAAAATCTCCCCTTCCCCTACTGCATCCCTAAACCAGCCCAGTTCGTCCCCTCCCCCCACTGCACCACACAACCAGCCCAGCTCTTCCCGCCCCACCCACTGCATCCCAAAACCAGTCCAACCTGTCTCTGCCTCCCTAACCGGTTCTTCCTCTCACCCATCCCTTCCTCCCACCCCAAGCCGCACCCCCATCTACCTACTAACCTCATCCCACCTCCTTGACCTGTCCGTTTTCCCTGGACTGACCTATCCCCTCCCAACCTCCCCACCTATACTCTCTCCGCCTATCTTCTTTACTCTCCATCTTCGGTCCGCCTCCCCCTCTCTCCCTATTTATTCCAGTTCCCTCTCCCCATCCCCCTCTCTGATGAAGGGTCTAGGCCTGAAACGTCAGCTTTTGTGCTCCTGAGATGCTGCTTGGCCTGCTGTGTTCATCCAGCCTCACATTTTATTATATTATAATGTTTAACTGATGCTCAGTTTGGGTTCCATCAGGCCCACTCATCCACAATCGTAATTAAAGCATTGGTCCAAACACAGGGATAAAGATTGAATTCCAGAGGCAAGCAGAGAGTGACGATTTGTGCCATCAAGGCATCAGTCGACTGAGTGCAGCATCAAGGATCCTGATCAAAATTGAATTCAATGGAATCAGAGGGAAACTCTCCATTCATTGGGGTCAGACCTCACTAAGAGCAAAGTGGTAGTGACTGGGGAAAGTCCAATTATCTCAGTTCCATGTCGACACTGCAGGGGTTCCCTAGGGTAATGTCCCAGGCCCAAACATCTTCAGTTGCTTCAGCAATGACCTGTCGCTGAAAACAAGTTCAGAAGTGGGATGCTGTCTGGTGTGGTGAACAATGATGTGTTTCAGTCACAACCCCTCATGTATTGGTGTATGCCTGTGCCCACATGCAGCAAAACCTGAACTATAGTCAATGTGGGCCTGATAAACGGCCAGCAACTGTCACTCCAAAGGTGTCAGACAATGACCATCTCCATCAAACCACAATCTAACTAGTGTAAGCTCTTCTAGCAATAACCTTATTGCTCCAATGTTAGAAGCATTAGTTCAGAAAGGGAATTATATGAAGTACATTCTTAATCAGCTTCCATGACTATCCTGTTCCCTTCAGTGGTCTGTGGGCATGCAGTTTAACGCATCTCTGTTGTTCTTTATTTCTCATTATCCTATCATTTATAGTGCATTCATGTGCCTTGTTTAGTTTCCCCAAATGTACTACCTCACATTTCTAGAATTGTTTTCCATTTGCCACTTTCCTGTCCACCTGATCAGCTAGATGATCCCTTCCACATGTATACAGCTTTCTCAACATCAACCCCACGATTACTTTTCCTGTTGTCTGCAACAAGCTGAATTATTCCTCACAATATTTCAGCCAAAATAACTGATGTACACCAAAGAAGGCAATGTACCCATGACCCAGCCATACACAGCTCTGTGGAAGTGACTTGAGTCACAAAAAAAACAAGCAAATTTTGGATCCTGTTTGCCACTTGCGTTTGGATACCAAAGTGCTTTGCTTTTCATTAGTTAGCTACCGGGGATCTCATCAGCAACCTTGCTAAGTTTAAAGTAGATTACATAACCATGTTGGCCCTCCTTGTTACTCTCCAAAAATTGAGTCATCTTGGTCAAAACAACCTACTATTCACAACTACATGTTGACTGTCATGATGAATCTATATTTCTATCAAGGATTATTAATACAGTGTCTCAAAGTATTTTCCAATAATTTACCCATGAACCAAGTTTGGATGACTTTTGTGGGTACTCAGCCTATTCTATTTTCTTTTTTTTTTAAAAAATAATCGACCCTTGGCATTCTCTGAAATCCTACCACCTAAAATAAAAATACTTTAAAATAAGGCATACACATAGAATTAAAATAGAAATCTTCAGTTGAAGAGCTGACACATGTGCTATGTACCAATTTGGTTATAAATTTCTTTGATTCAATTAACTGAACACAGAGACCCCCGAAAGGATTGACACAATGGGATTACATACATAATGAACTACTTTTGGGCATCTTTTCATATCCTCTTTTGTGCAATCTTCAAATCCAATCCACAAAATCCCTTTGTATTACTAAGAACAAGGAGTTACTTTCATAGATTATCCCTTGAATTGGAAGTGAGATACAAATCAAGATTATTTTTGTTTTTTAAAAGAATGGAGGCTGAATGCAGCAGTAACCTCTCTGCATTACTTTAAGGGATGAAACGAAGTTTTCAATCAGCAGCCAAGAAAGGAAGGAAGCTGGTCGTCTTACTGTCAGCTGCTTACATTCTAAACATCAGAATGATGTCATCAAATTAGCATATACATTCTAAAATAAAATAATCAGGTCCTCTTATGAACACTTTAAATATGAAGGGTTAAATGGAAAAACTATATATTGAACATACTTTCCCTTATAAGCCGCTCATGTTCCACTTTCAGAAATTGCAGAAAAAGGTACAAATGGACTCTTTCTGTAGCATATTGAAGTATTAGCATTTCTGCAGCTAGGTTTCAGACCTTTTAGGGTCAGACACCCATTTAAAGTGTGCTTCCTTTGTGACTCCCCAGTTCACAACCGTTTGAGTTTGTCACAATGCAAGAGTGAATATTTCAGATTATAACTTGAACAGCATTCATTGACTGAAGTTAAATGTATCTTTATATCTCTAGAAATGATCTTTCCAAAAATCACGATTTGTTCTACAGCACTTCAAATCCATCTCATTTTGTGTCCCTTGTCCACAGCTGGAGCGATGAGCACAGTTGCAAGGCTATGGAAGATACCAGTGAACAACATGCTGCCCGAGGATCTCAGTCTGAAGTCTTAAAATCTTGCTACTTCATTCAAACTATTCAGCTTATTTTGTTTGGCTTGTTGATGGCAGAGTCGTAATGCCCATTGTTAACTTTATTTGTTTAATAAAGAATATTTATGAATAAACAATCATAGTCATTGGCATAAACAAATCAAATTCAAGTCAAAGCCTCTTTCCTGGTGGGCAAATGTCTTTAATAATTATATTTATGTGGAAATCATCTCAGTTTAAATGACACAATGTTGTTCATTGTTTTGCTATCAAGGTAAGCAAAGCTAACTTCTCCTCCTAAGTCACCTGTTCAAGATAGCACACACCAGAAATAAACCAAAGTCTAATTGGGGATTTTATATCACTTCAGGGCGCAACCAACTTAATTATTTGATTGTTTGAACGGTAATTGTGATTAAACAGTGTTGACACACAGCGCAACATCTGCAAATTCATTCAAATAGAATATTTTAGTTTTTATTTTGGGAATTGGGAAGGCATGACTGGGTAGTTTGCAATAGCAATCACAGAAAAATATAACTACTTTTATTTTCACACTGCAATATTAAATAATTACCAATCCAGATAGTAAACCAATGACAAAAATATACAATTTATGTTCATGAATTAACTCAAATGTTATGATACTTCAAAGATTTCCACTTCATTGTGCTTTTTTTAAAATACTGCTTCAAATTGATTCAAATCATTTGATAGTTCAAATTAGTTTTGGTGCATAAGTTAAATGCAAAACATCAAGAGTAGAACTTGATGAAGAAAAGTGTTATTTGGTTTAACTTTTAAAATACCACTACAATTCAATGCTTGACAGGTGAAAAATGATTTCTTTTATAAATCAAATTATAAAAATTTGAATATTATCCACAGTCTACTAAAATAAGAATTTAATATATTAACTTTAATTCCGATGTCCTCTCAATGAACATCTGGCCTGCAGGTGGCAGAGTTGGCTTGACCATTGTCCAGGTTCCTCAACACAATTGACAGTAAACAAATCTGGAAGATGACTGTTTTTTGGTAGTAGTCATGATTAAAATGGAAAAAAAATTATGAATATTTAGTAACTCTATGTATCCAATACGGTTTGACTTTTCATTATGACTTTTTAAAAGGGAAAGTCAACTTTCTAAATACCTTATTTTCTGAGCATGAATTAAATACTATAACAGTCACTTTATCTCCGAGTAACTCTATAGAAGCTGGGCTACAACCAAATAGGTTTTAAGATTTTAGTTTGGCACGGATGTCAGTGTTAACTGCAATAATGTCTCTGAATTTGTAATAGAGGGACTCAAATCAGGTGATTGACCATAGACTAATAGTAAAGGGTTAACTGTGAGATTTGTTTTTATTCAACCTGTAATGAACCACTAATAATTAATGATCTGTCATTTCATGGGTTACTTGATCTATTTTAATGATTCAATAAAAATGCATCATTCATATGCAGTAAAATCAAATAAGCATATATGTATAAGTAAACAAGAACAGTTTAGCAAGAAAACATTTGACTATTTCAAGAGAATGAAACTATGATATGAAAATGCAGTTCTGGCTGGCTACATGCTTTACATAAAACCACCTGTCTTTATTCAGTTCACACAAAAGAAATCTTTTTCATAAACTTGATGTCTTTCCTGTTATGCATGTTAGAATTGTTTCAAATGCCAATTTTTCATCCCAGATTCCCTACAACTTAATCGCAGCCAAGAGGCAAGGGGTTTTCATGGATTGACTGTAAGTGTTTATTCCAAATTTAATCTAGATAGAGGATGAAAAAATATTACATTATAAAGAAATATGCTAGTAATAATTCATTCACAGCTATTAATCTAATTCCATTGCTTTCATTTCAATTATACAAATTTGACACCATGCGGCGTCGGCTTTGTGGTGTTCAAATCCGTTTTGTACACTTTAAATTCTTTTCCAAATTTTCTTTGCAGTAGTTTCTCCATTAGTCAGAGTCTAAATGAAATGAGACAAAGAATAGAAGTGAATCGCTTCAAATGGACGTTTTACATTCACCTTAACAAAGTATTCTAATTTAGGCTAATCAAGGGTAAAACTACAATGTGTTGACTTGTCGTTAGTTGAAAGCATCTAAAAAGAGGAAAAACTGGGTCAATATTTCAGTATATACTCTTCAATAGGTTGATTTATTGAACTATTTAAAAAAAGGGATGGAAAATGAGAAGAGTTCCAAAACAAATGGTGAGGATTCTACAATATCTAAGAATAAAAGGATCCAGAGATTTTTTCCTATTGATATGCAGAAATTATTCACAATCTCATTTCATAGTGAATGCCCTTTGGCCAATTCCCATCTGTATTACCTTTATTCACATTATTTCAAATTTTGCAATATGTAAAGTTAATGCAAAAAAGATTTGTATAGAAATGATTTTAGAATAAAAAATTTAAGTGTAAAAAGTAGCATTTTGATTTTGGTGTTAATTCAGTTAGTGAGGAAAACTGAAAGGGAACATTTTATTAGGATTGAAGAATCACAGAAGGCCCATTTGATAAATCATGACATTGCATGAAACGGTTTAAGGTTAATATACGAGCTAGCGAAAATTATAAATCCTGTAGGATTTAATTATACCTCTTACACTGCTATAAATGTGTGCAAACTTGAAGACTAAGAGTTTATGGACAATAGCAACAGCTTGTATTTATACAATGCAGTTAATCTAGTAAAATCTTCCAGAGAATGAAAAATGAGCTGAAGATTTGTCATTGGGGGATTTTAAAATTGGTGGAAAAATGCTTAATCGGGCATAAACATTTGAAGAAATGTCATAAAGGAGAAGAGAAAGAAAAGGTAGAATAGTGGAACAGTTTCAAGATGGAATTTTTCATTATTTTTCCCTTTATTCTTTCACGGGATAAGGACGTTGCTGGCCAGGCAGCACTTATTGCCCAGAAGGCAGTTAAGAGTCAACAACATTGCTGTGAATCTGGAGTCACATGTAGTCCAGACCAGGTAAGGATGGAAGTTTCCTTCCCTAAAGGACATGAGTGGACCAGACGGATTTTTCCAACAATTGACGATGGATTCTTGGCTATCATTAGATTCTTAATTCCAGATTTTTATTGAATTCAAATTTCACCATCTGACATGGCAGGGTTTGAACCGGAGTCTTTAGAATGTTATCTGGGTGTCTGGATTAACAGTCCAACAATAATACCACTAGGCCATTGCCTCCCCTTAAGGACATTTAATGATATTGATGATAAATGATATTTAAAATGGAAAAAACAGGTATTTCTAAAGAGGCAAAACTGAGTTTTTGTTTGGAGAGGATTTTGGTTGCTGACAGGCAAAATTCTTGGGAGGCTGGTTTAGTTTTAAGGACTGGGCCTTTTCAGCATTAGGCCAAAATGGGGGTTTCCAGAAACTAAACACGCCCCATGCAGCCAGTCAGCTCAAGCGCACCACAAAAATCAAATTGTTTGGGCCTAAAAAAATTTCCAAGGAAACACTAACCTCTGCAGCAGAGGGTGGGGGAGGGAAGAGATAATATGGTGACAGTGACCCCCAATCCTAGCCTTCCTGGCCTAGACTGACAAAATTAAAATCAAACTTCCTTTTTGCCTATCCAGTCAGCAGTTAATACCAGGCGTCACGCAACCTCCACTGGTTAGACCCCAGGGAGTGCCAATGTGGTGATGGCATTCGCACAGAAAACATGGCATGTTCATGGCATGCGACAGTTGCCAGCAAGACCAGCAATTTTTGTCCATCCTTCTTTGCCCTTGAACTGAGTGGCTTGCTTGACCATTTTGGAGGAAAGTCAACCAGATTACTGTGGACTTGGAATTACATGGAGGCCAGATCAGGTAAGGACGTCAGATTTCCATCCGAAAAAGGACATTAGTGAAGCAGATGATTTTTATGATTATTGATGATTATTTAATTGTAGCATTAAGGGGAGCCACTGGATTACCAAACCTGCGGTTTTTAACCACCCGGGTACTGCACCGCCCCCTGCTGTTTTTACCACCCGGGTACTGCAGCGCCCCCTGCTGTTTTTACCACCCAGGTACTGCACCGCCCCCTGCTGTTTTTAACCACCCGGGTACCGCAGCACCCGCTGCTGTTTTTACCACCCGGGTACCGCACCGCCCCCTGCTGTTTTTAACCACCCGGGTACCGCACCGCCCCCCCTGCTGTTTTTACCACCCAGGTACCGCACCGCCCCCTGCTGTTTTTTTCCACCCGGGTACCGCACCGCCCCCCCCTGCTGTTTTTACCACCCAGGTACCGCACCGCCCCCTGCTGTTTTTTTCCACCCAGGTACCGCACCGCCCCCTGCTGTTTTTTTCCACCCAGGTACCGCAGCACCCCCTGTTGTTTTTAACCACCCGGGTACCGCACCGCCCCCTGCTGGTTTTTTTTAAAACAGACTAGAGGCATGAAGACACTGAAAACACAATTTAACACAGCTTTGTATATGTACTTTTTGCAATAGATATTGGAGAACAGTAGAGTGTAATTAGTCTATCATGGCCATTTTCAAAAGACAAGATAGATTAGAATTGCCCTGTTAAATCTGAAGAACTTGCCTACATGTGGCATTTTCCTTAATATTTATACATCAACCAAAGTGGCTACAGAAGCTCTTTCATTAATTAGGTATTAGTTTGTGTACAATTGTGTACATTTAATAGGCTGGTCATATTGTCTGTAACCTTTCATTTGGAAATATATCATTGTTTCGCCAGTTAGGGAACTGAAACATGTCAAAGTTTACAACCTTTGATCCTACACAAATGCATTGCCTTATGTTAAGTAATTTGAGGCATTCATCATAATATTTTGATGATGAGTAGCCTTTATATAATTTGTGCTCTGGTTAAGTAACTAGAATAATAGCATCACTTATTTAGTTTTAAATCGCAGAATGACCTCAACTGGTATTTTATTCTATTTTGGTTTTTGAAACGCACGCATTGATTATGTGCACGCCTACTGACTTAAAACATCAATACAGGAAATAAGTAAACTAAATTCAAGAACTGTATATTCAGGTCTGTGATTTTGAAAGAAGTTTCCAGAAACCTAATGTAATCAGAATTCCTGGCACTCTCAGAATTGTGCCATTGATAAGTTTTTGAGCAATCCCAAAAAAAAACAGCTTCAATGGTGGTGCCAATAATAACAAAAACTTACTTCAATTATTTTGTCTCCACTCAACTCCATGGCTGCAGTCAGTCCATCCATTGTGATGACAAGCTTATTCTCACCTTCTATCTTTGCCAAAGCCTAAACACAAACAGCAGGATTATATACAGTTTCTTCAATGGATTAAATTTTTTTTAAATTACAAGTAATTACTAAATTAATCACTAGTGTGAATAATCCTCTGGCAAACTCTAGCAGATGGATATCTGTGCAGGCAAGTGTGAGTTGAAGCACTTTGGATCGAAAAATGATAGAACAGAGTACATGCTAAATGATATACGGCTAAACAGCAGAGGTCCAAATAGCTTTCAAACTCAATGTACATATTTCAGTACATCTACGGAAAGTACACAAAGTAACCTAAAATATTAGTGGAATAGTTGCTTTTATTAGCGAGTTTTGAGAAGATTTGTAGCTCAGGTTGAGGTTCTGGATGTGAGTTTGCTCACTGAGCTGGAAGGTTAGTTTTCAGACGTTTCGTCACTTTTTTTTATTTGAAAAAATATACTTTATTCACAGAATGTACAAAAAATAAAACATTTATACACCTACCCAGTCATGCAAGCCGCTCCGGGTTACCCGGGGGTACGTACACCAACTAAAGGAAAAAAGAAACAAAACAGAGAAAAAAAAACAAAGCAAAGAAACCGCCCCGGCAGTCGTCACCCCGCACAGTCCCAGTTGGCCCCCTGACCAGTTGGGGAAGGCGCCAGCTGGGCCCAGTTACCAGATAGGGTTCTTTTCCCTTTTCTGGACGAGGGGGCTCATACGGTGGTCTTTCCCCACCGCGCCTTGGCAGCGGCTGCCCCAAGCTTTAGCGCGTCTCTCAGCACGTAGTCCTGGACCTTGGAGTGCGCCAGTCTGCAACATTCGGTCGGGGTCAGTTCTTTCAGCTGGCAGACCAGCAAGTTGCAGGCAGACCAAAGAGCGTCTGTCACCGCGTTGATGGTCCTCCAGGCGCAGTTGATGATGGTCTCGGTGTGCGTCCCCGGAAACAGCCCGTAGAGCACGGAGTCCCGCGTCACGGAGCTGCTCGGGACGAACCTCGACAAATACCACTGCATCCCCCTCCAGACCTCCTGCGCATAGGCACACTCCAGTAGGAGGTGATCGACAGTCTCGTCCCCCCCGCAGCCACCTCGAGGGCAGCGTGCGGTGGTGCAGAGATTCCGGGCATGCATAAAGGATCTCACTGGCAGAGCCCCTCTCACTGCCAACCAAGCAATGTCCTTGTGCTTGTTTGAAAGTTCTGGTGATGAGGCATTCTGCCAAACGACTTTGGCAGTCTGCGTGGGGAACCACACAACGGGATCCACCCTCTCCTTTTCCTGAAGGGTCCCGAGGATACTACGTGCTGACCACTGCCTGACAGCCTTGTGGTCAAAGGTGTTTCCCTTCAAAAATTTCTCCACGAAGGACAGGTGGTACGGAACGGTCCAACTACTCGGAGCGTTCCGCGGCAACAAGGCCAGGCCCATCCTTCGCAACACCGGGCACAGGTAGCACCTCAGTAAGTAGTGACACTTGGTGTTTGCGTACTGAGGATCTACGCACAGCTTGATGCAGCCGCACACAAAGGTAGCCGTCAGGGCAAGGGTGGCGTTCGGTACGCCCTTCCCCCCATTTTCCAGGTCTTTGTACATGGTGTCTCTGCAGACCGGGTCCATCCTCGACCCCCAAATGAAGTGGAAGATGGCCCGGGTGACCGCAGCGGCGCAGGTCCAGGGAGTAGGCCAGGCCTGCGCCACATACAACAGTACCGAAAGCCCCTCGCACCTGACAACCAGGTTCTTACCCGCGATGGAGGGGGACCGGAGCGTCCACCTGCGCAGCTTCTGCTTCAATTTGGCGATACGCTCCTCCCAAGTCTTAGTGCACGCCCCAGCTCCACCGAACCAAACACCCAGCACCTTCAGGTAGTCTGTCCTGACGGTGAAGGGGATGAAGGAGCAGTCGTCCCAGTTCCCGAAGAACATGACCTAGCTCTTACCCCTATTGACTTTGGCACCCGAGGCCAGTTCAAACTGGCCGCAGACGTCCAATAGTCTACTCACGATCGGTGCAGAAGACGGCGACATCGTCCATGTACAGGGAGGTCTTGACCTGAAGGCCTCCACTGCCTGGGATAGGCACGCCCTTCAGGCTCACGTCCTTCCTGATAGAGGCGGCGAAGGGCTCCACACAGCACACGAACAAGGCAGGAGAGAGTGGGCAGCCCTGCCTGACTCCAGATCTAACAGGAAAACTGTCTGATTCCCACCCGTTGATCGAGACTGCGCTAACGATGTTGGCGTAGAGCAGCCGGATCCAATTGCGGATGAACTCCCCGAACCCCAATTTGGAGAGGACGTCCCTCACGTAAGCATGAGAGACCCTGTCGAAGGCCTTCTCCTGGTCCAGGCTGACGAGGCAGGTGTCCACCCGCCTGTCCTGTACGTAGGCGATCGTATCCCTGATGAGCGTGAGGCTCTCAGCGATCTTCCTGCCCGGCACAGCACAGGTTTGGTCAGGGTGAATGACCGACTCCAGGACAGACCTGACCCGGTTGGCAATGACCTTGGCCAGGATTTTGTAGTCCACGTTCAAAAGTGAAATGGGACGCCAATTCTTAATTTCTTCCCTCTCCCCCTTCCTCTTGTAAATGAGGGTGATGATGCCCTTCCTCATGGACTTGCACATTTCCCCTGCCCGAAGCGCACTATCGTACACCTCCAGCAGGTCCTGGCCAACCAGGCCCCACAGAGCGGAATACAGCTCGACCGGTAAGCCGTCGCTTCCGGGAGTCCTATTCCTCTGCAAGGACTTGAGGGCTCTGGCCAGCTCGTCCAGGGATATCGGCCGGTCCAGCCACTCCCTCGTGCCGTCGTCTAAGACCTCCGTGATAGACGACAGGAATGACTCGGAGGCCGTGCTGTCCGTGGGCTTCGTGTCGTACAGTCCGGCATAGAAGGATCTGCTGATCCTCAATGTCGGGTCGCGACGACGTCACCGAGCCGTTGTCCTCCTTCAGCCGGCTAAGCACAGAGCTCTCTTTGTGCGCCTTCTGAAAGAAGAAACGCGAGCACGTCTCGTCCTGCTCCACGGAGCGGACCCTGGACCGGAAGATTATCCTGGAGGCCTCCGCGGCGAAGAGCGAGGCTTGCTGGCCCCTCACCTCGCGGAGGTCCTCCGTGACATCGACCCCCATCAACTGCAGGAGCAGGTTCTGCACCCTTTTCTGGAGTCGCAACAACTTTCCCCGCCTCTCTCTTGCCTTCTGAACACCCTTGAGGACAAAGAACCTCTTGATGTTCTCCTTCACCGTCTCCCACCAGTCGCCTGGAGACTCAAAGAGGGGTTTCATGGTTCTCCAACCGGCGTACTCCCTCTTAAGCTCCTCGACGTTCTCTGGGGTCAACAGAGTTGTGTTGAGCTTCCACGTCCCCTTGCCGGCCGGCTGGTCGTCCTGTAAGTGACAGTCGGCCAGCAGGAGGCAGTGGTCAGAGAAGAACACCAGCTCGACGCCGCTGGACCTCACCGAGAACGTCCGTGACACAAACAGGAAGTCTATCCTTGAGCGGATAGACCCGTCTGGCCGCGACCAGGTGTACCTCTGCTGCGCTCCGTCTGCAGGGGTGCTGAAGACGTCGAACAGCTTGGCGTCCTTCACCGTGCCCATCAGGAATCTGGACGTGACGTCCAGTTGACTCCTCCCACCCACTGTCCCCACGCCGGAACTTCCATCTGCATCAATGATGCAGTTGAAGTCTCCGCCTAGGATGACCAGCCTGGACGTAACCAGCAGGGGTGGAAGCCGCTGCAGGATGGCCAACCGCTCACTCCGTACCGCTGGGGCGTACACATTGATCAGCCTCAGGGGAGCATTCCTGTAGGTGATGTCAGCCACTAGGAGGCGCCCCCCACCACCACCTCCTGAACTTGAGAGATGGTGAAGTCGCGCCCCCGCAGCAGAATAGCCAGGCCCGAGGAGCGACAGTCGTTACCCCCCGACCAGATCGAAGGCCCACAGGTCCAGGCGCCGGACCATTTCCCGTACCTGCCGAGGTGCGGTATCCCGCACTCCTGCAGAAACAGGAGGTCCGCCTTGATGGTGGTCAGGTAGGCCAACGTGGACACACATCTCGCGGTTGACTTGACGCTGCGCACATTAATGCTCGCAACTCGTACCCCCATTGTGGGCAGTGACCGCAGTACCCTCCCCAAGTCCAAGGTCCAGCCCCTCCATCTGTCCCTTCATGCCCATTGCCCGGGCTAACTGCTGGACGCTCTCCGGGCTCAGGAAACCGTCCGTGCTGCCTTCCGGGTGGCATCCCCCCGATAGGGTTGCGGAGGCAGGAGGGTCCGGCTCCGGTTCAGGCTGGGGACGCGCTGTTTCCTCCTTCCTGCCTGGAAGTTCTGGGGGGCCCTCCAGTGCTCCAGCGGCACTTGACTGGGTGTCGGAGGGAGCCTCAGGACGCCTCCCGTCACCTGGAAGCGGGGTGCTGCTTTCCTTCCCCCTCGAGACCTTTAACTTCTGCTTCGGGTGGGCCCTCTCCGAATCCTCCTCGTCAGAGGAGCTCTTATAGCCCTCCTGTAGCTGCCTCTTCTCGCCTGATGGTTGCGGTTCCTGGGCCCGTCGACGCACCTTCCTCCTCGCTTTCCGGACTGTTGTCCACTCCCCTGGGTCGCCTGTCGCCGCCTCCATTGGCTCCGGGTTATCGGGGGGGGATCGGAGCCTGCAGGGGTGCTTTGCTGGCCTCGGGCCCATCCTGCAGGGCTGGGCCCTCCTGCACATTAGTGGGGTCCTTGCTGGGCCCTGGTGCCTTCCTCTGCTCCGGGGGGGCTGGCCCCGCATTCCCCCTGCCGGCGACCTGGGCGTAGGTGGTACCCCGCCGCGGGCATGCCCTACAGAAGTGGCCCGCTTCCCCGCAAAGGTTGCAGCTTCTCTCTCGTGGGCAATCCTTTGCAAGGTGTCCCTCCTCCCTGCAGATGGTGGCTTTGCAGTCGGCCGCCATGTGACCTGACCTACCACAGGCATGGCAGACTTTAGGTTGCCCTGCATAGGTCAGGTAGCCCCTGCTCCCGCCGATCGTGAAGCTGGACGGTGGGTGTGCGCCATTCCCGTCTGCGCCCATCCTCAGCGTCACCTTGACCTGCCTCTTACTCGTCCAGATGCCAAAGGGGTCCACGATGTCAGTTAGGTCCCCTTCCACCTTCACATACCTTCCGAGGAAGGTCAGGACATCAACTGCTGGCACATGCGGGTTGCACATGGGTACAGTCACCATACGGCTCCTCTGTGCTGGCATCACAAACAGTGGGACAGCGGTCAATACAGAGAGGGGGCCCTCACCTCCTTTCTCCTTGAAAACCTCCAGGAAGCGCTCGCAAAACTTGGAACTCCTGAAGGTCACGTCGTAAAAACCTCCTCCAGGGAAATCCTGCAGGCAGTAAATGTCCGCAGCAGCGAACCCACAACAGTCCAACAGGAACCTCTTCACGAAGAAGGTGCGGTCCACAGGTGCACCTTCATCCACCTTCTTCACAGAAACACGGATGGTGTTCCGGGCCCCCTGACCTGGGGCACGAGCACTTGCCGCAGCCATCGTTGCAGGTTGGCTGCTCCCCTGAACCAGCGTTAGGCCGAAGCCAGCATTAAGATCCACTGGTTGCAAGGGTGCACAGCCAACCCGACGTCCTCCTTTCACCTCCAAGATGGCACTCTCGTCCTCTCGGTCCACAAGAGAGTGGGTCTTTATTGTGTTCGAGATGTAAGCTAGTTCACTGAGCTTGCCGGTTTGTTCCCAGATGTTTCGTCACCATTCTAGGTAACATCATCAGTGAGCCTCCAATGAAGCGCTGGTGTTACGTCCCACTTTCTATTTATCTGTTTAGGTTTCCTTGGGTTGGTGATGTCATTTCCTGCGTGGGTGATGTCATTTCCTGTTCTTTTTCTCAGAGGGTGGTAGATTGGCTCCAAATCAGTGTGTTTGTTGATGGAGTTCCGGTTGGAATGCCATGCTTCTAGGAATTCTCGTGCGTGTCTCTGTTTGGCTTGTCCTAGGATGGATGTGTTGTCCCAATCAAAGTGGTGTCCTTCCTCATCTGTATGTAAGGATACTAGTGATAGTGGGTCATGTCGTTTTGTGGCTAGTTGATGTTCATGTATCCTGGTGGCCAGCTTTCTGCCAGTTTGTCCAATGTAGTGATTGTCACAGTTCTTGCAAGGTATTTTGTAGATGACGTTCGTTTTGCTTGTTGTCTGTACAGGGTCTTTTAAGTTCATTAGCTGCTGTTTTAGTGTGTTGGTGGGTTTGTGGGCTATCGTGGTGCCAAGAGGACCGAGTAGTCTGGCAGTCATTTCGGAAATGTCTTTGATGTAGGGGAGAGTGGTTATGGTTTCTGGGCACGTTTTGTCTGTTTGTTTGGGTTTGTTGCTGAGAAATCAGCGGACTGTGTTCATTGGGTTCTTTTTGAATACGCTGTAAAGGTGATTTTCTTCTGCTCTTCATAGTTCCTCTGTGCTGCAGTGTGTGGTGGCTCGTTGGAATAATGTTCTAATGCAGCTTCGTTTGTGGGTGTTGGGATGGTTGCTCCTGTAGTTCAGTATTTGGTCCGTATGTGTTGTTTTCCTGTAGACGCTGGTTTCAAGTTCCCCATTGGCTGTTCGCTCGACCAGCGTCCACAGGAAAACAACATATACGGACCAAATTCTAAACTACAGGAGCATTGATAGATTATTATTAACTAAACATGATGAAGGCGTATTATGCAGATGTTGAGTTAGATGGAGAGAGGTCAAGGATGATGGATCAGCCACGATCTAAATGGGTTCAGAATGATCACAAGAGGCCGAGTGACTTTCTGCTGTTCCTATCTTCCTCCCTATGAGGGCGGTATTGTCTGAAGAGATGCTTTTCTTTTATCCTCAAATTTGACAGCACACATTAAAACCTTTGCACTTAGGATGCAGCTCAGGTTCAGTGCCTGAATCGTAAGTGCACCGAGTTTGCTGTGGCCTGAGACTGGTTCTGAAGGTTTTGGATCAGAGTTCAAGAGTCTTTCCAGACCAGGCATTTTTCCAGTATGTTGTATCCGGTAATATCCTCTGATAATCATCCTTAATATCCACAACTCCAATAACTTTTGTGAGATAATGGGAACTGCAGATGCTGGAGAATCCAAGACAACAAAATGTGAGGCTGGATGAACACAGCAGGCCAAGCAGCATCTCAGGAGCACAAAAGCTGATGTTTCGGGCCTACACCCTTCATCGACGAAGGGTCTTGGCCCGAAACGTCAGCTTTTGTGCTCCTGAGATGCTGCTTGGCCTGCTGTGTTCATCCAGCCTCACATTTTGTTGTCTCCAATAACTTTTGTGTTGTCTGCAAAATTCCTAGTCAGATCAGCTACATTTTTGTCTATGTTATTTATATTACAAACAACAGAAGTCCCAGACCTGTTCCTTCCGGAACACCACTGGTCACAAACCTCGAGTTGGAAAAACAGCATTCCACAACTGCCCTCTGTGTTCTATGACCAAGCCAATTTCGTATCCAATTTGCCAACTTACCATGGATTCCACAAGACTTAATCTTCTGGACCAGCCTACTATGAGGGACCTCATCAAATGTTTTGTTAAAGTCCATTTAGAGAACAAAAACTGTCCTATCTTCATCAATCATCTCCCTCATTTCCTCAAAAAAGTTTAAGACAAGACCTCTCCCACACAAAGCCATGCTGACTGTCCATAATAGGTCCATTCTTTTCCAAATGCAAGTAAATCCTGTCCCTCAGAATCTTCTCTAATAATTTCTCTGCCACTGATGTACGGTTCACCAGCCTATAATTTACAGGATTATCTCCATTACTCTTCTCAAACAAAGGAAAAGCATTTCTTGTTCTCCAGTCTTGTGGGAACTCGCCTGTGGCTAAAGAGGATACAAAGATCTCTGTCAGGGCCCCAATAATCTCCTCCGTTGCCTCTCTCAGCATCTTGGGTTAGATCCCATCAGGCCCTGGGAGCTTATTCACCCTAATGTTTTTCAACACACCCAACACCACCTCCTATATCTGCCAAATAATTGCCAAAAGATAAGCCAGTTAAATTATTTCAACAACTCCTGAAGATAAATATAGTATAGTGCCTCATTCTCTGGTAAAGTCGGTTATTTTTCCATTTTTTTTCCGGTCTAACCTACAAATACAATTTTCTTTTAGAAAGGGGTGCTGTGATACTATAGAGGATGCAGTTTGAGGCTGTCAACGTATTTTTGAGGCTGCTTCATTGTAATCAATGACCATATGACATTTATAGTACATGCTTTGTCTCAAAAAAAATTGCACTTTAAGTGTGGAGGTGTGCATATAAAAAAAAGGAGACACTTCCCCTTGTGAGAGTCAGGTTCCCACCCCCCGCCCCCCCAACACCCCCCACCCCCCCAATGTGATTGCATTCTTCTCAGCTCATTTCATTTGCACGCACAGGTAAACCATTGAATTATGTGGAAGTAGTTTTGAGGACTGCTGGGACCTTTTGGAGCTCAACACACAGGTGCCAAATTTAAAAGCACTTCACTTTCTACAGCCCCAGACCATCACTCAATCTCTGCTCATCAACCATATCTACCCCCTGGAGTTGTCAGACATCAGGCAAAAAACAACAGTATGCTTTAACAATGCCCCCTCCAGGCTAACCATGAGAAGTTCCTTTCCCTACAAATGGCAGCAAGGTTCACTCTGACTGACAAAGACTGACTGGACGGAGCTGGCTGCAGGCGGCAGTGTCCTTGGGTAGCTCATGAGAACCTGGCTCCAGTGCCACAAGAGGAGGAATGGTCTCCTGCACTCTACCAGGGTAAGTGCCACTATCTGCTCAATGCTTTAGACTCCCAAGTGACATAGCATTGTAAGGTGCCCATTGCACAGGACTGTCACCCAGGAGGTTGGGTCTCTCTCAGGCACCTCTTGTTCAATCAATGTCTGTGACTTCAATGTAGTGCCATTGGCATCACAGTGGGACTCCCTCTCACACATCTGCCAGGGTTCACGTGAAAACATTATCCCTCCTGCAACATTCAGTGCTCATGCTCCGTCATAAATAGGAAAATTTACACAGCTGGTAACACTTCACCAAAGGCTTGCATGGATCAAGGACACAAGTACAAACATTGATCTTCTGTGTTCAGTCTCATTTTCAATCAGCCCCCATGTGCCAGCCCAGATTAGGTTTGCCAGGATCAGCCAATATGTCTGTCCCAGTTGGACAGGCTTGATGGTTCAGTTAGACTTCAATCTCTAACATTTGGTATTTAACAACAGCAAACCAGGCTGCACGTTATTTTGACTTCTAATGAGTTGATCATCAGGGATAGGCTTCAACCTAAACACCAAATTTTTTTTGCAAAATAACACCTTGTTATGAAGGAGATAATTAACTGGATATGTTTATAAATCACCAGAGCTTGGAAGAAAGAATCTATCCTGCCTAGCTTCAAGCCTTTATATCAGCTGATTCATAATAACACGTGTTTCCCATTTTTGGCCTTAGATTGCTTCTGTGAGTGTAACTCCAGTGGGCTGAGATCTTAATGAATGTTTGTAACATTTTAATAAATATAAAACAGATAGCTGACCAGCCTGAGAAGGTTCTGAGAACTCCATTGCAAAACATTAACCCAGCATTAGGAAACAGAATTTTTTGCCTCCTGCCCAGTTAAGTTCTTAACGCCAATTCCTCTCCACTTTTAAAATCTGTGGGACAATTCAGAAAATTCTACCCACAGTACTTTTATGGTGCAATTGTGGATCATGGCTGAGCCAGAAGGTTTCAAGTTCCATGACAGTGGCTTAGGCTCAAAATCTAGGTTGAAACTCCAGTGCAGCACTGTAGGAGAGCTGCATCACAACAGTGACTTTCATAAGTGCTTTATCAGCTGTAAAATGCTTCAAAACTGTTTGGTATTGGTTTGTCTGTTCAGATAAACTCATGCCAGACCTCAGTATTTCTTCAAAATGGCATTTATTAATATCTGCCCAAAGCTGATCTAGTTCCAACTTTCTTTGGCACTGTTGGAAGTGTCATTTTTCCTAATGAGACATTTAACCAAACCAAAAACCCAATTGCTTCCCAGGTGCCAGTAAATCAATCTAATTTGTCCTATTTCGATGATGATCCCAGAAGTTCTTCCCAGCGTCTTGGTCAATATTTCTCTCTCAACCAACGTCACTTAAAATCAATTATCTGGTCATTACTTCATTGATATTTATGGAAAATTGCTGTGTGAGAATTGGCTGCTATATTTCCTACAATAAAATCAGGGGTTACACATTAGCTGTGCTGTGGAATATTCACAAATCATGAAAAAAAAGGCACATAATCCCAAATTTTTCCTCCCTGACTTTAGACATCATTATGAAAGTTTGTCAAATTACAAAATAGCAGCATCCTCAAAAGACTACAGTTCCTTCAGTTTTATTCAATATAAATTTTTAAACAGAACTTTTCAAGTAAAATTCTGTCAATTTTAGAATACATTTTCAGGCCTTATAATTGCACTGGAGATTTTAAATGAAAAAAAGTTATATACCAAAGGACTGCTGTGTATAATAGAGAGAGATCACACGAATACAAATAGTCATGCCTGCTCAAGAACAAGTGAAAAACATAGTTTCAGAAATGGATGACCAAATACAATTCAGAATTCTTTCCCCAGATTTGTTTGAATCACTGGAATGTCATTCATGAAATGCAACTGAACAGGGTGAAGTAATGTTACACCACATTTTACTCAATTATTATAGAGGTTCATGGAAACAAAGTCAACATATATTTTTAAAATTTTGTCAGTGGTTTTGTAGTTTTTAGTGAGCCTCACACAGAAATTTGCACCTGGGTCATTGATCATTAAAAGGAGAACACCAAATCCATTTTAAAAAGTTCTTATGCTTCTACAAAAACTGAGCAATCTTACCTTGACTCTATGCCCTGTGAATGTTACAAACTCACTTTCTTGTCCAATAGTGAATTCATTGGTAATTGCTTTGCTGCCATAATTGTAAATAGCTTGAAATGATTTCCCATTTTGAGTAAGCTCAATAACTCTGCCGAGGTCTTTATATTTCTGAATTGTATTATCTGAAAGTCCTAGTAAAGAAATACAAATGCACAAAAAAAGTCAAATTTTTATCCAAGGTTAAAAAAAAACTTTCCAAATCTCCTAATCAATTGTGCTCAAGTAAAGACCTACACAGAATTTGCAACATGAACCAAATTTATTTAGCTCTACGATTTACTACTACCACAAGATAATTTTCCATTTTCTGTTAAATCACAGGAGATCGTCAATTCGGAAGTATGGAGTCACAATGCTCCAGCACAATTTTTATTGCTGAACATAAGAAATACGAGAAGTAGGCCATTCGGCCCCTCATGTCATGAGTGATCTGTCTCACGCCTCAACTCTTCTTTATTGACAGCTCTGCATTGTTGTCAATTCCCTGATATTTTATGCTTTCAGTGATCTAGCCTCCACAAGTCTCTATGTAAAGAATTCCAGACATACACAACCCTCTGGGAGAATTCCAGTGTGTCCCAATTTTAAATGTATGTTCTCTCATCCTGAACTATAACACCTGGTTTGAGACTCCCCCAGTAACGGAGACATTTTTTTCCAATGTTTACTCTGTCAAAGCTCCCTCAGGCTATTGTGTATAAAGCATTTGATCTTTTGATAAAGTCATCCCTCATTCATCTAAACCCTAACGAATAAAGGCCTAACCTGTTCAGCTATTCTTGGTAAATCAACTCCTTCACCTCAGGAATCAGCCTTAAAGAATCTGTTTTGAACTGCTTCCAATGCTAGTATATCCTTTCATAACTATGGAGTCACGAACTGTACACAATATTCCAGGTGTGGCCTCACCAATGCCGTGCAGAGTTGAAACAGCACTTCCCTAATGTTAAACTCCATATGCCCAGCAGTAAAGGCCAAAATTCCATTTGTTTCTTAATTAGCTGCTGCACCTGCATCTCAACATGCTGTATTTCATGTATAAGAACACCCAGGCCCCTCTGCATTGTTGCTTGTTGAAGTATCTCTTCATTTAAGTAATAGTCTAGCTTTTAATCCTTCCTACCAACATTTGTGACTTCACATTCTGCTGTTAAAGTTCGTCTGCCATGTCTTGTTCACTCACTCAACCTATCTATACCCCCCTGCAGATTCCTTATGCCCCTATCACAACATGCCCTCCCACCTATTTTTGTATCACCATCCAATTTGAATACATTCATTCTGCCCCTCCTCCCAATCATTAATACAGATAGTACATAATTAAAGCCCTTGTGGCATCCCACTAGTTATACCATTCCAATCCGAAAAACATCCATTAATCCTGACTCTGTCTTCTGTTTGTTAACCAGTTCTCAATACATGCTAATACATTAACCCCAATACCATGAGCTCCTATCTTGTACAAAAACTTTTTATGTGGAGCCTTACTGATCCTTTTGAAAGAATAAATATACTACAATCTAGTGGTTCCCCTTTATCAATTGTGCTTGCAGTATCAAAGAACAAGCAAATTTGTCAAACATGATTTCCATTCACAAACTATGCTGACTCTGTCTGATTGTGTTAAGCTTTTCTAAGTATCCTGCTATTTATTCCTTAATTATGGAGTCCAGCATTTTCCCAATGACACGTCAAGCTAAATGCCTATAGATTTTTTGCTTTCTGTCTCCATCCCTTCTTGCAGTGTCACGTTTACAGGTTTCCAATCTGCAGGAACGTTCATAGAATCCAATGAATTCTGGAATATCTTGACCAATATTTCCACTGTCTCTGCAGCCATTTCCTTTAAACCTTGGATTCAGGCCAACAGGTCCTGGCAATGTTTGCCTTTCGTCCCATCAGTTCATCAAATACTTTGACCTCCATGTAGAGACTGTGTCAACATCTTTCCTCTAATTAGCACCTTGTTTATCTGTTATTGTAAGGGTGTATTATTACTAAATGATCCTCCACCATGAAGACTATTGGATTACCTGCCATTTCCTTGCTCCTTATTACTAATTACTCAATTGCATCTTCCATACTTCAGCTATTTATGTTTGATGCACCCACACAAGCTCTTGCTGTTTGTTTTTATATGTTTTGCCAAAGTATTTTCATGATCAAATAATTTTCTTTCTCTCTTAGCTTTTCAGTCATCTGCTGCTGGTTCCTAAAGAAAATCCCAATCCTCAGGCCTGCCCTGCCCCTCGGTTTCTCTGCTTAAACGCCTTTGTTTCTGTCAGTATGTCCTTCTTGATCACATTCGTTAACCTCAGGTGGCTCCTCGTTCTTTTAAACCAGAGTTTTTTTTTGCTGAGCATTATGAAATATCTGCATAAATGTCTGTCACTGCTCATTCACTACCTTTCCCCTTAACCTCTTTTCTCAGCCCTCAAAAGAAAAACCTTTCTTCATACATCTGTAATTGTCCTTACATAGTTTGAGAACATTGGTTTAAGGCACAATTTGTTCTCCCTCAAGCTGAATTTGAAATACTACCTTATTGCAATTGCTACCCCTAGAGTATTCTTAACCATGAGATCTCTTATCAATCTTACCCTATTACACATTACACGCTTTAAAAATGCCTGGGGAGGTTCTGCTTCATACTATAATAAAGTCACACTGGAAATTCATATTCCATGTTACCCTTGTCCGTCTAACTTATCCAGCCAATGTGCAAATGTACACCAATTTGCATGTGGCTCAGGTAGTAATATAGAGATCATCATATTTTTGGTTCTGCCTTTTAATGTATTCCCAGTATACTTGTAATCCCTCATCAGAACCTCTTTCCTAGTCCTATCAGTGCTATTGATACCAAATTGACTGCAACAACTGGATTCTTCCCCTCACACTCCAAGTTCTTCTTCAGCCCAAAAGAGATGTCCTGCATCTTGGCATCATGGAGTGTCATATTGAAATGCTTATAGATCATGTGCCTGGTGAAGTGAAACTACTAGTTTGTATTACAAGTGCCAAACAGATTGATGCAGGTCACTGACTAAAAACAAACACAGCTGCAAATATTTAAATAGGCTTGAAATTTGAGTCACATTTTGTTAAGCCACACTTGTCACTCTTCATGTTCCCTGATATCGACTGTCCCTGTGCATTATCCAAGAAGAATGAAAGGGTAAGTAAGCAGATATATGTAAAAATGGTGGGCATGCATGCACTTCCCTGTTAAAAAGTTTACAACAAGCTATTTTATGGAAACTAAAGCTTCTTTTGTTTCAGTTCTACCCAGCACCAAACTGGCACAACATTGCGGATATGGCACAAAACTATGTTTAGAACTGTGATCAGATCAAATTTAATGCCTACACTATGTGCATATTACAAAACACAAAGCCATACTGTTGGCCTTAACCTATCAGGTTCTATTTCATTCCCATGATTCCAATCATTTAATTTATTTCCGTTATAACCACCTTCCATGATTCCATAGCTAAGAAGAAAATAGTTTGTGCCTTTGGAAAGGCAGAGAGGTGGGGAGGTGCACTAATATCCTTTGATTTATCAGCAACACCAGTTTGTATCATTCTTTAAAAGGTTTATCCCACATAAACATGAATGGATTCACTTTCTTTAAATCTCCCACAAGCCAGCTTTTCCAATTGATCATCCTTGATTAACATCACCCAAAAGGAGTGCTACTCCAGTAACGCTGTTAGGAACTACATGGCATTGAAATCTTCCTCAAACTTTCCCGCTTGTCCGAAAACTTCCATTCTGTATTTCTTCTTAATGTTGTTATTTGAGCGCAGGACCTTGCCACAGAAACAATTAACCCGGATCTGGCCATTCATACGCTCCTACGACTTTGCACTGCGGCATGCCATACCATTGGTAAAAGTGACATGGTAGCTAAGTACTATTATGATTTAACAGTGGCATACTATAAAAGGTATACACCATTTGCAAACTACCGAGAAACAGAAAGAATCTTCTGTGATCACTAACTGGGGAAATCAAACTTGTAACCGCAAATTAAAAATTATTCATTTTTATGAAAAACACATAAAAAACTGAAGTGTGAGAAAGAAACTATATTGTGATGTGGTACCCTGTTATCATTAAGCTGACAGTCAAATCAAGCATTAAGTCAGATTTGTACACAGAACATGAAAATAGACGGTTAACATGCAAGCAGTCAAAGACAAAGAAAGTAAGTGGACGTAATTGGAGGGAATTAAAAAAAGAAGAGATTGCAAGAAGGGATTGAAGAACTGAGCAGAAAGATCAGAGTTTGGATCAGACTTTTCCTTTTTTGGTGTTTCACCACAAGCCAGGGACCATTATGTAAAATGGCAAGGAATAAAAAGCTCATTGGAGTATAATTCATACTTAATCCTTTGATAGATCATTCGTTCAAAAATCTTACAGAATCTTGAAGAAACTGAAGTAGCATGCTCAAATTCCCTTTCATTTTGTTTTCTGACAGGCATCCTTTTGCTCAAAACCCTCACTGCACTAAGAACAACACACACATTTCAGCAACAAAACCAGAAATTACTGGAAAAGCTCAGCAGGGCTGGCAGCATCCGTGGAGAGAAATCAGTTAATGTTTCAGGTTCAACAACCCTTCCACATTTCAGCTTCTGATTACCTTCATTTAATTATATTATTCCACAAATTAACATTTACACATCTACTAAAGTAATATGGATCATTTTGCTAATTGAAAAATGTATTTGCAGAATTGTCCTACTGGCTTGATTTCAAAGCCATTTCAATGAAAGTTGCAGAAAGATAAAATGTGGTACAGATCTTTTTCTAAGATGAGTGAACTCGGCGTTCAACCACACTGCTTCACCGTAACTGGGACTGATTTTAAGTAGGTAATGCTTTTGTATCAATTTATTGACACTGAACATAATGCCATATAAAAGCAAAAGATTAGAAGTTGCAGGTTAAACTTACCGAGAGCTTTCATGAGCTGCTCAAAGTTTTCTTGACTCTCCAATTCGTACTTTCCACTGAATGCCATCTAGAATCTATTGCTGCAATGCAGGGAAGACTTGATTCTGGGGAATATTGAAAGGTCTTACAGCTGCCTACAAACTAATTTTCAAAAAAAAAACACAACCAGCAACACCTTGAAAATTAATATAGTCACATACTACCAACAATTGAATACTTGAACCTGTAAATAACGTGGTAATTTTCTGTTTATACAGGATTACCAGTGGTAACCCAGGGGACTGGCAATGGAAAAACAATGCAGCTGAGGCTTGTTTTTGAACAAAAGTAATGAAAGAAACGTCACTATTTACAATGTGGTCTATAATTATAATATATTCTAGTTGAGGATTACCTCCTGAACTATTGGGCTTTGTGGTAAAAATTAGGTAAAGGTTACATGGATGCTTTCAGCGTTAGTTACCAGTAACCCAAAGAATGCTTAGCTGCTTGTTATGACTCTTAACATTGGATCTTCCATACAGTATTTTAGTACAGATACAAACAAACAATTATTTTCTCCAGCTTCCAAGTACCTATTGTTCCACATGGGAACTTTAAAAACACTTGTATTTGTGCCACACTGCAGCCCTACTTCACTCAATGCAAAATCCAAATGATGTGCAGTCACTTTCTAGTGATACTCGCACACCTCATGTGCCATCAGCAATACACAGTTCTCAAAGTAAATATTAACCTATATGTGCAGTGGGGATTCCAAAATTCTTTTGCAGTGACACACAGACAATACTTTAAACTTCTACTGTTGTTCCATATTTTCCAATGACAATGTAATGGCATTATTTTTATTTGCAATCTTAGTCTTATATTAAATTGTAGCTATTGATTACTTATATCACTGTTGACTGTCAATAGCAACCATATTGTAAAGTCTATTGCTCATTTCTGCTCTCTTGCTATGTTCGCTTACATGACACAACAACGTATTTAATAATATATCATTTGATAACTCTGATTATAAAGAATGTGCTGTGAAGTAATTAGATTGATTGTTGCACGTACATAGAGAAACAGCATGCCATCAAGAGGTTCTAACTAGTAATTTTAGGTTAAACTTGGATAGGAATTCACAAAATGCAACATAAATTGTCCAGAGGATCTTAAGGCACTGTGATGAGTAATTCTGTTTAAGCTTTATTAAGACTTCAACACGAACCCTCCTCACAGGCTTTACGTGAGAAGAATGTTCAACTTGATGAATATTTTCCCTTATGTAATGACTAAGATTTCACAAGTATACAAGGTTTCTAAAAATATTCACAGAGAGTACAGTAAAACCATTTTTCTTTTAAAGCTTTGGTAACATACAAGGTTTACATTATTAATGGTAAAAGAAATAAGTGGTCTTAGGGCTAAAATAAAGGTTAATTGAAAAATGTTTTTCGTCTCAGTTTTGGAAGAGCAACAAGTGTATCTTGGTCTGGAGCAAGTGAACATTAATTCCCATGTGTAAACCTCCAGCACAAATATATAGAAACACTAGAACTCAGTCTTCTCTGACTGAATTGTCTCTCTCAAATCCAGACTGCATCACTGGAATAAAAACAGAGTGTTGGAAATACTCAGCAGGTCCTGGCAATATCTGTGGAGACATGTGTCTGTCCTTGTGTCGAGATCACGTGTGTGCATTTGTGGTGGTGTTGGGGGTGAAGGTAGGAGAAGTGTGCAATATGGAGTCAGGCTCACGGGCTGCTGAGAGACCTAACTGAGCTCATTAAAAGAGCTGCCAACAATGTCTGGGACCTTATCCTGGTTGTTCCCTTAGATTTTGGAGCCTCAGACATCGACCCTCACACACACCATTCCGCCGTCCCCACGCCAAATAATTCACCACCCTGTGATTCCTTATAACACTTGCCAACTTGGTACCACCCCATAAAAACTGTTCTGAAGTGCTGAAAAGTCACATCAGATCAGACTGGACATTGGGCTGAGTTGCACTGTAACACTGGAACAACAGTAACACTAACTTCGGACATAGAAAAACAGATGATATCAAATCTGCCAAGTTTCTGTAGCACTTCATTTTTTGTTAAGATTTCCAGAGTCTGCAGTATTTTGCTTGAATATCAAGCCTTTCCCATCCCACCCATTGGCTCGAAGGGCAGCATGGTAGCTCAGTGGGGAGCACTGCTGCTTCACAGCACCAGGGACCTGGGTTTGATTCCAGTCTTGGGTGACTGTCTGTGTGGAGTTTGGTCTCCCAGTGTCTACGAGGATTTCCTGAGGGTGCTCCAGTTTCTTCCCACAGTCCAAAGATGTGCAGGTTAGGTGGATTGGCCAGGCTACGTTGCCCAAAGTGTGCAGGCCATGGGGTACAGAGATAAGAGAGGGTGGGCAAAGTGTCTGGATGGGATTCTCAAGGGGCTCAATAGGGGATAAATAGCCTGTCCCCACATTGTAAGGGTCCTATGATTTTTGCTCCAACAATCTGTATGCAACTCAAGTCTCCAACTTGAGCAGACCGCAAGAATCTTGTTGAGATGGAATAAAATGATCTAAATTTATTATAGTCTTCACTGTACTTAAAAAAACCTATCCTCGAAAGGCCGTTTCAAACTTTTAAATCTTAATTACTTAATTCCTTATAAAAGTCAACCTGATTTATACTCATAAGCCTACAAAACATCTAATCTTTGAAAAAAAACCTCCGAATTGTCAGATTATCCCCCGCTGAGAGCATTTTTCATTGTAGAAAGCTGGCAAGCAAAAATACAGACATAATTATAACCCCTGGGAAATGTCAACAACTGGATACTGTAGCTAGAAGATGGGCTACTTTTTTTCCCCAAACTCTCACTGACACAGGGTGTCTTTTTTTTAAAAATTAAATGAAATCACAGCTCAACAGTTTTATGGATTTTATCTATTCTTCACAAGCATTTCGGTCTAGTCTAGGAAAAGAAAAACTGAGTCCTACCCATTGTGTCAATGCTCTTGCCAATGCCAAACTGGGATCTGTCTGAACTCTGTACTGAAGTCGAGTGACCTCCATTAGAGTTTGAGCTTTCCTCGTGTGAGTCAAGTCCCATGTATTTCCCCCCAAATAGCATTAATTAGATGATCAAATGGTGAAGCAGACCTTCTGAATCTGGATTACACCCACTCTTTTGTAAAGTTTATGGAGTCTCCAGGAGTCTGCAAAAAATCCATCCCATGTTTTAGTCAAAACAACTTCTTCAGAACTGAAGGCAAACTGAAGAATGGTCTAGGGCAAGAAACATCAGCCTTCCTGCTCCTCTGATGCTGCTTGGCCTGCTGTGTTCATCCAGCTCTACACTTGTTATCTCAGAGATTCTCCAGCATCTGCAGTTCCTACCATCTCCAAAGTCAAAATTAGTCAGCTCAAATAGGCTCTCTTACAGAAGCAAAATATTTTTTCAGTGTATGAATGAGAGGACAATGAACTTCTCAGTCCAAAAGCAAAATAAAACCCACAATAAACAGAATTCAGACTTTGCCCAAATGAAAACCAAAAAATATCATAATGGAAGACAGATTTCATGGTCTGACATCGTTGAGCTAAGTATAGTGTCAGAGGGCTATGAAGTACTTCATTGGAAGCTAAGGCTGAGCTTCACTGGAACACTGCAACAGGTCATGGATAGAAATGAGAGTGAGAGAGCAAGGTGGTGAATGAAAATAGCAAACATACCAGAAGCTTGGGTCATGCTTGTAGATCAAGAGTTGATGCTGTGCCTTGTAGCCTCTTATTTTGGGAAGATCAATTGTGGATGGCATTTACAGTATACTAAATGTAAAACGGGACAACGCTTCAAGTGGAAGGAGTATTTGGGACCTTGGATGATGAGGAGAGAGGTGGTAAAAGCATGGATATTCACCTCCTGTGATTCCAAGGGAAGGTGCTGTGGAAAGGAGATGAGGTGTTCAGGATGATTACAGACTGGACCAGGATGACATTGTAGAAACAATCCCATTTTGAAGGCTGACATAAGAACTTGACAAAAGGTTTGGGGAGGGAGTATGTTCGATGCTGGAGGAGAAAGATCACAGGATTCCAATTCAAGTGTCATCTCAGAAATTTAAATTTTGATTTGGAACTCCAGTCTTCCAAGTTCCCCATTTCATGTCTGAAGTCAGGTTTCTTCCTTGGAATACTTCAGGTTTTCTAAGCTACCCCACACCCTGAACAACTTGAAACACCCAGGTGATTCTTTTTAGAATACTAGGATTCAGGAAATAAAAAAGTCCAAAAAGTTTAGAAAAAATCATATTCAGTGAAGAAACACTGTCCTTTCAGAAACACTTACCCAACAGTCTTTCTGCTACTGATTTAACAGCTAGGATCTCACATTAATACCTCAGCTTGTACTAGATAGAAACCAAGAGTGAAGGACAGCACGTTAGGAACAGCTTAAGGCATATCAAATCAAAAAGGTATAAACCTGGTGAAGCAACAAAACAGGGCAACTTCCATACCAAATAGGAAAAGCAGGTGATAGACAGAGTTAAGTGATTCCACAACTAATGGATCAGATAGAAGCCTTTGCAATCCTGTCCCATCTAATTGTGAATGATAGTGCACAATTTTGTCTCCACAAGTATCTCCATCCTCAATGATGGCACAGCCCATCCAATCAGGACATAGGATAAAGTGGGACGATTTGCATAAATCTTCAGTCAGAAATGCTGTACGGATGATCTCTCTCCACCTCCTTCAGAGGTTACGGGCAGTACAGATGCCAGTCTTTCACTCCATGTGATATCAAGAATCAGGTGGAGGCATGTGAAACTGCAAAGGCTGCTGCTACTCGCAGCATTTAGCAGTAGTCTTGAAGACTTCTGCTCCAGAACTTACCATGCTCCTAGTCAGGTTGTTCCAGCTATAGCACTGGTATCTATCTGACAATGTGGAAAAATTGCCCAGATAGGTCATGTATACAAAAAGCAGGATAAATCCAACCCAGTCAAATACTATCCCATTTAGTCTTGATCATTACTAAAGCGATGGAAGGCACCAGCAATAACCTGCTCAGTGACATCCAGTTTGGGTTCTGCCAGGGCCACTCAGCCCGAGCTCATCACAGCCTTGGTTCAAACATGGACAAGAGCTGAATCGCTGAGAGGAGGTGAACGTGACAGTCCAGGGCATCAAGGCCACATTTGACCAAGTACAGCATCAAGGTCACTGTTGACTATAAACAGAACTAGCCATATAAATGCTATGGCTACAACAGGAAGTCAGAGGCTAGGAATCCCACAGCAAGTAACTCAGCTCATGATTCCCCAAAGCCTGCCCACCACCCATATGGGACAAGGTGTGATAGAACACTCCTCACTTGTCTGGATGAATGCAGCACAAACAATAAAAGGTGAACAAGACTTCACCTAATGAAGGGAGCAGTGCTCAGAAAGCTTGTAACTTCAAATAAGCCTGTTGGAACATAACCTGGTGTCATGTAACTGCTGACCTTGTCCACTCCAGTCTAACATTATTGGCACCTCCACATCATTGCAACAATCAGAAAGCTTGGCACCATCCAAGACAAAGTAGCCTGTTTGGTTGGCATCACATCCACAAACATTCACTCTTTACACACTTATGACACAGTGGCAGTGTCCCTATCTTTCAGCTAGGAGATCACGGTTCAAGTCCAACTTATTCCGGAGGTGTGTAATAAAACCTCTGAACAGGTTGATTAGAAAATATTTTTTTCACCACTCCCTCCACTACCAATGCACAGCGTGCAATATCTACAAAATGAACTACAGAAATTCACCAAGCCTCCTTCAACATCACCACCCAAACACACACCTACTTACATCGAGAAAGATAAGGGCTTTAGATGTATGCGACCTGCTAGATCCCCTCTAAGCCACTCAACATCCTGACTTGGCAAAATAATCACCTTTCCTGTATTGTCACTAGGTCAAAATCCTGGAATTCTCTCCCTAACACTAAAATGGATCTATTGGAAAATGGACTACAGTGGTTCAATGTGGCAGCTCACCACCATCTTTTCAGGGCAACTAGGGCTGGGCAATCAGCCAGAAATATATGGTTCAGCCAGCAGCGCCCACATCCAATGAATGAATAAAAACAGGTGCTTTGACAACAATGAGTGATGGAAGTATTAGTCTTGGTGGTAAGGATAACAACCATAAACCAAAGAATCTTTTAACTTTGGTATAAGATACTGGTAAATAACCTCTTTGAAGAGTAGGCTTTCAGTAATTTTGCCATGAATTCTTTTTCAAGGAAATTTCCTTTGGAACAAACTGTTACAACTGAATGGACCTCGTCCAATAGATTTGGATGAAGTCTTATCTGTGATAAATACTTTTAATGTAGGCAAGCTATAACGTAGAAAGGATTGTGATCATTAACACAAAGATAACAAGGTGTAGAGGTGGACGAACAAGCAGGCCAAGCAGCATCAGAGGAGCGGGAAAGCTGGTGTTTCAGGTTGAGACCCTTCAGAAATCTTCAAATTTCTAAAGAAGGGTCTTGATCTGAAACTTCAGCTTTCCCGCTCCTCTGATGCTGCTTGGCCTGCTGTGTTCATCCAGCTCTACACCTTGTTATCTCAGATTCACCAGCATTGGCAGTTCCTACTATCTCTGATTACGAACACATCTTTGTTAGCCTCTCTTCATTCTCACTTGGAACAATCATTCAGTCCAGAGATCAGTGAAATCAGTTCTGTGCACTCCATTGTCTTGAAATCTATTGTGATGAAATCAGGGTCAAAGGAGATTGAACACAAACACCACACAAAGATGAAAGATTTTTAATTCTGCTCACAATGTCCTCAGAAGGTAAGTGCCTTAATCAATCAATCGCGGATTATAGTGACTGCCCATTAATTTAGAAGAATTACAGAATCTCAACGCTATTGTAACTCTGATTGGCACAAGCAATAAAATAGTCTGAGATTTTCTAAAGAAGGGTCTAGGCCCGAAGTGTCAGCTTTCCTGCTTCTCTGATGCTGCTTGGCCTGCTGTGTTCATCCAGCTTCACACCGTGTTATCTCAGATTCTCCAGCATCTGCAGTTCCTACTGTCTCTGAAACAATAAAATAGTCTCTCTTATTCCCTCACCAGTCAACTCCAGCACATCGTGCCTTTTAAACTCACTTCCTGGATGGACAGCTAAAGAAACTTCCCAAAGCTGGTGGTGATCATGGATACGTCATGGGATTGCACGTTGACCCTGCCTTCCTGGGCAGGCTAATACAAATGAGGAGAGGATCAGGACGTGAAACGATTCTATTACAAGAAGTTTTCCTTTTGGGGAAAAAAAAAGTAACATTCTTTGTGGAGCTTGGAAGAATGGACGTTATATTGCTAGAAACGGATCTGACAAGGAAAGTTTAGATTTTCACTGATCTGTACACACATCTAACCCCTCCCTCCTTGTGATCCACTGGATCCCACTTCTCCATGGTGGCCTGAATGAAGGATGGGTTGACGTCCTAGGAACACGTGATTTTCCCGGCCACTGTGACCACCCTAGGCAGGTAGTAGGCCAGTGCCATGTTACCAAAGCCCAGCCTCGTACTGTATTTATCTTCTCTAGTGTGGTGCTAGGATTCAAAATTACACAAATCCTATTATGAAGCTGACAGAATGGCTAACTGCATGCTAAAGTTTCCAAAAAAACACAATGCTACGTTCATTGAAAGGTGCTTTTGTCCAATTTTGATTTAGTTACGTGTGTCATAAAACTCAGGCAAAGTTAAGTCACTCAGACGGACAGGGATTATTACAGTCAGCACAGGTTTGCTGAAGGCTATTTATGGTCAGCTGACTTTGCTGTATTTGTGGACAAAGTAAAAGAGGTGTGATGGTTTTTATGCAATTACATTTTTGGTGAGGAGCCCTTAATAGGAATAGCTCTAGGATAACAGGCAGAGTAGCTACATAGCCACCTCTACCTAAGTGACGACAAACAGAGTAACGGTGAAGTGTTTTTCAGACCAAGATCAGATGCAGTGGCAGAGCAGCACCGAATTAACAATCCTGAGATCCAGGCTAAACTCCAGAGAATGGATTCAAATCCCACGAGGGACAGTATGCATCAATGAAAGCTGGCCTGACAGTAACTCTGAACATTAGTGAATATGATCAGTTTTTACAGCAATTAATAAGGGCATGCGTGTAGAGGGTACAATATCAGAATTGGCACATCACAGTACTGGCAAGATTTGTTATTTGTCAGAAGAATGTGAAACAAGCAGAGACACAGTTTGGTGCCATACACATGCATGGTGAAATTTAACGCTATGGGTATAAAGTAACATTTCAGCAGGAAGGATGATGAGGTGGAATATATAAATAAAGGACACAATTTTAAAGGGGACACAGGAAAAGAGGACCGCAAGGATAGATGTAATCACAGTGAAGGTGGATAGGTGGAAAAAAAGTTAATAAAACAGACAGGATCTGGGCTCTCTAAATAGGGCTATAAGCAGTACAAAAGCACAATAGTTATATTGAATATTTATAATACATTCGTTTAGCTTTAACACTAGCATCATGCCCATCTCTGGGCACCAACATTAGAAAGAACATCAAGATCTTAGCCATGTTGTAGAAATATTTAACAAAGCAGTACCAGGGATATTGACCTTCTATTAAATGGATTACTTGAGAAACTGGTGCTATACTCCACGAAGAACATTTGCTATAAGTATTCAAAGCTGACAGCATACTTTAGAGAGTAACTGTTTGCATTGGTGGCAAGGTCAAGAAATGAGGACACTGATTTAAGATGATGGCAGAAGAAACAACTGCAACATGAGGAAGATGTTTGATGTGGAGTGAGCTGTTAGAACTTGGACTGTTTTGCCAGAGAGCCTGGTGGAGCTGGATTTATTCATGACTTTCAAACGAGATTTGGATAATTAGAGGAAAAAAAATTGCGAGGGTTACACAAATTTGGAGAAGCAGGACCTGGTAAATTACTTTTGCTGATAACCTGCAGAGACACTGAATCAGATCATTTCTGTGGGTAAGAGAAGTTGCGTCAGCTTTTGGAGTGTTTGTCACAGTGAGGCTTCTTGCCGTACATTACCAAAGCTTGCCTCATCAACCCATCCCATGGCATCTCTGACCTAATTTCCACCCCGTCTTATCACACACCATTTCCAGGACAAGTAGTTATTCAACAGATGCCTGCTGGAAGAATGGCACCCTTTGTACCCACACCATCTTTATAAGCCCATGGTCCACCTGGGGATGCCCACCACATTTCTGATATTTGTCCCAGATTTGGCAGGTAGGGAGAATTGACACCTGGCTTCGCTAGCAGGGTCCTGGAAGTCCTGCTGGATGGGCTAGTATCCCAACAGGAGTCTTCTTCCTCCTCCAGGATGGAGAAAAGACCAGGACACCAGACCAAGTCAACCTGGGCATTGGATGCCACCCAGGTTAAAGCAGTTTCAGTCATCTGGAGGAATACAGAACAATGGTGGAAGGTGGTCAATTACCCCAGGAGAAGGTCAAGGCTACCATCTTTTCTCCGATATTTCACTATCACCGTTACTATACTCCCCACTTGCCAAAGTTCATGCTCTAACGCATACAGGATTGCCTTCAAACAGCTTCCCTCACTCACTGTCACACACATTAAACATCACTAAGCCTGCACATCCTCTATGCTGCCAATTTGTCCTTTCACAACACCACACCCACAGCAAAAGTAATAGTTTTGCCATGAACATTCACCTGCTGTAATCTCTGCCACTCTCAGATTTCAGAGGAATGACCAGGCCACAGCAGGATAAAAGAATTCCAACATCGAGTTTCTCATCCCCTTATGTTGAGAGGATTTTGAATTCGCCCAAGCAGAGCTGGGACAGGCATTAGAGGATGTGCTTGATTTACTACTTAGATTATTTCTTTTGACATTGAGGCCATGACAAGTTTCCTGACTTTGTCTGCACTCAGTGGCAAGGCAAGACTGCCGTAGTGTGTGCTTGGTATCTCTGGTTAAAAGGGGCACAGTGCAAAAAGTAAGGAAGGCAGGGATGCTGTGAGCATCCAGGGAGGTTCGGAGGCATGCCTTGAAAGCAAGTGAAGAACCTGGAGGTGTAGCCTGGTCCTGTCCACGAGCCAAAGCACAGAGCTCTCCCTGCAACACTGAAGGAGTGGCAGGGGATTCAATCTCACATGCTGCACACAACAGGTAACACCACCAGTTTGAGCACTGAGTCTTGGAACTCCAATGTCAATGGATAGACTTCAGTGCATCTACCAGGCTGAGGATTATGTGGATAGATTTTTTTTTGTTTTGTTTTTAGAAGAATTGGTCACTCCATGGCTCAAGGAAATGCAACGCAAAGGAGAATAGGTGACCAGCAGCCAGAAGGAAGAGAAAAAGAATGTACTTCACCCAAGAACAGATTGAGAGTGGCTGTTCCACAGGTGAGTACAGCCAGAACCCAACTGCATAGGAGGAGGTGTGTGGTGCACGTGCATGGGTTTGAGGAAGAGGGCCAAAGAAGAGTATTACCTGAATGGAGAACAAGTGCAGAATTTTGAGGTACAGAGGGATCTAGGTGTTCTGGTCTGAGTCATATAAAATTAAGAAACAGGCACAACACCTAATCAAAGCAGCCAATGGAGTTTTATCCTTTCTTTAAAAAGCTGAACATAAAATTTAGGAAGTTGTGCTTTGGTTACACAAGGTATTGGTTAGATCACATCTCTCATACTTTGGTCCCCTTATTTACGGAAAGGTACAAATGCGCTGGAGGCTGTTCAGAGGTGGTTTACGAGATTAATTACCCTGAATGAGCAGGCTGCCTTTTCAGTATACGTTGAAGTGGTCTCCACTTGAGTTTAGAAGAGGCTTAACTTGAAGTGTACGAAAATTCTGAGTGATCTTGACAAGATGGATGTGGAAGTGATGCTGCCACCTATGGGTCAATCCAGAACAAAGGAATACAATTTTAAAATCAGATCACCCTTTTAGGGCAGATGAGGAGAATTTCTTTCCAGTGTATTGAAGCTTTTGAACTTGCTGCCTCAGAAATTGGCATGAGGTGTATCTTTTTTTTTGAAAAGGCAGAACAGATTATTGTTCAGGAATCGATCCAATGTTATTCGGGGTGTAAGCAGAATTTGAAACAAAAGGATCAGCCATTATCTTACTGAATGACGGAGGTGGTTTGAGAAGGCAAATGGTCTACTTCTGTTGGCAGCACAACTTGTTTTTGTATTAATTATCTCTATGTGTAAAGCTCATGTGCTTTGATAGCCATTGTCTCAAAGATTATGCACATGCATCTCAGGGGCCCTCTCTCCCTCTCAAACTTTAGAACTGTGCTATTAAGTTTCTATTGCCTCTTTCTTCTATAAAAAAATTATTACCTAACATCTCAACTCCATTCATTCCATTAGTCTATATCCTACTGCAGTCAATTTTTAGCATCCTTACTGTTTGCCATACTAAGACCAATACAAGTTTCAGAATTATATTCTATTTCAATATTCATGTCATCTAAATGCAAACAGAAAAGCAATGACCCTAGCACTAACTCAACTACATTCTATCATTCTCCCCAGTTTGAAAAATTACCATTTACTTCAACTTAGTTTCCCTTAAGCCAATTTTTGGATGCCGACTCTCCTACTCCCTGAGCCTCAAATTTGTTACATTGCTTTTTAAGTGGTACATTATCAAACTTTTAATTATTTTTGAAAAATCAACATTAACCTGATTGTTACTTTAAATTCAGTCAAGCACCACATGCTTTTAAGACCTTGCTAGCTATCTATAATTAAATACCAAATTTTTTCCACCCCCTTAATTGCTGTTTCTAAAACCTTATTCATATCTGATGTTAAACTAACTGATCTACAGTTACTCATTGCTGGCTGTAACTTCATTCAAGGATGTTATCTAGTCAAGGCTGCAGCTTTCCCACTGTGAAACTTCAAGTGACTGAGAAGCCAATTCTCCACCCACAGATCCTTTTAGTTACTGGGACTCCCCCTTGTACTTCTTAAAAAAAAAATTGCCATTCTCCAGCCTGCTACCCTATATTTAGGCAAGGTTATGTCAAGCCCTTCTGCTTCCTTCCACCTCACTGCCACCTCTTACTTCCTTCCTCTTCTATTTCCCCACTTTACAGTGTGTAACAAAATATTTTTGAAAAAGTAACAAGCAAATTAATCAGTATCAAGCGCTTCCACTCAGTGATGACAGAATTGGTTCTACAAATTGACCATTCAATAAAATGCAGTTTCTGCAAACTAATTTATAAAACTTCGCTACATTTACCCTGTAGGTCAGGCTGTTGCTTCCATTTATATTGTTCTTGCTTTTATGAAAAGCAGATTATCAAACTTGGAAAATAAAAACAAAACTGCTTTTACAATGACCAGAATCAATTTGTGCCTTAGTCATTTGAATTGCTGTACTGCAGCTCGAAGACTGCTGGGTATCATCCTCTCAATTAGTTGAAGTCAGAAAGTATTTCATTTAGTTACAGCCATAGGACAGGTTCAGACTGCTAGTAATTGTGCATTTCCATTCACTATGTCCTGCGGCACTATGGGACAGCAAAAATATTCCTTTTGTGGGAAACTAAATAAAGACAACTGTAAATATTTGCAGAATTGAACTTTTAGCCTTCAAATTTTATTAGCAATTGCTTAGCATCAAATAAAGTTAATGTAGTAATAAAATCAAATTTACATACATATCACATCGTGAAGTTTAAATCACGACGGTTTGCTGTGTGTTCACAACTCACTGCATACAAAAAGAGTTTACTCAAAATGCCTGTGGAAATTAAATTTGGTTCATAATAACTTGATTCCAGGACATCTGGACTAAAGCAAGAAGCTCCTTCTACTCAAGTTGAAACTACAGCTCCCTACATTAAGTTAACCTAAACAAGGATATCAATGAGGGTAGTCTTTCAGAACTTTTTGAACGTTTTTGGTAACAACTGCAGAAATTCAGTTAAATTAAACAAATTCTACTCGTATCGATCATTCAGCTGGGTAGTTGTGAGGAAATCCATGGCATTGCTTATAAGTTTTGATATCCACATACAAAATAAAAGATTTCCATTGGAGTGATATCAAATCACCATCTTTCCATGAAGGGACGTACCTGACTTACTCAAACAGATAATTTAGGTACAAGTTTGGGGGGTGGTGGGGAAAAGAATAAAGAAATTGGCAAACTATAAAGTAGAGAAAAATAACTGCATAAAATCACAGTTTTCCTACAAAGAACACAGAAGATTATATGACATGAGATAATGGGAACTGCAGATGCTGGAGATTCCAAGATAATAAAATGTGAGGCTGGATGAACACAGCAGGCCAAGCAGCATCTCAGGAGCACAAAAGCTGACGTTTCGGGCCTAGACCCTTCATCAGAGACTCTCTGATGAAGGGTCTAGGCCCGAAACGTCAGCTTTTGTGCTCCTGAGATGCTGCTTGGCCTGCTGTGTTCATCCAGCCTCACATTTTAGATTATATGACATGGTTGGTTGGAGAATTGTAAACAAAAGGGCATTTATCCCATGAATGTGATATTAGGTGAACTTCCCAACAATGCAAGAATGCGCTCTGGTTATTTACTACTTAAATGGTTCATTTACTGAACAGAAATTATTTCAGGTGTGAGATTTATCCATTGAATAGATGGTTTTCACTTACATAGATTACCATAGTCCTTTCACCAACTGGAAAAAAAAGGCAGATTGTAAAGGTTTAATTTGAGGTCAGTTTGGAAACTGAGGGTGACCTTTAAATTTTACACATTCTCCTCCAGGTTCAATCTTATTATCTATCCTTATTCCATGCATAGGTCTTTTTTAAAAATTTGCTTAAGAACGCATAATAAAGCTTGGCTGAATACTCAGAACATTGGGAATTTTGGAACAGCTGCACCCAAGGGAAAATATTGCGCGACTGTCAGCTCTGTCCTCTTTAAAATATTATATAAACATTGTGCAATTGACAAAAATCTCATACTTGCAATTTCTGCTATTGGTACTTAAGAGTCTGTATTATCAACGTTGACCTGTAATAAAAACAATTTCTATGGATCACTTAAATCTTGTCTCTAACATCCCATTATCAGATTAGGGTTCACTTGGTTCTATACACAATTGTACTACGGATAAATGAGCATGGAAGCACCGCCGCATAAATGGAGGGTATAGTTAAGATGTTTTGGACTTTACTGAGTAGTGAACTATGAGTCCTTGAACAGTTTGCTCCTCTCCACAAAAACTGCAGAGAACCAGATCATGACCATCTCCGTAATAGAGAGTTGTCTAGGTCAGCAGTGCAGGGTGCAGGCTCACAACTCATATCAACTAGTGGTCTTAAATCTCCACTAAGCAAAAATTAGGGAATTGGAGAATGGGATACTGAAGCCTGGAACTGGCTTCCAGCCATCATTTTCACACCTCTATGGCATCCCCCAAACTCCACGAAAACCGAGCCCACAACATGACTTAATAAAATGAGCACCTCAAAAGTGTTTACAGCCACATACAATCATAATGATTAGAGCAGAATACATCCAGCTTTTCAGACAAATTCCTGAATTGGGATTTGAATTTGCTTCTAGAGGGTAAAAGGCCAGAAATGGAAAAAATAGGGCTTTTTCCCAGGAAAGAAAAAAAAAGGAGGATCATAGTTCAGACTAAAGAATTAATCACAAGATTCAAGAAATATGAACTAAAAATTTGAGAGATTAAATGAAGACTCTTCCTTGCAAATATAATTTACCGAGTTACATCTTCAGTGTCACTTAACGCATTCACTAAACAACAAAAAAAAATTACTTCCTAAGGTTGGTTTGATGAGGCCAAATATTAAGTCCACATCCAAACTAGATCATGCATTTCACACATTATAAAGGATACATCTATTATTACACTCAGCTAGATCACTTTAAAAGGTGTTTATTGGTCATATACAAAATAAAGTAAGCTGTATCTCAACATACAGTATATACAGAAATAAATTAATGCTGTGTCCAATGGAAACGGATAATTAATTTTCATGGTGATTATGAATACATACTTATCTACAGATCATAAAGTACAATAATTTAGGCAATAAATACTTAGTAAATGGACTCTTTATACAAAGTACAACAGTGATTCATTACACCCTTTGAGCCAGAATTTTAATACAGAGCATTTGTCATCAAAATAGCTTTACCCCTTGAATTCATCTAATACTGCACAAATTTCACTTCACTACTTTGGTTGATTGCTGAACCTCTCAACATTTCAATCCTCAATAGTGTGATTACAACGATTCTGGGAAGTGAACAGCAATAACCTTTTCCTTACACTTCAAAAGAAACAGATTGAGATCAGCTTAGCACCCAGGCTAACATCCCATTACTTTGTACTGATGGCATACAACATTTTTATTTTACAGTAAAGAGCATGGAAAATCTTTCAAATTATAAAGGACTCTAAATATCAGACAGATTGCAAGGAGGGGCAGTAATTTATACAAGTTCAATCCAGCACCCAGCTTTGCATAAAACTGTAAAGAAATGTATTAATCGAATCTGGTACAAGGTTTTGTAAATACAGCGATATACCAATTAGCTGCATCAGAAACAGCAATTGTCAAAAACTAAGATAATGCAGGTAGACTCCAATGCTAACATAATCTATATCAGCATTTTTCTCTGATACATATTCATCTTCCGGTTGATCTCCAGAAACAAGTCCTCACTTCAAGGTGATTTTAAAAAAAAAGGACCGGCACTTCCCTGGCTTCCATATTACAACTTCTTTACTAGTTCCTTGTATTTAACTTCCCAGTAACATGCAATCACCCAATAATGCTCTTGCCAATAACGGGGACAGTAATGCTTCTGAAAATTTGCCAGCATCTGGTCAAAGGTCTGTAATAAAAGTAAAGCTGGATGCAGCACTCTGGCAACAGTAAAACAGAATACCTGCCCAACTGACTTCAAAAACAGGTGAGCATTGCTCTGAAGCAAAACAGGGTTTATACATCCTGGATTAGAATCTGATCTACAACAAAACGCAGCCAAAAGCCAAGTGAAAATATTTCACTTTATCCAGTAGCATATACCACTTTAGCCTAACTTTGACTTGTAAGCAAAGAACAGCATGATTTAAGGTTTGCCCGTGAAGTTGGAAAACTGAAAACTAGTAATCAGCTAGGCAGGTGTGAAAGTGTCATCAGGCTAGAGGCGAGCATCCAATGAAATAGGCAGCATGGTTTCTGAATTCTGATCATTTTGAGTCTCATTTAGTCATTGTTCATAATAAGAAGCTATTTCTCACTATGTCCAAAATATGTTTCATGTGGGCTTTGAACCCAAGGGTTCAAATACAATAGCAATATCCATTTTGTTTTGTGTTATTAGATGAAAACGACCATTGGCATGTATAACTCCAAGCCTTAACTTTGAACACAAAAGACAGACATACACGCACACACACACACCCACCAAAAAAGTTATTTAGCCCTTATATCAACACATTATTTGCACAATAAGTAAGCACCCTTGCTATCAGTCGGGCACTATTCCAGCACTGTTGTCCTGGACACCAACTGCTGCTTGCATATTTGAAGAACCTCACTTGACAACAATTACCAAGCCGTACGCCACACACCTCACATACAAAGCACTTGCTAAAACAAGCACTTAGACTGTTCACAAAATAAACATCACAGGCAGACAGCATTAAAATAGAGAAAAATAAATCACCATAGAGCCCAAACAGGAATCAGAACAAGGCTTCAGTTACTTCTCTTACTTGTGATGTGCGAGGGGCGGAGGGGATTTTTCTTCACACCACCCCCACCTCCCCCCACCCCCAACTTGCTAGATATAGATCAGTTTGGATGCACAATGCCTTCTTTGAAAAGATCTTGACAAAAGAAAAAAAAGTTATTCTTCTTTAATTCTATTGGCATTCAAACCCTGTACCTCAGGCACCCCTTTCTCCTGATGATCTGGATAGATAATCTTGCCTCGATTTAAGAAATGTTGAGTTGACGCCTTGTAAACACCTTGCTGTGAAATAAATCAACAGCTCTCTGAAACTACTTCTAGTGCAATTTCCTTTTCTCTGAAATAAAACTCCTGTTTCAAATATCATTAAACACTATATTGGTGCAGAATTACTGTTTGAGTTCTGTTCGCCACTCAATTTTTAAAAAAAACATTTTTAGACTATTGCTGAAATAGTATGTTTCCCATTAGAAACTATTTTCTCTTGGAACCAACTTTTGCTGCTATTGCGTAGTTAAACATTATGGTTTAAACAATCTAATTCTTAAAATAGATTTGAAACAAGCTTTCAAACTTTAAAACTCAGATGGAGTATTTACAACCATGGATAAACATATCTTAAGTGGCGCTACTGAGGGGGAGGGCTGGAATCTTTTGGTCTACAAATTCAATTATACTAAATTTGATATTTGTCTCAATTCAACTTTTAAAAACATTACCCTGTGATTCAACAATTGACATATGTTTTAAGAATGGATGTCAGGTTTTAAAAAAAAACCTTCCAGAATCAGCTATTTTCACAGCATCAGCTTAGTGTTAAAAGCAATTAAAACCAAGTATCCCATTTGATACCTGTCTGTATAATTCCACATTCAACAATATGCTCATTGCTAGAAGACAACACTCACATTTCAAAATTTCTAGCAATAAGCTGCTGTGTCCTCATGATTACTTGATCACAACACAGCTTATGCATTATTAAAAACATCTACACATTGCATTAAAGCTGGCCAAAGGCAGGCATGGTGTCAGCACCAAACACTCAACATCTCAAAACTGGCATCTGCACAGTATGTTCTAAATGTGGACATATTTTATAACTATGTGATCAGAGATAATGAGAACTGCAGATGCTGGAGAATCCAAGATAACAAAGTGTGGGGCTGGATGAACACAGCAGGCCAAGCAGCATCTTAGGAGCACAAAGGATGACGTTTCGGGCTGAGACCCTTCATCAGAAAAAGGATGAAGGGTCTCGGCCCGAAACGTGAGCTTTTGTGTTCCTAAGATGCTGCTTGGCCTGCTGTGTTCATCCAGCCCCACACTTTGATATTTGGTAACTATATTGTGCAGCCTTATAAACTCAGTGTGTTATAGTTTTTAAACTGCAGAATAGTTACATATTCTGATTCAAAAGGTCCTCCATAAATCTTAAGATTTGTACAAATTAATAGATTGTAGTGGGATATGTTACAAATCCTTTTTGTTTTAAAACCGGGTTGATTGGGATTCTATCCAGGAGTTCTTGGTAATGATGCTCAGCGGGCAGTTCAGTAGATCGAAGCCAGGTTATGTTGAGATGCTGAGGGTGTTTTGCACAGCCCTTTATGCACAGATAGAAATTGTTTCTGACAATAAAAATAAGTTTCTTGTTACTGAAAAGAATTGTGTAGAACACCATCTTCTACAAGTATTATATCACAATTAGATAGAGGTGTGCGAGAAACAAAGTCATGTATGCAGTTTAGCCAAATAGATTTGTATTTCAGACCAAACATGGGTTAACAGTGAACAATCAGCAACTCCAATAACAGCTCAACAATTGAACAGCACCTTCAATTACACATTTAACATAAAATTACATTAGACATTGAATATATTTTGCGTTTCCAAATCTTTGTAATATATATTCTACTTCAATACAACGAAAGAACAAATCCCTTAGTTTGTGTTGGCAGTGAATGTGTACAAATTAATACAAAGTTCAGAAGATACAGGGGACCTTGGAGATGACGATGATACACAAGCCAACAAAAGTTCAAGGAATTCAAGGTTCATCCCCCGTATTTAAAAAAAGACTGCAGCGCAGATACAGGTCTCAAACAGTTAACATTGGATGCTGTGCAATAGTTTAGTATTCCTGGTTTGGTTAAGGCGGGCCAAAGGGTATTTCAGAAGAAACTGCTGATCAAACTGAACTTGAGGTTCACACACCACCTTGAAGTTTGTTGCATTTTTTAAAAAAATTCACATGTGCAGCAAGTGTGAACGAGGAAATACACAAAAAATTCACACAACATAAAACCCCATTGTGTTCACACACAAATAAATACAGAATGAAACAACTGTAAAATAACACTAAACTGCATATTAACACATCACAGATACATCACCCCGGATCCACTTAACACGCTGATTCACTAGAAAGCTATTGATTTCAATAAGCCACTCTAGAAACATCTGTAAAAGCTATTAAACATTTTTTTGTGTTTTTTTGTATATAAATATTGTATGATAATCTGTGTACTTATAAAAATTAAACTCGAATACCCTTACATGTTGACAAAGATACTTTGTATACATACACTAAAGAGGAACTTTTACTATCAAAGATTCTCTGAATAAATTTTCATTCATATGGTTAATCAGCCCCTTCTACTCACACTTGCTTTAAGAAGCAATATCAAATATCTGTAAAGGTTTAATACAGTCATTTCAATTTTTTGTTTGGCTGAGGAGAGAGAACGGGGAGTGACCGGTGGAATAGCAGCTCGTTCTAGTCAGCAGGAACAAAATAAAATAAAATCAGCCAACTCTCAATTTCTGACTAATCAAAGTCAAAGAGGATTCAACCTTTTCTTCAAAAGAAAACGTATAGGCTAACAACATTTGCTGAAATAGTGTTCACTCTTCTGGTGCTTACATCATACTTTCACCACTTAATTATCAATGGAAATCTAAACGTTCTCCACAACATCCACAGTATTATACAACTGTTGAATTCATACATTTAAACACCACATTGTGGAAAAGATTTCATTAAATCTGTAAACTTTAAACACCAGACTTCTGAGTTCTATCTGTAAATTATTCAACATTTATACATGACATAATGAATAAACTATAAATAGAAGATCAGAGAAAGAGATAGGATCACCATAAGCCATTTATCTCAAAGAATCCAAAGCCACCAAGAATTGAGCTTTGTTATGAAGACTGCACATTTCAAATAATCAAAAGCTTATTATACAGTCAGACTGACATTCCACTGCCTTCACTGGCTAGTGATAAGCAGATGGCAGGGTTTCTGTAACAGCTTATATAGTGTTACAAAGGGTGCTATTAATTCTGCCTCCTCCCATCTCTGCATGTTTTTAAATGTTGCGCACTGTCTTCTTCCAATGATGGTTTTTTTTTAAAAAATGTACAAATTAAAATCAACATTTCTAATTTGTGCTATAATTTTTTTCCAAGAAAGACCCAGTAGTACATGAATAGAAAGGAATACTTAACCATATGAACAGGTCATTTGAACTACCTTACTCCATGGTGATACGGTACACCGTGTTCAGATGTGCATGAATATGAGAAGCTGTTCACTGGTCAATGCACAAAGTTAGCCACAAGGTTTCAGATCAGAAATAAAACCTTCCAATTTTATAAAAAAAACTGTACCGACAGTCCCTTTATAATCAAACTGAAAAAGTAAGCAAATCCAAGTTAAACATGTCATGATGTCTCCATCCAAAATGCACATTTTTATTTTTGTTGAAACTTGAGCAAACATTGCAAAGAGGAAAAAAAATCAACAGGCTTGCCCTTTAATGGTGGCTGTAGAGCTACCATAATTTGGTCTGTTTGAAATGCTGTCGAGTGGCAAGATCTTCCAAATTAATGAAGGCCTCCCTTTTATTCACTGTGGTTATGTTATGAACTCAGTAAGAATTTTGGTGTTGCAATAAATGAGTGACCTTCTTTTCATTTTGGATTTCACTCAGTTAAGACTGCAAGAAGTCTATAGGAATTGTCCAAAAGATGGACAAAATTGAAAGCCTGAACATTACAGAAGCCAAACACGAGGTTGGTTTCTATGATAGAATGAGGTTGATCTTGTAACAAGTGCTTTGCTAATTCACCAACTTGCCACACAGCCTGGTGATCATGTGGAAAAACTTGCTTTTTTTCTGATGGGGTGTGGTATGGTGGCCAACGAGTATTTTTTTCAACCATTGTATTTAACTCCATGAATTGACCAGTTTTATTACAAACTAGTTTGTCTCTGGCCTGTGTCTACAGCAGTATGTACTAAGATCTTGCATCGGTTTTGGATTTGACTATTGTGATGACACTGGTGGTAGCCACTTTGCCTGGCATAATGGGCCCAATGGCAGAGGTGATCGGACCTCTAACCGGCATGACAGGTCCTCTGGCTACGGTCCTGGCGAAGCTCTGCAAGGCCTCATACTTGGATCGCAGGGCATCCAGCTCTAATTTCATGCTGGCATTCTCAGATGCCAGCTTCTCTACCTCTTGCTGAAGTTCTGCTTTCTGCTTCTCCAATTCCTCCTTCTGAGTTACCCTCTTGACTCGGCAGCTGGCTGCGTAGCCACGGTTCTTGAGTGTTCTGCGACGCTGCTTCAGCCGGATAATGTCTTCTTTAGTTAGGCCCCGCAGATGTTGGTTCAATTCTCGAACGGACATAGAGACAAGCTCCTGATCTGTGAGACTGGCTCCATTTTCACCTGGCTCCCGCTTCACCTGTGGGAGAAAGGCCAGGGAAAGAAAAGGAAACCTTTCAAAATGAGGCACTAACTTAAAGACAACATTTAGAAATTGAGTCATTAGACAGATTTCAATTTGACTGGTTTAGTTATGAATGCTGTAGGGAACCTGTTTGTAGGGAACCTTTGTACAATGTACGTTACCCAAAACTGATCAGTGACAACCACGTGCATATATTCGCTTACAATTTACTATAAATCTTGCAAACTGGAATAGCATTAACAGCTTCAATAAGGTTATGAAAACACCTCTGCAAAGTGAGGCTTGATTCTTTGACACTACAAACATACCTGTATTCCAGAATTACAAACATATAAATTATACGCAGAGCCTGGAAACATTTATTTCCAACAATCTGATGCACAAAGATATGGCTGTTATATATGGTTATAACTGACTCACCTATCTTACCTGCGCTGAAATAAATTGTTGTTTCAGGAGAAATGCTGAAAATATTGGAACACATCAACTTATTTAGTGCTGAGAGACACAAGGCACCAATAGCAGTTAGGAAATGGAGGTGTGGGGGCGGGGGGGAACAGAGAGAAATCAACCGCTCTTGAAAATAGACAGGAAATGAAAAGCTATTAAAATGGACAGTGAAAATAGTACAAGTGGAAATGCATGAGAGGAGAAGCAGAAAGAATGGTCACAAGGCAAAAGAAAAAGGAGGGAGAAGCTTGCTGGACTTAATCTTACACAGTTAATTTGCAGAGAACAAAGTTCACACCAGAATGCCAGAAATTCCTAACTCTAAGATTTTAAAGTTATATGATCTCATTTGATATCTAGAAAGCTAATACTTCTATACTGTAATAATTTCACCGGAATTTCTGAAAAGTCTGACTTGCACATAAAGTCAGTATTGTACACTCACAGTAAAGTGTGGAACAATCTGGAGCTTAGTCGCAGTTAGATCTGAAATATTGCTACGAAATTGGAAAATTGCAGACACCACTATTTTTTGATTCAATCAGATCATTATTTGCATAGTTTCTTCATCGCAATTGACTTACTATTTTGACAGATTATTATTAGAAGTCTGGGTGATAATTAATTTTTCAGACAAGTTACTTTAAAGCTTTCTTAGCTGTTCATTAATTGGAATTATTTGTTGCTGGATGTCAACGAGTGAAAGAGACTGCGGGTTTCAATCAAAAAAAAGGCGACTTATTAGTCTTAAAATTTATTAATAAAGGCAGGCACTTGGTAAATGCCCAGAGACAACGTTTTGGATAGCAATGCACAGCAGCAGTCCTTTCACATGCTAACAGGAAGCATTATATTCACAGTTAGCACCAGTTGGCACTGAATCCATTTTCAGAGTTGAGTTCACTTCAATAGTTTCTAGTTTTCCTCATGTAAAATTCAAATATCATTGCAGAAGCAATACCCAGTCAGAGTCACAGAGCATGAAAACAGACCCTTCTATCCAACCAGTCCATGCTGAAACATAATCCCAAACTAAACTAGTCCCACCTGCCTGCTCCAGGCCCATATCCCTTCAAACCTTTCCTACTCATATATCCATCCTGGTATATTTAATTTTAATTTAACTATGTATTCACTTAAAAAAAAAAGTGAAAAAACTGTTAGAGACTTCGGGTGGCTCAAACAGGCTAAGTGGATATCAAATGAAAGTGTACATCATGAAAGAATAAATACTTATATACATAGTGACAACTTAAAAGCAGTAGAGGAATGGAGAATTAAGAGTTCAGATATGCATTTCTTTTCAAGTGGCAGACAAGATGACAAATCTGTTTTTTAATAAACCCAACGGGTTATAAATTTTAGGAGCAGAGAAATGAAGTGCAATAGCAATAAGGTAATGCTGAACCAATGCAAATAAGTGCTTCAGCAGCAGTTACAACCTATCAGCTTTTGGATGCCCAACTTTAATGAATGATCCAATTGAAAATTTTGCCATGGGAAATAATATTTCAGCGGATTGACATGTCAATAACAAAGGCCACAAACTTAAGATAATCACCAAATGAAAGATAGAAGTTGGGAATATATGGCGTGTCCTTCCAGGAAAGGTGGCAGAAGCAGAACCTATTAATATTTAAAAATAAAAAAGGAATATTACTTGCTTTCAAGAAAAACTACTTTAGAAAGGGCACAAGGAAAGGGGCTAATTAAGCATCACTTCCTAATGGTGGAAGAATGGAACAAGCGATCTATACTGAAAAAGAAATAAAGTTATAAAAAGAAAAGTATTTACAGTATATTAGAATGACATTTAGAGCTCTGAGCATATTAGTTTTGCCAATAGGTAGATTACACACAATAGGATAATCATCTGACAAATCAGTAAAAGCAAACTATCCTCTAAAAGACAGAGAAATAAATGAAGTGTCATAGATAACAGGAACTGCAGATGCTGGAGAATCCAAGATAACAAAGTGTGAAGCTGGATGAACACAGCAGGCCAAGCAGCATCTCAGGAGCACAAAAGCTGACATTTCAGGCCTAGACCCTTCATCAGAGAGGGGGATGGGGAGAGGGTTCTGGAATAAATAGGGAGTGAGGGGGAGACGGACCGAAGATGGAGAAAAAAAGAAGATAGGTAGAGAGGAGAGTACAGGTGGGGAGGTAGGGAGGGGATAGGTCAGTCCAGGGAAGACTGACAGGTCAAGGTGGGGGGGATGAGGTTAGTAGGTAGGAAATGGAGGTGCGGCTTGAGGTGGGAGGAAGGGATGGGTGAGAGGAAGAACAGGTTAGGGAGGCGGAGACAGGCCGGGCTGGTTTTGGAATGCAGTGGGAGGAGGGGACGAGCTGGGCTGGTTTTGGGATGCGGTGGGGCAAGGGGAGATTTTGAAGCTTGTGAAGTCCACATTGATATCATTGGGCTGCAGGGTTCCCAAGCGGAATGAGTTGCTGTTCCTGCAACCTTCGGGTGGCATCATTGTGGCACTGCAGGAGGACAATGATGGACATGTTGTCTGAGGAATGGGAGGGGGAGTTAAAATGGTTCGCAACTGGGAGGTGCAGTTGTTTGTTGCGAACCGAGAGGAGGTGTTCTGCAAAGCGGTCCCCAAGCCTCCGCTTGGTTTCCCCAATGTACAGGAAGCCACACCGGGTGCAATGGATACAATATACCACATTGGCAGATGTGCAGGTGAACATCTGCTTAATATGGAAAGTCATCTTGGGGCCTGGGATGGGGGTGAGGGAGGTGGTGTGGGGCCAAGTGTAGCACTTCCTGCGGTTGCAGGGGAAGGTGCCGGGTGTGGTGGGGTCGGAGGGGTGTGGAGCGGACAAGGGAGTCATGGAGAGAGTGGTCTCTCCAGAAGGCAGACAAGGGTGGGGATGGAAAAATGTCTTGGGTGGTGGGGTCGGGTCAGATTGTGGATGGCGGAAGTGTCGGAGGATGATGCGTTGTATCCGGAGGTTGATGGGGTGGTGTGAGAGAACGAGGGGGGTCCTCTTGGGGCGGTTGTGGCGGGGGCGGGGTGTGAGGGATGTGTTGTGGGAAATGTGGAAGACGCAGTTAAGGGTGTTCTCGACCACTGCGGGGGGAAAGTTGCGGTCCTTGAAGAACTTGGACATCTGGGATGCTTGATGAACTGGGACATCTGGGATGGTCATGTTGTGTTAACTACAGGGTGATGGCTCTAAAGACCTTTACATGCAAATACGCCAACGTTATCCGCATGACCACAGGCTCTCTTCACTGTGGCATTCAAGACACAGCCTGTGTCTGGAGGTCACTCTGTACAATTTAGATCAGTTGAGCTGTATATAAAACCACCATCTCCAAGTAAACAGAATCCACGTATCTCATTTGTGTTACATTTTAGATAGCATAAGATTATAACAGCTCGTTGAAGCTCAATGTGTAACAACTCGACATGTGGTAATTTCAGCAGTGACAAAATCCCCACTGAATAAACAGAAAAGAAATTACATCAATTCTTATTTCATTTCCCTTTTAGCCTCCTCACGAAAGTGAATAACTGGGGAAGAAAATACTTAATGTTTAGTTCTTCGGGTAAGATCCCATAAGTAATGGAGTAGTCCAACTAGTTGCAGCTTGCCCTATTTTATGGAGTATTTTTGGATCTGATGCTATTAGGCAAAAGTAGAAATATCAAAACTGGAGAGATCTTTTCACACTTTTTAAGATGATAAACTGAATATTTAACACTTCTCTTATTTACAAGAGTACTGCAACCAGATATGTACTTCATATTTTTCATCATGAAATATTATTTATTCATTGTCGTTAACTCTATAAAGGAAGTGGTTTAAGCAGGATTTTGTTTTTGTGATCTTCAGAAAGAGAAATTTGACTTTACACAAGAGTTTGTAATGAATTTCCAAATAATCTCTTCCGGCAGTATGCGTTTTCTTTAAAATCCATTTCACACTCTAGATGAGTCTAATAAAATCTGTAAGGGACTAGTCACATGAACACTAACGTAATTAAATGGAGAGATTTTGATGCTGGCAGAGTATAAGTGTGTTTTAATATTTAGATGAATGGAACTGTTGGAAGGTAGTGGGCAAACATTAAGACAATGAGAAAAAGCACTAGATAGCTCTGATCTCCATCAACAGAGAAGCAGCAGCATTAAAAGACTATATACACCGTGTAATTGGCATATTTACATTGCTCACGTAAACCCTCTACAGACAGCAACATGTATTGCAGTGATGCATGTTACTTTTGTCACATGCAAGTCTTTTCTACTTGAAATAAAACCCCAAAATAAGTAAGGTAACCACAAGATGTAGTAACCAGTGACAAAAAGCAAAAGCTTTAAGTAATTTACGGCACAGCAAATGGTAATAGTCATGCCTACCTAAAAACAAAAATTCGTGGGATCTCAACACTGTTTTGTGTTCTTTCAATTTGTTTAAAATGGGAAAACAAAAAAGGTCATGGATCTGTATGGTATGGATCTGAACCTAGTACTCCCATCTGCAAGTCAAAAGTTCTTAGTTCAAATCCTATTCCTGAACTTGCCGCCTACATAAGTATTTGAGACACAGCCATATAGGTTACTGACTAACCCACTGACCCTTTCAACTCAGCCAGAGATTTGTGGCTCTTGGAGGGTGGTGCCCAAAGTACCATTACCTCTCTCTCTTAGGATTCTTGATGGACTGTGGGTAATAATCATTAGACAAAGCATGCCACCACAAGCATATCTTGGGCAAAAATAAAACTGTGCATTCTTATAAGAGAACTTTCATTACGTTAGCCAAAGGAAGAAAACAGATTCCAAGTAGAAATAACAAGGCTACAGACAGCATAATGTTAAACAGATACATAAAACGTTTTGGAGTTCTCTACTCCAGAGAATCTTAAAAGCTCCATTGTTCAATCAACTCAAGCCCAAGATGACAAATCGCTGGTCTTATGGGGTTAGGGTGAGAAAATAGAGTTCATAAAGAGGATTATAACCAATCATACTGAATGATGTGATGCCAAATGAGCTATTTCTACTCATTTTTTAATAGATTTATGTTTTTATACATTTAGAAGAAATGAGGGAGCTAGTTTTCCTGCAATTTTAAGTGTTTGTGTCAGTTTTTTCCCCTAAGAAGTGGTTATACACGTGGAGCACAAACCAAACCGTGGAAATATTCTGACTTTCCCTACTGTGAATTACAGCGTAGACAGGACAGCTCCAAATGAGTCCGTCTGGTACATGAAGCAAATATGCTGGAGCAGCTCCAGGAATCAGTCTAAAAATAGGGTTTAGGATTTTCCCCAAGAGTTGTACGTCAATTTACCAAAACAGGTTTCTCATTGTTTACGCAGCTTCAAGTTATGCATTTTTGTAGGAAAATGTTGGGTAATTTTTGAATTAGTTACAGCAATAGCAGAGCAGAGAATGACTGCTGAGTAATTATAGTGAAGGGAAACCTTTGTTCTTACTCTGCTGGAACTTTATCATTTGTCTTTGAAGGGCTGGTCCCAAGTGTACTTGTACTCCACTTCCAAGATTGCTACTACCAGAGGGACCTTAATGTTAAAATTAGATTTTTTTGCGAGTAATGTGCTCATCAGCACAAAGGATTAGTGCCAGGAAATGGAAGTATTCCAGGCCAGTCACTTAATGTAAGAATTCAGTCTCTGGTCATGTCAGGTCCAGCAAGGTCCCCTCTATCCATCGCCATTATTTGCTGATTTCTACATATACCACACCAGTCAACTGTTTCACGGAATTGTAAATTTATTGCAATACAAACTGAATTCAAGGCACTTTCTTTGCAAGCGGATAGAGCTTCAGCAAAATGTACAGGCTTGAAACAGAGGCGGCTTCCTAACCCTCATGTGGGCAGGCATTTTCACCAGCTTTCTAAACTGGATTGTTTATGGAAAAAAAACATCTTTGAATTGTATATTCCAATTACACCAAAAAGCAAAGTGTTTGCCATTCATTCACAGATAGACATTTTAATACATTTCGAACTTCTCAGGAGGTCCATTTCCACAGCTTCATTCTCCTCCCCAGTTGCTCCAAGAGTGTAGAATACAATCTTCTCCTGCACATGCCCCAGAAGGCGGCTACTTTCAAAACAAGTCATTCCTTGAGGCTATGCTACAACTGCCTGAACAACAGCTCCTCAAAGTTATGCTGCCATTCCACAGACATGGAGTATCAGCACTTCAATCCCATGTTTTGGGATAGTTTCGCTGCACTTATCAGTTGGGACATGTACCTATCAAAAAAATCAACTTCAATTTTGCAAATTTAGCTTTCAGAGGAATGAGAACAAGGAAAGATTTATAAATTTTTCTTTTAAAAAAAAAGCACAGTTTTATTGTTGAATCTAAGTAGCTTTGGCTCTAATTTTATGATCCCCCCCTTATTTTGGACTCCCTAGAGAAAGTAGTTCATCATTCACCCTACCATTCAAAAGGGCTTCACTTCAATCACCAGTGGGGGAAAAAAAGATTTTTTTAAAAATCTAAAAGAAAACAAACCTGGCTCTCAATTCATCCCTTCAATTCCTGGTATCAGACTGCTGTGCCCCCTAGAAGGTTTAGCTTCTTTTTGAGGTGCCTAACGTTGAATGCAGTTCTAATGAAGAGTTACCAAACTCAAAACATTAACTCTGCTTTCCTCCCAGAGATGTTGCCAGACCTGATGAGATTCTCCAGCAATTTGTTTGTGTTTCAGGTCTCTGGCATCCGCAGTTCTTAGTTTTACTTCAAACCAAGTATCTGGATAAAACACTGCATTTCTGAAGCACCACTTGCTCACTTTTGAATTCCAACAATCTCCTTTTGATTGCTTTTCGTATCTGCTCATAGGGTCATCCAAACCCATTTACTCCACTCCAGCTCACAGCCTCTCACTGCGCACAAAATATCCTGATCTGCCTTTCGTGCCCCCAAAGGGAATGATCACATTCACTTCACTGAGCTCTGTCACTTCTGCCTACTCGATCAATCTGTTAAGACCCTTTAGAACTTCCTTCTGCAAGATATTCCCTTAAATCCTACACGTGTGTGTATGCAACCCCAGCGAAGACAGCCACACTGAGCCCTGCCGCATCTTCACCATCCCCCCAGACCTCCCACTGACTGAGGACGAACGGTCAGTCCTGAGCAAGGGGCTCACCTTTGTTCCCCTACAACCACACATCAACGAATACCAGTCACGGACTGACATAGAGCAGTTTTTCCGCCGTCTTCGCCTGCATGCCTACTTCTTCAACCGGGAACCCAACCCTCCTTCCACTGACCCCTTCACCCGCTTCCAACACAAGTCCTCCTCCTGGACACCACCCCCAGGCCTCCTACCCTCCCTCGACCTCTTCATCTCCAACTGCCGTCGAGACATCAACCGCCTCAACCTCTCCACCCCTCTCACCCACTCCAACCTCTCCCCCGCAGAACGGGCAGCCCTCCGCTCCCTCCGCTCCAACCCCAACCTCACCATCAAACCCGCAGACAAGGGTGGCGCAGTGGTAGTATGGCGCACTGACCTCTACATCGCCGAGGCCAGACGCCAACTCTCCGACACCACCTCCTACCGCCTCCTCGATCATGACCCCACACCCGAGCACCAAACCATCATCTCCAACACCATTCACGACCTCATCACCTCAGGGGACCTCCCACCCACAGCCTCCAACCTCATTGTTCCCCAACCCCGCACGGCCCGTTTCTATCTCCTTCCCAAAATCCACAAACCTGCCTGCCCTGGTCGACCCATCGTCTCAGCCTGCTCCTGCCCCACCGAACTCATCTCCACCTATCTGGACTCCATTTTCTCCCCTTTGGTCCAGGAACTCCCCACCTACGTCCGTGACACCACCCACGCCCTCCACCTCCTCCAGGACTTCCAATTCCCTGGCCCCCAACACCTCATATTCACCATGGACGTCCAGTCCCTGTACACCTGCATTCCGCATGGAGATGGCCTCAAGGCCCTCCGCTTCTTCCTGTCCCGCAGGCCCGACCAGTCCCCCTCCACCGACACTCTCATCCGCCTAGCTGAACTCGTCCTCACACTCAACAACTTCTCTTTTGACTCCTCCCACTTCCTACAGACTAAGGGGGTGGCCATGGGCACCCGCATGGGCCCCAGCTATGCCTGCCTCTTTGTAGGTTACGTGGAACAGTCCCTCTTCCGCACCTACACAGGCCCCAAACCCCACCTCTTCCTCCGGTACATTGATGACTGTATCGGCGCCGCCTCTTGCTCCCCAGAGGAGCTCGAACAGTTCATCCACTTCACCAACACCTTCCACCCCAACCTTCAGTTTACCTGGGCCATCTCCAGCACATCCCTCACCTTCCTGGACCTCTCAGTCTCCATCTCAGGCAACCAGCTTGTAACTGATGTCCACTTCAAGCCCACCGACTCCCACAGCTACCTAGAATACACCTCCTCCCACCCACCCTCCTGCAAAAATTCCATCCCCTATTCCCAATTCCTCCGCCTCCGCCGCATCTGCTCCCACGACAAGACATTCCACTCCCGCACATCCCAGATGTCCAAGTTCTTTAAGGACCGCAACTTTCCCCCCACGGTGATCGAGAACGCCCTTGACCGCGTCTCCCGCATTTCCCGCGACACATCCCTCACACCCCGCCCCCGCCACAACCGCCCCAAGAGGATCCCCCTCGTTCTCACACACCACCCCACCAACCTCCGGATACAACGCATTATCCTCCAACACTTCCGCCATTTACAATCCGACCCCACCACCCAAGACATTTTTCCATCCCCTCCCCTGTCTGCTTTCCGGAGAGACCACTCTCTCCGCGACTCCCTTGTTCGCTCCACACTGCCCTCCAACCCCACCACACCCGGCACCTTCCCCTGCAACCGCAGGAAATGCTACACTTGTCCCCACACCTCCTCCCTCACCCCCATCCCAGGCCCCAAGATGACATTCCACATCAAGCAGAGGTTCACCTGCACATCTACCAATGTGGTCTCCTGCATCCACTGTACCCGGTGCGGCTTCCTCTACATTGGGGAAACCAAGCGGAGGCTTGGGGACCGCTTTGCAGAACACCTCCGCTCAGTTCGCAAAAAACAACTGCACCTCCCAGTCGCTAACCATTTCCACTCCCCCTCCCATTCTCTTGATGACATGTCCATCATGGGCCTCCTGCAGTGCCACAATGATGCCACCCGAAGGTTGCAGGAACAGCAACTCATATTCCGCCTGGGAACCCTGCAGCCATATGGTATCAATGTGGACTTCACCAGTTTCAAAATCTCCCCTTCCCCTACTGCATCCCTCAACCAGCCCAGTTCGTCCCCTCCCCCCACTGCACCACACAACCAGCCCAGCTCTTCCCCCCCACCCACTGCATCCCAAAACCAGTCCAACCGGTCTCTGCCTCCCTAACTGGTTCTTCCTCTCACCCATCCCTTCCTCCCACCCCAAGCCGCACCCCCCGCTACCTACTAACCTCATCCCACCTCCTTGACCTGTCCGTCTTCCCTGGACTGACCTATCCCCTCCCTACCTCCCCACCTACACTCTCTCCACCTATCTTCTTTACTCTCCATCTTCGGTCCGCCTCCCCCTCTCTCCCTATTTATTCCAGTTCCCTCCCCCCATCCCCCTCTCTGATGAAGGGTCTAGGCCCGAAACGTCAGCTTTTGTGCTCCTGAGATGCTGCTTGGCCTGCTGTGTTTATCCAGCCTCACATTTTATTATCGTGTGTGTATGTAAGTTTGGTTTCATCTCACCTGATCAAAGTTATTCTCTTTTCACAAGCAGTTCACAAATTTGTAGCATTTGGAAATAATAAAATTTGTTTATTTCCGCAGTTGCATCAGAATTTAAAGTGCCAATACAGAATATACCTGACTTTTCAGCTGAGGTACATGGTAAGCTAATTTGTGCCAAGTACCAAACTTTGTCAATGTCGTGTAAAACAACAGACTCAAGACAGCAAAAAGGATGATGGGACTAAAGATGATTAGTTACATGGTTAACAGCAACCACATTAGCCACCTGGAGTTTGAGAGAAACTCTGACAATTTCTGGAGGTCTCATTTGCAGCCTACAAAAAACTTACAGCAGTTCAATCATCACCAACACTATGGTTTGACGTGGTGAAATGCGTTTCAGTTCATGCATCACTGGCACTAGTAATGAGTTAGAAGGGAATTGCTCCATTGGGGCAGGCTTCATGCGAACCTTATTGGGACCTGGTCAATGCAACAACTAGGGTTGTAATGAGGTTGTTTAGCTAATTAGAGTGGGAGTTGGGAAGGGAGGGTAAGAGGCGCTTGGAGAGGGTGAATGAAGGCTTACAAAGGAGGAGGATCTGGCAACAGTACAGGGTAGCTTTTTGTTTACTGATACCCAGAGTAAGATATGAAGGGACAGAGTGCACACGTATAGAAAACCAGCAGTAGAGAGTAGGGTTAAAGTGGGGAAAATAGTAAAGAAAGGCAACTTTGTTGGCCCCGAACTTAAACGCACATAGCATTTCGAACATTATTTCGTGACATTTCATAGCCATTACAGAGACATGGAGAAGATTTTTTGGGTCCCAGTGTCTGGGCCTATGGCAGGAGGTGTAGCAGAATCAGGTGACAATTCCAGCAAGGCGCACCTCAATATCAAGATCATTTATGCCCCACTTTATGCTTTTCACAAGCGACGTGGGGAGATTCACACGAGGCACAGGCAAGATACACACTTGTCAAGCACCTTTACTAGGTGTGTCGTGGCATTAACATTCAGACTCCCATCTAAAAATCCTGCCAAACAGCAGACATTGGAAAAATATGACAAGCAAACTAGACAGAATACCTGAGATTCTGCTCGGCACCTGAATGATTTCCACGATGGTAACCAGATGCCAACATCTTTATAGCATACTCCATTGGCAATGGCCACTGTACTCCACACCCATTGGTAACCCTCATGGCACATCTCTAAGCCACTTACATGACACCTCTGCAGTTCAATGCTGCACCAGAACGAGGACTGTAATACTCTATACACTGACATGCACACAACTCATGGAATGGCTCAAGGTGCACTTCCAGGCTCTTCCATTGCTTTCACAGCATGTCAAGACGGATATTCTTTGCTTGAAGGACCCCTGCCACACAAAGTCAGTAGCAGCCTCTGATACCAGTCCAGACCCCATTCAGGGTAAGGGGAGAGGAGCTGAATGACAGGCTGCCCACAACATTGTGGGCTGTTTCCTTCCTGGAATGAGAGAAATGTGGATCACAGGAGATGATAGTCGTGGCACAGCTATTCCCTTGGGCACAAGTGGAAAGTTGCCCTGAGCAAGTGAACAGGCTAGGCAGAGGGCATGCAGGGATAGCAGTGCTAGGGTTTAGGGTGAGACTGTGTGTGAATGCAGCTAATAGTGCTGAAGGGGAAGTGTGGTTAGAGCATGGCCCTTGGTGGGAAGTAGGTGCAGTGGTAGAGAATAGTGAGAGACAGAAATTAACGGACCTTATCTGACAGAGTAGAGAAGGACATTGCCCTTCTTCGTTAGTGCTGGGCATTCCTCCAGACACTTAAGTTTGTTCTAACCAAGGTGGCAACCTCTGACAAGGCCAGCACATCCACCACTCCATGTTCTGTGGGAAAAGGAAGTCCTGCCTCTTCAAAAGGTCAGACAGAAAGGAAAAGTGTGACAGAACAGCATTGTCAATATAACGGAAGATGTAAGATAGCAAGAAATAATCTTGGATCAGAAGACGTAGAATCAGATGGGTGACAATAACGAATAAGATGAAGACGATGCTAATGCGAGTAGTCTATTAGGTCCTTAAAAACGGTAGGCAGAGAACAAATTCAGAGTAAATGAGGGCATGTAAAAAAGGCAGTACCATGGTGACAGTAATCTTCATATAGTTTTGGAAGTGTCAAGTTGGCAGAGGTAGCTATGAAGCAGAATTTATAATGTTCACTTGGGGCAGGTTCCTAGCAGTGTGTTGCAGATTCAGATTCAAATCTGGAATCAGGCTATTTTGGATATGGTTTAACAAATGATCTGATTGTAAAATGATTTCCTCGGAAACCATAACCGTAAGATGGTAAAATTTAACATTCAGTTTGTGGGGGAGAAATTTGGATCATAAACAGTTGTGGTAACCGTGAGTATGGCACACCTTAAAAGACTGAGGGCAGAATCAGGTGGAGTGTGCTGGGAAGAATTCTAGCAGAAGTGATAATTGAGGAACAACGGTATTCGTTCAATAAGATTAAGAGACAAGAACTAAGATATATCCCATTGTAGGAAGAGGATTCTAAGAGGAGGATTAACCAAACATGATTAAACAGGAGGTAAAGGATAGCGTCAAACAGAAATAAAAAACATAATACGGCAAAAATCTGTAGTAACCCAGAGGATTGCAAAACATTTAAAATCTAAAGGTGACTAAAACCTAATAGAAAAGTGAAATGAAATTCTGAAGGCAAACTAGAAGTAACATCAAAACGTACAGCAAGAACTTCATGAAATATTTCGAAGAGGGGTCAAAGGGAAGAAATGCCCCCTACATAATGAGGCTAGGGCAGTAATAATGAGGAACCTGGAAATAGCAGAAGAGTTAAACACAGTATTCCAAAAATACTAAGTATTGAAGGGGCAAACAGGAAGAAGGAAATAAATACAATAACTGTCACTACAGAATAAGTTGTGTACTTCTCCACAATCTGATTGGGTGCATTCTCAGATATTAAAAGTAGCAGCTGCAAAGATAGAAGACTGCTGCAGTGCATCACTAAGAATCCTCAGATTCTCAAAGCCTTAGAGGCCTGGAAAACTGCCAATAACACCATGTCAAAAAAATTATAAAACTGTGAGCATAAAAAGTCTGTTACTAATATGTTATCATCTAATGCAAAGGTTATAACAGCACGGCATTTAGGGATACAAGATATTATCAGAGGTAGCATGGCTTTAATGAAGAGGAAATCATGCCTGACCAATTTGTTAGAATTCTTTGAAGGGTTAAAAGCAAATATGTTAATTCCGAGAAGGCACTCAATAAAAAAATGGTGCTACGTGTAAGGGTTCTTAATAAGATAACAGGCAGTAGTGTTGGAGGCAGTACAGTAGCATTGACCGAGGATTGGTTAACCAACAGAAGAAAGAATTGGAATAACAGGAGATGTGACTAGCAACTTGTAACTATCAGAATGCCACAGGGATCACAGTTGGAGTTACAATTATTTACAATGTGTGTGAATAATGCGGATGTGGAAAATCAATGCACTACAGCCAAGTCTGCGAAGGACAAAATTAGTTAGGAAGTCAGGCAAACGGAGGATGACATGAAGTCTGCAGAGGGATAAAGGCTGGTTAAGCAAGTGGGCAAAAAAAACTTGGCCGGTGGAATACAATGTGGATAAGTGTGAGGTTATGCACTTTGGCAATAGAGAAGCTGGATATTATTTAAATAAAGATTTCAGCACATACATAGAACATAGAAAAGTACAGCACAGTACAGGCCCTTCGGCCCACGATGTTGTGCCGTGGAATAATCCTAATCCAAAAATAAAATAACCTAACCTACATTCCCCTCAATTCACTGCTGTCCATGTGTTTGTCCAGCAGTCGCTTAAATGTCACTAATGACTCCGCTTCCACGACTACCACTGGCAAACTATTCCATGCGCTCACAACTCTCTGGGTGAAGAACCTCCCTCTGACGTCTCCTCTATACCTTCCTCCTAACACCTTAAAACTGTGACCCCTTGTGGCAGTCAATCCTGCCCTGGGGAAAAGTCTCTGGCTATTGACTCTATCCATGCCTCTCATTACCTTGTACACCTCGATCAGGTCACCGCTCTTCCTCCTTCTCTCCAGAGAGAAAAGTCCGAGCTCAGTCAACCTCTCCTCGTAAGACAAGCCCTCCAGTCCAGGCAGCATCCTGGTAAACCTCCTTTGCACCCTCTCCAAAGCCTCCACATCTTTCCTATAATAGGGTGACCAGAACTGGACACAATATTCCAAGTGTGGTCTCACCAGGGTTTTGTAGAGCTGCAGCATAACCTCGCGGCTCTTAAACTCGATCCCCCTGTTAATGAAAGCCAAAACACCATATGCTTTCTTAACAACCTTGTCCACCTGGGTGGCAACTTTGAGGGAGCTATGCACTTGAACACTGCCGAGAATCCTGCCTTTAATCCTATATTCAGCATTTAAGTTCGACCTTCCAAAATGCATCACTTCGCATTTATCCAGGTCAAACTTCATCTGCCATTTCTCAGCCCAGCTCTGCATTCTGTCAACGTCTCGCTGAAGCCTGCAATAGCCTTTGATACTATCAATGGCACCTCCAACCTTTGTGTCATTGAAAAACATACTAACCCACCCCTCAACCTCCTCATCAAAGTCATTTATAAAAACTACGAAGAGCAGAGGCCCAAGAACAGAGCCCTGTGGGACACTGCTCAGCACTGACCTCCAGGCAGAATACTTACCATCTACAACCACTCTCTGCCTCCTGTCAGCCAATCAATTCTGAATCCAGACAGCCAAATCACCCTGTATCCCATACCTCCTGATTTTATGAATGAACCTTGTCAAATGCCTTGCTGAAGTTCATGTACACCACATCCACTGCTCGACCCTCGTCAACCTGTCTCGTGACTTCCTCAAAGAACTGAATAAGATTTGTAGGTCATGACCTTCCCCTCTCAAAGCCATGCTGACTCCCTTTAATCACGCTATGCTTTTCCAAATAGTCATAAATTTTATCCCTCAAAATTCTTTCCAAAACCTTGCTGACCACAGACTTAAGACTGACTGGTCTGTAATTTCCAGGGATTTCCCAATTCCCTTCCTTGAAAAGGGGAACAACATTTGCCTCTCTCCAATCTTCCGGTATGACTCCTGTGGAGCGTGAGGAAGCAAAGATCTTCGCCAGCGGCTTAGCAACCTTTCTCGCTTCCTGGAGTGACCTCAGATAAAACTGGTCTGGCCCTGGGGACTTATCAATCTTAATGTTTGCTAAAATTTCCAGCACATCAACTTCCTCAATCTTGATCTGTTCAAGCCTGTTTTCCTGCTCCTCAAAGTTCTCATTCACAACAAGGTCCCTTTCCTTAGTGAAAACCGAAGCAAAAAAAAAACCTCATTTAGGGCTTCCCCTATCTGTTCAGATTCCACGCACAAGTTCCCTAGGCTATCTCTGATCGGCCCTACCTTCTCCTTGATCATTCTTATTCCTCACGTATGAGTAAAATGCCTTCTGGTTCTCCGTAATCCTTCCTGCCAAGCCTTTTTTGTGCCCCCTCCTGAGTCCACTTTTAGAGCTCCTTCCAAGCAAGCCTGTAATCCTCTAAAGCTGTGCCAGACCCTTGCTTCCTCCACCTTATGTACGCTGCCTTTTTCTTTTTGACAAGAAGCACCTCTGTACCCGTCATTCAAGGCTCCTTAATCTTACCCCTTCTTACTTGTCTTAGAGGAGCAAATTTATACATCACTCACAACAACTGCTCCTTAAACAGCCTCCACATGTCTGCTGTGCCCTTTCTGTGGAACAATTTCTCCCAATCTGTACTTCCCAACTCCTGTCTGATAGCATCATAGTTTCCTTTCCCCCAGTGAAATATCTTCCCCTGGTAACTGCTCCTTTCCCTTTCCATGGCTACAGTAAACGTGAGGCTGTTGTGGTCACTGTCGCCAAAGCATTCTCCCACCACGAGATCTGACCTGTCCTGGCTCATTGCCGAGCACCAAATCCAAAATGGCCTCTCCCCTCGACAGCCTGTCCACATACTGAGTAACACTGTCATTCATTCACCACTGACACATTAAAGAAAAATTTAGCTGTCCCAGGTTTCAGGCACATGGTCCCCAGAGTGTATTCGGTAAGGTTGTAAACCAAGACTTTCTGAAGCCTAAATTAAGCATCAAGGGCCGTTTAGTTACAGCATTCAAACATACTTTATCCAGTGCGTATCTGTAGCAGCGCTGAAGGTTCAGCTAATATTATGCTGACTTCTACCAACAGAAGAATAGATCATAGAACGACATCAACGTATTATTCTGCTGCTAAATCAAACTTTCATGAAGTTGGCAGTGTTGAGAACTATCTCAGATTTGAAACGTACCAGGTGAGGTCACAGTGTTAAATTGCAATTTATGCATTAGTTTGCAGACGGTCAGGTGTTTAAAAGTTTCCAATTGCAGATCAACCTGCAAACCTCATTCGCCATTAACAAAGAAGTTTTGTTTTGACTGCAGCTTCAACCGAAGATAAATAATATACATCATAGATTTAGGAACGTGCAAACACAGGATCATGTGGGATCAGATTAAGCAACACTGGTCTATTACGCTCATCTCAAATTCCAAGAAACAATTGGAACCTACACCTTTTTCAAGTTTTATCCCCTTCACTCACTGGACAATAATCTAATCCTCTCCCATTTGTAAATTCATAGCCTGTCCTGCTTCCTTTCATATGAAAAATAGTCACAGCTCACAGTCCAAATTTCAAGATCACCTTGCCCAGTTATACATGGCCTCGTTGAGGCCACACCTTGAATACGGTGTGAAGTTTTGGTCTTCTAGTCTGAGGAGGGACATTCTTCTTCTTGAGGGATTCCAACAAAGTTCACCAGACTGATTCCCAGAATGGCTAGACTGATGTGTGAAGAAAGGCTAGAATGACTGAACTTGTACTCGCTGGAATTTAGAAGAACATTGGAGGGTGGTGATTGTAAGAGTCTTAGGAACATAGTGACTGGACAGGCTAGATGCAGGAAGAATCTTTCCATTCTTGGGAGAAGTCCAGAAGTAGGGGTCACAGTGTATGAATAGGGGTAAACCATTCAGGAATGAGGGGAGGAAGAATTTCTTCACTCTATAGGAATTCTACAGGTGAAGAATCTCTTCATCTGAGAATTCTCTATCACAGAAAGCTGTTGGGGACAGTTTGTTCAATACATTCAAAAGGGAGCTGGACGAGGCCCTTGTAGTCAAAGGGTTAAAGGGGTATGGAGGGAAAGGGATACTGAGTTTGTATGATCAGCCATCATATTGAAAGGTTATGCAGGCTCAAGAGGGCTGAATGGCCTACACCAGCATCTACTGTCTATGTTTCTATGTGATCTGACTGCATTTGTTGAAAATGAAGCTACCTTAACCATGGCATTCAGGTGCTCTACTTGAAAGATGGGAGCATTGTAGAGAATCAGGAACTTTGTGTTTAGTAGTTTTTGGAAACATTTTTGAATCATTAAGGCACACGGAAACACAAGTTCAAAACTCTTCACCGAAAGTGAATGGCACCAACAGTACAACACCTCTCCTAATCATTGCATGTTGTTACATTTTGTCTACACAGTTCTCCATTGCTGTATGAGACAGGGTCCAAACCAGCTTCTAATTACACTCATTCCGCTGGTCTTCTGCTTCTGCATTGTCTGCTATTGAAATCAACTTCCTCTATGTGACAACACAACCTATTTTCTGCATATCAGCAAGCATCAGCCATAACTGGCCAATATAGCAGGTCAAAGAAATGGTGAAGCAAGTTTTGCAGTAAGTATTTCTACAAAGTTCCACTTTTCAGCCAGATAGTTGAAACTGTCAAGCTAAATGCACTTTAGAAAAACCTTGTCTTAAAAGAAACTGTTTAGTACTGAATGGACTCCGGGTTGTTTAGTGTATTATCTTTTGGCTGCTATTTTAAAATGGGTGTTAACCAATCTATTTACAAGCCTCCACTAAAAAAAAAGCAGATAAAAGATATCACAAACACATTAGGTGCTCACCTGCTAGGACTGTAACATTAAATTCTCAAGTTAGATTGTTAGGAATACACAGTTCCCTCCACTTTGAGATGTGGGTATGTCCAACAATGGCAAGGCCAGCAATTTTTGCCTATCCCAAATGCCCAACAGGGTAGTTGTGAACTACCTTCTTTAACTACTTCGGTTGCAAACATACTGACAGTGCTACAGGGATAGGAATTCCAGGCTTTTGATCCTGTGACAGTGAAGGGTTGGCAACAGACTTGCAAATCAGAGTGTGGCTTGCAGAGGAACCTACAGATGGTAGTGTTCCTGTGCATCTGCTGCCCTTGCATTTCTAAGTAGAGCTGGTCATGGGTTCAGAAGGCAGGTCATTGATGAAGAGGCTGAAAGTGTTTGGGCTAGGACACTACCCCGAGAAACTTGTAGAAACAATGAAGATATTGAGCAGGAAGCAGCCATTCCCCCTTTGAACCTGCTTTGCCATTCATCAGGATCATGGTTGATTAGACTAGATTCTCTACAGAGTGAAAACAGGCCCTTCGGCCTAACAAGTCCACACCGCCCCTTGGAGCATCCCACCCAGACCCATCCCCCTATAACCCACACACCCCTGAACACTACAGGCAATTTAGCATGGCCAATCCACCTAGCCTGCACATGTTTGGACTGTGGGAGGAAACCGGAGCACCCAGAGGAAACCCACGCAGACACAGGGAGAATTTGCAAACTCCGCACAGACAGTTACCCAAGGCTGGAATCAAACCCGGGTCCCTGGCACTGTGAGGCTGCAGTGCTAACCACTGAGCCACTGTGCTGCCCCTTTTTAAAACAAACAACACCTCGATAGATTGTTCAACTCAATAGCCTAATCTCACTTTCTGCCCATAACATTTGATCACATTCACGCCAAGTGCTGTATCTAGCTGCCTCTTGAATACATTCAATATTTTGGCATCAACTACTTCCAGTGGTAATGAATTCCACAGGCTCACCACTCTTTTGGTGAAAATAATGTCTCATCTTCATCCAAAGTGGTCTACCCCAAACCCTCAGACTGTGACCCCTGGTTCTGAACACATCCACCATCGCAAACATCTTCCCTGCATCTACCCTGGCTAGTCCTGGTGGAATTTTAAAAGTTTCTAAGTGATTTCCACCATTCCCCCACCCAATTCATCTGAACTCAAGCGATAAAAGCCTTACCTAGTCAATCACTCCTCAAACATCAGACCCACCATCCCTGGAATCAGCCTGGTAAACCTTCACTGCACGTCCAAGAGCAAGAGCATCCTTTCTCACAAAGGCAAACCAAAACTGCACACAATATTCTAGATAACAAAGTGTGGAGCTGGATGAACACAGCAGGCCAAGCAGCATCTTAGGAGCACAAGAGCTGACGTTTTGGGCCTAGACCCAAAGGCTCACCAAGGCCCTGTATAACTGCAACGACACATCTCTGCTCCTGTACTCAAAACCTCAAGCAATGAAGGCCAACATACATTTGCCTGGTGTACAAGATGCCCAGGTCCCGTTGCACACCCCCTTCTCCCAATTTGCACCCCATTTCTGTCTGTAGGGGACCTACATTTCTTTTCACAATCTCTTTCCCTTCATGTACCTACAGAAACACTTACCGTCTGTCTTTATGTTCCCTGCAAAGTTACTTTCATTCTGTACTTTCCCCTTCTTAAATCAATCTTTACTTGTGTGGTGCAGTGTTAGTGTCCCTACGTCAGTACCCGTAGGCCTGCACTCAAATATCAACTGCTCCACAAGAGCGTAATAACATTTGAACAGTTCGATTAGTAAATATCTACCATGAACATGATGTCCTGCTGCAGAGATATTTGACCTCCAAACAGCCACAATTATTCCTTTGTCAGTTAGCACTCCAACAGTTGGAGAGAATTCCCCCCTACTAAAATCTCCACTGTGATATCTCACATGAATACTGTTGTATTACTCTCTTCCACAGGGTCTATAGCTCATGGGAAATGTTAGCAACTGCAGATGGGTCCTCCAAGCTACAAGGTGGGTGATGATACATCAACTATGATATTTCTAGCTACCTGACCATGGGAGATGGACTGAAGAGCACTTGATACCTTCACTCCAAAACACAGCCAAGCTCTTTACAGAGAAGGAAGATAGAAGATAGAGCAAATGGAAGAAAAATGGCATAAAATGAGGATTGGGGGGGGGGGGGGGGGGGGGGGTGGAGAGAAAAAGAAAGCCAACATGGAAAAAGAGCATAAGAGAAAAGAACACAAGTACAGTGCAAAAGAACATTTCAGTGAAATACTGGCCAATCGCTTTTGTGATAAATATTATAATAATTTGTGTCCCTAAAAAAATTGAGAGCAAAATTAAAGACAGATAGAAATTCAAAACCTACACCTAGTGAATTCAAACAGTCTCATCAGCTCAGCATGAAACGTTGACAAGAACTTGTATAAAAACTATTTTACTTTATTGGACCTATCAGCCTGTGTACCAAGTGTCTAAGGAAAAGGGGAAGAGAGCTGTACCTTTAAGGCCTTGTTTCCCTTGTTAGTAGTCGTCATACCACGGCACACTTTCAATCACACAAACCTATGGAAAAAGAAAAGAAAAAGATCGGAATTATATTTGGTGTAATTTTGTGCGCGAAGAGCAAATTTTAGGCACTTTGCATCCAGAAGCAGCTTCCATTTGGTGCTGTCCAGCCGGATGAGGATGATAGACTTAATGTTCTTCATTAAATAAGCTGAAGGCCTGATTCCCTGGCTGCTAGTCAGTGCTCAGCAGTACGGGTTTTACAGGTGACCGGAAAGGAGGTCAAAACTGGAGTTGGCTGTGGTGCACCATATATATGAAGAAGCTTCCAATACTCATGAACACTGTTTAGGGAAGGTACTGCAGAACAACCTACAACCCCAGTGAATCGTAAAGGCTTCAAAAGTAAAACAAAGGGTGAGAAGAAAATTGTTAATTTTTTGCCATCAAAACTGGAAAAATAAACCTAAAAACAGTGGAACCTGCATCTAATATTTTTAGTTAATTATTCTTACATTAGCAAAATTTTCATATCATATGCAGTCATTCTACAAGCTGTGAAGGAACTGAGGAGGCTATATATTGATATTGCCCCACTCCTGCATAAAGCAGCAAGTCTTCAGAATTTTCTCCAACATTATCAAGAAAAACATTACTTCCCTCAATGACAAGAACACTTGAGGACAGACATTGTCCTATCCATACAGAAATAACACAAGCATGCAGTAGATAACGACTAAATAAAGCATTCAGAGAGAGAAAACAAAATCTACCCTGGAGAATATTAAACAATAGCAGTGACCAAGGATCCTGGATGAGTGACTACTGAATTTGCTATTTAGCAGAATCATAGTAGCAGGAACTTCCTATGAATGTAAACCTCACTGCAACCCCTACACCAAATGCAGTTCATATGCTAATTATAAATGAGATTCATGATGAGTCAGCAGGTCTGAATAAAATTCAAAGAAGCAGACTACACCCAAGCCACCGCCATGACAAATCAATGGATTAAACCATCATTCTGCCTTCTCAAAGAAAAACTAAGTTTCCCAAACTTATGTTCAACAACCATTTCAACTATGTTTAAGATTTCTTTACATCCAAAATCTGTGAAATTTCTGCATCCCAAAATGCTGGATGTTAAAAAGTGAATGCAGACAGACATGAGAAATAACTTGAGTTCTGCACAGAAAATGAAGAATTGAGTCATCTATTCATAATGTTTAAAAAACCTTCTCTACCCATCCCCCCACCCCCACCTCACCCCTCTAATGCAATGGGCAATGCTAGAAGCCGGTGAAAGAAAAGTGTTTGAAACTCCCAGTTCTTATCGACCTGATCTCAATAGGGTACATGAAAGGTGCAAAAACACAAGTTACTGCAAAAGTTCAGCAGGTCTGGCACCATTTCTGAACAGAAATCAGAATTAATGTTTCAGGTCTGGTGACCCCTCCTCGGAGCCAATGGGAGCTAGGAAAATGTCAGTTTACATGCAGAAGATAGAGGGTAAAGAGTAAATGATAGGTGGGGATAGAGCCAAAGAGAGAGAGAAGAACAGTTGGACAAAGGAGTTGATCTGGCGAGGAGTGTGAATAGCTATTAATGGGGACTGCTAGTGACTAACTATAGGTAGTGTATAATAGCAGGCTGAGAGGCAACAAGACCCATGAGGTGGGGTAGGGGGACTTGAAATTGTTGAACTCGATATTGGAGTCTGGAGAGCTGCAGGGTCCCCATGCAGAAAAATGAGATGCCGTCCTTCCAGCTTGCGCGGCGCTTCACTGGAACACTGCAGCAAGCCTGAGACAGAGATATTGGCCAGGGAACAGGGTGGTGTGTTAAAGCAGCAGGCAACAGGCAGGTCACATAACAAGGTGTAGAGCTGGACGAACACAGCAGCCAAGCAGCAGAGGAGCAGGAAAGCTGAAGTTTTGGGTCTCGGCCCTTCTTCAGAAATCTCAGATTCTCCAACATCGACAGTTCCTACCATCTCTGTAACATGTAGCTTAGGGTCTTTTTTGTGGACAGAACATGGATATTCTATGAAGCGGTCACCCAGTCTATGCTTCGTTTCCCAAATGTAGAGGAGACTACACATTATGAACCCACAAGAGACCCTGAGCCACCTCCAGCCGCACCCCCATCTCCTACCTTCTAAGCTCATCCTGTCCCCTTGACCTGTCCACCCTCCCCGGACTGACCTATCCCCTCCCTACCTACACTCACTTCTACAGGCTCCATCCCCACCCCTTTGGCTTGTCTGTCTCCTCTCCACCTTCGATCCACCTCCCCCTCTCTCCCTATTTATTTCAGAACCCTCTCCCTTTCCCCCTTTTCTGATGAAGGGCCTAGGCCCGAAACATCAACTTTTGTGCTCCTCTGATGCTGCTGGGCCTGCTGTGTTCGTCCAGCTCCACACCTGGTTATTGTGGATTCTCCGGTATCTGCAGTTCACGTTATCTCTGGGCTTCCAGTCGTCTGCCACTTCAACGCACTGTACTGTTCACTGGCCAACATCTGCCTCTGGCTTGCTGCAGTGTTCCAGCGAAGCTTAGCGCAAGTTGGCAGAACACATCATTTTCCGCTTGTGGACCCTACAGCCCTCCAGACTCAAAATCAAATTCAATTATTTTAGGGCCCTCAGCTCTCAAGTCCTAGACCCTGCCCCACACACCAGGCCTGGTTATCTCAGCCTGCCGTTACACACCACCTTATCGTTTGTCACTAACAGTCTCCATTAACAGCTATTCACCCTCCTAGGCAGATTGTTATCCACTCCTTCGTCCGTCCAACTGTTCTTCTCTCTCTGGACTCTATCCCTATCTATATTTACTCCTTATCCCCTTTCCCCACACTATCTTCTGCATCTAAACCGACATTGTCCTAGCTACCATCAGTCCTGAGGAAGCGTCACCAGATCTGAAACGTTAATTCTGGAGAAAAATCAGGAGATGCTGTCAGTCCTGTTGAGCTTTTCCAGAAACTTCTGTTTTTGTAAAAACCGAAAGAACCACAGTTCGTTCAGTTTTTAATTACAATGAAATGTGCATGATGTTGTGACATCAAGTGAAGACTGCCTCTACGACATTTAGCCTGCTGGCTGGCTCATGTAATGTGGGTTCATAATGAACCCACGACTGTTTAGACAGGAAGAGGATTTCCTGCCGACGCTCCCCTGCTCTCCTTCAGTCAGGTTCAGTCGTATTGTAGAGACAGGAACAAAATGGTTGTTTTGGTGCCAAGTATTTCGCATCCCATTTGATCTATTCACCTGCTCCTTGTCTCATCCATCTCTGTTGGCTCTAACCCCCACCCCCAACCTGCAATTGTACACATTTACAGAATCACATAATGCACATTTCATACCGAGAGCGCTGTTCTCCCACTTCCCAGTGTCAGCTCAGAATGGTCAGCTATCAAGGCCAGCAATCAGAGAAGCCAGTACAATTGCCATCTAGTCCACTAGGTTAGTCTGTATGAAGCAGAAGAGCCCTGGACTCATGTCCTGAACTGTAGATTCACTAAGATGTGGTGGCAGAACAAGGTCATTTGCTGGAATTCCAAGATAATAAAATGTGAGGCTGGATGAACACAGCAGGCCAAGCAGCATCTCAGGAGCACTCCTGAGATGCTGCTTGGCCTGCTGTGTTCATCTAGCCTCACATTTTATTATCTTGGAATTCTCCAGCATCTGCAGTTCCCATTATCTCTCATTTGCTGGAATCTTTGTTTTCCATCAGTCGACTCTTTGATTCTCTGCTGTTCTTTCATTCAGGAGTTTAAAAGTACAATTTTTTATTGTCCATTTCTTATTATGCTGAACAAGCTCATTTCTTGTCCCAGATAACTGAGTAAACAGACACCAAAAAGAAAAACAATACTATATGGTGAATAAACCAAACTTTTTTTTGTTGCATTCCCCCTCCTGTTCCTGTGGTCTCCTCTGGCCCCAACTTCCAGAGATGAAACCAGTACTCTTCCAATTCTAGCCATGTGAGCTACCCACATTTTAATTACTTAAAACCGACAATGAAGAAAAAGTGTACAAAAAATGTTTTGTTGTTTTTTTCCTAATGTGGAGAAACCCCAAACAATCTTTATTTTCTTCTACTATATGCTTACCTTGTTTAAATTTCAAAGACAGAGGTTTGGCAACGAATTTTTTTTTAAAAAGGGCTGCTGCATCATGGGATGATAAATTAGTACAAGATTATTTAGCCTAAGGAACTTCAAGAATGCAAAATCTAAAAAGGGAGCATTTTAAATGTTGTACCTTGCCCTTGAGGTTCCATTGTATGGATTCCGGACACTGAACACAAAGCTTTGTTGCTCAGACTTAACCAAATGGGAACAATACACAAGTAAATTACAATCCATTGTGCTTTAACTTTACAAAGTTATTCTTTTTGCATTACCTTCAACTGCTACTAGCACCAGTGACAGAGCTATAAATGGCAGAATTTCAATTTAAATAGTATACTGCTCAAAAGCATTCCAAATTTGGAAGGAGAAGATCTTAAATTATAGTGTCATGCTTTACTAAGATTCATGCACAAACATGATAGGGTTGTATTATTAAAATATTATTACCAATTTAGTGTCACAGGGTAAAGAGATTGTATGAAGTCACACTTTGTTGATAATTTAACACCTTTTCAGTTTTGACACCAATTCAGACTGCACTTTTCTGTTGTGTCACTATTAACCATGGAAATGATACAAGACAGAAGGTTGGGGGGGGGGGGGGGGTGGAGGCATTTGACCCATCTTGTCCATGCTGATCCAAAGACACGAGCTTCCCTTTCCAATCCCATCTTCCTGCACAAGGCCTACATTCCTGCAGATCCAGGTACTCTTAAAAAAGGAGGCGGGGGGGTGGAGTTTGGGTTTCTGCCTCATCCACCAACTCAGGCAGCAAATTCCAGTAACTTACCACCTTCTGTATGCAAAAAACATTTTTTTCCCCTCACATGCACCTAATCCTTTTGTCACTTAGCTTGGATCTGTGATCCCTGCTTATTGAACTCTATGCCAAGAGAAACAGGTTCCTCCTATCTACACTATCTCTATCCCTCACTATTTTGCATACCTCAAATCATGTTACCCTTCAGTCTTCTCTATTCCAAGGAGAACAAACCCAAACTGTTTGGAGCCACAACTCTCCAGCCCTGGCAACATTCTAGTAAATCTTCTCTGCGCTCCCTCCATGGCAATGTAACGTGTAACAGTGTAACGTGGTGACCAGAACTGCACACAACACTCCAGTTGTGGCGTCACCAGTGTCTTATACAGTTTCATCATTTACATCCCCACTTTTGTATTCTATAACTCTGCCAATGAAGGAGCGCACTCCAGATGCCTTCTTTGCAATCTTACCTACTTGTACTGCTACCTGTTGGGGTCCATACACTTGCATGTCAAGATCTCTCGCTTCATTTACTTCTCAGGACATTTCTGTTTATTATGTATTCCTTTTGCTGCTTGACCTTCTGAAATACATTATCTCACTTATCAGAATTGAACCCCTCTGCCACTCCACTAACCCATTTGGCATTTTGGAGCTTGCAGTTATCCTCTACTCAGCCAATTTTGCATCATCTGCAAATTTCCTCAATTGCGCCCTGGATGTTTACACTATCCTGGCATAGCATAAAAGGGATAATTTCTTACAAGACACAGCTGAGAAGCAAAGAAGGTTCATATACTACTGCAGAACTTCGGGGAAGCAAAACTATGCAGTACTGCAAACAGCTCTGGTCTCCATATTCATATAAATACTGCAGGACAGAGATGCTAGAGCAAAAACAAAAAGGATTTAGTATATTGATATCAGAATCAAGAGATTATACCCAACGGGCTAGATAAAGGTGGATCTTTCTTTCCCTAAAGAAGAAAATTGCTGGGGATGCCCTGAAAGAGTCAAAAATGATTGCAGGACTTGACGGTGGTAGATGTAGATCAGATACTTCTATCTACAGGCAAGAACAAAACTAGAGGGCCACAAATGCAAAAATTGATAGTCATTCATAAATCTAATCAGTAACTTGGGGAGAACTGTACCCAGAGCGGCAAGTATTAGTACACATTATTTGGAGTGATGCATTGGCAGGGAAGCTAGATAAGCAGAAGGATATGTTGATAGGGTTAGATGGAAAAGGGTGGGGAAGGAGCTCACATGGAGGAGAAACAGTGGCACAGACCAGAATGGTCTGTTTCTGCACTATCAACATGCCAACTGGAGTGTCCCCATTGCCAGGAACAAGTGAATGTCTCTGAAGCCAATGCCCAATCTTAAATGTTCATGAGTGTAAAACAGCAGTAAAAACTGCGTCATTTTCAGCCACAGGTTTCTGCTTACTGTACAGCGCAAAAAAAGTTATTCTGGTTATCCCTTCCTCTACTTGAAGGTAACTATTTTTTTCCTCTGTCAGTCATTTCCTTTTAACACTTCACTTCCTCCCTCAGCAGTGAATGCTGATGTGTGACCTATACACAGGTATATGCCAGAGTTTGCTTTTAAAAGTTTAACACAAGGTATTCAGTGATAAGCCCACCTCGTGATTTTCTTCTTTCCCTGTCACAAGGTATTTTCCAGAATTAAAATGGGGAACACTCATTAAGGACTGCCATGAGTTTTTTTTACATTGTATGTTGTAAGATTCCAAAATTAACATCAACGCTACAACAGTTCAGGAAAATCATCTCTCTCCTTGAAAAAAAGAAATGAAGCAATTTCAGCTCTGGAGAAGAACATTTTTGTAGCCTGCTATGGTGTCCACACCAAAGCTTGCGATCTATGGCATGCAAAGTCTAAATTTCCAAAGACAACATGAGGGACTATCTAAATACTGCTCAAATGGTATTAGCGTTTGAGTTGACCACCCTTTCAGACAGAGTTTCAGACTTCCAGAGGGAAAAAAATCTCTTCAATTCTTGTTAGCCTTCCATCTCTTACACTACATCTGTGGCGTCTGCTTACCGACCTAATAATGAAATGCATCTTCCTATCCAGCACATGACCTTCAATCTCATACACCTCTATCAAAGTCCCCTGTCTAACTTATGCTGCTCTAAGGAAAACAACCTCTGCCTAACCAATCCTTTATGGCTCAGCCCAGGCAGCATCTTGGTAATTCTCCTCTGCACCTTGTCAAGTGCAGTCACATCATTCCTATAATGTGGTGATCAGAACTGAAACAGGAATGGCTACTGCATAAATATATTTCAACTTGGATCTGATCTCGTACAGTTGAGTGAGCTAGAGATATTTTCCACTCAACCTCTTCAGACATGTTCTTACACATCTCTGGAGCAGGTGGGAGTTGAACCTAGACACCACCTAGCTCAGGGGTAAATACACTGCTACTGCAGGGGAGGGCAATGCATTTGGTACAGTCCACTTGGACTGCAACACGGTGTTCATTAAGATCCCACATGGGAAACTGATTTGAAATTAAGAGCCCACGGGACTGATTAATCCAAAGCTAACTGGATCAAAAATTGACAAAGGCAGATAGCAGAGGACCATGTCAAAGGGTGGTTTTCTGACTTGTAGCAACAAAAATAAGTTCATTCAAGGGTGATGCAAAAACTTGAGATGCTAAATAGTGAGGAAGATAACTTCTTCCACTAGCCAGAAGATACAGAAGCCTGAACACACACATGAGCAGTTTCAGCAACAACTTCTTTTTGGCCATCGTCAGAGTGTTGAAGGGACTCTAGCCTCAAATGTTGTAACGTGTATGCCTGAGATAATGGGAACTGCAGATGCTGGAGAATCCGAGATAACAAAGTGTGGAGCTGGATGAACACAGCAGGCTTTTCTGAAGAGTCTAGGCCCAAAACATCAGCTTTTGTGCACCTAAGATGCTGCTTGGCCTGCTACGTTCATCCAGCCTTACACTTTGTTACAACGTGTATGCCCCTCAAGTCTTTTTGATCTGTACATCCCTTGCTTGCTATGATCTGCCTGTACCACTCATAAACAAAGCCTTTCACTGTATTTTGGTACACATGACAATAAAATCAAAGCAGGATTGGGAGGGGCTGATCAGTGGCAAATGGAATTCAATCCAGATAAAGTGCAAGGTGATGCACTTGGGCAAGAATAATAAAGCAAGGGAATACAGAATGAACAGTAGGACCCTGGGTAGGACCAAGGATCAGAGGGACCTTGGTGTGTATGTCTGCCACTCCTTTAAAGGTAAGTAACTACTTTATCTACCTGTCACGTTAAGGCAGCATATGGAGTACTTGCCTCAATTAGCCAAGGCACAGGAGGTTAAGAGCAGGGAAATTATGTTTGAACTGTAGAAAACATTGATTAAGTCACAGCTAACTATCATATGCAGTTCTGGAATCCAGGAGGGATGCAAATTTACTTGCTATGGTGCAGATGATATTTATCAGGATATTGCCTGGGCTGGATACTTTCGTTCTAACTTTTGAGGAGACAGTGGATAAGCTGGGACTATTTTCCTTGCTCCAGAGGTGATGGGGGACAGATCATCAGTGAGATGCATAAAATTATAAAAAGGGGCACAGCTAGGATAGACAGGAAAGAGCTTTTCCCCTTGGTGGAGGGATCAATGACCAGGTGATTTAAGGTAAAGGGCAGATGGTTTAGAGGGAATGCAAGAAAAAAGTTTTCACCTAGAGGGTGGTGGGAATCTTGAGCTCACTGTAAGGGCAGCAGAAGCGTTCGTATGCCAAGACATATAGGGCAATGGGACAATTGCTGTAAAATGGGATTAGAATAAGAAGGTGCTCGTTTTTGACGAGTGTGGACTCAATTTGTCAAAACAGCTTCTTTCTGTGTGGTACGCCTCTGTGAAAATGATTACAGTTGGGCTAGAGGCTGGAAGAATAGATCCTATTTAAAGGGATGGTCTCCCACACAAATATAGACACAAACTGGAACTCCATCAGCAAACATTGAACTGGACCCAAATATACAAGCCATTGAAGAACAAAACAGGACAGTAATGCCAACCACCCCAGCAAACCAAGGCATATAAATAACAAGCAGGACAGAACACCGACGCCTCACCAGAGGCACGCTGACAATGTTACCGAGCAGGGTGACAAAACATCTGCAACCAAACCCACCGGCTCAGCAAGTCTACAACCCGATCCACAACCCAAGCTGCAAATCTTCTCAAAAACTTTACACAAAATGTAAGCAGACTAATTATCTTGTGACGTAGATTCAAATCACACCCCCCCACCACTGTCTCAATTCAGTTTGCAAAATCTGAAAGGGAAAATTATCTATTACTATTATCAATCTTCATAAAAGCCCATCTCATTTGCTAAAGTCCTACAGGGAAGGAAATCTGCTGTCTTTACCTGGTCTGGCCCACAAGTGGCTCTAGACCCACAGCAATGCAGTTGATTCTTAACTGCTGTCTGAAATGGCCTCGCAAATTATTCAGCTCAAGTGCAATTAAGGACAGGCAACAAATGCTGGTTGAGCTAGCAATACTCATGTACAGTGAGCAAACAAGAGAGAAAAAATCATTTCATATAATAAGTCTTTCTTCTGATTCAAGACCAACTTGGTCCTGCTATTCAAAGCAGAAAGGAATACTGCAGTTTCTGATGTCCACAGTACATTGCTTGGCCATTGTTTTCAAGTGAGGAACGTGTGCTATGTTGTGTATTATACTGTGCGCTTAAGTCAGCCGTTAGAAATATTGCCAAGCAAGCACATAACTGAGTGCTAGCTCAGGCAAGATATCTAAAAGAAAACATTAGGCCAGTTTAAGTTTAGGGCAGTGGGCTTGTATCTGTGGCTGAAAGCTGGTCGGTGGTTACCCAGCTTATTTAATACTTGTGACCACAAACAGCATCAAATCACTTTCAATCAAGATATCTTCGAAAGCAAACAGAGCTCAGAACAGGCTAAATCGGGTTGCCAAGAGATCAACACTCTTGCCCAACTGTTCAGGAAATAAAAATGACAGATGTAAGAGCACGTTATAGTTACTTTCTCCAACCATTATCAAGTGAAATCAAGCCTTCATTTTCTGAAACAGTCTAGCATCACTGGCACACAGACAACAGATTAGTTCAATCAGATAGTCTCAAAACTAAATGGGGCAAATTTACAGAATGATTAGCCTCTGACACTTGCCTTTCCCCTGTCCCTTAAGTGCATTGACAGGTCAAATTCCAACAGGGATCAACCTGTCTTTATTAATTTTAAGACAAGATCACAAATTGTAACCCACACTAGAGTATGTTACAGATCCGTGTGTGAAAGCTACATCCTGCCCTGAAATTATTTTCTATACAGCAGCTCTGTTCTATCTAGGCCAAGGAGAATGTAACTGGGACAACTGTTTTCTTTTCATTCTATATAAGCAGGCAGCCCAGTGCTCCCCACCCTCAACACAATCTTAATCTTCCTCCAATAAGCACAACATCAAGATTCTAAATTGTAAAGTTTCAACAATCAATAACTCTACATCGTAGAAACTGTTATCGAAGAAACAAAAAGAAAAAACAGTTCAAAATATAAGAAACAGCAGACAGAGAAATGAAAAGCTGATCTATTTTTAAATGTCCAATGAAGTCTTAAGATTTTTACAATGATGTTGTTACTTAATTTTGCATAAGTGTTGTCCACAGTCTAGCCAAACTACACATGCCATTTCACATTGAAAATTTCTTAATGGAACAGCAATGAACAGCATTAAAAGGACAAAATTTGTGATGGAAGCAGCCTGATTTATCATAGCTCAAGCATACATGTTTGGCAAGAGGTGGTGGTTGGATGAAAGAGTGTGTATGGAGGGGGGAAGGAGGAAGAGGAAATAGTAATAGTTTTTCCTGCTTGGATAATGTTAAAAGCTGTTGGGAAGATTAGAGAGGCCTTCCAGGATAGATAAGGAGACAAGCTGATAAACTGCTGTTGTCTAACATGGGAGGGACAACTGGTTTACAACAGCTGGCCCACGATTAGAAAGTTACTGCAGAAACAACTTAAATCTAAAAGACAAATTGGCACAGTCTCTTTTCAGTACAACAATTAGTACAAATAATTGCTATGCAAAGGATCTCACATTACTTTTGTAATGTACATTAAATATTTTACTTCCCTAATTCCGAAAACAAAATAAGTGATTAATTAGAAGAGTTTTATTGGTGCCTTTTTGCTAAAAATTGGCTATTTCAACCAGTTGGATTGGAGTTTCAGCCAAGACAGTAGTTTCCTCTCAGGCTACCACTAACAGACCCAGTAGCTGCCTCCATCACATGGCATTCAAACACAAATCCTCATCCGTCCCTGCTCCAAAGGTACAAAGTGAAAATACATTTCTTCCTCCTCAAATAAATATCATTTTGAAATGAAACAATCAATACAGCTGTAAGGGAAGCTGATGTTAGGAACTAGAAAATAACATTCTTCTATGGAAATGCACCCAAGATTTGGATGCAACTTAGTTCTTTCATGGTTACAGCTGTTGCTTGGTACTTCCTTCGCATCTGTAGATTTATGCCGTAGCTGAAGTAATGAAATGGTTAAAGTTGTCCATTCTCAGGATGCTTTGGTATAAATTAGCAGACTCTGCTGTTAGTCTTCTGCTGAAAATACCGAATGCAAGATTCATGCCTGTTGATTTTTTTTGTGGCTGCATGCAACACAGAATACTGACATATCCTTAAAATAGAGAGATGGGACACTCTGCTCCATAGGAGTTCCCTCTAATGCCCATTTGTGGATATAACAATACAGTATCCCAAATCACATTTGAATACCCTTTCCAAATATGAACTGTCCAGCCTGAGATTCTCCATTAACCACTGCAATTCACAGCTGCGAACCTTTCACCCTCACATTCTCATCCCATCTCCACTTGGGAGGCCCACTTCCCATTACAACCATTTCTCTCCCACCTTAGACATTCCCCTAGGGCACACACTCCACCTCTGCCACCCCACCACAATTCCTGATAATCCTCCTCTTTCTGCTTCCACCCCCTCCAGCCCCACGCAACCAGGATCCATCCTTGGCTTGTGCCAGTTTCTCATCTATGTGCTGCCCCTCAGCAACATTACTGGAACCCCATCAGGTTCCACATCCACACGGTGACAGCCAGTTTTGCCTCACCACAAATTCTCTCATTCCTCCCAGCATTGATAAATCATTAGGCTGTTTATTCAACATCCACAGAACAGTACAGCGCAGGAACAGGCCTTCAGCCCATCTTGTTTGTGTCGACAACAAAGCCTTTCTAAACTAATCCCACCTCCCTCTCACGGTGCATAGCCTTCTATTCTTTGCCTGTTTGTGTATTTAAATGCCTCTTAAAAACTTTGCTATTGTATCTGCTTCTAGTACCTCCCCAGACATCCTGTTCCAGGCACCTAGCAGCCTCAGTTTTAAAAGAACTACCCCCCCCCCACCTTAAACTACGTCCTGACTCTGATGTTTCTACTCCACGAAAAAGATTTCGAACCTTCACCTTATCCATGCCTCTTATAATTTCAAGTTGCTATTAGGTTGCTCCTCAGCCACTGACACTCTAGCAAAAACAATCCAAGTATGTCCAACTTCTACTTACAGCTAATCTACTCCAAACCAGGCAACATCCCAGTAAACTTTCGTACTTTCTCCAAAGGCTCCACATTCTTCCAGTAGCGTGGTGACGAGAACTGCACACAGTACTCCAAATGTGGTCTGACTAAAGTCATATACAGCTGCAACTTGCCAACTTTTATACTCAATGCCTCAACGGTTGAAGGCAAGTATGCCACACACCCTCTTTACCATCATCTTGAATGTTACCACTTTCAAGGATCAATAGACTTGCACCGCAAGAACCCTCTGTACATCAATGCTCCCAAGGACCCCACCATGAACTGTGTAATTCTCTTGCATTTGATCCCCAAAAATGCATCACCTCACACTTATCCAGATTAAGTTCCAGCTGCCATTTCCCAGCCCAACTTTTCTACTGATTATACCCACTACATCCTTTAACAATCTTCCTCACTACCCACAACTCTAATTATTGTCTCGTCTGCAAACTTACTAATTCAACCACTTACATTTTCATCCAAATCATTTGTATGTGTGACAGACAGAGGTCCCAGCACTGATCCTTTTGGAACACCACTGGTCACAGATGTCCAGTGAGATTAAAAACTCCCTCCACAAGGCTACTGTCTTCATGACCAAACCAATTTTGTATCTGACTTACCATAGATCCTGTGTGACAATCCTCCTGGACCAGGCTACCATGATGGACCTTGTCAAATTCTTCAATAAAATCCATATAAAGAACATTCCGCCACCCTCGCCTCAATCATCTTCATCTCTCTCTCAAACAACGCAATTAAATCTATGAGACAAGACCTCCTTGGCACAAAGTCATGCTGATTATCTCTATTAAGTCCATTCTTTTCCGAAAGTGAGTAAATCCTGTTTGGAAGAATCTTCTCCAATGTCTCTACCTCTGATGTAAAGTTTACCAGCTTATAAATTTCCTGACCCTTAAAGGAGCAACATTGGCTATTCGCAAATCTTTTAGGACCTCACCTTTGGCTAAACAGGGAACAAAGAACTCTGAAGCACCCAGCAATTTCCTCCCTTGCCTGTCGATATCCTAGCATAAATCTCATCAGACCCTGGGACCTTATCTACTTTAATGCTTTTCAAGACACCCAACACAATTACCTCCTTAAAATCAACATGCCCCTAAACATCAAAATACCCCTTCCTAATCTTATCATCCACACCTTTCTCCTTGGTGAATACTGATGCAAAGTACCTATGAAGATCATCACCCACCTCCATTGACATTAGACATGTTGCTTGGTTTGTGCTTGAGTGAACCTACCCATTCCCAAGCTACCCTCTTGTTCCTACTATATGCAAAAGATGCACTGGGACTCTCCTTAATCTTACTTGCCAGGGACATTTCATGGTCCTATTTAGCCCTCCTAATTCCTTGTTTAAGTTCTTTCTCGCTTTTTTTACATTCCTCAAGGGCCTTCTCTGATTCCAGTTTCCTAAACCTTAGCTAGGTTTCCTCTTTGATTAATCTTTCAACATTTCTTGTCATCTAGGGTTCCCGAATCTTGCCATCCTTATCTTTCATCCTCACAGAAAGATGTTGACCCTGCACTCTGATCCACAAGCCTTTAAAAGACACCCACATCAGATGTGGATTTACCCTGAGCCATCCACAAACTAATTTTTCCAGTTCCTGCCTAATACCATTAGCCTTCCCCAAATTTATTACATTCACCCGAGGACCAGAATCCTTATCCATATTTATCTTGGCAACTTTGACTTATGATCACTGTTCCCACAATGCTCCCCCACCAAAACAATGATCACCTGGGCAGACCTACTCCCCAGTTACAAGGTTCGTACAGCCCTTCCATAAGTTGGGCTATTTACATATTGTTTAAAGAAGTCCTCCCGTATGCAAACAAATTCTGCAACAGCTAAATTCTTGGCACCAAGAGTCCAAGTCTGAACTGGGGAAGTTAAAAATCACTACAACAATCGCGTTTCTTTCTAAACCATATCCAGTACTGGACAAGAAGAAATTCCCTCGAAGGTCTAAAACCACTATCTTCAGGCCCAGTTATTGGTCCTATTCCCTGGCCACCAGTTCTATCCTCTTTCGAGACAATTGCCAGAGACTGAACCAAACCGATCCCAATTTGATGTATTTGACCCCACGAGACCAGTTATTGAACACACAGCCAAAACAAGTCTACCTATTTCCACCTCTAACAGTGCCCCACTCCACCCTCGCCCTCGTTCATACAACATGAAAACTCAAGCCAACTGTCTTATTTTGAAGAAATACCCAGATTTAACAAACTCCTGGCCAGCCTCCATCTTCCACTCAATGGGAACTCCTTCGGCTGGCCAGGTCCTGACTTGATCTGATGCTTAGTCACCAATATTCCAGTGTTTGCTGACCTATATTCATACCTGCTTAAAATTAAAACTTGCTCAACGTTCTCAGTTTTCAAATCCCTCCATTCTTGTGCTTCTCCCAGCTCATGATGTCTTGTGCTTCTGTAATCTCCTTCACTTGACAATCCATATAGTGAACAGATTACCCTTCAGCAAGTTTACTAAGAATTATTTCCTTTTCAAAGGGTTTTGTTCACAATAATATTGCTATATCATAATGAACCAGCTAGAGCTGTATGCACACCTAGAGGCTTATAAGAGATTTGACATCTCCTTAATTAGTCGGGTTGGGATCAAAAAGAACTGATGTAGAAAGATTCAAGTTTCAGGGAAAAAAACTTTTCTGGATGTCTTCTACTTAAAAGCATCACAACAAAGATCTGGTGAAGAAGAAATGTTTTACTATGCATTAGAACCCACAATTGGCTGCCAGCCTCTTCCCTTATGTGACAAAAAAGTTCAACAGCAGAATCCTTGACCAGAACAGCAGCTCACCTGAAGGAAAAGACTGCAACACCTGCACCTTAAACTGGGCACAGGTCATTGTTCAAAACACAAAAGGTCAAATGGAACAAGATAGTACTGATTGTGTGTGATTTATGAAAAAGAAAAACAACTTAACAGGCTATGCCAATATAGCACGGTGCAAGAAAATAAAGCCACAACTAGATATGTTCAGAACTTGGTGCAAAGGTGCCTTTAGTCTGTGAAAATTCATCATGGGTCAGACAGGGCCCCAGCAAAGTTAATTGCTTACTGACTAGGATGCCAATACATCTGTAAAAATAGGACAATACAAATTTGGGAAATGGGTCAAGGTACTTCTACTTTTGAAAAATGGAAAAACAAAAAAGAGCACAGGCAGCTTTAGAATGCATTTTCATGGAAGGAAAAAATATTATATAATCTGCATGAAGACTAGGGACTGAAAACATATTCACCTCAGAGGTTTTAACATTAATGTCTGCACAGGTTCCCAACATATTATTAAGTAAATGAATAATATTCCAAATAAATTAGAATAAACTCTCCTGCAACACACTGAATAGGACAATGAAAAAAGTCATACGGACATTTTCCCGAACCACTTGAAACTTGGAAGAGTCACTTTGATCGGCGTCATGTAGTGGACACCCAGGATAAAGTCCTGAGGTCTCAGATTTGTGAAGTTTGCCATCTTGTGCACAAGCTCAAGAAAAACCTTTGGCTTTATCATTCAAACTTTGGCAAAAGAAACAAAAAAGGAGAGAGAGATTTAACTATAAAAGAAGTGAACCAGTGATATTTGGAACATATTGACTGAAGAAAGTGGTGCAAGGAGAACCGATGTTTTCAAAAGTGAACTGGATAGATCCTAAAGCCAAATTTGCAAAGCAGTAAGAGGAAGGAAAGCAGATGGGTGGATTAAATGGATAGCTCTTAAAACAGACCTGTTACCAGGAAAAGTGGGCAGAATTGACCATTTACCGTGCTACAAAACTACATGAACACACCATTTTTTTAAATTGCAAAAGAGAACAGACAGCAGAAGCCAAGGATACGTGTGTAAATGAGATGCGACCATATATACACTTTGAAGTTGAGCAAACCTGTCAGCTCTCAGAGCTTCAAAATTAACTTTGAAAATTTTAGAGGGGTGTATCACATGAATACTTCAGGATAACAGCCCTCTTCGTTAAGGGTCTTATGTAATGACTGAGTTGTGAAATCATTTGCTGAACTGAAATAAAGTGATCATGCCAGGATCACAGCATAATAACAACTCCTGATCACTGGAGGAGATATTGCGTCAATTGTCAGGAATAGATTGCAACATTATAAAGAATTAAAATGTATTAAGTTTCAGTCATTGTGAGTTTGCTAACTGCTCTTGTAAATGAACTTTATTTTTGAACTTCAACATTGACTACAGGCTACAGAAGCTCACTTCATTTTCTAATGTGGAGCAGGTGGGACTTAATGCCAGGTCTCCTGTCTCAGAGGTGGGGACACTACTAAGGCGTAACAAGCACTCCCTTGAAGATTGATTTTAAAATAAATTTGTACAGATTTGGCACGATACACCTTTGGAGCAGCTGGGACTTGAACTGAGGCCTTTTGGGTCAAAAGGTAGGAACCCTACCACTGTAATTGAATAGCCCTTACATTTAATAATCACAAACTGGGCAAACAGCCATAAGTCTTATAACTGGATATCTTTTCCAATCAACCTGGTCAGACATTTTATTACATTCCTCTGGACCTGGTGGTAATTGAACCTGAGTCTCCTGCCTCAGAGGTAGGGACTCTACCACTGTGTAACTAAAAGTTCTTACTAGTCTCACCTCAAAAAGACACACAGATAATGCTAAACATCTGGGTGAAAGGGTCACCTTCAATTACAAGAACAACATGGGGGGGGGGGGGGTGGTCTTTCTTCAAAGAAGGAGGGCCTGAAAAAATCTTCCAGCTGCACAGGACTCCATTAAATTAACTGACATGGGTTAAGAAACTACCTGAAAGCAAGAGGACAGTGTGGATCAGTGTCAAGTTACATTTGGAAGAAAACAATTCCTGCAAAATGGGTTTTTAAGAATTTTCAAAACATCAAGGCCTCCAAACAGTTGTGTATGATGCAGCTGCAATTCAAATTGTAGCTCAGTGTCAGAAACAAGAATCTTTTTATTTAAAATCGTGCTCGTGTTTCCAAATAGCATTGCCGTTTTTCACTTCATCTTAACTGTTCTAACCAAACAGCTTCCAGAAACAACTCACCTGTGACAAGAATTTCAAATAACTGTACTGGCTTTATTTAGTCTCTCTTAAACCAGATACAATCATGAGTATTTATGGCTAAAATTTCACACAAGCACTCAAAACATCTATTAGAAAGCATGTATGGCCATCAGGTAGTAAAAAGACAACTATAATTAGCACAGTGCGGACCACTAAAACATTTAAACTACGCAGCATCTTTCCAGCAGCCATACATGCAAGCTCTTGTGTATCAAAAGACATTATCATAGACTCTTTACAGTGTGCAAGCAGGCCATTTGGCCTGTCGAGTCCACACCTACTCCCTAAGTGCATCCCACCAACACACTATCCTATTCTACCCCTGTAACCCTGCATTTCCCATGGCCAACCCACCTACCCTGCACAGCTTTGGATTGCGGCAGGAAGCCCATGCAGACGCAAGGAGAACGTGCAAACTTCACACATATGGTCACCCGAGGGTGGAACACACACTTGGGTCCCTGGTGCTGAGAGGCAGCAGTGCTAACCACTGAGCCACCATATACCTCTTTAGTTTGCCTCAGTTAGGAAGTATTATCATATGAAAAAGGCAAAGTCGCCATAATTGGGTGAGGGGTGGCACCACACCAGCATTTGCATTACTTGAACAAAAATGAACTCATGGCATTAAGTAATAATTTAAGGATGGGAGTCATATTTGAACACTTACAAATTGCAACTAAATACATTTGCATTTATATAGCAACTATCACAACCTCAGGACTTTACAAAAAAGGAACACTTTGAAATCTAAATCAACCATTTTGACACAAGGAAACCTTTCAAGCAGCACAATACCACAACCAAAGGGACAAACAACCAGAGAACCATGTTTCAAATTCAAATATTGCCTTCAGCTTTGTACACTGTGAAGTTATGTGTCAGCCTAGATTATGTGCTCAAGTTCCGGACAGGGACTGGAAACCACAATCCATTGACTCGTACCCTTGACATAGCAGTAACACTTTAGCCCAAAATCATGAGTTTTGAATAGAGAGTAAATGACACATGCCTTCCAAAAGAAATAAATTTTGAAGGCTGTCACATTACAGAATGTACCTATTTCAACAGAAGGGTATAGCTGTCTAAGGTTCCAACACAAATTTGAGAAGTGAAACTGAGAGTGCACTCAGATCAGCTTCAAACACAACTGTACAGTATTGGTAACATTGTCACTTCCTGCCTGAGTTATTTATGCACAGAAAATCATCTTGAACAATAAATTTGCGATTTCAGATTTACTAGTCTTCAGCTTCATAGTGAACACAAGATGGGACAGAATTGCAAAGGAACAGAAGCAAGAAGAGGTCAAATGGCTTCTGCTTCAACATTCAATAAGATCACCACTGATCATCAACCCTGATGTCACTTCTTCACCAGGTAGCACAAATAAACCAGAAAATCATAGCTTCAGTAAAGAAGTTATACATATGGCTTTTTAAAAATGTCTAAACAACAATTTAATTTTAGAGCTGCACTGTACCCAGTAATCTAGCTATGAATACCAACAATATGCACCACAGAAAACCAGTTTCTTGTACACCTAAAACCACTGCTCTTGCAAGCAACATAGGCATCCACCCTCAACATAGAATCAAGATCAGGCAAAAGGCTGCTCTTCACAAGAAGTTCAAACCACACCCAACAGCCTCATTTGGAGGTACTAAATGCCAGTCTAGGTGGTACTCTAGAATACTGCATGACCTGTAAAGTCTCAAGTCATACTGCAGCACAAAGCTTAAAAGGTTGGAACAGGATAGAGCTACATATTAAGTGTGCTTTGCATATTACAGTGCCTACTGAAACATCTTGGCCTTCCACATAAACACTATCACATTCCAAGTACCATTCATTTAGTGTGGATTTCAGTTTGTTGCCTGGGGTGGAGAAGGAGGTGGTATTTAATCCTGCAACCCTGACGACTCAGCAATTCCATCTCATGAAAACTATCATATTCCCTATTTACTTTTCCTAATAGCTTACAAACATAACCCATTTTCTTCTCTGCTGTACCACCTCGGAAGTACAACTGAGGTTAAAGTATATTCCCAGCATAAATGCAAGAAAGTACAAGGTGCCCTCATCTCAAAGATTTAAAAACATTTTTCTTCCTTCCTCCCACACAAAGTTTCTGAGAAGGCAAGAAATCTGGCCTCTGTGGTTCCTTATTCAACCACAAGTAAACAAAGGGAATCCAGATGCCTCTCCCTCCCTGTTTAGGAGGAATGTTTTGCCTCTCCCTCCCTGTCTAGGAGGAATGTTTTGCCTCTCCCTCCCTGTCTAGGAGGAATGTTTTGCCTCTCCCTCCCTGTCTAGGAGGAATGTTTTGCCTCTCCATTCCTCCACACCCCTTCCTCAGCTGAGATAGCGCGAGATATATTTGAGCTCTAAACTATGCAATGCGAACATGGAACACTGCAACATCAAACCTTCAGAAAAATATAGAAGAGATTATTTCAGGAATAATAGTTTAAAATCTGCTTAACCAGTATCGTCCAGTCATGGGGAGGCGGGAAACACTGCACATCAACTCACTACAAAAACAGTTTCATTTTACTATTTGAAATTCATTTCTCAACCCTGGGCTTTCCTCATGGTAAGGTAAATTTGCCACAGTCACAGAGGGCCACAGGGTTGCTCTGTCTTTACAGATAGGCAGGGCTGATGGGGAATTTAACCAGAATGTCACCGTACCTCAGGTGAGGTTGTGAAGATGGCTTCTTCGTGATGATCTTACCCAGCATGGGAACTGATCCCACTCTGTTGGCGTCACAAACTAGTCAACTTAAAACCTACCACATCAACAACTTCCCACAGTATGGTAATCACCGAACGTGAAAGATAGCACAGAAAGGCCCACTGACTGTAACTCGGCCGGAGTCCACATTTGCATGATCAGTCCCAGAGGAATAAAGAAGAATGGCATCTCTAAAAAGTAGGACATCTTATTGCACTGCGACAGAAAGCCACAGCCAAGCCTGTCTGTCAGATTATTGCAGTTGAAAGCAAACTGGCAGGCCGAAATAACATTAACTGCTCAAGAACAGAGGGCAGAGTGGAAAGCTAGTTCGGACATTGAATGCCCTTGCCTGATCCAGCAGGTGGTAATTGATAAAAAGGAGAAAGTAACAGATAGGCTGACTATAATCAAGTGGAGTAGGCATGAAGTCTAATGAGATGCATTCAAGTATACAGAGTGAAATTAGAGTAAAAATTGCAGGGGACACTAACACAACTTCTCAGTCTTACTTAGATTCTGTGGGGGTACCAGAAGGTTAGACAATAGTAGATATTAGATTCTTGTTCGAAAAGTAGTTGCATTAACAGGCCACTCGGTGTAATGCCTCGGCAGGAAATTTCTCAGAAGAATCATTTGAGACAAAATTAATAGGCACATGAACAAATGCAGGTTGATTAACAAAAGCCAGCATGCACTTAAGGGAATCTCAAGTTTACCTAACTTGCTGGGTTCTTTTTTAAGCAAAAGAGAGAGCATAGCTGAGGTCAATGCCATTAATGCAGTGTATGTGGGCTTCTAAAAGGCTTTTGATACAGCACTACACAGAGCCAAAAAGTATTAGCTCATGGAATAAAAAGGACAGCAGCAGCACATACAGAATTGCCTGAGCGAAAGGAAGCAATTATTGGTTATGGATGTTTTTCAGGCTGGAGGAAGTGCGGAGCAGAGTTTCCATAAAGGGTCGATGTTGCTCTTCCTGATGTACATTATTAACCTAAACCTAGGTGCACAAGGAACAATTTCAAAGTTTGCAAGTGATATGAAACTTGAAAAACATTGTTAACAGTAAGGCAGCGGGGGAGCACATTGAAGTATTTACAATCATGGCATGTCTGGCCAGATTAAATAGGGAGAGAGAGCTGTCCAACTTGTGCTGGAATTAAGAACAGAAAAAGAAAATAAGCACAAAACCAATGAGAAAAAGAACACTTTAACAAAAGGTTGAGGCCTGGAACACACAGTCTTGGAGAAAGTACAGTATAGGCAGGTTCATTTAAACATTGAAATGGGTGTTAGACTGGTACCTGAAGAGAAACAATGTCAAGAAGGCTGGAGAATTATACCAGATAAACTGCTCAAAAAGCTGGCCAAGACACAATGAGCTGAATGGCCTCCTCCTGTGCTGCCATAAAATGTGCGTTGGTAAGGAATAATTTGATATAGCAGTTATACAGCAGCTCTCCTTTTCCATTATCAGTTTTTAAATTTGTGAAATGAATTCCCAAGGTCACGAGACCCTTCAGCCTTAAAGTAAAGCAGAAAGAAACCATTAGCATTTCAGGCAAAAAAGAATTCTCATGGTTGAAGCAAGAATGCTACAATCATTAGTATTCACTCTGTATAAAGTGTTACACTCAGACTCGGCATAATCAAAATGCAGGCCAGAAAAAGTGAAAAGCACATTTTTGGGATTCCATGCACAGCATCTGCATATAAAATCCAGGTAAAGTAAATAGCGACGGCAACTTTTAAAAACAGGACGATAACAGGAAACAGAAAAAAAAAAGAGAGAACTAACTGGCTGTGGAAATTCAGATAGTGAACACATGACTTGAGCAGGAAGTAGAAATTTAATTCCCCCTTCACCACCAACACTGCTCCCCCAACCCCTCACAAAAGCAAGCAGCAAAATTGAGCATGTACGGCCCAGCAATAACACATGTAGTTCTATCTGTAGCACAAATGTGCAAAACCTCAGAACAGAAAATTGCTATCTGTTGATGTTCAGGAAGGAAGGGCAAAGAGACAGTTATCAGCTGCACACACAAGTTGGGGTAGCATAGCGAGTGTCAGCAGCAACAAGTGTATTTCTTTAAAAAACTAAACGTTTTCTTACCCTACATACTGTTCATTCTACTTTAAAGACTGTAGTACAAAAACTTCAAGCAAAGCATTTGCAAGCTTGCAAAACAACCTTGATCACGAATGAAAAGCAAATAAAAGTTGAAGATAATGTCCAGAAAGTTCTGAAGAATAGTTATCGGACTCAAGATGTTAACTGCTTTCTCCCCACAGATGCTGCCAGACCTGCTGAGTTTCGCCAGCAATTTTCATTTTTGTTTCAGATCTCTAGCATCCGGAGTCCTTCGTGTTATTCATAAAAGCTGAAGATGCTGGATATCAGCAATTTTAAAAAAGCTGTTCTAGAAATTCTCTGCAGGTCAGTCATCACCCACAGAGAGAAAAGATCCATTACTGTTTCAAGTACTGTACAGGCTCTCCAATTCTGACAAAACATCTACAGCTCAAATACTAGCAGATCTGTCCTACACAAGCTCATCAATAACCACCTTGTGCTACAGTACACAACAGCTTTCTATTTTCCAGGCCCTCCAAAATCATTTTTGGTAGAATCAATTAAATACATGAACGTAGATTTAAGACAGACAGCTATTTCCAACTAATCCACTAACACTGCTCAGGATGAGTATACCTTACTTTATCACCCAACCCTGGCCCCCCAAAAGTCCTGCTCTGTGGCCGTATCATGATCTCCCCTTTTCAGTTGAAAAAAGGGTGCTACTTAAATAGCTTTAATCCAATTAAAATGGTAGAACCATCAACTGGCAAGCATACCTTAGCCAGTCCCTCTGCCCCCACCCTTTTCTCCATAGCCACGCAAACAGCGTTCCTTCCAGATAGTTATCCAGTTCCCTTTTTGAAAAGACGACGGTTGAAATTGCCACTCTGACATTCTTAGGCAATGCATTCTGATCATTATCACTTGCTTCCCCTTCCAGCCCCCACCCTGTCACCACAGGTTCTACTGCTAATCATCTTTAAAGTTCTTCAAAATTTTCACTAAGCTAAAGCCTTGTTCATTAAAAGAACAACGTTCAAGTACAGCATATAAAATCTGCAGTCCAGAGTCATAGCTAATTGGACTAAAATGGTAAACTGGAGGTGAATGCTGGAGCTGGTCCATGAAAACACCCAAAATTAACAACAGAGACCTCAATCACAATTTCAGCATCACCTCAGTGTTTCAACTGTCTCCTCATGGCTCTGTTTTTCTGCACGACAACTTATCACTCTCCTCAAAAAGATTGAAAACAACCCCTCACGTCCATAAGAAATAGGAAAAGTAGCAGGCCATTCAATCCCTCAAGCCAGCACTGCCATTCAACAGGTTCCTCATGTCCACGTTCCTGTTCTTGCCACTTAATCTTTGATTCTTTGACTGATCAATAATCTGTCTTAGCCTCAGAATGTACACAAAGACACTCTCCCCACAACTTTCTAAGACATGGAGCTCCAAAGGCTCCCAACCCTCAGAAGAATTCTTCTCAGTCTTAAATTGATGCCTTTAAAGACAACTACACGTTCCTCTCCCATGAGGGGGAATACTGTCCCCACATTTACCCTGTTAAGCCCCTTAACTCTCAAATATCCTTGTTATATTAGAGGCTTTTACATCAAAAAGTAAGCACCAGCATTCCAGTCTCAAGATTTCATGAACATAACCGAAAATTAATGGCCCACTGAAACATCCTCATTCCTATAGCATTAATACCAAGGTCCACAATACAGATTTCTATACTAATCTTTTAATACCCTCCTTAAAAAGGTTTTAAGTTTTAAAACCCAAATTGGGCATCTTTAATTCTTCATTTCAGCTTTGGTATTCTATGGAATGGGTCTCAGTCTACCTTTCTTTTGCTTAAATAAAGCTGTACTCAAGTCAGATGGCAAATCTAACATGTACTGCAGCACCATATCACATTTTACAGAATTTAAGACTCCATTTTAAGTTGCTGGAAGACTTTTTAAAATCCAGAAGTGACGGGGTATTCAAGTTCCAGTCTTGTTAACCGCATCCAAATATCATTTCATAAAATGCAGCGCAATGTCTACATTTTAAAAGCCTCGAACTAAAATGTTTAGAAACACTAATTCTAGTAATAGGCAGAACATTTTTGTGTGGTGAAGTAGTAAGGGTGTGACTAAAACCAGGAGTTCAATCACCTTGCCCTGCAACCTCTCAGAAATTAGTTCCAGGCATTTGGCAACTATGCATGTTGTCGTAACACATATGCCAGGAGTACAATCAGAATGCCAGCGAGTTACTAAAGGAAGGACTGAGTTCTTGACAGGAATATGGACTTGAGAAACATAGCCACACTATCAGACTCCCATATGCTGAATATTTGACTCCCAAGCTAGCACGTATAGGTAATTCTCCCATAACACGACAGTTGCATTCTTACACTATACAAAATTATGTTCTAGGGAAATTTCTATACCCATACAGTAGAAACTTTGCATTATCCAAACATCCACTAAACATCAATTGCGTTACAGCCAATTTGCGTTAACAAAACACACATTATAGTGGAATTACCTGTAAATAGATAATTAAAGGTAAATCAGTACTAGCTAGAAGTGTAATCAAAGTTTTTAAAAACAAAACTACAAATATTCTTGCTGATAACTTCATGTTCATTAGGAACAGTTCTTATTGACCTCAAACAACTGGTACACTTCAAAAATTTGGACATCAATAATAAGGTATCAAACATCTAAGGCATGAACATTTGTTTTGTATGGGGAGTGTTTAAAATTGCAATGGGGAAGGGATACGTGACAAAATGAAACTTGATCAGTTGCTACCATAATTGATCATGTTTAATAAATCCAACAGCACTTCTTCGCTTTATTGAAGTCTAGCTTTGTGTTGAGCACAGATGAATCAGACAGATTCCAGCTGGTACACATACACAGTGTTATAAATACTGTTGCAGAGAACAGATACTTGGGAAATTTAACAAGGGTGTAATTCACTCAGTGGAAGGGATCATATCAAACTGATGAAGTGATGTTCATCCAATTTACCAGTGTCAGCAAAATGTAGAGACTGAATTACACCTATTAACTCCCTCTC